>NC_054710.1:35791327-36435245 GCF_016097555.1 Gigantopelta aegis | reverse complement strand
ATGTCAAACTCCACCCGGACCCGAGTACCCGACACTTACACTAGATGATGATTCTAAAATATGTCAAACTCCACCCGGACCCGAGTACCCGACACTTACACTAGATGATGATCCTAAAATATGTCAAACTCCACCCGGACCCGAGTACCCGACACTTACTAAAATATGTCAAACTCCACCCGGACCCGAGTACCCGACACTTACACTAGATGATGATTCTAAAATATGTCAAACTCCACCCGGACCCGAGTACCCGACACTTACACTAGATGATGATTCTAAAATATGTCAAACTCCACCCGGACCCGAGTACCCGACACTTACACTAGATGATGATTCTAAAATATGTCAAACTCCACCCGGACCCGAGTACCCGACACTTACACTAGATGATGATTCTAAAATATGTCAAACTCGACCCGGACCCGAGTACCCGACACTTACACTAGATGATGATTCTAAAATATGTCAAACTCCCGGACCCGGACCCGAGTACCCGACACTTACACTAGATGATGATTCTAAAATATGTCAAACTCCACCCGGACCCGAGTACCCGACACTTACACTAGATGATGATTCTAAAATATGTCAAACTCCACCCGGACCCGAGTACCCGACACTTACACTAGATGATGATTCTAAAATGTCAAACTCCACCCGGACCCGAGTACCCGACACCCTAGAGATGACCCGACACCCGACACTACACTAGATGATGATTCTAAAATATGTCAAACTCCACCCGGACCCGAGTACCCGACACTTACACTAGATGATGATTCTAAAATATGTCAAACTCCACCCGGACCCGAGTACCCGACACTTACACTAGATGATGATTCTAAAATATGTCAAACTCCACCCGGACCCGAGTACCCGACACTTACACTAGATGATGATTCTAAAATATGTCAAACTCCACCCGGACCCGAGTACCCGACACTTACACTAGATGATGATTCTAAAATATGTCAAACTCGGACCCGAGACCCGACACTTACACTAGATGATGATTCCAAACTCGACCCGACCCGACCCGACACTTACACTAGATGATGATTCTAAAATATGTCAAACTCCACCCGGACCCGAGTACCCGACACTTACACTAGATGATGATTCTAAAATATGTCAAACTCCACCCGGACCCGAGTACCCGACACTTACACTAGATGATGATTCTAAAATATGTCAAACTCCACCCGGACCCGAGTACCCGACACTTACACTAGATGATGATTCTAAAATATGTCAAACTCCACCCGGACCCGAGTACCCGACACTTACACTAGATGATGATTCTAAAATATGTCAAACTCTAAAATATGATCAAACAAACTCCACCCGGACCCGAGTACCCGACACTTACACTAGATGATGATTCTAAAATATGTCAAACTCCACCCGGACCCGAGTACCCGACACTTACACTAGATGATGATTCTAAAATATGTCAAACTCCACCCGGACCCGAGTACCCGACACTTACACTAGATGATGATTCTAAAATATGTCAAACTCCACCCGGACCCGAGTACCCGACACTTACACTAGATGATGATTCTAAAATATGTCAAACTCCCCGGACCCGGACCCGAGTACCCGACACTTACACTAGATGATGATTCTAAAATATGTCAAACTCCACCCGGACCCGAGTACCCGACACTTACACTAGATGATGATTCTAAAATATGTCAAACTCCACCCGGACCCGAGTACCCGACACTTACACTAGATGATGATTCTAAAATATGTCAAACTCCACCCGGACCCGAGTACCCGACACTTACACTAGATGATGATTCTAAAATATGTCAAACTCCACCCGGACCCGAGTACCCGACACTTACACTAGATGATGATTCTAAAATATGTCAAACTCCACCCGGACCCGAGTAGGGCCGACACTTACCGACACTTACACTAGATGATGATTCTAAAATATGTCAAACTCCACCCGGACCCGAGTACCCGACACTTACACTAGATGATGATTCTAAAATATGTCAAACTCCACCCGGACCCGAGTACCCGACACTTACACTAGATGATGATTCTAAAATATGTCAAACTCCACCCGGACCCGAGTACCCGACACTTACACTAGATGATGATTCTAAAATATGTCAAACTCCCGAGTACCCGACCCGAGTACCCGACAAACTCGACACTTACACTACATGATGATTCTAAAATATGTCAAACTCGACCCGGACCCGAGTACCCGACACTTACACTAGATGATGATTCTAAAATATGTCAAACTCCACCCGGACCCGAGTACCCGACACTTACACTAGATGATGATTCTAAAATATGTCAAACTCCACCCGGACCCGAGTACCCGACACTTACACTAGATGATGATTCTAAAATATGTCAAACTCCACCCGGACCCGAGTACCCTTACACTAGATGATGATTCCCGAAACTACCCGGACCCGAGTACCCGACACTTACACTAGATGATGATTCTAAAATATGTCAAACTCCACCCGGACCCGAGTACCCGACACTTACACTAGATGATGATTCTAAAATATGTCAAACTCCACCCGGACCCGAGTACCCGACACTTACACTAGATGATGATTCTAAAATATGTCAAACTCCACCCGGACCCGAGTACCCGACACTTACACTAGATGATGATTCTAAAATATGTCAAACTCCACCCGGACCCGAGTACCCGACACTTACACTAGATGATGATTCTAAAATATGTCAAACTCCACCCGGACCCGAGTACCCGACACTTACACTAGATGATGATTCTAAAATATGTCAAACTCCACCCGGACCCGAGTACCCGACACTTACACTAGATGATGATTCTAAAATATGTCAAACTCCACCCGGACCCGAGTACCCGACACTTACACTAGATGATGATTCTAAAATATGTCAAACTCCACCCGGACCCGAGTACCCGACACTTACACTAGATGATGATTCTAAAATATGTCAAACTCCACCCGGACCCGAGTACCCGACACTTACACTAGATGATGATTCTAAAATATGTCGAACTCGACCCGGACCCGAGTACCCGACACTTACTCCAACCCGGACCCGAGTGATCACTTACTACTAGATGATGATTCTAAAATATGTCAAACTCCACTCACTAGATGATGATTCTAAAATATGTCAAACTCCACCCGGACCCGAGTACCCGACACTTACACTAGATGATGATTCTAAAATATGTCAAACTCCACCCGGACCCGAGTACCCGACACTTACACTAGATGATGATTCTAAAATATGTCAAACTCCACCCGGACCCGAGTACCCGACACTTACACTAGATGATGATTCTAAAATATGTCAAACTCCACCCGGACCCGAGTACCCGACACTTACACTAGATGATGATTCTAAAATATGTCAAACTCCACCCGGACCCGAGTACCCGACACTTACACTAGATGATGATTCTAAAATATGTCAAACTCCCCGGACCCGGACCCGAGTACCCGACACTTACACTAGATGATGATTCTAAAATATGTCAAACTCCACCCGGACCCGAGTACCCGACACTTACACTAGATGATGATTCTAAAATATGTCAAACTCGACCCGGACCCGAGTACCCGACACTTACACTAGATGATGATTCTAAAATATGTCAAACTCCACCCGGACCCGAGTACCCGACACTTACACTAGATGATGATTCTAAAATATGTCAAACTCGACCCGGACCCGAGTACCCGACACTTACACTAGATGATGATTCTAAAATATGTCAAACTCCACCCGGACCCGAGTACCCGACACTTACACTAGATGATGATTCTAAAATATGTCAAACTCCACCCGGACCCGAGTACCCGACACTTACACTAGATGATGATTCTAAAATATGTCAAACTCCACCCGGACCCGAGTACCCGACACTTACACTAGATGATGATTCTAAAATATGTCAAACTCCACCCGGACCCGAGTACCCGACACTTACACTAGATGATGATTCTAAAATATGTCAAACTCCACCCGGACCCGAGTACCCGACACTTACACTAGATGATGATTCTAAAATATGTCAAACTCCACCCGGACCCGAGTACCCGACACTTACACTAGATGATGATTCTAAAATATGTCAAACTCCACCCGGACCCGAGTACCCGACACTTACACTAGATGATGATTCTAAAATATGTCAAACTCCACCCGGACCCGAGTACCCGACACTTACACTAGATGATGATTCTAAAATATGTCAAACTCCACCCGGACCCGAGTACCCGACACTTACACTAGATGATGATTCTAAAATATGTCAAACTCCACCCGGACCCGAGTACCCGACACTTACACTAGATGATGATTCTAAAATATGTCAAACTCCACCCGGACCCGAGTACCCGACACTTACACTAGATGATGATTCTAAAATATGTCAAACTCGACCCGGACCCGAGTACCCGACACTTACACTAGATGATGATTCTAAAATATGTCAAACTCCACCCGGACCCGAGTACCCGACACTTACACTAGATGATGATTCTAAAATATGTCAAACTCCACCCGGACCCGAGTACCCGACACTTACACTAGATGATGATTCTTCTAAATATGTCAAACTCCACCCGGACCCGAGTACCCGACACTTACACTAGATGATGATTCTAAAATATGTCAAACTCCACCCGGACCCGAGTACCCGACACTTACACTAGATGATGATTCTAAAATATGTCAAACTCCCGACCTTACACTAGATGACCAAACTCCAGTACCCGAGTACCCGACACTTACACTAGATGATGATTCTAAAATATGTCAAACTCCACCCGGACCCGAGTACCCGACACTTACACTAGATGATGATTCTAAAATATGTCAAACTCCACCCGGACCCGAGTACCCGACACTTACACTAGATGATGATTCTAAAATATGTCAAACTCCACCCGGACCCGAGTACCCGACACTTACACTAGATGATGATTCTAAAATATGTCAAACTCCACCCGGACCCGAGTACCCGACACTTACACTAGATGATGATTCTAAAATATGTCAAACTCCACCCGGACCCGAGTACCCGACACTTACACTAGATGATGATTCTAAAATATGTCAAACTCCACCCGGACCCGAGTACCCGACACTTACACTAGATGATGATTCTAAAATATGTCAAACTCCACCCGGACCCGAGTACCCGACACTTACACTAGATGATGATTCTAAAATATGTCAAACTCCACCCGGACCCGAGTACCCGACACTTACACTAGATGATGATTCTAAAATATGTCAAACTCCACCCGGACCCGAGTACCCGACACTTACACTAGATGATGATTCTAAAATATGTCAAACTCGACCCGGACCCGAGTACCCGACACTTACACTAGATGATGATTCTAAAATATGTCAAACTCCACCCGGACCCGAGTACCCGACACTTACACTAGATGATGATTCCAAACTCGAGGACCCGAGTACCCGACACTTACACTAGATGATGATTCTAAAATATGTCAAACTCCACCCGGACCCGAGTACCCGACACTTACACTAGATGATGATTCTAAAATATGTCAAACTCGACCCGGACCCGAGTACCCGACACTTACACTAGATGATGATTCTAAAATATGTCAAACTCCACCCGGACCCGAGTACCCGACACTTACACTAGATGATGATTCTAAAATATGTCAAACTCCACCCGGACCCGAGTACCCGACACTTACACTAGATGATGATTCTAAAATATGTCAAACTCCACCCGGACCCGAGTACCCGACACTTACACTAGATGATGATTACACTACGGGTAGAAACGCAACGGCACCCTCCATAAGCGTATGAGACAGGGGCAACTGCCCCCCTCCCCCTAGTGCTAGAGCAAAACCTAACTTTCGGGCAAATATGATACAGATATTCAGGCAAAATGTGCTAACCTGAGACCTTTTTACCATGTATTTTCATCATTCTACCCTCAAAATTAGTTGTAATCCATGTAAAAATGCGTAGTGATTCGTTTGCAACCCTATATAACTGTTTGGTAGTACGGTAATAGATATAAATGTTATCCAGATTCGGGCATTTTCGTTTAATTCGGGCAAAAGACAGCATGCCCCCCTTTCACAAATGGGATCACGTACGCCTATGTCACTCTCTTTCAATAATGTTCCTGTTAAATGTGTAAGTGCTATAGGGTTTCTTCAAATGTAGAACTTTTTGTGTAAAATGGGTGTACTTCAGCCAGGTTTTGTGGGTAGGCCTACGTGTTCAAACCAATATATCCATGAACCTCATATATTAATAAAAGTGATATAGCAACTACAGGGTCGTAGCTAGGATTTTTTTTTTTTAAATTTTGAGGGGGGGGGGGGGGGGGCAACTGAGTAGTTAAAAGTTTAAAACTCCTTAAACCGTTAAGAAGAGGATTTTTTCGGGGGGGGGGGGTCCCCACCCCCACCCCGCTAGCTACGGCCCTGAACTAACGCTATATAAAAACATTCAAAGCGTAAATAATAATAATTGTTATGACAGTTGTCTGTAGACATATCAGGAGTCACAGGAAAGATAACTGGTCGAGGAACAAATATTAAGACGTACAAGTTACGTCCCCTGAATAACACCATTAGTAACGTCATTTATTTTTTTAATCGTAAAAATAATAAAGATAACGGGAGGGTGTTTGTGTTTTGTTTGTTTGTTTGTTTGATTGGGGGGTATTGAGCTGTTTATGGTGGTCAAGTTCAACGACACAACTAGAGCACGCTGGCTACTGGATTTCAAACATTGGTAATTCTAAGACATAGGCTAGTATTCAGGGAAACCCGCTACATTTGTTTCTATTAGCAGCACAAGGGATCTCTTATATGTACTTTCCCACGGGGGGGGGGGGGGGGGCGTAGCCCAGTGGTAAAGCGTTCGCTTGATGCGTGGTCGGTCTGGGATCGATCCCCGCCGGTGGGCCCATTGGGCTATTTCTCGCTCCAGCCAGTGCACCAAAATGAATGAATGAATGTTTAACGACACCCCAGCACGAAAAATATATCGTCTATTGAGTGTCAAACTATGATAAATGCAAACAGTAAGGCCAGTGCACCACGACTGATATATCAAAGGCCGTGGTATGTGTTCTCCTGTCTGTAGGATGGTGCATATGAAATATCCCTTGTTACTACTAAAAACAGAAGTAGCGGGTTTCCTCTCTAAGACTATGTGTCAAAATTATCAAATGTTTGATATCCAATAGCCGATAATTAATAAATCAATGTGCTCTAGTGGTGTCGTTAAACAAAACAAACTTTTATATCAAATTGACTGTCACTGACTGTATTAATCATCACACCTATCACGTGTAATGCTAGTTTAAGACTATCAACTGTCACGACGGAGTCGGCCAACTCGACAATTGCGTTGTAGTTTCCTACACTCCCAACTTGCGACGGGTGCGCTCAGATTAACAACTGATCGGTCGTAGGAATTGCAATAGTGCTCAGACTCTCAGACTAGCAACTTGACAGTCGTAGAAGTCGAGAGATAGGCGAGTTGGCCAACTCCGGTGTTACAGTTGGTAGTCTGAGCCTAGCGTAATGATATATCAGATGTAGTATTCACCGTTTCAAAGTGTGAATTGTGTCCTGTCTCCGCCGGGAAATTCGGAAACTGTGCCTAAGACAGACGTGCTTGAACCTTCAGTGGGGGTAAATACGTGTCAAATGATTGATTGATCGGTTGATCGGTTGGTTGGTTGATTGATTGATTGAATGACTGATTGATTGATTGATTGGCTGGCGGACGGACGAACAGACGGACGGACGCACTGGTTGAGTGATTGATGGATGAAAGGATTGATGGATGGACTGATGGACTGATTGATTGTGTATATTGTACATACATTGTCAATATGATGATATTACATCTATAATTTAACATAAGCGTGCGGACATTTTTTTAGGCCACCTAATTTTGTTTGAATTTCTCTATTGTTTTTGCCCGATAGTAGTAGTGTTGGTATAAAGTACTCCTCCCACTGGCAGTAGCTAGTAGGTATTTCCCTATTAGCTCAGTTGGCAAAGCGCTTAACTCTCGTAATGAGAGTCCGTAGTTCGAATCCCCTCAGCGGAAGTTGATTTATTCTGTTATACGAATTCGAGGATTTGCTCCAGCACATGGGGAAGGGGCAGTCTAGTACGTTTAAACATGAATAATAAACAGCTTTTTAAATATTGATTATGCCTGTTATTTGTATACACAGTTAAGTTGTATCTTAACCGTCGCTCGCGGTCGGTTAGGATAGAGCTTTACAGGCCATTATGGTGACTGTTTACACAGTTTTCAGTTTTCCAATTCACGGATTTTCAAAAATCATATATAATAAGCAAAGCAAAGTGGGGTATAATTTTGATTAGTACCTTAACAACAAAAACCTTACTTTTAAAACGCATTTCAGGCGTGTGTGCAAGTTGGGGGATTAGGGGGAGGGTAGGGGAGTTGACCACCCTCCCACCTTAGCCGTTCCGAAAGCTAACGAAGACATATGCATAAATCCAATTCAGATACTGATTTGTCTAATTCAGGGCCGTGGCTAGCGGGGTGAGGGGAGGAGGGGGGTGAGGGGGGCAACAACAAAAAAATCCGGAAAAATTATCTTCTTAACCGTTTAAGGAGTTTTAGACTATTAACTACTCAGATGCCCCCCCCCCCCCCCCCAACAAACATCCTAGCTACGGCCCTGTAATTGGTACGTTCATTAAAAGATAGACCTATTTTAATCTTCCAAACTTATTTTCCTATTAATTTTATATAATTGTGTTTCTAAAATGAACTATAATAGTAGCACGCAGGCTCGTAGGAACCGGGGGAGCCCCCCCCCCCCCCCCCACTTGAGGACGAAAATATGCGTTTTCGGGGTCCTACTCAATATAATGCTAATGTATGGCTTGTGCCGTCCCTCCCCCTTCCAAGAGACTGTGCCTCCCCCCCCCCCCACACACACACACGCACGCACACATACACACACATACACACACACCAAATATCGTTCTTACGGGCCTGGCACGTGTCATATTTTCTTTAATTTATAACATTACCGCTAGGGATGGGTATTAATTTAGTCTGGACTCCGACTTGGACGTAGAAGGTGTGCTCCTTGCACTGGGTATTAGGCCTAATTATGTCAATATTTGTATCGCGATCAGGGCCGTACCCTGACCAAAATCCATGGGGGGCACTAAATTTTATAAATAATTTTTAACATACTATAAAGATTAAACATTTCTATGCTATTACTGGAGATATATAAAAAAAAAAAAAAAAGGACAAGATTCTCGGGGGGGGGGGGGCAGCTGCCCCCCTGCCCCCCCGGACGGTACGGCCCTGGCGATAGTATACTTATATCTTGTATCACGTATCAAACAGAATCTCTGTATCACGATGCGTATCGTAAGATGTTATTTTCAGCAGGGACAAAACACACAGTTTGAGCAAGGCTTCTAACAAAGAAAATTCAAACTGAATGAATATTATTATTTAAAACATGAAATGCAGAGGCGTACCAGGCATGGTGGAAGCAGGTAGACATGGGGGTAGGTGGTTCTAGGGGTTTCGGGGTATGCACTCCCGTAAAAATGTTTAAAACTAGATGTCCTGAAATGCAAGTTCCTGTATTCTGTAAGTAAAATTCATCTCTGCCTTATGATTTACTACCAATAATATTTTTGATTCAGAATTATGGTCTAGCACCCCACTCCCCACACAGTACCCCCTGCTCCGCCGTGCCTGTGTAGCGTGCTCTGAATATGGGTCGAATATAAATCTAGCGGAACCTACATTTTCCCTGAACACCTATAGATATGAATACAACCTAATACAGGGCTCTCCCTGGAACAAATTTAGTGTTAGCCAGTTGTCAAATACAGGGCCGGATTTAGACCGGGGAGATAAAGGAAGTCCTTAGTTTGGAAGGGGGGGGGGGGGGGGCTCTGGCAGGGGGTCCCGGGGCAATTGTCCCCCTTATAAATCCGGTACTGGTCAAATATGTGCATGGACAGTAATTCCTTCCAAATGATTCAACAGTGGCTAATTTAAAAAAAAAAAATGAGCCAAAGGTTAAATTTGGTAGCCATTTAGTACAATTTTTTTTTTAGCAATTAGCCCTGCTAATGTTACATTGTAAATTATTTAATAAATGGAGGGGGGGAGGGGGGTCAAACCCCAACATCCCCCAGCCTATACCCGTGAAACAGGTGAATCACTTCAGTGCACTAAAGCTTATTTAAAGAACAGTTTGTTTTCTTTAACGACACCACCAGAGCACTTTGATTTATTAATAATCGGCTATTGGATATCAAGCATTTGGTAATTTTGACATATAGTCATCAGAGGAAACCCGCTACATTTTTCCATGGGTAGCAATGGATATTTTATATGCACTATTCGACAGACAGGATAGCACATACCACGACCTTTAATATACCAGTCGTGGTGCACTGGCTGGAATAAACAAAAGCCAGAACGACCACGCATCAAGCGAGCGTAAAGCTTACTAGTATTTAATATCAGCCCCTTCCTTCGTTCACATCTATGAACTCAGTTCAGAAAACAAGTCGGATTTACAAGATGGGTGTTCCCGACTGACAACGAACTTGACATTATACGGAAATTACCGAGTGCATCGATACGCTATTCAAAACACCACTACATGACAAATACCCCCTTAATAAAATCCTGGATCCGTTCCTCCAAGGGGATTAATGCTGGGGCGAGTTGACAACATCTTTGTGACTGGATTACCCAGTGCTCGAAAGTCTAGTGGTATATGAGCATGTAAATAAATATTGGATTACACAAATTGTGACGACGGAACCCTCTACGAACTAATTTTACCGAGAGTTTATATTATCAAGGTTAAATAAAAAATAAGCTCTCTTTTTCTCTTTTTTTGAGAGAGAAAAGGACAGAAAAATATATTTATCGATTAATAATTACAGTTAACATACGGGTTAAAATGTTTGTTTTTAATCTGCATTTTCCCCCTAAAGGCGCACCTGCCAATTCGTTGTGTTTGCGGATCTTATCGATGAACTCGTCGGCTAAGCCCATCCGAGGGAGGTGAAAGGAACGGCATTGTTTGAAAACATGGAGGCTAATGGAGTTCGGTTTTACACACAAAGAATAGCCTTTATAGGTAAGTATTTTAGCAGATTCTGTTTGTCAAATCGTTGTTCTTTTGTAATGCTGATTTATATGACATTAATTTACACTTCAGTTTAAAATAACTAGCGTTTAGCTGCTTAGATTCCGTCTTCGTTTCCAAACTGCTTTCGTAGAACACCTGGCCAGCGTGAATATGCTGTTGCTGGTTTGTGGGGGCACGTTGTTAATTGCAAAGATAATGGATGAGAAAGCGCGGGCTACCAGATTATATCAGTCGAGTTGTTGATACGGACATTTTATCCAACACGTTAAATAAATATGCAGAGCAATAAAATAGGCTATGAGTTACAATCAAACAAGTACTCCGCTAGAGTTGGGTTAAAAATAAATAAAAAGGATATGGCTTCCACTGTTCCAGGGCCATACCAAAACTACATAATTGGGGGGGGGGGGGGGGGCACATATAGGTCTGTAATAGGCTCTCTGAAGTGAAGTGTGTTTATAGGTGCTTGAAAGCAGTCAGAAATAGTAATGTTCCATTAACTGATTATATTTATAATGGAAAATAGTCCGAAGGGATGTAGAAAGTGCAGTGTTCGAGATTAAACAATTTGGACAGTATCATCCCAATTGGATAGTAACATTTTAAAATCAGGTATCCCACCTGAGAATTTAGTATCCCACTTTTGAATATGGTTACCTGACATTCAAATATCAAGCAAGTGAATTTTTATTTTAATAAATAAAAAAAGGCTGTATTGATTGAAAACATTTTATAATGGCTACTTCCTCTTCAGTGTTTTTCTTACTAGGAAATACTAGGCCTAAGGAACACTTTGAACAGTTCATCACATCAATATTGGAATACTATAGACCATCCCACAGGCAATGCTTTTTGTCATACTGTGAAATTTACTTACTAGTTATTTAGTTCTGAGCCAATTGCACACAAAAATTGTAATTTTTGGAAAGTGTACCGCCCGTTCCCCCCATTAGTTATCGATCTAAAGAGGGATTTTTTGATGGGGTATATATAGAAAAGTGGGGCATGAGGCCCTAACTCTATCCCTAACCCTAACCCTAAACTATTATAAATGATGGGGGGAACGGGTGGAGCTCTTGCCTTAATTTTTTTTTTATTTCCACAACACTGTTACTTTTTTCTTACATCAAGCCTAACTGAAATTATTTACTAAAAACATTTTTGTAGAAGGATTGGACGGACCATAGTTCATTCTGACTAGCATGAAATCTTGCAGTTTCAAGTTGAGCACAAGAAGTAGTGGACTGGAAAAAATATCACTATCTGCTACTGGATTTACATATATGGTATCCCAGTGGAATACTGTGTTCTTGAAGTCTGTTATCTAAAATTAAATTCTGGTATCCCCGGGATACCGGGATATTGTTAATCTCAAACACTGAAGTGTGGTTCTTTCTACGTCCCAAATATTGTTACATACCGTATATATATATATATATAGCTGGTATTCAAAACGTATGGCATCATGTTTCATCTGAATTAGTGCAGCAAATGGACACACAAACCAAAAATGCATTTAACCGACCATACTCACTAAATCCTGATTGAAGTACTTGCATCATTATTAACAAAATAAATCTTTCAACAACAACAATATCCGATGTATTTTTCGTGCTGGTGTGTCGTTAAACATTCATTCATTCATTTCAGCGTTAACATAAAAAAATTGCCTGCCCTTTTAAATTTGCTAAATAGAGGGAAGCAACTCGCCCTGCACATTAAGAAAGGTATTGACTTTATGTGCGTCCTGCACTAAATAGTAAATTGATCTGTTTGTTTCTACTACTAGTACTAGTACTAATGTGATGATCGATTAAGCTTGAATGCATTTTGGGTGTTAATACTATTACTATTATTAGCAGGAAGCATTTAGTTCTAACGAGATGAAATCCTGCAAGAACATTTTCTCCCTATTATATTATGAGGTTCCAGGGTTAGCTCTGGCACTCTCCAAATTCACCAACTGCGAATTTTAAAAACAATCGGTGAATTTTATTTTAAATTTGCAAAACAATTTCATTGCAAAATAACTGGGTTTCTGCTATTTTTGAAGTTTAATAGATAATTTGGTGAGATTTTCTGCTGACCCGGATCTAGCCATGGGTTCACAGACATGCAGACTTTTGGAAAGCAGTGTTCGTGATTAACGGTATCCCGATATCCCGGGGATACCAGAATTTAATTTTGGTTACCAGACTTCAAAAACCCAGTATCCCACCGTGATACCATATAATGGGGGTTTTTTTTAATCCTGCTTTTTTATTTTTCGCTGAAACAATGAAAGTCGTCATTTACTGGAGTTAACAGTGTTTTCGAGCTCGTACCCAGTCTAAAGCTATTGCTATGCCTTAACAATATCTTCCCCCAACTCGTACCCAGTCTAATGCTACACTGGAGCAATAGCGGTGTAGCAATAGACTGGGAACCGCTACGTCGTTTTTGTTGGAGGTTTCCTCCCTTAAAAGTTTATTTGAGATATTGATTCCACATCTGCAGAAGATTGATGTAGGTATGTTTATCATTAGTAATGTCAGAAACTGCTAAAATTTAATTTATGTCAATATTACTCAAAAATAGATGCAGCAAATCTTTTTGCCGATTCCGTTTGCGAATTCCGCGATGTCGATTGCGGCTTAGCAATAGACTGAGAACGAGAACAGTGTCGTCCAAGTTTGTTACGATTGTTATTTATGAATTTCATTTAAGTGGGATACTAAATTCTTAGGTGGGATACCATATTTTGAAATGTTAGTATCCAAATGGGATACTTTCCAATATTTTAATCTTGAATACTGGAAAGTCATGGAATTTGAGATTTAAAAATCCAGATCTGGAAAACTATTTTCAATAAAAAGTCATGGAAAATCATAATATTGCTTCCACCTCTGACTCCACCCTGAAAAAAAAAAAAAACATCCGAAGATACAATTTTAATAAAATGTATAATTCTTAAATCGGTAAATTCGCACAATGTCTAGAAGCACATGTCCTGAACTGGTTCCTGTTGGAATTAGTCAGTTGACTGGTATTTGTTTTGCTATTACAGCATTATGTTGTAAGCGTAACGCATACAGTGCATTTGTCAAAAAAGGGCGTGGCCACCCTTTTTTAAATTGCCATAACTCAGCAACCAATGGTCCAATTTTGACAAATGAGGTATCATTGGAAAGGGGGGATTACAAGGAATCCAAATCTGTAATTATTCCTGACACTTGGGTTACTTTTGGGCTGATGACCTTTTGACCTTGAAATTGACCTTGTGGGACACATGACTTTGAGATGACCTTTGATTAAAATTATAGCCCAACATGTTATCTACAACATATAAAAAATTGGAAGTGGAAAATCTTTCATTAGTCAGCAATTTCAGATTGAAATATGTTTACCTGCTGTTCTATGCTCTCTGTATAGACTGCATGCATTTCACTATTAAATGTATATTCGTCAACACTGTAAATGTCATGAATGTTAATGATACAATTTAGTGTGGCAACCAGGCAACCAATTGATTAAGGAAAATAGAATCTATAAATCACTACTGGTAGTTTCCTTCATCTTTTGTTAATTTTATATATTATTGTATTTCTGTTTATTTGAGGAGTCTGACTACTTGATTGAAGTCACAAGCTTTCTAGTCTTTAACTATCCATGTTGAACAGACTTTGGAAATTCTGACGAGATAATTTTGGCAGATACTGTAATTCCCGGATGAAGATGATGTCAAGGATGGGGTGTTTATAACACAAAGTATATCCCTTTCTGGAACCCAAACTTGTCTGCTTTTGACGGCCAGTGGAACTGCCTTGACGGTCCATGAGGGTGCATGAACTTGACGTTATAGTCTCCAAATTCCTCTGAAACTTCATCCACCAAACCAATCCAAAGAATACCATCATAGAGGCTGCAGACAAAGTTTTGCGCCTTTATTTCTTGTGGAATTTGTGAATCGTCATTACATTGTACTATCATCGAAATTGCTAGTATCTTGAATTTGTACCAATTCGGGTGGATTGGATTGTAAACTCAGTTTGAAAACCTGCATTGTAGACTGATAATGGGACAAAAAGATGGTACTGCAGGGTTTTGTTTAACTAGAGCTCATTGATTTATTAATCATTGGCTATTGGACGTCAAACATTTTGTAATTTTGACATAATAGTCTTAGAGAGGAAACCCATTACATTTTTCAATTAGTAGCAATTGATCTTTTATATGCACCATCCCAGAGACAGAATAGCACATACCATGGCCTTTGATATACCAGTTGTAATGCACTGGATGGAGCCAAAAATAGCCCACTGACGGGGATCATTCCCAGACTGTCAGCGCACCAAGCGAGTGCTTTACCACAGGGCTACGTACCGCCCCTGCCATCTATTTAACTATGTACAATGAAATAGCATTTGTTTGGCATTTTAAAAAAGTTCCATATATATGACTATTTTTCTGCCATTTATTGCTGAATTGTGACAATTCCATTTTTTTAAATTCTTTATCCATTAAAAAAATTAGTTTTACCCTTCATTATTTATACATGTACTACAATGTAGGCCTATCACTAAGTGCTATAAGTAACTTTTTCCAGTTGGATTCTCTGCTGCTTATGGTACAGGCCTATGCTTGAAACCTTAGAAAATAAGTGTCAAATTGTGATGCAGTACCTATGGTGAATAAACAAATTATTATTTAGCAATCTTACCATAATGACTTGCTCAATGACATGATGTAGACTCAAAATTTTAAAGTACAAACATTCTTCACTTCATCAATAAGGATGTAAATGTACACACATAAGTGTGCCAGTAGGCCTACAGACCACAGATAGTAATTAATCTTAAAAATAATTATCAATACTAATTACATATATAAGTAATACGGATCAAGTAGTTCTTTTGTTTGTCAGTTACCTACTGGAGATTTTCTGATACTTACATCTTAATGGATCTTGGAAATGGAGGGAAATCTGAGATCTCATGGATAAACTTAAAATTTCTTCGATTTTAGATATTCATGCAGCATGCTCTGAATTGGGGTTGTGGGGCTGCAGTTTCCTCCACATGGGGTCCAAAGTCCATTCAAGGGGCCATAACTTCCTTTCAGTGTAGTCCTCATGGTAATATAGTTTAGCCTGTTCTAAACAATATGAGATGTTGGCACAAGATGTTTTTGATAATTAGGCAATACATGTATTTCAAAAAATTAATCTTAAATCTGTTGGATGCTGGACTATATTGTTAGAACATTCATAACATTTACAGTGTTGATGCATGTACATTTAATAGTGCTTAAATACATGTGCAGTCTATACACAGAGAGCATAGAACAACAGATAAACATATTTCAATTTGAAATTGCTGACTAATGAAACATTTTCCACCTCCAATTTTTTTATATGTTGTAGATAACATGTTGGGCTATAATTTTAATCAAAGGTCATCTCAAGGTCACATGTCCAAGGTCAGTTTCAAGGTCAAAATATAGGTCAAACTGTCATCAGCCCAAAAGTAACCCAAATATCAGGAATAATGCCAGATTTGGATTCCTTGTAATTCCCCCTTTCCAATGATATCTCATTTGTCAAAATTGGACCATTGGTTGCTGAGTTATGGCAATTTAAAAAAGGGTGGCCACGCCCTTTTTTGACAAAATTTAAGAAAAAGAAAAGGCCATAACTCGGAAACCGTAGGTCCAATTGAGCTGAAACTTGGAATTTCAGGTTTTTTGGCCACAATAACTCTATATACCAAATTTCATTGAAATTGGAGAGGGTAGGGTTTAAATTTCCCTTTTTTGGGGGTGATTTGACACGGAATGACCCATTACACACGTAATGCATGCAACTGAAAAACAGTTTTACATTACACACGTAATGCATACAACTGAAAAACAGTTTTACATTACACACGTAATGCATACAACTGAGAAAGAGTTACCTGTTCTTTGCCGCCTAAGACCAGTAGAAAATGAAATGCACTGTATCGAATATGACAAAACACATCGCGTCTGCTAGCGTGGACTACAGATCTGGCAACATAGAACATGCACTATATTTTCATATTACCAGACTGGCAGCTGCAGCCTCTGCAAGTCAGCGTTGGCTTGATGCGTGGTCGATCTAGGATCGATCCCCGTCGGTGGACCCGTTGGGCTATTTCATGTTCCAGCCAGTGCTCCACAACTGGTGTAACAAAGGCCGTGGTATGTTCTATCCTGTCTGTGGGATGGTGCATATAAAAGATCCCTTGCTGCTAATCAAAAAGAGTAGCCCATAAAGTGACGACAGTGGGTTTCCTCTCTTAATATCTGTGTGGTCCGTAACCATATGTCTGACACCATTTAACCGTAAATAAAATGTGTTCGAGTGTGTTGTTAAATAAAATATTTCCTTCCTTCCTGTGCAAGTTGTATCAATCAAAGTAGGATGCTGATAATTATTGTTGGTGTTTATAAATGTCTAATGATATGAATGAATGAATGAATGAATGAATGTTTAACGACACCCCAGCACGAAAAATACATTGGCTATTGGGTGTCAAACTATGGTAATGCAAATAAATAAAGTGATGATCAACATCAATATAAAAATTCAAGGTTTAAACAAAAACAGTGTAAAGAACTGTGCAAAAATACAAATACAAATATCACAGAATTTTACGGACACCGAATTTTACTCTAAACTTCAATTTGTGCTGTATTGGCCCTTCTCAAAGAGAATGTTACACCCCTGCACCACGGTGAGGTTACAGCAGGCGCAGGGGTAAGTGCAGTTAATACATATTGAAACTTTGTAATAGTTACAGAAGGAAGCTCAAAATACACCAGACATGGTATCTTAACTCAGACCCAGACTTTGGTGCTTTGGGCCTAAAATGAATTTAGCAATGATATTACTGTTTTTAATACAAATATCCGCAAGTTCATAATTAAAATTTAAGTGATAATTATATGGTCATGGAATTGTGTTATTTGTATAATGAAAAAGTAATGGAACCCAGCTAGTACATAAATGTAAATTGTTACAGTTTAAGCAACAAATGTTCAAACAATTATAACTATTCGTTATCCCTTTCTTTTGTTCCAACCAGTGCACCATAACTGGTCGAAGGCCGTGGCATGTGTTTTCCTGTCTGTGGGAAAGTGCATATAAAAGATCTCTTGCTGCATTAGGAAAAATATAGCGGGGTTTTCTCTGATGAATACGAGTAAAAATAGCCGATGATTAATTAATCAATGTGTTCCAGTGGTGTCGTTAAACAAAATGTGTCTCCCAAAGTTGTTTTCTTTATTGACACCACTGTAGGACGCCATATAACCGTAAATAAAATGTGTTGAGTGTGTCATAAAATAAAACATTTCCTTCCACTAGAGGACATTGATGTATTAATCATCGGCTACTGAATGTCAAACATTTGGTAATCTTGACATATAGTCTTAGAGAGGAAAAGAAAGAAAGAAATGTTTTATTTAACGACGCACTCAACACATTTTATTTACGGTTATATGGCTAAGGACCACACAGATATTGAGAGAGGAAACCCACTGTCGCCACTTCATGGGCCACTCTTTTTGATTAGCAGCAAGGGATCTTTTAAATGCACCATTCCATAGACAGGATAGCACATACCACAGCAGCTTTGTTTTTAAATTGCTGTGGGAGACACATTCTTAAATTTTGAGCTCTGCAATTTGCACTGGTGGTGTCATAAAACAAAACAAACTTTTAACTTTTCATCATCATCTACGTGGTTCTTCGCCATACATATACATATTGCTATGTCTGATTCATGATCTACGTGGTTCTTCGTCGTACATATACATATTGCTATGTCTGATTCATCATCTACGTGGTTCTTCGCCGTACATATACATATTGCTATGTCTGATTCATCATTATCTACGTGGTTCTTCGTCGTACATATACATATTGCTATGTCTGATTCATCATTATCTACGTGGTTCTTCGCCGTACATATACATATTGCTATGTCTGATTCATCATCTACGTGGTTCTTCGCCGTACATATACATATTGCTATGTCTGATTCATCATCTACGTGGTTCTTCGCCATACATATACATATTGCTATGTCTGATTCATCATCTACGTGGTTCTTCGCCGTACATATACATATTGCTATGTCTGATTCATCATCTACGTGGTTCTTCGCCGTACATATACATATTGCTATGTCTGATTCATCATTATCTACGTGGTTCTTCGCCGTACATATACATATTGCTATGTCTGATTCATCATCTACGTGGTTCTTCGCCGTATATATACATATTGCTATGTCTGATTCCAAGCAGCTGTGAATAAAAATGTGTTGAGTGTCTATAACCTAAAATATTTCCCTCGCCTTCCCCCCCCCCCCTCCCTCCACATACACACACACACACACATGTTTTTTGTGTACGTTTTTCAAGAAAGAGGTCTTGCTTATTTGTATGTACAGTCACATATTTACCCAGCATGACTGCACATACACAGACATGTACAGTGTAAAATTATCTATTTAAACCGATTACCATAATGCACAGTGAATCAAACTTGTTGGATAAAGTCCGTAATCATTTTCACTGTTTGCAGTTTGGTGGGTGGGGGAAGAGTAAAATTTATTGCAGCACTAAAACAAAATTGTGTCCTGTTAATGTTACATACCTTGCTGTTTAAATATAAGTTCAATATCAGGACTTCAAGAATTTTTATAAAATGTACTAGCCATCAGAGCAGTGATTTTACAAATTTAGAAGCCACGATTAAAAATACACTTGCCCTACTTTTAAGTTAATACAATTTTACTAAATAATAGTAATAATCAGATATGTTACCTAAAGAGGGAGATAGAGCTTAAAAACACTAACATTGAGTGGTGGTGGTGGTGGTGGTGGTGGTTGTAGGGGCAGGATAGTTATGTTTACAAAATAGACTTAACTGCAGCATTTGACATAAAAATCCACTAGCCGTCGGGCATGACAATAGTAGTTATTTACT
Organism: Gigantopelta aegis; assembly: GCF_016097555.1. Classification (NCBI taxonomy): domain Eukaryota; kingdom Metazoa; phylum Mollusca; class Gastropoda; order Neomphalida; family Peltospiridae; genus Gigantopelta; species Gigantopelta aegis. Next base: position 36,415,056 of record NC_054710.1, on the reverse strand, counting down.
CGCCCAACATTGAATATCACTAGGCATGGGAGAGGGGCTACCATAATCTAGAAGCCCTGTATATGTGGTACATGTATGTAATATCTTAAATGGTGTGAACAGAAATTGAGGGGAGTCGTTTTGGATATTAACTAGAACATTTATGTATTACCATATTGATTTTTGTGTGTAATATAAATTCAAATGTTAAGCAGAGCTCACTCTGTCCCAGGGCTGGAAACTTGCCAACAAATATGGTAGCCCAAAAAATAATAATGGATGTTGGCAAATTACTGTAAGCGAACCACAAACTACGAGCAAGATTTTAATGCGGAATAAGTAGATGCAATACAAATATTAATAGTAGCTCATGTGTTATAGCTCTAAAGAAGATCGCTCCAATAATATTATTTGGGCGACTAACGCCATTATTTTTTAATATTTAAGTGGCCCAAACAGGACATTGGTGACCTGGCCATAGGCCATTTCGAGCCCTGCTGTCCTTTGTCAAATTGGCCACTTGCTAATTTTTATGCAAAGGGACTACATACTTTTTATATTTGGATAATAAAATATTCCATAAAAGTTAACCACATTTTAATAATTTTCAAGGAAATACATGTACTCTATATGTATATATATATATATATACAAAATTTGGCTAAGACAGAAATCTTTCCAGTGTGAGCTCTAGTAAAAGGGAGCTAAAATTGCTCTCTTTGAACCAGTTTTGTTGGAGAGCAAAAGTGATCGCTCCCCTCAAATGACAAGGTTTATACACACAAAAAAACCCAACATTTTTTATTAGATTTTGTCATCTGTGTTACACTAATTTTAAAGAATTTATTATCATACTAAATGTTTTAAGGCTGCACTAATTTTAAAGAATTTATTATCATACTAAATGTTTTAAGGCTGAACTATCATTAGCTGTTACATAGACACATACACATTTAATGTAAACGGCTAATTTGGCTCGACGTACAAAACAGTCTGGACTGGCCACTTAATCCTAGAGGAAACGTGTTTTGTGTAGGTTTTGTTTCTAAACGTAAACTGTCGCTGCTTAAAGCTGGCCTGTTTTGTTTGATATACGTCTCGGTCCTCCGAGAAGCTGGCATGATCTTCCTCTTTCCAAACACGCATGGTTGGCCTGTGCCAGACGTTTGTTGACCGTAAACTTGGCTAATCCTGCTTCCCGACTTGGAAGTTTTCTCGCCTTCAGGTTGCATACCATCATTAATTTTGTCTTGAAAATATTTTATTCACCCAGTGGCCTGCAACTGGCATATTAGGTGCTCCACAACTCTCATATCAAGTGCTCTACAACTAGTATGTCAAATGTTCTGTCTGGAAACTTTTTTGTTTGTTTTGTTTAACGACACCACTAGAGCACATTGAAATATTAATCATCGGCTATTGGATGTCAAACATATGGTAATTTTGACAGTCATGGAGATGAAACCCGCTACATTTTTCCACTAGTAGCAAGGGATTTTTTATATGCACCATCCCACAGACAGGATAGCACATACCATGGCCTTTGATATACCAGTCATGGTGCACTGGCTAGAGCGAGAAATAGCCCAATAGGCCCACCGACGGGGATCGATCCTAGACTGACTACACATAAAGCTAGCGTTTTCCCACTGGGCTACATCCCACCCTGTCTGGGGAAAGTATTAAAAAGATTGTTTGTTCTCATTTAATATAAAAGATCCCTAGTTGCTAGTACCGGCCTCAGTGGCGTCGTGTTTAGCCATCGGTTTACAGGCTGGTAGGTACTGGGTTCGGATCCCAGTCGAGGCATGGGATTTTTAATCCAGATACCGACTCCAAACCCTGAGTGAGTGCTCCTCAAGGCTCAATGGGTAGGTGTAAACCACTTGCACCGACCAGTGATCCATAACTGGTTCAACAAAGGCCATGGTTTGTGCTATCCTGCCTGTGGGAAGCGCAAATAAAAGATCCCTTGCTGCCTGTCGTAAAAGAGTAGCCTATGTGGCGACAGCGGGTTTCCTCTCAAAAATCTGTGTGGTCCGTAACCATATGTCTGACGTCATATAACCGTAAATAAAATGTGTTGATTGTGTCGTTAAATAAAACATTTCTTTCTTTCTTTCCTAGTTGCTAGTGAACAAGACTAGCCCTTTGAGTGGTGATAGCAGTTTTCCTCATTAATAACTTCTGTAGTTCTTAAAATTAAATGTGTTGGTGCATCATTAAGTAAAAAGGGTCAGGACATAGTCCAGTGGTACAGCGCTCGCTCGATGCGTGGTCAGTATGGGATCGATCCTCATCAGTGGGCTCATTGGGCTATTTCTCGTCCCAGCCAGTGCTCCACAACTGGTATATCAAAGGCCATGGTATGTACTATCCTGTCTGTGGGATGGTGCATATAAAAGATCCCTTGCTGCTAATTGAAAAGAGTAGCCCGTGAAGTGGCGACATCAGGTTTCCTCTCAATATCTGTGTGGTCCTTAACCATATGTCTGACACTTATAACCATAAATAAAATGTGTTGAGTGCATCGTTAAATAAACCATTTCCTTCCTTAAACATACATGTTCATAATTAAAATGTGTTAGTGCATCATTATGTAAAAACATTTCTTTCAATATTTCCCTGAACAGGACAGGAAAGGGTTTGTTGGAGGGAACGCTAGCACTGGCAAGTGCAAGAGAGCACCAGGGTCTGTAGCTGGCTGGGGCATTTGTGGTGTTATTGAATTTGGAATGTCCTGTTATACCTGAATTTTGTGAGAGCCTTAATCCCCAATATTCTTAAAGCCGCACACCCTAGTTCCATCCAGCGAAAATAAATTATAATTTGGTTAATCTACAAACCTGTAACACACTTAGATCATGTTTTTATCAAATGGAGTGAAAAAGCAGGTTTTATATCGATAAATACCATGGGAATCCCCATGTCCCAATTGCTTGAAATAATTTTGAAAGTTTGTATTCTGATGTCACCGGTAGATGTCGCTCGAAGCACAACAATGCCTACGTCACGACAAATTTCACAGACTTGGGATGCCTTCTTTTCACCTCTCCTGGACATGTTCCAACTGTTCTGTCGTGGTTGTATCCCCTCTCCAGTTATCGTAAGACTTAGAACGACTTAGCAAAATTATTGGTTTTAAGGGTTTGTAACATTTTGTATTGAGATACTTACTTGTCTGAACTTTATTGTTACTGAAAATGTTCACTAACTGTGAAGAAAAATCTCACAAATGAACAACAACAAATCGGATGTTGATTGCGCGAACCGTGCACAAGAAAACAAACCAAACCAAAATGATAACGGTCACGTGGTATACCAACGTCTGTAACATTGAAATGGAAATATCCCCTCTAAAAATAGATTAGACCTTGTCTGCTCAACGTTTTTTTCTCAAACGTGCGTCCGTTTTTCAGAAATACGAAAAATGCATTTTGTGGTATTACAAACACCAGGATTACCAGGATTACCAAAAAACACTTCAGGTGAATGGAAATGTATATTCTAAATAATAAACGGTAAGTAAAGTGCAATTTTATTTGTGAAAAAATGGGTTTAATAGAGAAAAACGACGCCGTAATGGTTAACAACTAGCCGTAACTAGGGTGTGTCCCTTTAATAGATGACTCAGATATTCATGGGGGTGGCCTGGACAGCATACTTGAAAACTTAATTAAATACATTTTCACAAGCCCTTAAATAAATTAAACTGAAATAACACCCAATTCACAGTTGATCTTAATGCAGTGACGAACACATAAAAAATAAAATTGACTGACACCACAGTGGGTTTGCAATTTAGAATACAGAGAACCAGTCTAGTGTTAATTGTAACCAACACTCTGGTTGGCTGATCCCCAGGTTCCCGGTCTCTTGATTGGCTGATTCCAAGACAATGACAAGTTGCACACCTCCACACCAGAGAGCTCCATGTTGATTTTGTGCAGTACAATAGTGTGCTGCATGACTTGCAGAATTAGTGTAGATCTCAGTATGCACTGTGTGGGTATTGTGTATCAGTGAAAAGACTTTTTTTTTCTCTTTTTTTTACAGCCTACAGCAATACACTCAGCGACTCTTTAATATACTTAGGGTTGTACCTACATGTAGACCATGGGAAGGGTAGTAGGTTCAACCAGAAAAATTAAGAAAGTGACATTTTTTAATTTTAGTTTAAAATGCCCCTTTTGTGCATGCATGTGAAGAAGTCTGTATAATACTTGATCCTGATTATGGTTTTTAAATTCTGCCCTCTTAAAGTAAAAACATGAATTTCTTTTGATGTATCATGCTCAAATGTCTGGAAGGTCTTCTTATCTATATCGCATACAAACTTGCACACCGATCAATTGCCATATCTTTAGAGTGTGTTACTGTACTAGTTTACTTGTTGAGTGTATCATATGAGGTGGCAATAAATTACCAAAATTACTGTATATTACATTCATGTGTCATTCAAGTATACAGACAACTTGAATCAGGTAAATATGACTTTCTAGTTACTGGGGCAAGACATAGCCCAGTGGTAAAGCATTCGCTTGATGTGTGGTCGGTCTAGGGTCGATCCCCGTCTGTGGACCCATTGGGCTATTTCTCGTTTCAGCCATTGCTCTATAACTGGTGTAACAAATGCCGTGGTATGTGATATTCTGTCTGCGAGATGGTGCATATAAAAGATCCCTTGCTACTAATCGTAAAGAGTAGCCCAGGAAGTGGCGACAGCGGGTTTCATCTCTCAATATCTGTGTGGTGCTTAACCATATGTCTGACGCCATATAACCGTAATTAAAATGTGTTGAGTGCGTTGTTAAATAAAACATTTCTTTCTAGTTACGCTATGGCCTTCTTTACTACTTGTACATGCACTTACGCGTCCTTGTCTTTATCGGGGTGGGTCTCGCTCCAGCCAGTGCACCTCGCCTGGTATATCAAAGGCCATGGTATATGCTATCCTATCTATGGGATGGTGCATATGAAAATTCCCTTGCTACTAATGTGTACCATGTTTCTGCTCTAAAACTCAGAATTACCAAATGTTTGACATCCAATAGCTGCTGATTAATAAATTGATGTGCTCTAGTGGTGTCGGTAAACAAAACAAACGTTGTTGTTGTCGTACATGTACTTGTGTTTAACCACTTTTTAAAAATCCCTAACCAGTTTGTTTTATAACTAGACTTACCTGTAATTATCCAGGTGTACACATCTTAATTTAATTACTTATTCAGGTAACACTGGCATTCCAGTTGTAGTTGTACAAGTACTTGCGTTTAACCATGTTTCTGCTCTAAAACTGTCAGAATTACCATATGTTTGACATCCAATGGCTGATGATTAATAAATCGATGTGCTCTAGTGGTATCGTTAAACAAAACAAACTTTGTTATACATGTACTTGTGTTTGACCAATTTTACAATTCCCTAAGCAGTTTGTTTTATAAATAGAATTACCTGTAATTATTCGGGTGTATGTTTATCCTACCTTATCTCGTTTAGTAGGTAAACTTTTGCTTTCTGGATCGTGTGTATGTCAATAAGCTCTGAACTTAGTGTATAGTTGTCAACAAAACGGACCTGACTTTGTCAATGGGTCTGTTAAACGAGTCCAACAGCGTGTTGGTTCAACATGGCGACTAGTTAAGATTTAATCTATGCTGGAAAGAGTCCGTCACATTTTCACAGGTGGAATACTTGGTCTAGGAAAAGGGCACATTGTTCGATGAGATGTTCCTGTAAATAAAACTTTGAGTAGCTACTATATATATACAGGGAACATTTTGTTTTCAAAATATTGATTAGCAATATTTCTAATTGATTAGCAACTACTGTTTAATGTTTTAAAATTGTGTAGTGATCTCTGAAACTTGTGTAGCCAAATGTGACGTGATACAGAACATAATGTTCCTTGTATACATATATAAATTATAATTAAGAGTATTGTAACATCTTTTCAAGTTTAAAAAGTTAAACTTTGTTTAGTTTAACGACACTGCTAAAGTGCATTAATTAATAGTTGGCTATTAGATGGCAAACATTTTGTACTACTGACTTGTAGTCTAAAGAGGAAACCCGCTACATTGTTTCCATTAACAGCTAGGGATTGTTTACATGCAGGACAGCACATACCACAGCTTTTGATGTAACGGCCTTGAAATGCTGACTGCATTGGGGGAAAACAATTGGAAGACAAATTTACTGATGCACTCAGCACAATTTTTAAAAACTCAGTACAGTATTTCCTCTATCCGGGGCCTAATTCACAAAGGTCTCTTACGAGTTATGAGAGTTTAGTTAATTAGGCCCCAGGACTCGAACTTAATGACGGCAATTGCCATGGCTGTGTGTCTGGAACATTACCGACGACACTTTTGTGCTCCTGGATAAAAATTACTGACGTCTGTAAAACTCCTCAGTGACAGCAAAATTAATATATCTGTCGGTATATAAATATTTATTCATCTGAAATAGGTCTACATACAACAATGTAACATTTCAATGATATTATTTGCTGCAAAAGTCGCTATAAAAAAAAAAATGCCATAGGCATGGGTGACAAATTCTTAAGTTTGAGCCCTACTATATTGAGCCCTGCATACATATTGAGTATTTTTGAGCAGAATTTCCTGCTTGTTCACTCAATTTCGAATCGTGATACCTTTAGGTGAATGAACTTTGACCCTTTTTATAGCAAGCCTTAATCCATCACCACACACAAAAGAGCATTGAATTTCCTTGTATGCATTTGTTCCTTATCACAACTAGCTCTTGTCTTCATGTACCAGTTGGTGTACCTCTGTTTGGAGGGATTGTTTATTGCTGTAACCATGGTAACAGAGTATTATCTGGCAGCTGCTCTTAAGTTTTGAAAGTTAAGCCGGGGATTAGCTAAAACCTTTGAAGTTGTAATCATGTTCTTTCTTATCCCCTTTTATGTTACCATGGTAGCTACCGTCTGCCTTCCTCCATATGATGGTTGTGTTTGGTGACTTCGCAATTTGCTCTTTTTTAAATACTGTTGACTGATCCAGAAGGTTTAGTATCAGTGCAAAGCTCTCACAAAGTCGTAAATTAACAGTGAACGTCACACTGGAGTGAGAGAAACTTGGAGGTAGATTCACCAAAATATGGCAACCAGGGCTAACTCTGGATGAGCAAAACATGTCGCCAGATCATCATAAAAAATGCTAAATCACTGTTATTTTCCAAAAAAACCCCCACCCCAATTAGTACATGGAATTTGTTTGCCAAATCAAAATAAAATTCTCCAGTGGCAAACTAGCCCTGGCAACACTGTTACCTTTGACAAAGATCAACCCATCTAGGGCTCGAAATAGAGCCTGCGAAAAGTGAAAAGCCATCCATTTCTTAGACTTAGCAGGTGAAATAGAAATTCACCGATTAAAAACAGTAAAAATGGCAGGTAATTTTTCAAGAGAGAGATGCAAGTATGATCATCTCATCTGGTATTCAGGGGCCTAATTCACAAAGTATGATCATCTCATCTGGTATTCAGGGGCCTAATTCACAAAGTATGATCATCTCATCTGGTATTCAGGGGCCTAATTCACAAAGTAAGATCATCCCATCTGGTATTCAGGGGCCTAATTCACAAAGTATGATCATCCCATCTGGTATTCAGGGGCCTAATTCACAAAGTATGATAATCTCATCTGGTATTCAGGGGCCTAATTCACAAAGTATGATCATCCCATCTGGTATTCAGGGGCCTAATTCACAAAGTATGATCATCCCATCTGGTATTCAGGGGCCTAATTCACAAAGTATGATCATCCCATCTTGTATTCAGGGGCCTAATTCACAAAGTATGATCATCCCATCTGGTATTCAGGGGCCTAATTCACAAAGTATGATCATCTCATCTGGTATTCAGGGGCCTAATTCACAAAGTATGATCATCTCATCTGGTATTCAGGGGCCTAATTCACAAAGTATGATCATCCCATCTGGTATTCAGGGGCCTAATTCACAAAGTATGATCATCCCATCTGGTATTCAGGGGCCTAATTCACAAAGTATGATCATCTCATCTGGTATTCAGGGGCCTAATTCACAAAGTTCTCTCAGGCTGTGCTAGACAAGAATGCATCCACTTTGCAAATCTTTTAACATTGCACTGCGAGATCGCAAAGTTACGAGAGTTTTAGTGAATTGGGCCCCAGATCATGAATCTGTTATGTTTTAATCCCACAATGCTCTAGAATACATCTCGGAGGTCCTAATTTTTCACACACCATTTTTTTTAGATCTACATGTAGCAAGTGAAATACAAATTCTCCTGCTAAAACCACTGAAAATCACAGGTCATTTTTCAAGAGAGAGATACATGTATGATCATCTCATCTATTCAGATCATCAGTCTTATGTTTTAATCCCATACTGTGGGCCCATTGGGCTATTTCTCGCTCCAGCCAGTGCACCACGACTGGTACATCAAAGGCTATCCTGTCTATGGGATGGTCCATATAAAAGATCCCTTGCTGCTAATAGAAAAGAGTAGCCTATGAAGTGGCGACAGCGGGTTTCCTCTCTCAATATCTGTGTGGTCCTTAACCATATGTCCGACACCATATAACTGTCAATAAAATGTGTTGAGTGTATCGTTAAATAAAACATTTCCTTCCTTCCTAATCCCATACTGCTCTAAAATACATCTCAGAGGTCCTAATTTTTCACAGTTATTTCTTGCTATATTATTCACACGTATGAAGGTATTGGGAGACCAAATCCAGGTTATAACTTTAGTCGTTAAACTTTTTTATTTGTCTGAAAACGTCTTTATGATGGCAGAAACTTAGGATGGTCTCCTTAAGCCCTGATGTTGAAAATAGCAGCCCACAGAAATGGTTTGTAGGATTAAGAATATATATATCCTGCAACCACCGTTTCTATTGACAAGATAACGGATAAAGCAATGTCATATCTGTATAGTAGCAGGATATCACTTGAGACGTCACATGCATAGCTGCATTACAAAATCACTCATTTGACCTCTTATTTGTTTATTTATTTTATTTATTTATTTATTTATTTATTCCATTGTCTTTTCTTCTTTTTTTTCAGTGATGCATTTACATGAGATGTGGAAATAGAGCGTTTTGAAATCCAGGTTTTTTTATAGTAAGTACAAGTTTGAGTCATTGTTGCATTGATTTCTAATCATTTCACAGCACCGTACAGCACTTCTGAAGGCTGGAAATTCATCGTGTGGAGCGGGAAGCAATCTTTGCTTCTCAAATTGTTCTTTATAGCCAGACGTGAGACACTGAGAATCAGTTCTAGTACTAGAAAGTAGTATGAAAATTAGACTAGTAATTGGACTTCAGATCAGGGGTCTAATTCACTAAACTCTCGCATCTTTGCAATCTCGCTGTGCAATGCTAAAATATTTGCAAAGAGGATGCTTTGTTGTATAGCAGAGCCTAAGAGAACTTTGTGAATTGGGCCCCAGGCACATAACCAAGATTTTATATTGGGGGAAGATGTATTTGTATTGGGGGGGGGGGGGGGGGGTAGCGCATTGACATAGCCAGAATTTTATATATGGGGGGGGGAGGTGTGTTGGGGGAAGTGCATTGACATAGCCAGGATTGTATTTTGTTGGGTGGTGTGGTAGTGCATTGACATAGCACTAGACATTGGCATAGCCAGGATTTATTTATTTATTTATTATTTTGTTTTGGGGGTGGGGTGAGAGGAGGTGTGTGTTGTGCATTGGCATAGCCAGGATTGATTTATTTATTTTGTTTTGGGGGTGGGGTGAGAGGAGTTGTGCATTGGCATAGCCAGGATTTTATATTTTTTGGGACTGGGATGCAGGGCACAATATTTTACGCGAACCGCCGTTCTGTTTGCATGTTGGTTACGCAAAATTAAATTTACGCAAATCGGTTACGTCGTGACCTGTAGACGTTCAGTAATTAAAACTTGCAAACTTCACGATTACAGGAAGTTTATTTATGCAGACATACTATTAGTATTCCAACAAATGTTTTAGACTGATTTTTAGATACTTGATGTGCAACAAACCAGTAAACAACATTATACTGCAACAGTTGTAACTTGTGACCAGTCTAAACTAAATGCTCAGTACAGAGTCGAGACAAAAGTTAAAAAGAAATGTGCACAGACCGCATTGAACAGCTGAATTATCTGCTGCTATTTTATCTCTAAAGGAATATATATATGTTAGTGTTCTCGCTGGGTAAAAATTAAAGGAGGGCGGCCGTGCAGCACCACACCCTTCAAAAAAAAAAATGGGGAGGGGGGGACCTTGGTGGTTACCATGTTGTTGTGCGTTGATAGACTTTGTGGAAAGACATACTTATTTTGATTACAAAAAGTTTATACGAAATACAAGCAGACTCGTCCTTTAATCGAACCGAAGATGTTATCGGTCTAATATTCACTGGCAGTTCCAGTTTTGCTGAACCGATCAAAGTTTTAATATTATTATTTTAAGAAAGATTTCAAGATATACGAAAAACAAAAATAAAGTTTTTTGTTATTCCCATCTTCATCGAATGAATCGATCGCTGTGATAAACTATTATCACCAACTGATAAAAAGTAGTTTCGTTTTTGTCGTGGGGGTGTATATTTTATTTGGCACCCAAGATGAATGATTTTAATGCCAAACACTACCACTTCCATTGATTTTATAAGCGGTGATATCCCCCCAAAATTAAAAGTTTACAATATGTTATAAGAACTGCTGAATAAACAGAATGACAGAAATAGCAGAAAGTAAAAATCGTCAGGTACAATCAGTTATATCTGTAACTGAGGACAAAATATCAGACGACAGTTAGTGGAAACAAAAGATAGAGTGACCGTTCTGATCACGTGACAAATTTGGTGCCAAATAAGGGGGGGGGGGGTTCCAGTCGGAGATTGCCAAATCCATAAAAAATTAAAATGTTTTCATTGCTCAAATAAAATATAACTTTTATTGTTTGTATTAAACATACAAATGGATACAGGTATAGGACAAAATAGAGGCTGTTAAAAATACAATTATGTTACAGTAACCGTCGTAAATGTTTCGTCAGTTGCTTTTTCGTACACAATGCGGCTCGTTTCCTTTGATGTCCAGTAGGCAGACTGATCGTTGTGGGTTTTTTATGTGTGGGAAAAAAGTGTGCATTTGGAAATAGCGGAGATAAGTGCTGGAAAATATAGTATGGTGCTGGAAAATAAAGAGGGGCGCAGAAAAATAAAGGTGGGCGGAGAACGTGAAAGGAGGGTGGCAAAATGCAATAGCAGGGTGGGCCACCCCGCTTAAATGAAGCAGCGAGAACACGGTATGTAGACATAATATTGGATTGCCTATAATTTTATATATGTTGAAAACAATTTTAACGTAAACAGGAATCCAAGTGTCACAAAAATTGAGAAATACTAACATCGCATAATGAGCTTTAAATAACAAACATTTGGAACGTCGCTGTAGTTCAGAAGTACCATCGATAAGGTGAAAAAACGGAATCCGTCCAAATGATTATGTATCTATTATGTTTCAGTACCTGGGCTGATATTCATTTCTTTTACAATATTGTTAACTTTAAAGAAACTGTTTTGTATTATGTTTTCTTTGGTATTTTGTTTTTAACTTTTTATTTGAGCTAAAAACTATGTATTTAAAATATAATTTCAACGCAACTTTGAGGTAACAACCACGGGTTATGCAAATATAATTCACGTAACCAAACAATTAGTTACCTAGGTAAAAACCACATGAACCGACTTTCGGTTACCTCAGATTTCAAAATATTGTTCCCTGGGGATGGTAGTGGATTGGCATAGCCAGGATGTTTTTTGGTCTGGGTTTGGTGGAGGACAGCCACACTGAGTTGAGTGTTGGGGTCACAGGAAAAAAATAAACAGTAGTAGGGGTGGGGTGGGAGGGTAAAACGAGGTGTGATTGGGGGCATACCCCCCTCTCCCTATATGTCGGTGATATACATGTGTAACTTTCTTCAACAGTGATACATGGAAGTCTTAAGACAGAGACTGATAACAGCTTAGGAAAGAAAGGAATGTTTTATTTAACGACGCACTCAACACATTTTATTTACGGTTATATGGCGTCAGACATATGGTTAAGGACCACACAGATTTTGAGAGGAAACCCACTGTCGCCACTACATGGGCTACTCTTCCGATTAGCAGCAAGGGATCTTTTATTTGCGCTTCCCACAGGCAGGATAGCACAAACTATGGCCTTTATTGAACCAGTTATGGATCACTGGTCGGTACAAATGGTTTACACCTACCCATTGAGTCTTGCGGAGCACTCACTCAGGGTTTGGAGTCAGTATCTGGATTAAAAATTCATTGCCTCGACTGTGATCCGAACCCAGTACCTACCAGCCTGTAGACCGATGGCCTAACCACGACGCCACCGAGGCCGGTAATAACAGCTTAGGATTTATATTATCATTTCTGAAAATGATGAATTATGGATATGTACATATATTTGGCATACTGTCAAACATAATGTGAAAAGCAGAAATTGCATGTAAAGCTGATTAAATCAGAAAACAGATTGTGTATTTTGACTGGCATTCGTTGCCTGCCTTCTGTCAATTTCAAATGTTCCTTCTACCGGTAGGTGAAACACGAGTTCCCTGTTGTAAATTGCTAACCAGATTACTGCCTTTTTTTACCTGAACAAAACGAGACATTCACCGTACCTCCACAAATGTGAACCTTTGAGGAAGATTTGGCAAACAGGCTTGTTTACAAACATCAAAACTATCTCTTTTAAAAAAAAGGTAAAGTGCATACATGGGATGGTGGAATTTACTTCACAGAAGTGAGTTTTTGAATGGTTTGTAAACAAAGGTTACTGGCTTTGAAGAAACTTGTGAGAAACCCACAGCAAAATGGAAGCCTTCGTATACTGGTGTTTTTGTTTTCTTAGTAAAGGCTTGAGACGTTGTTATCGGTAAAGAATGGAATTGTGTTATTTGCACTTAACTTACAGTACTGTACCAAACAAAAGCCATGATATCAGCCCCTTAAAATTTCAAGACCGCTGGACATACATACCGTATTTGACCGGAAATAAGCCCAGGGGGCCAAGACAACTCATTGTGAACTTAGCATGGGGTGGGCTTATTCCCAGTTTTGTTCAAATTTTTTAATAATAATAATTAAAATAGATAACAATACTTAAATGAACTAGGAAGAAAACAAAAAACGTTCAGTAGCACATCTATTAATTAGTGTTCCATTTGTTATTAATAAATAATAATTGTTTATTAATTAAATTGTGGGTTTTTTACTAGTATCTAATTATCAGAAACACACCTTCTATGTTACAATTACTTACCAGTGCTGTTTATTTACATCCAAAATTTAATGCTGAGAAGATGTAAAACAACAGCAATTAACAACAAACTCAATAGCGTATACACACGTTTCTGACACAGGCAGCCAGCTTACACTACAAAGAATTGTCAATCTAAGGTCATTGTTCTTAGCCAATCAGAATAAGGTATTTGCTTAATTAGCATTAACTGCGGACCCAGTGTGCTGGTAAAAATAGACATTGGTTTTTAGTTCATACTTGGGCTTGGATACTTCAGAGAAATACTGCAGGCATGAAATTGAAAACAATGTTACACACTGTTATTGTTAGACTGCTAAATCTCACTGGTGGTAAAATATTGTGTTAATTTGTGTTTAATTATCTGCAGGAGGTATGAACTTTGAGCAAACTTGCAATTTCATGTTATTTATAAGGTGACGAAGTTGGGGGTGGGCTTATTTACGAATAAGGGCCTAATTTCTTAAATGCTATCAAAACGGAAGGGGGGCTTATTCAAAGACATGGGCTTATTACCGGTCAAATACGGTACATACATGTAGTCCAGTTATAAAATGTTTTCCTGATGCTCAGTTGGTCTAGGGTCGATTCCCGTCAGTGGCCCATTGGGCTATTTCTCGTTCCAGCCTTTACACCATGGCTGTTGTATCAAAGGCCATGGCATGTGCTAATCCTGTCTGTGGGATGGTATATGTAAAAGAGCTCTTGCTAATAATGTGAAAAATATAGCAGGTTTTCTCTTTAAAACTATATGTAAATATTACCAAATGTTTGACGTTTAACTAATAGCTGATGATTAGTACATCAATGTGCTCTAGTGGTGTCGTTAAACAAAATAAAACCTTAACACTCGTGATATGACACACCACAGACTGAAATTATGTCTGATGCAATAGCCTATTTTGACCTTGTACATTGTCTTTTCATCTTTTGGTTGAAAATCCTGTACATTTCAACTAACATTGCTGCTAATGAAAAACAAATATAGCACGTTCCTCTCTAACAAAATTACCAAATGTGACATCCAATAGCAGATGATTAATAAATCAACAGGGCTTCTAGATGATGGTAGCCCGCTCCCATGGCTAGTGATATTCAGTGTTGGGCTAGCAAATAACTACTGTTGCCATGCCTGATGGCTAATGAATTTTTTTTGTCAAATGTTGCAGTTAAGTCTATTTTGTAAATATTAATATCCTGAAATTAGAACACAGCCATCTCGAGTTGGCCAACTCCATCATGACAGTTGATAAGTCTAAGCCTAGCATTAGGTTCTGTAATATCTGCCATCACCTACAGATTATTTAGTACAGTTCTGATTAAAGTTCACTGTCGCTTCGAGACCACTGATAGTTCATCATAGTTCAAATGTTTGGCTCGATTTCGACAGTTTCCAAATGTCCGTGTCAAATGTCTGCATGTAGCCATTCTACTAGTAATGATAAATTATTGATTCTCGTGCTAGTCGGAAATGAGGAAGAAATTGCTTGGCCTGTTGAGTCACTGTTTGAATGTGAATATTAGTATGTGTATACAACATGCTAAATAAATGTAATGATGTTTGCAGACAATATGTTAATGTGCAAATCGGTCAGGGCTTGAAATTCACTTTGTGAATATTAGTATATGCAGGCAACATATCAAATTTAAATGTAAATGATGTTTTCAGACAATATACAGTGTTCGAGATTAATGGTATCCTGATATCCCGGGGATACCAGAATTTAATTTTGGATACCAGACTTCAAGAACCCAATACTAAATTTTCAGGTGGGATACCAGATTTTGAAATTTTTGTAAGAGGGCTAGGTCAGTTGAATGAATAAATGTTTAACGGAAAGAAAGAAAGAAATGTTTTATTTAACGACGCACTCAACACATTTTATTTACAGTTATATGGCGTCAGACATATGGTTAACCTTCTGACTACTGCAGGCAAGATATCTCGCCCGACGTCACGTCAGTTGATATGCTGTACACTGTATACAGTGCATTCCCCAATTCATATTTCCCGCTGTTTTGCACACGACACTCACCGGAAACGGAAATATAATTAAAGAAAAAAGATTTTTTTTCAAAATGGTGGTTTTTGTTTTGATTTTTTCAATTGAAAATACCTTGAAATTTTGAGTTCAAAAAGTGATTTTCGGCAAGTATTTTCGCTTGACAACAATGGCGGCACGTCGCGGTAATTTTCAGGGATCGATAGCTGATTGTAACAGCTAATTTGATAATAAATTTGATCGTTTTACCAACAACGAAAATTACCAAATATTGCAATATGAATCGTAGTTCGGGTTTAAAAAAAAATTCTGGTCAGAAAACCACTGTTATCGGGAATAATGGACATGAATACTGGACAGCTGGCCACAAATGCCCAGTGTTCTCACTGGGTGAAAATTAAAGGAGGGCGGCCGGTCGGCACCACACCTTTCAAAAAAAAAAAAAAAAAAAACAATAAACGTAGAGCAAAAAAAAAAGAAGAAAAAAGGGGGGGGGGGGGGGGGGGAGTAGTTTGCTTATCATATTGTTGTGTGTTGGTAGACTTTGAGAAAAGACATACTCCTTATTTTGCCTACAAAAAAGTGCAAAGGGGTTTATAAAAAAAAACTCGTCTTTTAAATGAACCGAAGATGATATCGGTCTGACATTCACGGGCAGTTCCGGTTTTGCTGGACCGATCAAAGTTTTAATATTATTATTTTTAATAAAGATTCCAAGATATACGAAAAACGATAAAGATGTTTGTAAAGTGATCTCCTAATGTCAGATACATTTTTGTTATTTCCATCTTCATCGAATGAATCGATCGCTGTGATAAAATAAGAGGGTTTTTTTTTCAATTGGAGATTGCCGAATCCGTAAAAAATAAAATGTTTTCATTGCTTACATAAAATATAACTTTTATTGTGTCTATCAAACATACAAATGGATACAGATATTGGACAAAATAGAGGCTGTTAAAAATACTGTTAAATTACGTTACGGTAACTGGCGTAAATGTTTCGTCAATTGCTTTTTCGTACACAACGCGGCTTGTTTCCTTTGATGTTCAGTGTGCAGACTGATCGTTGTTTTTTGTGTGGAAAAAAAGTGCATTTGGAAATAGCGGAGATAGGTGCTGGAAAATAAAGAGGGGCGCTCAAAAATAAAGGTGGCTGGGAACGCAAAGGAGGGCGAGAACGGCAAAATGGAATGCGGGGCCGCCCCGCTTAAATAGCGGAGATAGGTGCTGGAGCAGCGAGAACACTGAATGCCCATAAGTAAACGCAACTTTTTCGATTTTTTGCCTAATTTTAATCACCATTAGCCGATCTAAAATAATAAAAATTACAAAAAAAGACACGAAAATAATACTTACCCATTCATATATGAACTTTATTTCATGTATTTATAAAACATTTAAGTGAATATATGTGAGTAAAAATTATAAACTTGTACCCACTCAACGTGGTTTTTGTTAAAAATTAATCCAGTAATCTAAAGGTTAAGGACCACACAGATTTTGAGAGGAAACCTGTTATAGCCACTTCATGGGCTACTCTTTCCGATTAGCAGCAAGGGATCTTTTATTTGTGCTTCCCACAGCCAGGATAGCACAAACCATGGCCTTTGTTGAACCAGTTATGGATCACTGGTCGGTGCAAGTGGTTTACACCTACTCCACAGAGACTTGCGGAGCACTCACTCGGAGTTTGGAGTCGGTATCTGGATTAAAAATCCCATGCCTAAACTGGGATCCGAACCCATTACCTACCAGCCTGTAGACCGATGGCCTAACCACGACGCCACCGAGGCCGGTTGTTTAACGGCACCCCGGCACAAAAATATACTTTTGACATTTTCTTCCTGCCTCATGTCACTTTCAAACAAACCATGGTAATTTCTTCTTGATAGATTGCAGTTCAGTAGTGCATCAGATGTAGCATGTAGATTAGTCCTATCTCGAAAACCCTTTACCCGCAGTACAGCACACTCACAGTAGTATTGATTGTGTTGGGACTGTACCCATTTCACAGAGTCGTGGTTCGGTCGACTGGGTTATTACGTTGAATCATACCTTGTGTGTACCTGATGATTGCGGCCATTGATTGTTGTCCACACGTTTATGGTTGTAGTAAATCACTTTGTGAAGGATTGGTTAACACACTATGTATAGTGTATATAGGGCTTTTGTGACTATTTCATCCTGCTCAGTGTTCAAATAGATCTTTAAAAACAGGTCTTGAATTTATCAACAGCAGTCAGCATTTCTGCCAGAAAGAAATTTTTGGGTATGGTGCTATGGAATTGAATGCAACCAAAATCAACATTGGGTATGGGGAGCCTCCCCAGAAAGAAAATGGTTAAGTTTAGGGTTAGGGTTAAGAAAATCATACATTAATGATAAGAAGAATTAATTTTGTCAAAAGGTTAACTTAAAAACAAAAATCTGTAAACAAAATTTTGGTATGACACAATACCCTTTGGCAGAAACCTGTGGCAGTGTGATTTTTAAGAGTTATTTTATCTGATTTCTGTATTTTTTTATTATTTTTTATTTCTAGTGCCAGTGCACCATGACTGGTAGTTTAGTAGACAATTTGGCCAGATATTGTGTTTACCCAGAGTTAGCCCTGTAATTGCGAGAGCTGGACATACATGCACAGTCGGTCTAGGATCGATTCACATTGGTGGCCCATTGGGCTATTTATCGTTCTAGCCTTCACACCACGGCTGGTATATCAAAGGTCGTGGTATGTGCTATCCTGCCTGTGGGATGATGCATATAAAAGATCCCTTGCTACTGATGAAAAAATGTAGCGGGTTTCCTCTCAGACTGTCAGAATTACCAAATATTCTACATACAATAGCCGACGATTAATAAATCAATGTGCTCTAGTGGTGGTGTTAAACAAAATAAACTTAATTTTTAAAATTCATTCATAGTCCAGTTTCAGAACATTTATAAAATGTAGCCCTTTAGTAGAGATACTTAATATGGTCTGTTTTAATTACATTCTCTCTAAATGACTTCATTGTTATACTGGGGAGGGACGTAGCCCAGTGGTAAAGCGTTCGGTCAATGCACGGTCGGTCTAGGGTCGATCCCCGTCGGTGGGCCCATTGGGCTATTTCTCGTTCCAGCCAGTACACCACGACTGGAATATCAAAGTCCGTGGTATGTACTGTCCTGTCTGTGGGATGATGCATATAAAAGATCCATTGCTGTTAATTGAAAAGAGTAGCCCATGAAGTGGCGACAGCGGGTTTCCTCTCTCAATATCTGTGTGGTCCTTAACCATATGTCTGATACCATATAACTGTAAAGAAAATGTGTTGAGTGCATCGTTAAATAAAACACTTTCTTCCTGTTATGCTACATACTGTACTGTTGTTCGAAACCCTTTGCAATTGGCATATTTTATAGTAAATGATACCACCACAGTGAGATGACATTTTGTATTTTGTAGCTGGCATCCAGTGAGTCATCTTGTAATTACGTCAATATCGGGATGTACATTAACGGTTTTCTTCTTCACATCCTCGCACCGGCAGGTTTTGTCCAGCTCTTAATGCCATTACACGGGAGAATTGAGAGCAGATTGGTTGGGAAATATGGAATTAGTTTGATGGCAGTGCTCGACAAGGGGTCCAGTAAATGCATTACAATGATGGTGATATGATTTTGTGGCGTTAACACCGGGCACGTGTGAGAACGATCCATTAATTATAGTTGTACGATCTTCGGTCTCCTAGATGTTGTGGCTTGTTTGTGTATGATTTATTTTACTGGATTCCAAGCAGGATAGAAAAAGGAATGCTTTGTTAATGACTGTCAGTGCATTTAAATTTTCTGCCATCTCAGCATAAATATTTTATTTACTGACGCCTCTTGTTTTTTTCTGGTTAATGTGGTTTTAAGGCCAATACAGTTAAAGCCATCTGGTTTTAAGGCCAGTACAAGCTGTGTAGTTTTATTTTAAGATCAGTACAAGTTGTGTGGTTTTAAGACCGGTACAAATTGCATTGGCTTAAGTACAAATCAAATCACATCACATGACTTAAGGCCTGGCCTGGTGCTTATAAAACTGTTAGTCTAAGACTCGACTCTAAATAGAGTCTGAGACAGTATTGTCATGTGACATCATTAAAGATTTGTTTCTTGTTTAACGACACCACTGGAGCACATTGATTAATTAATTATCGGCTATTGGATGTCAAACATTTGGTAATTCTGACACGTACTCACCAGAGGAAACCCGCTACATTGTTCCTGATGCAGCAAGGGATCTTTTATATGCAACCGGCCTCGGTGGCATCGTGGCAGGCCATCGGTCTACAGGCTGATAGGTACTGGGTTCGGATCCCAGTCGAGGCATGGGATTTTTAATCCAGATACCGTCTCCAAACCCTGAGTGAGTGCTCCGCAAGGCTCAATGGGTAGGTGTAAACCACTTGCACCGACCAGTGATCCATAACTGGTTCAACAAAGGCCATGGTTTATGCTATCCTGCCTGTGGGAAGGATGCTATCCTGCCTGTGGGAAGCGCAAATAAAAGATCCCTTGCTGCCAATCGGAAGAGTAGCCCATGTAGTGGCGACAGCGGGTTTCCTGTCAAAATCTGTGTGGTCCTTAACCATATGTCTGATGCCATATAACCGTAAATAAAATGTGTTGAGTGCGTTGTTAAATAAAACACTTCTTTCTTTTTTCTTTTATATGCACCATCCTTTTATATACCAGTCTTGGTGTACTGGATGAATCATTAAAGATCGAGTTTTATAAGCAGGGGTCCTGTAGCATGGTTTTACGGCCAGTACAAGTCACAAGTTTTAGAGAAGTGTGTGATTAAATGCATGTATGTATGTGCATGTATGTATGTGCATGTATGCTTTATTAGTCCGGTCCAACTGTCAAGGACTATAGGTTTCTTCTCTCCATCCTTTTGTCTGTCCATCTGTCTGTATTACCGTCTGTCCCACATATAATTTCACACATATGTTTTCACACTGCATTGAAATTGTGAGCTAAAATTTTGTGTATATCATTATCATGTACTGTTACAGATCAAGTTTGACTTTAATGGCGATTTACCCATTTTAAGACAGAGTTGTGGCCCTTAAACTTTTTTTTTTTTTTGCAATGCTTGAATATGTTGATATGAAATTTTGTATGTACCTTTATCATGTACTGTTGCTGATCAAGTTTAACTTGATGGTGATTTACCCATTTTCACAGAAGTATGGTCCTTGAATTTAGGAGATTCGAAAAATTGGTGGATTCGATAGGGGACATGTAATGCTTTACCAGTAATCTCAGAATGATTGTTTTAATTTAAAAAAATAGATTTTTCATGTTTTTAATTGTTTTGTTTTGGTATAATTTTTTTTTTTTTTTTTTTTTACAAAATTTGATACGAAATGCCAAAATATTAACTTTATATAACTACCTGTATGATGGTACATATGTATATTTAATGATTTAAGCTTTTTAAAAATAAATTAATATTTTGTTTTCATATGTTTATTAAGAAAGAAAGAAATGTTTTATTTAACGACGCACTCAACGCATTTTATTTACGGTTATATGGCGTCAAGTATATGGTTAAGGACCACGCAGATAATGAGAGATGAAACCTGCTGTCGCCACTTCATGGACTACTCTTTTCGATTAGCAGCAAGGGATCTTTTATATGCACCATCCCACAGACAGGGTAGTACATACCACGGCCTTTGATATACCAGTCGTGGTGCACTGGCTGAAAGGAGAAATAGTCCCAAATGTTTATTAATATCACATCCCAGTTTAAAGTGTCAACTATGTACAACAAAGTATTAAGGATGAAAATGGCGGACATGCTACATTTGATTTGTTGTCGTTTGATGGCATAACATAGATGGTGTTGTGGTTAAGTTGTCATTAAATACATGGTCATTAAAAACCGACAGGGAATATTTCAAATAGTTTTATTTCTACAAAGTAGTTACACTGTTTTTACGACACTTGGGCACGTAGTGCTTGTTAGCCAGGTTTTCACTGGAGAAGCACTTAAATTAACAATAATACTTCAAGGGGCTGTTATGGAGGTGGGTGCAGGGAATAATGGTACAACTAAGCTTCTTTTTGCGATGCTTTGTAGTTCGTGTTTGTCACAAAGGTTTTCATTGGAGTAGCATTTAAATTAACAATAACACTAAAAGGGTCTGTTTAGGGGGTGCAGGAAGTAATAGTGCAACTTACCTTCTTTTTTTATGCTTTGAAGTTAGTGTTTGTAGGCAGGTTTTCATTGGAGGAACGCTAACAATAACAAATCAAGGGTCTGTTACAGGTGGGTGCTGGTTGGGAGAGGGGGGGGGGGGGTATTAGTGCAACTTGCCTGCCTTATTTAAGATTTGCAGTTAGTGTGTGTTATGCAGGTATTTATTGGAGCTGCCATGAATTGCAACTGGATTGATAATAGACATCAAGTGTTTGTGGGGGGGGGGGGGGGGGGGGGGGGGGGGGGGGGGTAGTAGGGTATGTTCCATTCCAGTCTGATACTTTGCAGTAGAGTATTTGTCAAACAGATTTTCAGTGGAACACAAGTGGCTCACAGTTAAAGTAACTAAAGACATCAAGGATCTGTTTTAGGGGGGTGCTTACCAGGGCAACTTGTTTTCCTAATCCTTTCACAGTGAAAAATATTTCAAAATTTTAGGTAACCAGAAGTCCTGCTCACAGAATTTTTACCTACATATGAGCGGTAAAAATAAGCAGATGTTTTTCAGTAGTCCACCGAACGAATACATCAAGAAATCTACTTGTTTGCCAATATTTTCACTTGTCCTACTAAATGGTTTCTTTTATTCAAATACACAGTCATTGTTTTTGATTGCTCAAAATGAAACTGCACTGAAATGTTTTACTTGTTTAATATTGTTTAAAAACAAAATGTTACAGTCTATATCATCACTACTTGCATAACTCCTCCCAAACCCCTCCCCTTATTGTGTCCTTGTTTTATATGGAAACTCAATCTCATACGTCAACACTAACCTGCATGGTACACCTCCCCCAAACCCCTCAACCTGCTGTGTCAACACTACCTGCATGACTCGCACACACCCCTCCCATTATTGTGTCCCTGTTTCTCACAGAAACTCTACCTGCTGCATCAACACTACCTGCATGACTCCCCCCACACCCCTCCCCTTGTTGTGTCCCTGTTTCTCACGGATACTCTACCTTCTGCATCAACACTACCTGTATGACTCCCCCACACCACACCCCTCCCCTTGTTGTGTCCCTGTTTCTCACGGATACTCTACCTTCTGCATCAACACTACCTGCATGACTCCCCCACACCCCTCCCCTTTTTTGTGTCCCTGTTTCTCACGGAAACTCTACCTGCTGCATCAACACTACCTGCATGACTCCCCCACACCCCTCCCCTTGTTGAGTCCCTGTTTCTCACGGAAACTACCTGCTGCATAACACTACCTGCATGACTCCCCCACACCCCTCCCCTTGTTGAGTCCCTGTTTCTCACAGAAACTCTACCTGCTGCATGAACACTACCTGCATGACTTCCCCCTCACCCTTCACCTTGTTGAGTCCCCTGTTTCTCACGGAAACTACCTGCTGTGTGAACACAACCTGCATGACTCCCCCACACTCCTCCCCTTGTTGAGTCCCTTTTTCTCACGAAAACTACCTGCTGCATGAACACTACCTGCATGACTTCCCCCTCACCCCTCACCTTGTTGAGTCCCCTGTTTCTCACGGAAACTACCTGCTGTGTGAACACAACCTGCATGACTCCCCCACACCCCTCCCCTTGTTGAGTCCCTTTTTCTTACGGAAACTGCCTGCTGCATGAACACTACCTGTATGACTCCCCCCACACCCCTCCCCTTGTTTAGTCCCTGTTTCTCACGGAAACTCTACCTGCTGTGTGAACACTACCTGCCCAACTGCTCCCTGTATTTGTGGCCTGGTTACAAACGACCATAAAATGTCTGTTGTATGCCGGTCACAATCGCACCGGCTCGCTAAGTCGCCTTTAATGACCGCCTGTCTGTTGTGCTCTCCAAACAGTCTGCCTTGCAGGTTCCAGGACACCGAATCATTTCCCATTGTCAGTATTGTAAATTTAAGGCTTGATTTCCCATTGTCAGTAATGTATGTAATAAGGCTCGACAGGTGGTACATGCAGAGAGCATGAATGAATCAATTAATGTTTTAATGACATCCCGGTACAAAAAATACATCGGCTATTGGCTGTCAGACTAAAAAAAGTTTGTTAATGTTTTTGTTTAACTACACTACTAGAGCTCGATGTCATATAACCGTTAAATAAAACATTTCCTTCCTTCCATACAAAACATGCAGACATTGTGAATGGTGATCACCCTTTTATACCATTTGTACAACCCTAACCCTAAGGCCAATCTCTGTAACTTCCCAGATTTAAAATAAACCCATATAATTGTTCCCCACTTTGATCTCTGTTTGCCACATCCACATTATTAATACTGACAGTTGTAAAACCCACCTTGGTAGTACATATACATGT
This sequence comes from Gigantopelta aegis, assembly GCF_016097555.1. Classification (NCBI taxonomy): domain Eukaryota; kingdom Metazoa; phylum Mollusca; class Gastropoda; order Neomphalida; family Peltospiridae; genus Gigantopelta; species Gigantopelta aegis. The sequence goes on along the minus strand of NC_054710.1, from coordinate 36,391,186 downwards.
ATATACACATGTAGAATACACATTTAGAATACACATGTAGAATAAACATGTAGAATACACGTGTAAAAAGTGACTCTTTAAAGATGAATTCAATCTACTTTCAAGATAATGTGGTGTCACAGTTAAGAGGTTTAAAGAATGTTTTTTGTAACAAATCTCATTTTTGCAGAAAATTGCTTTTTTATATATAAACAAGAAGAGTGAGTGAACAGATGCGGAGGAGATCTTGAAGTGCATGTTATTTTTCTGCCTTACGGTACACCTCACCATGATGATTGATAAAACAAAGAAAACTAGAAATACATGTGTGTTGCTGGTTCAGGGTCTGTGGTGGTGGTGGTGGGGGGGGGGGGGGGGGGTTGGGAATTAGAATTTGATATAAAAATCAGAAATACTACATGTAAATGTATGCATTAATTTCACTTTGATAACTGAAACTGGCGTCATGGTTAGGCCATCGGTCTACAGGCTGGTAGGTACTAGGTTCGGATCCCAGTCGAGGCATGGGATTTTTAATCCAGATACCGACTCCAAACCCTGAGTAAGTGCTCCGTAAGGCTCAATGGGTAGGTGTAAATCACTTGCACTGACCAGTGATCCATAACTGGTTTAACAAAGGCCATGGTTTGTGCTATCCTGCATGTGGAAAGCGCAAATATTTTGGACGTCCAATAGCCGATGATAAGATAAAAAATCAATGTGCTCTAGTGGCATCATTAAATAAAACAAACTTTACTTCTTCTTCTTTTTTTTTTGATAACTGAAATTAATGGAAATACTTGATCCAGCACAGTATGTTAAACATGAAAAAAAAGAAGTCTCGATTGAACAGAAGCCTTATGGTGTACATGTATGTACTTATCATAGAACATTGGGACGGGGGTGCGGGGAGGGGTAGGACCTAATGTGTCCACCAAAAAGAGTTGACCGTGGCACAAGTGCTCTACCAATGAGCTACAAATCTATGTCCACGCCATTTCCACACCAGCTCACCCCTCTCACATCAGCTCGCCCCTCTACTTCCATTTCACACCAGCTCACGCCGCTACTTCCATTCCACACCAGCTTAACCCTCTACTTCCATTCCACACCAGCTCACCCCTCTCACATCAGCTCATCCCCTCTACTTCCATTCCACACCAGCTCATCCCTCTACTTCAATTCCACACCAGCTCACCTCTCTCACATCAGCTCATCCCCTCTACTTCCATTCCACACCAGCTCATCCCTCTACTTCCATTCCACACCAGCTCACCCCTCTCACATCAGCTCATCCCCTCTACTTCCATTCCACACCAGCTCATCCCTCTACTTCCATTCCACACCAGCTCACCCCTCTCACATCAGCTCATCCCCTCTACTTCCATTCCACACCAGCTCATCCCTCTCACATCAGCTCATTCCCTCTACTTCCATTCCACACCAGCTTACCCCTCTCACATCAGCTCATTCCCTCTACTTCCATTCCACACCAGCTTAACCCTCTACTTCCATTCCACACCAGCTCACCCCTCTCACATCAGCTCATCCCTCTACTTCCATTCCACACCAGCTTACCCCTCTCACATCAGCTCATTCCCTCTACTTCCATTCCACACCAGCTTAACCCTCTACTTCCATTCCACACCAGCTCACCCCTCTCACACCAGCTCACCCCTCTACTTCCATTCCACACCAGCTTACCCCTCTCACATCAGCTCATCCCTCTACTTCCATTCCACACCAGCTCACCCCTCTCACATCAGCTCATCCCCTCTACTTCCATTCCACACCAGCTCACCCCTCTCACATCAGCTCATTCCCTCTACTTCCATTCCACACCAGCTCATCCCTCTCACATCAGCTTACCCCCTCTACTTCCATTCCACACCAGCTCACCCCTCTCATATCAGCTCACCCCTCTCACATCAGCTCATCCCCTCTACTTCCATTCCACACCAGCTCATCCCTCTCACATCAGCTTACCCCTCTACTTCCATTCCACACCAGCTCACCCCTCTCACATCAGCTCACCCCTCTACTTCCATTCCACACCAGCTCATCCCTCTCACATCAGCTTACCCCTCTCACATCAGCTCATCCCCTCTACTTCCATTCCACACCAGCTCATCCCTCTCACATCAGCTTACCCCTCTACTTCCATTCCACACCAGCTCACCCCTCTCATATCAGCTCATCCCCTCTACTTCCATTCCACACCAGCTCACCCCTCTCACATCAGCTCATCCCCTCTACTTCCATTCCACACCAGCTCACCCCTCTTACATCAGCTCATCCCCTCTACTTCCATTCCACACCAGCTCACCCCTCTCACATCAGCTCATCCCCTCTACTTCCATTCCACACCAGCTCACCCCTCTTACATCAGCTCATCCCCTCTACTTCCATTCCACACCAGCTCACCCCTCTCACATCAGCTTACCCCCTCTACTTCCATTCCACACCAGCTCACCCCTCTCACATCAGCTTACCCCTCTCACATCAGCTCACCCCTCTCATATCAGCTCATCCCCTCTACTTCCATTCCACACCAGCTCACCCCTCTCACATCAGCTCATCCCCTCTACTTCCATTCCACACCAGCTCATCCCTCTCACATCAGCTTACCCCTCTACTTCCATTCCACACCAGCTCACCCCTCTCACATCAGCTCATCCCCTCTACTTCCATTCCACACCAGCTCATCCCTCTCACATCAGCTTACCCCTCTACTTCCATTCCACACCAGCTCACCCCTCTCACATCAGCTCATCCCCTCTACTTCCATTCCACACCAGCTCATCCCTCTCACATCAGCTTACCCCTCTACTTCCATTCCACACCAGCTTACCCCTCTCACATCAGCTCACCCCCTCTACTTCCATTCCACACCAGCTCATCCCTCTCACATCAGCTCATTCCCTCTACTTCCATTCCACACCAGCTCACCCCTCTCACATCAGCTCACCCCCTCTACTTCCATTCCACACCAGCTCACCCCTCTCACATCAGCTCACCCCCTCTACTTCCATTCCACACCAGCTCATCCCTCTCACATCAGCTCATCCCCTCTACTTCCATTCCACACCAGCTCACCCCTCTCACATCAGCTCATTCCCTCTACTTCCATTCCACACCAGCTTAACCCTCTACTTCCATTCCACACCAGCTCACCCCTCTCACATCAGCTCACCCCTCTACTTCCATTCCACACCAGCTCACCCCTCTCACATCAGCTCATCCCCTCTACTTCCATTCCACACCAGCTCATCCCTCTCACATCAGCTCATCCCCTCTACTTCCATTCCACACCAGCTTAACCCTCTCACATCAGCTCATCCCCTCTACTTCCATTCCACACCAGCTCATCCCTCTCACATCAGCTCATCCCCTCTACTTCCATTCCACACCAGCTCATCCCTCTCACATCAGCTTACCCCTCTACTTCCATTCCACACCAGCTCACCCCTCTCACATCAGCTCATCCCCTCTACTTCCATTCCACACCAGCTCATCCCTCTCACATCAGCTTACCCCTCTACTTCCATTCCACACCAGCTCACCCCTCTCACATCAGCTCACCCCTCTACTTCCATTCCACACCAGCTCACCCCTCTCATATCAGCTCACCCCTCTACTTCCATTCCACACCAGCTTACCCCTCTCACATCAGCTCACCCCTCTGCTTCCATTCCACACCAGCTCACCCCTCTCACATCAGCTCATCCCCTCTACTTCCATTCCACACCAGCTTACCCCTCTCATATCAGCTCATCCCCTCTACTTCCATTCCACACCAGCTCACCCCTCTCACATCAGCTCACCCCCTCTACTTCCATTCCACACCAGCTCACCCCTCTACTTCCATTCCACACCAGCTCACCCCCTCACATCAGCTCACCCCTCTACTTCCATTCCACACCAGCTCACCCCTCTCACATCAGCTCATCCCCTCTACTTCCATTCCACACCAGCTCACCCCTCTACTTCCATTCCACACCAGCTCACCCCCTCACATCAGCTCACCCCTCTACTTCCATTCCACACCAGCTCACCCCTCTCACATCAGCTCATCCCCTCTACTTCCATTCCACACCAGCTTACCCCTCTCACATCAGCTCATCCCCTCTACTTCCATTCCACACCAGCTTAACCCTCTCACATCAGCTTACCCCCTCTACTTCCATTCCACACCAGCTCACCCCTCTACTTCCATTCCACACCAGCTCACCCCTCTCACATCAGCTCATCCCCTCTACTTCCATTCCACACCAGCTCACCCCTCTCACATCAGCTCATCCCCTCTACTTCCATTCCACATCAGCTCACCCCTTTTACATCAGCTCATCCCCTCTACTTCCATTCCACACCAGCTCACCCCTCTCATATCAGCTCACCCCTCTCACATCAGCTCATCCCCTCTACTTCCATTCCACACCAGCTCACCCCTCTACTTCCATTCCACACCAGCTCACCCCTCTCACATCAGCTCATCCCCTCTACTTCCATTCCACACCAGCTCACCCCTCTCACATCAGCTCATCCCCTCTACTTCCATTCCACATCAGCTCACCCCTCTTACATCAGCTCATCCCCTCTACTTCCATTCCACACCAGCTCACCCCTCTCATATCAGCTCACCCCTCTCACATCAGCTCATCCCCTCTACTTCCATTCCACACCAGCTCACCCCTCTCACATCAGCTCATCCCCTCTACTTCCATTCCACACCAGCTCACCCTTTTCACATCAGCTCACCCCTCTACTTCCATTCCACACCAGCTTACCCCCTCTACTTCCATTCCACACCAGCTTACCCCTCTCACACCAGCTTACCCCTCTACTTCCATTCCACACCAGCTCACCCCTCTCACATCAGCTCATCCCCTCTACTTCCATTCCACATCAGCTCATCCCTCTCACATCAGCTCATCCCCTCTACTTCCATTCCACACCAGCTTACCCCTCTACTTCCATTCCACACCAGCTCACCCCTCTCACATCAGCTCATTCCCTCTACTTCCATTCCACATCAGCTCATCCCTCTCACATCAGCTCATCCCCTCTACTTCCATTCCACACCAGCTAATCCCTCTACTTCAATTCCACACCAGCTCACCTCTCTCACATCAGTTCACCTCTCTACTTCCATTCCACACCAGCTCACCCATCTCACATCAGCTCACCCCTCTACTTCCATTCCACACCAGCTCACCCCTTTACTTCCATTCCACATCAGCTCACCCCTCTACTTCACTCCACATCAGCACACCCCCTCTACATATATACCCACACAAGCTCACCTCCTCGACTTCCACACCAGCTCACCCCACCCCTCCACACTAACACAATTATGCTTTGGGGAAATTGCCATTACACTCTTAGCCTCACTGCATCACTGTGACTGACTGACTGAACGAATTCTGTGGGAACCTTCCTGGAGTAACGGTCCCTGCCTCACTTCACCGACTTGTATGATTCGAGCTAACACAGTGGAGAACTTTATCTTCATGTCCATGTAATATGGCTTCACATGTACTTCACACAGGCAGGGTTTTTTACCTGCACACACAAAACATACACATTTCCAATGCTACTTTGACTGACAGGACTGCTCTGTGTGTACATGTATTTAGAATAGATGGTTAGGCTGTTAAAGTTTTAAATAGACTTAACCAGTTATGTTTAGAATGTATACACAGTAATTTATGTTTAGACTACAGTGTTACACAGTTATGTTTATAAATACACAGTTGCACAGTTATGTTTAGACTACACTGTTATATAGTTATGTTTATAATACACAGTTACACTGTTATGTTTATAATACACTGTTAAAGGAAACATGTCACGTAAACCATATTTGGCACCAACCATGTACAATTAATTATAAATTGAATCACCTAAAAAAATTTTTTATAAAAAATTAATTACTTAAAATATCTCCATAAAAGAACCCCAGATACGAGCTCTTAGCGGAAATTGCCGATCTTTAATGAGCAGGGCAATCACGAGGTCCGTGACGTCAGAGACGCGTCGCTTGATCTGACGTCTTACACTTAAAAGCATTAGTCCGTACCACGCATAAAGAATCTAAGACTTGCACAGCTTACCAAAGTGTTCGTTCGCAAAACGTTTTGCCGTATCAATATGAGCTGTTAGTAAATGAAGAAAGACACACATTTACTTACAACAGTGATACTGAAGAAAAAACGGATAGCGAGTCGGAGGGTGGAGAAACTGATGGTGCCAGACCAGACCGGTCGACCAATTTACAGCCCGGAGCCCGAAAGTAACCCGGAGATAAAACCGAAACTCGGATGCTAATGCCGAGGTGTATACTGTTCATATTTAGCATAAAGATACACCTCGATATGATGTATTTAAATATGTAAAAAAATATAAATGTAGGACAAACATTTTTGGGTGGTTTTTTTTAGAAAATATCGCATTTTTTATGTTCGGGCTGTACATAATGAAATCTGTATGCACAGTGTAAACAAACGCTCTAATTTACGACAAGGCGCTTCACTTTAATTAACCTGGCTTGTAAAACAACATAAATGACTTGAGAGTATAATCAACTTTTAAACTAAATATATTTCTATTTGCATCAATAGAACGAAATGGGGTTATAGTATTTTTCTCTCATAACAAAAAAGCAGCATATTATTAGGCCTATTGGTTGGGTGCGTTAGAGTAAAAACGACCACTCACGATACCCAAGTGATAATTTTCTTTTCTTTGGTACTACGTAATTGGTCAGTTTTGTAATTTTAGATGGGAAAGTCTACTTAATCAAGGGTTTTACAGCATTATTTACAGTAATGAAGCAGGGCGGCTGATAATGTCCATTAACATTGTACTATAGTCGCGACAGGTTACGCCACAATACCCTGTGATCTTAAAAAAACTGGCACGTATTTTGTACGTATGTCTAGACCGTGGTAATCACTTACCTGGTCGATACCCTGCAATATACACCTGCCAATCAGGAATCACATGTGCAGGCCACGGAAAGAAAGGACCAGTTAACTAAAACAACACTCCGATTCTCAAGTCAGCCCGTGGATGAAACATAATAGTTATTTCGACACCGACAGTAGTGGTTTATTTTGTATTGAACTTCGTGTTGCTTTGGGGCTTCGGGCGATGAGGAACGTTTTTGTGACGTATTCCGCCCGAAGATTAAAAACATTATTTAAAATTATTATTGTTTTCTACACGTTTTTTAAAAACATATTTAAATACATCGTACTGAGATGTATCCTCATGCCAAATCCCATGTTTGTATATGCCATATTTAATTACTTATTGACGTTTCCTTCTTCGGACGGTGAATACAGATTTTGTTATGTAGGCCTACAGCCCTAACATGAAAAATCTTTTTTTTTTCCAAAAAAATAAATAAATAAAAAAATTCTACATTTTTGTTTTAACATATATAAATACATCATGCTGAGGTGTATCTTTGTGCCAAATATGTACAATGTACACCTCGGCATTCGCAACCGAGTACTGTTTTTGTCTCCGGGTAACGTTCGGGCTCCGGGCTGTAATTAGGCTGACACCAAAGTACTATGCGGTGTTGGTGTCCAATCTTTTCTTTTGCGATAAAATACACGCGTCTTTCTTCGGATACAATCCTTTGGAAAACCATAAAAAGACAATCCCGATCGTTTAAACTGTTTATTTTTACACCCAAAGGCCGCGCAGTACGGCACTGTTGGACTGAAAAGATCGTAAGCCCCTTACTCCATATATAAACAGTTAACAACAATGGAAGAGTACAGCGGCTCTGACGTCACTTCCCTTTTTTTCCGAACGCTCACGAAGAAATATGCATAAATCGTACTTTGATACTGATTAGCGTAATTTCTTCATTTTAAGTTAACTACACGTATTTTATTGTTATAAAGTTATTTGTATATTATTTTTATATCATTTTTCTTTTAAAATGAGCTATAATATGGTCTCGTGTCATGTTTCCTTTAAACAGTTATGTTATAATACACAGTTAAACTGTTATGTTTATAATACACAGTTACACTGTTATGTTTATAGTACACTGTTACACTGTTATGTTTATAATACACTGTTATGTTTATAATACACTGTTACACAGTTATGTTTATAATACACAGTTACACTGTTATGTTTATAATACACTGTTACACAGTTATGTTTATAATACACTGATACACTGTTGTGTTTATAATACAGTTACACTGTTATGTTTATGATACAGTTACACTGTTATGTTTATAATACACTGTTATGTTTATAATATACTGATACACTGTTTTGTTTATAATACAGTTACTCTGTTATGTTTAGACTACACTGTTACTCAGTTATGTTTAATACACTGTTAGGCTGTGGTTTAAGATAGACTGTTACACAGTTGGCAGAAAGTGTAGAAACCTCATGAGAGATTGTTGCAAGGGATTGTGGCAACCGGTCATGTTATGAAAGGCTACAGGGCTATTTAGGATTCTGCAATGTTTATGTTTGATGTATCAGGTATGTATGTGATACAGATCCTGGGGTACATGCAAATGGAGATGGAGTTGATTGAGAGTGTCAAATTACTTGTGTAAATATTGTTTGTTGGTTTTTTATTTGTTGAGGTATTTTTGAAACGTGTTGAACTTGATGTGCATAAGACAGGTGGGATGGTTCTACATGTGTGTTTGTGTAAATGATATATATATATATATATATATATATATATATATATATATATATATATATATATATATATATATATATATTAGTGATGACATGATGATTGCATGGGGAGGGAGGTGGAAGGGAGTGGATACAAAATTAAATGATATATATACTCTTCAAAAAAAGAAACGCAAAAGGGTACAAATGGGTTATAACTCCGATTTTATGTTTCCTACCGGTTCATGCTTTGTGAATATAAGGTCATTGCATGTCCCAAACACATTCCCACGGTTACATTCGATAAAACGCAGCTACTGTACAATAAAGTTCCAAAATGTGAATATTCGCAAAAACGCAGCCACGTGCAAACCATGTCACCACTGCACGTGCGTTGTCTGCACGTTCAACATGAACACCGACAGTATAAAAGTGCAGGGTGTTCGCTTGCCTGGCCTCTGTATCTGGCCGACAGTTGACAATCCAGGACATGCCACGTCTCAGTGAACCGCAGAGAAACAATGCCATCGGCCGACTAGACGCAGGCGAATCCAGAACAGCCGTTGCCAGGGCATTCCATGTGTCCCCAAGCATCATCTCCAGACTGTGGGACCGTTACCAGCAACATGGATCAACACGTGACCTCCCTAGATCCGGTCGACCACGGGTCACTACCCCCGGGCAGGACCGCTACATCCGGGTACACCACCTTCGGGAACGATTGACTACTGCCACCTCCACAGCCGCAGCAATACCAGGTTTGCGCAGGATATCCGACCAGACCGTACGGAACCGCCTACGTGAGGTAGGAATTCGTGCCAGACGTCCAGTTCGAGGTGTCATCTTAACACCACAACACCGTCGACTCCGACTGCAGTGGTGCCAGATTCATCGACAATGGCCTCAACTGCGATGGAGACGTCATGATGGAAGATGTCGCGTGTATAGGCGTCGTGGTGAACGTTATGTGGCAAACTGCGTGCAGGAAGTGGACAGATTCGTCGGGGGTAGTGTCATGGTGTGGGCAACCATCTCACACACTGGCAGAACTGACCTGGATCACGTGCAGGGCAACCTGAATGCACAGGGCTACATTGACCAGATCCTCCGGCCACACATCGTTCCAGTTATGGCCAACGCCAACGCAGTGTTCCAACATGACAACGCCAGGCCTCAAACAGCACGTCTCACAACGGCTTTCCTACAGAACAACAACATTAATGTCCTTCCTTGGCCATCGATATCACCGGATTTGAACCCAATTGAGCATCTATGGGACGAGTTGGACCGGCGACAACCACAGCCCCAGACCCTGCCCGAGCTGGCAGCAGCCTTGCAGGCCGAGTGGGCCACCATCCCCCAGGACGTCATCCGTACTCTGGTTGCTTCAATGGGCAGGCGGTGCCAGGCAGTTGTCAACACACGCGGAGGCCACACCCGGTATTGACTCCAGATGACCTTGACCTTGGTGGTGTGTCCTATCACTTACTCACAATGGACTAGAGTGAATTGTGAACAATCCTGCAACATTTGGTAATTATCGGACTCACCATTCAATAATTAAATCAATTCTCCAAATGTTACGACAATGTGGTTTTGCGTTTCTTCTTTTGAAGAGTATATATATATATATATATTAGTGATGACATGATGATTGCATGGGGAGGGAGGTGGAAGGGAGTGGATACAAAATTAAATGATATATCTATATATATATATATATATATATATATATATTAGTGATGACATGATGATTGCATGGGGAGGGAGGTGGAAGGGACATGGTGATTGCATGGGGAGGGAGGTGGAAGGGAGTGGATACAAAATTAAATGAAAATATGGACAATGGCAGGGCGGGTTGTAGCCCAGTGGTAAGTGCTCGCTTGATATGCGGTCGGTTTGAGATCGATTCCTGTCGGTGGGCCCAGTGGTAATTTCTTGTTCCAGCCAGTGCTTCACGACTGGTTTATCAAAGGCCATGGTATGTGCTATCCTGTCTGTGGGATGGTGTATATAAAAGATTCCTTGCTACTAATGGAAAAATGCTGCGGGTTTCCTCTCTATGACTGTCAAAATGACCATATGTTTGACATCCAATAGCTGATGATTAATAAATCAATGTGCTCTAGTGGTGTCGTTTGAACAAAAATTAAACTGTAATCATGATAATCGCAGTACTTCCATTTCATATACCTCTACTTGTATGCACTTATTACCAGATAAACTTTAAATATACACAAACCTTTCCTTCAGTGGAGAATACAACAAAAATGTCTTCCACCCTGAACAAATTACCATCATACTATGTTTATTGTTGGAAGCTAGTCAAGAGTGAAATACACCTTGGGAACTCTCCTGCTATGAGAAGATAAAAAAAAACAATTTTTGAGTTCTATTAGTGCATGGATTAAGTAGGATTAAGGTTGTAGTTTCCATTTTGTGATGAAATTCTGATGGTAAATAAAGATTTTGACAAGCAATAATTACGTCATGCTGTGAAAAAAACATCTCATAGAATTCATATGTCTTTGGATCTTTGTACTATTTTAAGGGAAATTTAAGAATGTGGTATGTGTCTTGTGATGGTTATAATTGTGCCATTGTAATTTTTTTTTTTTTTTGATAAAAGCTGTCTTGCAGTGGTTTTGAGTTTGGTAGAATCTCGGTCACAAAAATGATCTAATTTCAAAGAAAAGAATATTTCTTTAAATTAAAGACACGGACCCCAACTTCGTTGTGTGAAAATGGACACCAAGTTTGGTTAATCAACAAATCTGTAACACCTCTGACTAAAGTTATAATGGAATGGAACTAGAGATTGATGTTCATACAGGGAAATACGGTCTAAAATAGACTAGCTTTGCTCAATGACTATTACTTCTCAGAGGTATGTGCATTTTTAGACTTACGTATTTCGAGGTATTACAAAAAACCCACCAGAATGACCAAAAACACTGGATGTACGAAAATGGATGATAAACAATAAAATGGATATAAATTATCAAAATTGGTTTTAATAAGTGTAAAATGCATAATGTTTAAAAACTAACGTCTGTTACTTTAAGGAATAAATTAATAGTGTTAAAAGGGGCAGGATGTAGCCAAGTGGTAAAGCGCACACTTGATGCACGGTCAGTCTAGGATCGATCCCTGTCGGTGGGCCCATTGGGCTATTTCTTGTTCCAGCCAGTGCACTATGACTGGTATTTCAAAGGCCATGGTATGTGCTATCCTTGCTGTGGGATGGTGCATATAAAAGATCCCTTGCTACTAATGGAAAAATGTATCGGGTTTCCTCTCTAAGAGTGTCAAAATGACCATATGTTTGACATCCAAAAGCCGATGTGACCGGCCTCGGTGGCGTCGTGGTTAGGCCATCATCTACAGGCTGGTAGGTACTGGGTTCGGATCCCAGTCGAGGTATGGGATTTTTAATCCAGATACCAACTCCAAACCCTGAGTGAGTGCTCCGCAAGGCTCAATGGGTAGGTGTAAACAACTTGCACTGACCAGTGATCCATAACTGGTTCAACAAAGGCCATGGTTTGTGCTATCCTGCCTGTGGGAAGCTCAAATAAAAGACCCCTTGCTGCCTGTCATAAAAGAGTAGCCTATGTAGCGACAGTGGGTTTCCTCTAAAAATCAGTGTCAAATTGAGCATATGTTTGACATCCAATAGCCGATGATAAGATAAAAAAATCAATGTGCTCTAGTGGCATCGTTAAATAAAACAAACTTTATTTTACTTTTACCAATAGCCGATGATTAATTTATCTATGTTTTCTAGTGGTGTCGTTAAACAAAACAAACTTCTTAACAGTGTTAAAATAATCATCCGATGTATTACAAAAAAAACCCCAGAATGACCAGAAACGTTGGATGTACGAAAATGGATGATAAACAATAAAATGGATATAAATTATCAAAATTGGCTTTAATAAGTGTAAAATGCATAATGTTTAAAAACTAACGTCTGTTATTTTAAAGAACGAATTAATAGTGTTAAAATAGTCATACATGTGTTTTAGACACGAAATATGTGTAGCTGTAATTTAAAATATGCTGCCAAGATCACCTTCAACAATTATTTCTATCCATTACTAAAACTTCCATTCCTACATGGAATAAGTATACTACTCAAAAGAATTTAAGGGTCAGACGATATTTTCGACATTATTTTCTGAATGTCAATTATATTAGCTAGACCATAATGTCACGCATGGTATTGTTTCATTTTGACAAAAGTGGGTCTAAGCAACCCATAAATGAAATGAAAATCCACTGTCATTGACACTGTCGACTAGTTCTAATGGCGAAAACATGCTGACATTTGCACGTAAATTAGGGCGAAAGCGAAAGGTCTGCTAAGTGCCCATAACTTGCTTTTTCACAAAGCGCTTCATTTGCACGCTTTGCACGTGTATTCCATGTTCCCAATGCTGAATTTCCGTATAATTGGAGTTTGCGTTCGTGTACGGTGCACACTCCAAATTCGACAATGGTACTACTTCAACTGACTATCGAAGATCGAGGAAGGGCTATTGCTTGGCTTCAGGATGGCAATACGCAAAGAAATGTTGCTCTGAGACTTGGTGTCAGTCAGAGTGTCGTTGGCCGACTGTGGCAACGGTACCAAGCAACGAATTCTGTTCGAAATCGTCCACGTTCGGGAAGACCCCGAAGCACTACAAATAGAGAGGACCGCTACATCACCAATATGGCTCTACGTCAACGCATAACCACTGCACGTCGATTACGTGACAATCTGCGGACTGCGACTGGAACTCGAGTGTCTGATCAAACCATACGCAATCGTCTGAGAACCAATAATCTACGCTGCCGTCGCCAGGCTGTTTGACCACCACTCCTACCATGTCACAGAACGGCCAGACGTCACTGGTGCACGCTTCATCTGCGGTGGCAACGTGTTCAGTGGGGTCGAGTGATGTTCACTGATGAGTCCAGGTTTAGTCTCCAGTTCAACGACGGTCGGGTTCGTGTCTACAGACGTCCTGGGGAGTGCTTCGCTGACGTTAACGTTAGACAACGTCACCGGTTCGGTGGTGGCAGCGTCATGGTGTGGGGCAGCATCTCTATCCACCACAGGACCCCCCTCTATGTGGTGGATGGCAGTCTGAATGGAATCCGCTATCTGAATGAGATTATCCGGCCGTTGGTTCTCCCAGGCCTTCAGCAGATTGGTGGCGGGGCAGTTCTGCAGGATGACAATGCCAGACCCCACCGCGCCAGGGTGGTAATGGGCTTTCTCAGACAACAAGGTATCGCCAGGATGGATTGGCCAGCATATTCGCCTGACTTGGCCCCAATAGAGAACGCCTGGGACGAATTAGGCAGGAGAGTTCGGGATAACCATGCCCCTCCGGCCAACCTTCATGATCTGGGTCAACTTCTTATGGCAGAGTGGCAGGCCATTCCCCAAGAGTTCTTCAGACGTCTGATCAACAGCATGAGGCAACGATGTGTCGAGTGTATTCGCGCCAGGGGTGGATTCACACACTATTAAACGAATGTTCTAATGTGTAAAATCCATGTTTGACAACCTTCAACTTTGACAGCATGTCATGTGATTTTCTTGTATACAGTGACGTTTATTTGTGGTTTTTTGTAAATATGGAACAATAAATAAAAAATTTGGTGTAGTTTAAATCATCAATCTAATACACTCTGAAACTTATTTGGTTATACATTTTTGACCCTTAAATTCTTTTGAGTAGTATACATTATAAAAGTTATACACCAAACAAACGTTTTTTTGCTGGGGGTGTTGTTTTTTTGTTTTGTTTTTTGCACTTGATGACATTTCAGCTGCTGTGAAAAACAAACCAAAGTATTCATTTAAAATCAAATTGACACTAATATATGTGAACTGCCAGTGTGTAATTCATCTCACTTTGTCGTACTTAAAGGTAATTTGAATATTGTTTTCTAAACATGTAAAGCTGACCTTTGAAAAAAAGTCTATTGTTCCTTGTAACTACACCAGCTCGGGAGAAAATGGTTCCAACTTATTGTGTATTTTTTGCCTGTTTTTGTTTTCCTTTTTTTTCTTTTTTTTAATGTTTTTGATTTAGTTTAAACTGGTCTATATAGATTATTTAGAGCAAATTGCGTCTCATGTGTTGATAATATTGAAATATCAAATGTAACTAATATAAAGAGTATATACTTCTTCCTCTACCCTAACCCCTCAGAAAAATAAATGGACAGACAAAAATAAATTCTATAAAGATTATTTGAACAGTAAAATAGAATAAATCTATGTTTAACAACACCCCAGCATGAAAAATACATCAGCTATTGGGTGTCAAACTTATTTGAACAAGAATAAAAAATTATTTATGTTTAATTTCTCACAAACTATAAGTCCTACATCAATCAAATTTGTTTATAAATGTAGTTTCATCTACATGTATAGATGTTCATGAAAATGTATGGGGGTGGGGGAGTTTGATTAATTTTTTATAAAGCTGCTACTGTTGTTTTTAACTTGCTTTGAGATGAAATCTATGGATGTGTTTGTCATCACCATGGAATAATTTCTGGGCTACTAGAATTTTTATAAAATTCACAAGCCATGAGATCAGTAAATTTAATTTTGTTACTAGCCACGATTAAAAATTCACCAGCCCTACTTTACTTTAGGTGAATACAATTTTATTAATACATGTTGTAGTTATAATCAAATATGTCACCTAAAACACCAAGATTGGGTGGTGGTAGGATATTCATATTTACAAAATAGACTTAAATGAAGCATTTGACAACTGTTTTCATTAGCCGTTGGGCATGGCAATAGTAGTTATTTACTAGCCCAACATTAAATATCACTAGCCACGGGAGTGAGGCTATCATAATCTAGAAACCCTGTCTGGCATGGCAATAGTAGTTATTTACTAGCCTTACATTGAATATCACTAGCCACAGGATTGGGGCTACCATGATCTAGAAGCCCTGAAGTTCATGGTAGAGGAGACATTTAATTTCACAGAATTCTTGTGGGCTTCTGAGATTTGCCAACAAGAATGTTTTTGACGTAATTTATTCGTGGGCTGCCTGGTGGCAGTGATAAAAGGGTGAAAAGGTAGAGCTGCTGGTAACATGCGGGTCATGTTAGAGATAATTAGCACCGATACAAGATATGAATTGCAGATGTTTTTCTCATCACCAGCGGATAGAGTCTTCATTCCACTGATGATGGTTCCCGGTTAATTTAATTTGATCTCGGCTGCTGTTTGGAAAACATTATATCACATTATCTCTCGCTCTCCCATGTGGTTTTGAGTTGCTTTTTTTTTTTTTTTTTTTTGTGGTGTGGGGTTGTTAGGTGTAGGGGGGGCTTTTTTGTGTGGGTTTTTTTTTGGGGGGGGGGGGGGCTTTTTTTTTTAATACAGTAAAGAAAGGAAAGTGAATTTTGTTGCATTAAGACTATCCAGCATGTTTGGTGGTCTAAGACGTAAAACATGGCAAAGCTGGGTCTGGACCTGGTGAGTCTGGTGCTGTCAAAATATGCATGAAGTGCATGTTTTAAAAGACATATGGTTTTTAAACGTTTCATCTGATTTCAGCTTTTTCTCTCCTTTTTTTTTTTTTTTCTGTTTTTTTTTTTTTTTTTCTTCTTCTTCTCTTCTTCTACATAAAATAATTATCACAAGATACAGAGATTTGATTTGATCTAAAATTCTCCAACCTGACATTTATTTTGGTATTGCATTAAGATTCCAACTGTTTAATTTATTTGTAATTTGATGTCACTGGTTTTGTGTCATCTGCTGCCAGAACTATGGTTCATAACAGTACAGCCGTAGTATGTTTTGTCACTTACGATTTCTGTGAGTAAAATTCAAACCCTGTGAGTTGTAGCTCATCTGGTTCTACAGTGTTTTGCCTGATGTTCCATTTTTGTTTTTCATGTTCCAATGAATGCACCATGACAGGTGCATTTGTATATCAAAGGCTTAGCCATGCTTCAATGCACTAAGAATGCTTTCCGTTCATTTCAAGTGAATTTCAATGTATTTCCATGCTTATGTCCAATTAAACAAGCCTTCTTGAGTTCATTTCAAGTGAATTTCAATGTATTTCCATGCTTATGTCCAATTAAACAAACCTTCTTGAGTTCATTTCAAGTGAATTTCAATGTATTTCCATGCTTATGTCCAATTAAACAAACCTTCTTGAGTTCATTTCAAGTGAATTTCAATGTATTTCCATGCTTATGTCCAATTAAACAAGCCTTCTTGAGTTCATTTCAAGTGAATTTCAATGTATTTCC
Organism: Gigantopelta aegis; assembly: GCF_016097555.1. Lineage (NCBI taxonomy): Eukaryota > Metazoa > Mollusca > Gastropoda > Neomphalida > Peltospiridae > Gigantopelta > Gigantopelta aegis. Next base: position 36,374,244 of record NC_054710.1, on the reverse strand, counting down.
ATGCTTATGTCCAATTAAACAAACCTTCTTGAGTTCATTTCAAGTGAATTTCAATGTATTTCCATGCTTATGTCCAATTAAACAAACCTTCTTGAGTTCATTTCAAGTGAATTTCAATGTATTTCCATGCTTATGTCCAATTAAACAAACCTTCTTGAGTGAATTTCAATGTATTTCCATGCTTATGTCCAATTAAACAAGCCTTCTTGAGTTCATTTCAAGTGAATTTCAATGTATTTCCATGCTTATGTCCAATTAAACAAGCCTTCTTGAGTTTGCTGTTATTGTAATATGTTCCTACTAGTTTTAACTTTTTAAACAATTTCTACTATTATTTCTAATTTCAATGTATTTCCATGCTTATGTCCAATTAAACAAGCCTTCTTGAGTTTGCTGTTATTGTAATATGTTCCTACTAGTTTTAACTTTTTAAACAATTTCTACTATTATTTCTAATTTCAATGTATTTCCATGCTTATGTCCAATTAAACAAGCCTTCTTGAGTTTGCTGTTATTGTAATATGTTCCTACTAGTTTTAACTTTTTAAACAATTTCTACTATTATTTCTAATTTCAATGTATTTCCATGCTTATGTCCAATTAAACAAGCCTTCTTGAGTTTGCTGTTATTGTAATATGTTCCTACTAGTTTTAACTTTTTAAACAATTTCTACTATTATTTCTAATTTCAATGTATTTCCATGCTTATGTCCAATTAAACAAGCCTTCTTGAGTTTGCTGTTATTGTAATATGTTCCTACTAGTTTTAACTTTTTAAACAATTTCTACTATTATTTCTAATTTCAATGTATTTCCATGCTTATGTCCAATTAAACAAGCCTTCTTGAGTTTGCTGTTATTGTAATATGTTCCTACTAGTTTTAACTTTTTAAAACAATTTCTACTATTATTTCTAATTTCAATGTATTTCCATGCTTATGTCCAATTAAACAAGCCTTCTTGAGTTTGCTGTTATTGTAATATGTTCCTACTAGTTTTAACTTTTTAAACAATTTCTACTATTATTTCTAATTTCAATGTATTTCCATGCTTATGTCCAATTAAACAAGCCTTCTTGAGTTTGCTGTTATTGTAATATGTTCCTACTAGTTTTAACTTTTTAAACAATTTCTACTATTATTTCTGAAGCCGGTACTGGGAGGCGAACCCAGTACTTAACCAACCATAAATCTAATGGTTTCACCATTGTTCCACCGAGGCCAAAATCAATTTATAATATTATTGTGGTGGTGTGCTGATCCTGACAAATTCAGCTGTGTCCTTTATCAATTCTTTAAAATACCTGGTTTTCCTCGTCACAACAAAATACAGATTGTTGTTGTTATTTATGTTTGTGACTTGTATTATTCAATTAAAGGCTATTAATGTGGTGGCGTGCTGATCCCAACAAATTCAACTGTGGTTCTTTACCGATTCTTTTAAATATCTGGTTTTCCTTGTCACAACAAAAGACATGTTGTTATTTCTGCTTCAATTGGTTTAGGTGTCATTAAACAGTCTTATCCTGCCCCCGCCAAGAATATAGTACCAGTATTATGGGTGGACAGAAAGAAACTAGAACTCTTCTGTATTGAGAGTTCTCAAAGGGAGACCACTGGCTCATTGTGTTAAGACTTCAATGGGTTTCTTACTGTTAAATGTAAGTGTATGGATATAGGTTTGAACAAATTGTTACCCATGAAAAATATTTTGACTTAAATCTAAATTTTTTACTGTTAAATCTAGTTTTTACTGTTAAATCTGAATTTTTTACTGTTCAATCTAGTTTTGACTGTTAAATCTAAAGTTTTTGACTATCTAATATTTTGACTGTTAAATCTAAAGTTTTTACTGTTAAATCTAAAGTTTCAAATGTTAAATCTAAATGTTTTGACTATTAAATCTTAGTATATGGAAGTATATGTACTTGTATGTTCAAGGAAATTCTTACACAGGAAAAAGCTCTTGTTATTGGTTGGTTGGTTAATTCAGTTGAAATACATTGTACGTGCGTGAATACATAAAAAAACTTATCGTTTGATTTCACGGTCAGTTAAGTTTACTGGTTTTTAATGGCTATATAGCGTATAACATTGGTATGCACCAGTCTGAAGATTTTCATGGCTACTAAGTTAAATGGGTCAATCGTTTTGTTGACTTTATTGTATTCTAAAACAACAAAAGAAACAAATATTTTAATATATATATGTACATGTATGTACCTACCTATATGTACCTACCTACTTACGTTGGTAGGTAGGTGGGTACACTGTTGGTTTGCAAATAACAGACATTGAAATAAGTCGAGAACGATCGTTCAGGTTATCTCATGCGAAGAAAGATGAGAACAGTACTTCGTTTTATATAAGGGGGGGTGGGACATAGCCCAATGGTAAAGCGTTTGCTTGATGCGCGATCGGTCTAAGATCAATCCTCGTCGGTGGACCCATTGGGCTATTTCTCGTTACAGCCAGTGCTCCACAACTGGTGTAACGAAGGCCGTGGTATGTACTATCCTGTCTGTGGGATGGTGCATATAAAAGATCCCTTGCTGCTAATTGAAAAGAGTAACCCATGAAGTGGCGACAGTGGGTTTCCTCTCTCAATATCTGTGTGGTCCTTAACCATATGTCTGACGCCATATAACCATAAATAAAATGTGTTGAGTGTCATTAAATAAAACATTTTCTTTGTTCTGTATAAAATCGTATTAAACTAAAACTTCACTGGTCTACATTTGGATCAGCTGTGTTGTTTAGAAAGAAAGAAGGAAATGTTTTATTTAACGACACACTCAACACATTTTATTTACAGTTATATAGTGTCGGACATATGGTTAAGGAACACACAGATATTGAGAGAGGAAACCTGCTGTCTCCTCTTCACGGGCTACTCTTTTTCAATTAGCAGCAAGGGATCATTTATATGCATCATCTCAGAGACAGGGTAGTACATACCATGGCCTTTGATATACCAGTTGTGGAGCACTGGCTGGAATGCGAAATAGCCGAGTGTTATTTACCGTATATCTTCGCCTATAAGTCGAATTTTTTTCACCCAAAAATTATTTTATAACTTGGGGGGTCGACTTATAAGAGGGTAAAAAAAATTCAACAAAAAATATTACTGTTTTGGGGATTATTTTACAAGTTTTATTGTTGAAGTATGCCATGTATTTATACTCAAATATGTTAATTTGACACATTTATTTTTTATAACCTATTTTTTTTGGCATTAGAACGGTTTTGGTTATGCGAAAAGGCGTACGATCTCACTCACATGCCAAGACAACAGTCCACTTAGTTAAATTAACAGTCATCACTAATAGTAAAAATGTAAACAATACTAACTACCTGTTGCCTGAGTTTATTTTGAAATCTGGTCACTGGCATTAATGGTTGTTCAAACAATGTTTTGGCGGTGATTAACTTCATGAATATTACTGAGCTTTCCCTTAAAATAGACTGATCTCTGCAGTTCACTATCTAGAGCAATAGGGACACACATCATTTGGTACAAAAACCAGTGTACTTTCCAGAGTTATCCTCCTTACATGTATTAATATGGCGGCAAAACGTGATACTTTCAGTTTTATCGTAGTGATCTGTTGTCAGTGTTTATAAATAAAGTTGTTGTCTGTGCACAAAACCATCTGTACAGTACTATACAGTAACAGTCAAACATCTTTCACTCTCTACTAAGGGAATATTTCGTTTTGATGCTATGTAATAATGATAGTTTGATTGGAATAGTTTATTATATTGCGATGTACAAAACATGAAAACCGAAGTTTGTAAAATAATTTTCTTTTGTTCAAATATTATTGTTCTCATGTGCTGAAAATAAGAAATATTTCAATATTTATAAGTAGTTTTTCATGGGTCGACTTATAAACGGGTCAATAAAAAAATACGTTTTCAGGGCTTGAAATTAGGGACTCGACTTATAGCCGAGATCGACTTACCGGCGAAGATATACGGTAGATACACAGTAACAGTACAATGAGAACAGTGGTATGAATAAATAATAAAAGTATTGGTGTGTCTGTGGCGGGATTTCATAGCAATAATGGAAATATAAATATGTACTGTACACACAAGAAAAAAAATATTCTTTTAATTACGTACTTTATTATTTTAGTTTTTCCAGTTTTAACTTGAAATAAAAGAAAATTGTACTGATTCATGAGCACTATGGATGGTGCCGAATCTAAGAAACTGTATATGGGGGGGGGGGGTATTTTGATTACATATATTTATTATTACCAAATAAAAAAAATTAAAAAAATTATTAATAAATAATAAATAAAAAAAAATCTCGTTTTAACTTGAAAAAAAGAAATTGTAACAGTTCACGAGCACTGTGAATGGTGCTGTAAGAATCTACACAGAAGAAGAAAAATATTATTTTAATTACTTAATTTCTTTTTTTCCCTGTTTTAACTTGAACAAAAAGAAAATCATAATGGTTCACAAGAACTATGGATGGCACCGAATCTAAAAAAAAACCTGTTCAATTTAATATTCTTTTAAATAGTAATATTATTTTCTCATTTTTTTTCCATTTTTAACTTGAACACCATAAACATAGTCACAACTCATAAGTACCATGGATGGGTCCGATACGGTAAAAAACACTCTTTAATTTAATATTTTTTTAAATACTAATATTATTTTCTTGTTTTTTCCAGTTTTAACTTGAACAACATAAACATCGTCATAACTCATAAGCACCATGGATGGCGCCGAATCTGTAAAAACACACTGTTTAATTTAATATTTTTTTAAATACTAATATTATTTTCTTGTTTTTTCCAGTTTTAACTTGAACACCATAAACATCGTCACAACTCATGAGCACCATGGATGGCGCCGAATCTGTCCGTTCTGGTCGCAGTGATCGCTCGGAACGATCCCACCGTAGCCACGCCAGCAATCACAATCGTCATCACACCCGGCAGCCAGGGTCGCGACCTCCGAGTCACAGAGGTCGCAGTGGAGAGCGGTATGACCGGGGGAGGGACTGTGACGAGCGGTCGGTGACAATCAAAACACCTGGGCCAATGTCCGGGGACGAGGAGGAGGAACGCATAGAAGTTCAGGTAACCATGGTAATGCGGAGGAATGTAATTGGCGACATTGTTTTGCAGTATATGTAATAAATGTTCAGCAGTTATAGAATTAAAAATAAATATATGTAAATGATTCTTGACTAAAAGTTGATAGTTTTACAATCGGGTAATGTGTATGTGTGTAATTGGCGACAGGCTGTAATTTTTTTCGCAGCATATTTAATAAATGTTTGTCTGGTATAGAATTAAAAATAAAATGTATGTAAATGATTCCCATCAGAAATTTGATAGTTTCACAGTTAGGTAACATATACGTGTGTAATTGGCTGTGGGCGGTGGGTTTTTTTTTCTGCATATTAAATGTTTTTTCGGGGATAGAATTTGAAAAAGAATGCATGTAAATGATTCACGACTGAAAGTTTGATATTTGTGTATGTTGATAACTCTGCACTTCATACCTCATTTCTGATTGGTTGATATTAGAATGTATATAGTAAATGCATTATTTTTAGGCTTAGTTATCAACGTGATTATGTCACATGACATTTGTAACACACAGCAATAGATGGCTAGAAATTTATTTTCAACTGCTGGGTTTTTTTTTAATGCCATCATTGGCAGAGATAGTAGTATACACAATGTTCCTTATAGGTTGGACTATACCAATTAAAATCCCATAGGCGACCATGTTAACGTTTGTGTTTGAAAACACTAAATGCAATATATCAACCAAACTATGACCCATAAATATCAGTACTACAACCCATACCTCAAAGTATTAACTGCAGAAAATGGTACCTTTCATGGCTCATTTTAAGTATAACCAGATGTTTCTACAACACCCCTAGTTTCGCACAAAATTTGAGGGTTTTTTTTTTTTTTACATGTACCCCATACATGTTCCAAGCACAAGGCTACTTGACACAGTGGTACTAGATGAATTAAAATTGTATACATTTTTAGCCCAGATGAAACTAATTGTTTTTTACAACCAACACACTCATATTTATAACCAATCCCAGGACTTGTGGTGTTAACTTCTCTATCAAAAGTTCGGTGCACCTTGAACTTTGACCCAACCGGAAATTAATTGGTTAGTGCTACCTATAATCTTTGTCACAACCTATGACTGGTATATCATAGGCTGTGGCAGGGTTTAATAATTCAGTAATTTTGGCACAGTGGGGACTTTTGTCTTTTCTGAGCCTTGGTCAATAAAACTTGGTTTGTTGTTGCACTTATGGTTGTTTATTCATCACAGTGCAACAAAAACGTTTATAATGGTAGGGAAGACATTTCATTTAATTTTACTAAATTCTTATTAAATCAAACATAATATTTACTTAAAGGCATACTGTCACGGATTTAAGGACCTTATTTCTCTAAACATGGATAATACATGCAAATTACATTTATTTTTGGAAACCAATTCTAGCTATCACTTCACCGTAACTGAACCATGATGGAGTAAAATCCATGTCAACACACTCAGCAATTTTTTGTTTTTGAATTATGGACCATTGCCATAATTCAGTTATTTTTACAAAATACCATTGGTAAGTGGAGTATGGTGGTTACGTAGATGGTTGAATAAAGTACATTAAGGGACGAATGTGTGTGTGTGTGTGTGTGCGTGCGCACGCGTGCGTGCATGTGTGTATATACATATATATATATATATATATATATATATATATATATATATATATATTTAGGTAATACTTTGTTAGGCCATTTAATAGTCAGTGGTTTGTGACAATATGCCTTTAATTTGTTCCCTTTGATTTTCAGGTGATCCCGCAGGATGACAACTGGGGCGACAACACGACGGCGATCACCGGTAACACCAGCGAGACAGGCTTCTCCATGGAGGACATGCACAAGTTCTCTAAAGACCTCGACGACAACACCGGCTTCGGCTGCGCGCGCTACGTTGGGACTGCACTCGCCGCCCTCCTCAGCATCTTCGGCTTCCTCTCGCCAATCGCCATGTTGGTGTTACCCAAAATCGGAATCGTCGACTGGAACGTCGTCGAGGTTGCGGGGGTCAAGGTCACGAACGAGGCACTCATGGAGTGCAAGCCGGAGTGCGAGGGCCTCCTGATCAGCTTTTCGTTTAAACTGTTGATTCTCTTCATGGGAACGTTCGCGCTGTTTTTCCGACGCCCGAAAGCGACCATGCCGCGGGTGTTCATCTTCCGAGCAGTCGTTCTCTTTCTCGTGTTTGTGTTGACCTTTGCCTTCTGGCTGTTCTACGGTGTGAGAATATTCAAAGACCGTAAAGCTACGTATTACGGGATTGTACAGTTTTCTGTTTCTCTCATCGATGGGCTGCTGTTCATACACTATCTCGCGATCGTTCTGTTGGAAATCCGACAGCTACAGCCGCAGTTCGTTCTCAATGTGGTGCGGTCGCCGGACGGTGAAAGTCGCTGCTACAACATCGGCATATACAGCATACAACGAGCGGCCGTGTGGGTCTTGGAACAGTATTACAAAGACTTCCCCGTTTATAATCCGTACTTGGAAAATGCGACGCGACGCACAACCAAATTGACTGGGTACAAGGTGTACGACGTCGACGGAGGTACGAATAACGTGACGCAGCAGGGCCGGTCACGTGCGGTGTTTGCGGCTGCTGCACGTCGCCGTGACGCCAGCCATAATGACAGGTTTTATGAGGAGCAGGAGTACGAGAGGCGGGTCCGGAAACGCAGAGCCCGATTGGTTGTCGCCGCGGAGGAGGCGTTCACGCATATCAAGCGGATGCATGATGAACATGGTTTGTATATAGGGAGTGTTTTTGTACCTAGTTATTTAACCGGCCTCGGTGGCATCGTGGTTAGGCCATCGGTCTACAGGCTGGTAGGTACTGGGTTCGGATCCCATTCGAGGCATGGGATTTTTAATCCAGATACCGACTCCAAACCCTCAGTGAGTGCTCTGCAAGGCTCAGTGGGTAGGTGTCAACCACTTGTACCAACTATTGATCCATAACTGGTTCAACAAAGGCTATCCTGCCTGTGGGAAGCACAAATAAAAATTCCCTTGCTGCCTGTCATAAAAGAGTAGCCTATGTGGCGACAGCGGGTTTCCTCTAAAAAACAGTGTCAGAATGACCATATGTTAGCTGATGATAAGATAAAAAATCAATGTGCTCTAGTGGCGTCGTTAAATAAAACAAACTTTACTTTTACCTAGTTATTTAGTTATTTGCAGGAAGGTGGTTTATTAGGTTTTTCACCGATTTTATTTTATTTTATTTTATTTTATTTTTTTGTTCTTAAAATAATTTACATACATGTTGACTGAATTTGAATATGGTTTTCAGTTTTGTTAATTAGACAATAACCAAATGGATTTTTTAGATTTGTGGCTGTTATTGTCATCATATGTTGATCACAAATGTCATTTCTGACCAATTGGTATTAACTTGAGATCTAAAATGAAACAAGCTCAACAGACTGGGGTTCAGGTTTTTGTTGTGGGGGGGATAGTTGCTATTTTTTCAAGCTAATGAAAATTTATTCCAATGGACATAAATAATAAGATATTAAAATATTATTTTGTTCATAACAAAACCTTCAACTAACAACAATTAACTTCAGATTCATTACTTGTACTTTACATTTTTATTTTAGCATTAGAGGCTTAGCTTGAATAGGTTTTTTGCTCTCTTCCCATCTTAAACAACATGTCCTGATTATTTTAATTTTAATCTTTATCAAATATATATCTAGTGAATATTAATATTTGGCTAGAAATATTTAGAGTAAATAAAATTTAACAAATTAAGCAAAAAGATTTTTGTTACCCTCTTTTAGAAATAAAATATTTTAATGGACTAAAGACTTAATGCCTGAAACAAAAGAAGAAGAAGACTTAGTCTGAATATTTAATTTGTGCAGTTTGTAGTACAGTCAGAATAGGTTTTTTGCCGTCTTCAAAATCTAGTGTCTAGTCTCAGGGGAGTGATGCGGAGCGAAAGAGACACATACACATAAACACAGACACACACACACACACACACACACACACACACAGACACAGACAGACATACAGACACACACATACAGACACATACACACACAGACATACAAACAGACACATACACACAGACACATACATACACACACACACAGACACACACACAGACACATACACACAGACACATACATACACACACACAGACACATATAGACACACACACAGACAGACACACACATACAGACACACACACATACAGACACACACACACACATCTTTTAAATGGCAAGGTCTGATTATTAAAAATGTATTTAGACTGGAGCTTAAAATCTTTAAACCATGAATTTAGAACACAGTCTAACTAAATCTTTAAACCATTAATTTAGAACACAGTCTTAACTAAAGCCCTATGACCTGTTTGCTAATTAATGCCAGAAAGATTTTGTTCATCATTTGAGTCCTAATTCGCTATGCAGTTTCAGGGATTGCTACCATGATTTGAAAATGTTAAATAGTTGTTGCTAATCAATTTTCAAAAATGATTAGCATTGTCACTAATCAAATTTTAAAACAATAAAGATCCTGCAATCCACTTCATAAAATCCACTGAAATTTAAAAAAAGAAGAAGATATGACCACTAAGCTATAATATACCTTCTCTACTGGTCAACATTATAGTTTTAAGTGATTTTAATTCTTAGACAGAATGTCCTTAAAGGGACATTCCCGAGTTTGCTGCAATGTTTAAGATGTTATAGCCTAACAGAGACTTTTTGACGACTAATTACATATCAAATATACTTTTCTGCATAAAATATTAATGGCTGTGTATTAAACATGTTTCTGATCGTTCTAATATTTGTACTAGGTTAAATTTTATTTTATTTCCTAAAAAAGATTTGTTTTCATACGTATGAAATTATTTGAAAACAAACTCCAGTTTGGGCTTCTTACAAATATTAAGAGGACCAGAAACACATTAAATATACAGACACTGATATTCTAAACAAGAAAATATATTTAATATGTAAGTTTTATCGTAGAAATATTTTATTAGTCGGAAAAATCTTAAATACCAGCAAACTCGGGAATGTCCCTTTAAGTTAATGATTTTTTCACTCCAAAATCTGGCACTAAATTTAAATTACTGACCTAAGAAGGGAACATTTTGTTTTCAAAATCTTGAAAACTGTTTAATGTTTTAAAATTGTTTTGTTTTCAAAATCTTGATTAGTGATATTTCTAGTCAATTGAAAATTGTTTTAATGTTTTAAAATTGTTTTGTTTTCAAAATCTTGATTGGCGATATTTCTAGTCAGTTGAAAAAAAATTAATGTTTCAAAATTCTTTTGTTTTCAAAATCTTGATTAGCGATATTTCTAGTCAATTGAAAATTGTTTAATGTTTTAAAATTGTGTAGGTATCTCTGAAACTTGTGTCACAAACCGCGACATGATATTCAACAAAATGTTCCCGGCTAATTTACGCCTTCTCAGCCATTTTATTTTCATCTGATTTTAAATCTTATCTAGCCACTATTCCAATAGACCCTCAGCATTGAACAAAAGGTTCCCTGCTAAGTTAAATCTCCGCCATTTTATTTGAATCTGATTTTAAATCTCACCTCATTTCATTCTTGTAAGAGTCACTATTCCAATGGACCCTCAGCATTGACCAAAATGTTCCCTGCTAAGTTAAAAGGTCCACAGTCATGGCACATTGTTAATACATAGTATATATAAAAAAATACATAAAAAGTATACGTGTTCCACTTCCATGTACAATGTCTGAAAGGCTGCGAATCACGCTTTCGTGTTATGCCAGTTAGCGCGTCACGGGGTCACATGACTTGCTCTTAGAGTTCAGAGGCTTTTTGGCAAGCGATGGAAAAAACAACTTTTTATTGTAAATATAGTAAAAACGGGTTAAAAAAAATTATTTTATTTTATTGATACTTCATATATATTGTAAAAGGTATACGTAGATACCAAACAATAGTGAATTACGTTTTTGATAAATGTAGACCTTTAAGTCTTCGCCATGTTATTTTAATCTGATTTTAAATATCACCTCATTTTATTCTCGTAGGAGCCGCTATTCCGATGGACCCACAGGAAGCAGCCCAAGCCGTGTTTCCCTCCATGGCCCGGGCACTCCAGAAGTATCTGCGGATCACGCGCCAGCAGCCGCGCTACAAGATCGAGTCAGTGCTGTCTCACCTGGCGAACTGCATCGCCCACGACATGAGTCCACAGTCATTCATCCAGAGATACCTGACGCAGGGCGCCGTCATCCTCAATGACAAGGACTACAGCTCCGTGGCGCGCTGGGTGCTCGTGTGTGACCAGCTGCTCACACGCGAGATCGAGCACGGCTGGTTTTTCCAGCTGCGTCACGGCGACGTGTCGTTAATGTGTACTGTGCGTCGTATTCCACATTTCAGTCTGACAGAGGAGGTGATTGATCCAAAGAATAATAAGTTTGTTTTACGACTCAATTCCGAAACGTCGGTTTAGTGATAGTTTTGTAACTGTTCTGAGGGTTTTTTATATCCCTGATATAACATGTTGCTACTGTGAACTGTGCATCAAAACAACACATGATGTTGCTCCTGACATATGTTGCTACTGTGAACTGTGCATCAAAAAAACACATGATGTTGCTCCTGACATATGTTGCTACTGTGAACTGTGCGTCAAATAACACATGATGTTGCCCCTGACATAACATGTTGCTAATTTGAATTGTGCGTCGGATAACACATGATGTTGCCCCTGACAACATATTGCTAATGTGAACTGTGTGTCATGTAACACATGATGTTGCCCCTGACATAACATTTTGCTAGTGAAAATTGCGTCAAATAACACATGATGTTGCCCCTGACAACATATTGCTGATATGAATTGTGCGTCAGATAACACATGATGTTGCACGGAGTGTTGGATTCCACATTTAACTGGTGGAAAAAGTGATTGATCCCAAGTGTAGCAAGTTTGCTTGACAACTCCGTTCTGAAACATCGGTTTAGTGATAGTTTGTAACTTATCTGTGAGGTTTTCTGACATGTGAATTGTGCATCAGATTCCACATGGTGAGTACTGAGAGAAGTGAATGATCTTGGAGTAACAAGTCTGTTTTATGACTGAAGTCAGAAACATTGGTTTAGCAAAAATTTGTCGGTAATCAGTTTGGTTTGATGTTTCATAAATGTCTAATGGAAGAAGTGATCGACTCCCCCACCTACCCTAAAGTAATAAGTTTGTTTTATGACTGAATTCTGAAATATCAAGTTTGGTGATAACTTGTCACTGATCTAGGTGTTTTCAGATGTGACGTGTTGCTGATTTAATGTGAAGTGTGTGTCAGATTCCACATTTTAGTTGATTGATCAAAAACAGCTGAATTTTTTCATTCGATCTGTGTGTCAAACTCCCACATTCAGTCAAATGGAATAGGTGATCGACTCGAAGAGAAATAAGTTTATTTGATAATTGAAATGTTAAACACCAAAGCAGTTACTGTTTTTTTTAGCTGTGACATATCACTAATGTGAACTGTGCATCAGATTTCACATTTCAGTTAACTGAAAGAGGTGATAGAGTTCATTCTATGACCAAATTCCAAAACATTAGTTAGCAATAACTCTGCATTGATCAAACACATCTAGAGTTTTCACAAACATGAACTGTGCGTCAGATTCTACATTTCGTTCTAATGGAATAGATGATTTACTGTGAATGAAATGTGAAACTTCATCAAAGCTGTTTTAAAAAATGAATTTTAACTTTGATATATCACTAATGTGAACTGTGCGTCAAATTCCACATTTCATTCTAATGGATTAGATGTATTACTGTGAATGTGAAACTTCATCAAAGTTGTTTTAAACATTTATTTTTAACTTTGATATGTCACTAATGTGAAATGTGCGTCAAATTCCACATTTCATTCTAATGGCCTAGATGATTTAATGATAGGCTGTCACTGATGTGTGTGCTGTTCTGTAGATTATGTCCACTGTGCGTCAGATTCCACATATGAAACTAACAGAGGAAATAATGGACCAGAAAGTAACAAGTTTAGTTTTTTTTCTGTAACTGAATTCTGAATTTCTGTTTAAAGGATAACTGGACACAGATTGAAAACACGACTGGTTTTAATTTGCAAGATGTGAGATATCACTCATGTTTATTTTGCGTCAGAATCCAATCGAGTCCAAGAAAAAGGAATGATTAACTTAAGAGCAATAAGTTTGTTCTACTTAGATTTTTAAAGTGTTTTGGTTTGTGATAATATTTCATAGATTAAACATGATTAGATTGGGTTTGGGGTTTTTTCTCAGCTGTGAAATGTGCATTGTTTGTAGAATTTCAGATATTACTTGTCAAATTTCACGTTTTAGTTTTATTGAAAAAAAAATACTGCTTACAAAAGTAATAGGTTCAATTATGTTATACAACAGACTTCAAAAATATTTAGTATATATGTAGTAAATATTTGCAGCTGTTAAAAAAAATGAATATGACTGGGCTTTTTCTTAAATTTGAACTGATGATGTATTGGTTATATGTGTATTGTATGTCGAATTCCACATATATCCATCTAAAGGAGAAAGCTGGCTTTTAAATATGCATTTTCTGCCTCACCCACCTACCCAAATCAAAGGGGTTTTAAGCTCTATCTCTCTTTTTGGGTGACATATGATTGTATTTATTTAAAGTATGGCTAGTGAATTTTTAATCATGGCTAGTAAATTTTTTAAATCACTGATCCCATGGCTAGTGGATTTTATAATATTCTAGAAGTCCTGATATAAGCACTGTCCCAGAATAGTTACACCAGATGGTTTTATGATTTGCATCAATGTTTCTGTCCCAATAGCCGATGTATTTTTCGTGCTGGGGTGTCATTAAACATTCATTCAATGTTTCTGTCCCAATAGCCGATGTATTTTTCGTGCTGGGGTGTCATTAAAAATACATTCAATCTTTCTGTCCCAATAGCCGATGTATTTTTTGTGCTGGGGTGTCATTAAAAATACATTCAATCTTTCTGTCCCAATAGCCGATGTATTTTTCTTGCTGGGGTGTCATTAAAAATACATTCAATCTTTCTGTCCCAATAGCCGATGTATTTTTCGTGCTGGGGTGTCATTAAAAATACATTCAATCTTTCTGTCCCAATAGCAGATGTATTTCTCTTGCTGGGGTGTCATTAAAAATACATTCAGTCTTTCTGTCCCAATAGCCGATGTATTTCTCATGCTGGGGTGTCATTAAAAATACATTCAGTCTTTCTGTCCCAATAGCCGATGTATTTTTCGTGCTGGGGTGTCATTAAAAATACATTCAATCTTTCTGTCCCAATAGCCGATGTATTTTTCGTGCTGGGGTGTCATTAAAAATACATTCAGTCTTTCTGTCCCAATAGCCGATGTATTTTTCGTGCTGGGGTGTCATTAAACATTCATTCAATGTTTCTGTCCCAATAGCCGATGTATTTTTCATGCTGGGGTGTCATTAAACATTCATTCAATGTTTCTGTCCCAATAGCCGATGTATTTTTCATGCTGGGGTGTCATTAAACATTCATTCAATGTTTCTGTATGATGATAGCATGTCATTGATCTCAGTTTTGCAATGGCAGCAATAGAGTAATTTGTGTTTCATCAAAGCAAGTGTATATTTTACTCCATTTGTTTTGTTTTTTACATTTTGTATTTTATGTTTGTCTTTATAAAGCTATTCAAATATGCGACATAATTTGTATTGATTTAATGCTAAATGGTTCTGTGCAGCCGAATTATATGCAAATAACCTATTTATGCTATAAACCGATATGCAATCAAGTGGATTCGATTGTGTATGATTGTCACCTTTGATTCTTAGGCTCATCTTGACTGGGTGATTCAAAATGTGATTGAACATATTTTTCTAGTTTCAGAGTGGCTGGTATGAAAATGACCATACCAGCTAATTTAAAAAAATGTTTTTTTATTATTATTTATTTTTTATTTTTAAGAAATTAAATTTATAATCTAGGAAAAACTAGGACCAAAGAGAGATGCCAGATTAAATATGTAAAAATTTCTAGACACACACACACACACACCCCCCCCCCCCCCAGTTGAAAGCCAAATTATATAGAAGCTGCTCCTCTACCAATTAAATCATGACTGATATATCAAAGGCCATGGTATCCTGTCTGTGGGATGGTGCATATAAAAGATCCCTTGCTGCTAATGGAAACGAGTAGCCCATGAAGTGGCGGCAATGGGTTTCCTCTCTTAATATTTGTGTGGTCCTTAACCATTTGTCCGATGCCATATAACAATAAATAAAATGTGTTGAGTGCATCGTTAAATAATACATTTCCTTCTACAAATTGAAAGGTAAATTATTTATGTGCTAACCCCCGCCCCCAAATAATACAAGAACTCTTTTTTTTTCTTTCTTTTCTTTTCTTTTTTTAAATACACTTTAAAAAAAAAAAAAAAAAAAAAAAAAAATGCTGTGTCTGATATTGTATATAAAAATAGGGCTCACCCTGTACATTGCTAAGTTAGCCAATTTCTAATTTTTATACAAAGTGGCTACAACAGGGGACAATATTTCAAAATCTCAGGTAACCGGAAGTCAGTTCACGTGAGTTTTATTTAGGTTACGTGATTAGAATTCTCGTAACCGGTGAGTTAGGCCTTCCTAATTCTAAAACACTTGAACTAATATTCTGTGCTACATTAGTGATTCAAAACACAAAACGATTTTCACTTTCACGATTACTGATATATGGTATTTTTAATTTTAGAATGTACTTGTTAATCACGTAACCGATTGGCAGTTCTCGTGATTTTAAAATTGTGTAACCGACACACGAACAGAACAATGGTTCTCGTGATTTTAAAATTGTGTAACCGACACACGAACAGAACAATGGTTCTCATGAAATATTGTGCCCTGCTACAACATTTAGACTTTGGCTAATAAAATATTCCTCAATTTAACAAAATTTTAATGATTTTTAAAGGAAATACTCTACATTTCTGAAAATTGGCTACGACAAAGTTTGTTCCAGTTTGATCTTGAAAATCATGATGATTAGCAAGGCCAGTTAAAACAAGCATTCTTAGAGTGCTACTTAAGCAATAAATGTATATCCCCTACGGGGCCCAACAAAGTGTGGATAACACAGTCGGACAAAGATGAATCCTATAGTCTTCCCCCCCACACCCCACCCCCCACCCCCCTCAAATTGCTTCTTTATTTCAACAGAACTTATGGCATGGTTGTGATATAAACTGCTATAGGTCAGGGACTTTACCGATGTCAGTTTTTTGCCACTGGATAAAAATCATTGCTTTTTAATTTCGAGTTTATTTGTTGCAAAAGTGAGTCATGAATTTAAATTTTTTAATTGCCCATATCTGATAAAAGGTCACCTCGAATAGTCAGGTGATTGCTAATTTTCAACCCTGATTTCTTACATTTGTGTCCTTACAAGTAACATTAGATACAATTTTGGCAAGCATGTGAAATACACATGGTACCATATATAGCGAATAATACATGAATGGCCGTTAGATAACATTTATCTCACGAGTTGTTTTAAAATGTATCTACTGAGCGAAAGTGAGTTTCATACATTTTTAAACAACAAGTTCTGAGATAAATGGTATATAATGGACATGAATGTATTATTCTATTTCTTACATATTCTCAAAAACCAGGTTTTAAGCAAATTTTAACATCTTTTTCAACTAAAAGTTATTTACAGCTGTTGTACTTGTAACTGACTTACGTGTCACAGACGCATGAATTTCAGGTTAACTATACGTCACAGTCTAATCGATTTCCATTGTGTAGTTTTTCATTGGATGTATAGCAGTGGTGACCTGGTCTTGAAATTGTTAACACGCGTACATGTGTTAACAACCATGTGTAACCAAAAATAACGCATGGTGTTCTCACCAACAGGTATGTAAGAAAAATGTATACAGAATAGTTTTATGTAAACTTTTTCTTTTCTGCTTGTCCTAATATTTGTATCGAAGCAGGTGCTTGTTTTAAATCAATATTCTGGTATATAGAACCAGGTCTTGATTATCTGCACCATTTTCTCCACAATCGTGATATGCACACACACACAAACACACACAGAGATGTCATTATATTACCATAAACGCTGCAATAAAAGCGTGTTTCTCTGTGTGAAAAGGTCATATGTTGATTGTTGATTGTCATTTGCATCTCTGTTCACAATTTCTTCCATTTACATACATTTAGCAACAGTTTATGTGTATCAGATGTCGATGAGGTTTTTTATGTTATTTACCATTGATTGTTTTTTTTAAAGGTCATTTTTCCTTGTATATGTATATAACATTGTGTGATACTTTTGGCTGAAACCTGCAGTTTTCGATCGAGATTAGTTTCTGGGGCAAGTTCTCTTGTAGATGAGAGACCGGCCTCGATGGTGTCATGGTTAGGCCCATCGGTCTACAGGCTGGTAGGTACTGGGTTCAGATCCCAGTCGAGGCATGGCAGTTTTAATCCAGATACCGACTTAAAACCCTGAGTGAGTGCTCCGCAAGGCTCAATGGGTAGGTGTAAACCACTTGCACCGACCAGTGATCCATAACTGGTTCAACAAAGGCCATGGTTTGTGCTATCCTGCCTGTGGGAAGCGCAAATAAAAGATCCCTTGCTGCTGATCGGAAAGAGTAGCCCATGTAGTGGCGACAGCGGGTTTCCTCACAAAATCTGTGTCTGACACCATATAACCGTAAATAAAATGTGTTGAGTGCGTCGTTAAATAAAACATTTCTTTCTTTCTTGTAGATGAGGGTGGAATTTAGCCCAGTTGGTTGAGTGCTCGCCTGAGGTGCTTTTGTCGCAGGATCAAGCCATCTCGGGGGATCCATTCAACTGATTGGGTGTCACGGTGTGTGCTTTCCTGTCTGTTTGAAAGTGCATATAAAAAGATCCCTTGCTGCTCATCGGAAAGAGTAGCCCATGAAGTGGCGACAGTGGGTTTCCTCTCAAAATCTGTGTGGTCTTTAACCATATGTCTGACGCCATATTACCGTAAATAAAATGTGTTGAGTGCGTCGTTAAATAAAACATTTCTTTCTTTCTTTCTATAAAAGATGCCTTGCTGATAATGGAAAAATGTAGTGGGTTTCCTCTGATGGCTTAAGAGTCAGAACTACCAAATGTTTGACATCCAATAGCTGATGATTAATTAATCAATGTGCTCTAGTGGTGGCGTTAAACAAATCAAACTTTAACTTTCTTGTAGATGGTTTTTCTGAAACAATTTTCAAGATAATTAGTCTTCGGGTCGAACTTTAGCGAGCTCCATGAATTAATTTTTCTTCAGAGAAACCATCTACCAAAGGACAAGTCAGAGAAATATTTCCTAGTGAAATTAGATTATAATTTTATTATAAATTTGTTTTAGAACAAATTAAGCGGTGTGACGTAGCCTAGTGGTAAAGTGGTAAAGTGTCTGCCTGATGTGCGGTCAGACTAAGATCGATCCCAGCCGGTGGGGCCCAGTGAGATATTTCTCATTCCAGCCAGTGCACCACAACTGGTTTATTAAAGGCTGTGGGAAAGTGCATATAAAATATCTCTTGCTGATAATGGGGAAAAAATGTAGCAGGTTTCCTCTTTAAGACTATATGTTAAAATTACCAAATAGCCAATGATTAATAAAACAGTGTGCTCAAATGGTGTTAAACAAAACCAACTTTTTAACTTTAGATCAAATTAACACTGCGTGTTATGTGTTATTTTTATAACATGTCGCCGCTTCTCTCAGCTGACATACATTATAATGTATTTATATATTATGTCACAGATATCGTTTGATGTGAGCAAGTCATCTATCGCCTGCATGACAAGAATAGTTGATCGATGAAAAGGATTCTTGATTGATAAGGTACATGTGTGATAGATATTTTTTTCTGTCGCTGATTACATTTGAATGTTAATGTACATCAGTGATGTCTTGGTTGACATGTTTACTGAAGTACATGATTGCCTTTATATCAGGGCTCAACCTTGGCTTATGACGGTCACTTTTTGCACCCTTGTTTTGGGTTCGTACACAATAAATATAGCATATCTTAACGTAATTTCACTTGAAATCCATATTTCATAAAAGGTACAATTTTTTAATCACAAGCTTTTCTTCAAACACATTCAGATGCATTAGTAATGTTGAAAAAAAAAAATTCAATAGCAAGTTTGCATTGAAATTTATTCTAGCATTCTTAAAACGGAAATGTCATGTACCCAGTGTATGGTTATTGTAAGGCGATTGAAAGTGACGTCATTGGAATACTGACAGTCATTCAAATTCAAAATTAGCTATATTATTACAATGTTTCGCCACATTAAAATAAAAACTGGTCTACTAACCTTGACCCCTGTCAAATTTCTATAACAAGCGGACAACGTTGTTTACAGGTTGGCATTTTGTTATTTTTCATAATTCTGGACAAAATATTTTAAGTTTCAAAAGATGAAAGAAATAAAAAGTACCTTTTGTCAAATATATCGTATAAAAAAATTACCGTTGGATATGTTTTATTTACTGTGTACGAAGCCAAAACAAGGGTGCAAAAAGTGACTGTCGTCGACCTTAGATTCCCAATGCTATTGGTCTTATTGGTTACTAGATTTTAGTTTACCTTTAAAACTAGGTCTCCAGTCACAGCAGACACTACATTTAATAGTGTATACAATTGGGGGATAACCAAAGATAATTTTCTGCCACTGGATAAAAATCATTGCCTTCAGTTGACTGGATAATTTTTTGGTTTTTAATTTTGTGTTTGTTTCTTGCAAAACTCATGTAAATTTTATAGTTGTCCTTATTTTAATAAACTTGGCCCAGTCGTAAAATGCTCGTTTGATGTGCGGTCAGTCTATGAGCAATCCCCATCGGTGGGCCTATTGGGCTATTTCCCGTTCTAACCAGTGCACCATGACTGGTATATCAAAGGTTGTGGTATGTGCTATCCTGTCTGTTGGATGGTTCGTATAAAATATCCCTTGTTACTAGTGGAAAAATGCAGTGGGTTTCATCTGTTTGACTGTCAAAATGACCAAATGTTTGACATCCAATAGCCGATGATTAATAAATCAATGTGCTCTAGTGGTGTCATTAAACAAAACAAACTTTTTTCAATTTTAATGGTCGCCTCAAATAATATGGGAGCATGTTAATTTCCATCCCTTTTCATGTGTGCTAGTGGTGGGTTTTTTTTTCAAGGACAGCTTTCTATCAGTTGATTGCACTAGACTATTGATGTACATCAATGAGTTCTTGGTTGTTATAATGTTTACTGATGCTCACAGGATTGACTTTACATCATGGCTCAGACTTTGGGGTAGGCCAGAGTGTTTTGCCTACCCAAATTCAATTACAAGTAGGGCTGCCAGATTCCCATAGTCTGACTGACACAGACTATAAGATTTTTTCACAGGCCTTTAAAACTAGGTCTACAGTCACAAGAGATCCGAAATTTACCCATGTCTAAATATAGGGGATAACTGTGTTGTATTAAAGGCATACTGTCACAGATTTAAGGACCTTATTTCTCTAAAAATTGATAATAATTGATAATTACATTAATTTTTAGAAACCAAATCTAGCTATCGCATCACCTTAACTGAACCATGATGGAGTGAAATCCGTGTCAACCCTCTCAGCAATATTAGTTTTTGAATTATGGACCATTGCCATTGGGCTATTTCTCGTTCCAGCCAGTGTTCTACAACTGGTGGAACAAAGGCCATGGCATGTACTATCCTGTCTGTGGGATGGTGCATATAAAAGATCCCTTGCTGCTAAATCGAAAAGAGTAGCTAATGAAGTGGCGAAAGCGGGTTTCCTCTCTCAATATCTGTATGGTCCTTAACCATATGTCTGACGCCATATACTGTAAATAAAATGTGTTGAGTGCGTCATTAAATAAAACATTTCCTTCATTTCACTGATTAACATGACTGGCCCCCAACTATTTACATCTACTTGATTTCAGATTTTAAAAAATTAGGGGGGGGGGGGGGGGGGATTGAGTTTGCGAATTGCAAAAACAAACTTATAGTCAGTATACACACAAATAAATTAAACCCGATTTCAGGAGACATGAATAATAATTAAAAAAATATTAAAGCAGGAAACTAAGTTTTAGCCAGAAATACCATACATTGTTGTTATTGGAAAAAGTGCCTTTAAAAGCTATTGTACCCCATATGCTATAGTGATGTCATTTTTTTAACGAATTGAGATGGATTCAAATAAAATTAGGACATTAGCTTTTCTGAATTTTTTTGAATTTGTATCTTTTGCTAGACATTTTAAAAATTGATTTGTACACATATATTCTCCCAAGAGTGGAGGTGATGTTATTTTTAATTATTGTTTTTTAATCGTATAAAGCCGATTCAAATGGAACTTATATGACTACTGTTTTCTTGTATAAAAGTGAAGATGTTATAACATTTTTATTATGTACAGTTTCATGAAAACAAAAAACTTTTACATGTCTTAATAGATATATGCATACAAAGTATTACGGTGCTTTCATTGGCATTTTGTGGATTTTTTTCTCTTTTTTTTGGCTTTAATAAAATATCTAAAGTGAGATAGGGGCTTTAAATGTTACATACATTCAGTTTAATATTTGTTACTAATTTTCTAGACCAATAGAAATGTTTCCAAGTCAGCACCAAATTATTTTTAAAGGGGCTATTGCCAATATATTTCTTTCGTAGAATACGAATATACACATGGATCTGTATTAAATTTTTATCATACAGCCATACTTCCTATGCCGTGATAACACCTATAACAGGGTTAACAGGTATAACACTTACTTTCTCACATGATAACATTGGCGTTGCTGTGTATTATTACATGTATGTCACTAGGAAATTAATTCAGAGCCTGAATTTGGGTTGGTGGCTATTTTGCAAACAACCAATTCCAGCAGTAAATTTTTAATTTAATAAATATAACTTCTACAATTTCTATAACATAAGAATACCTTATACATGTTTGTATTTTTCAATTCTGTCTCCTTTGTCCCCATTCCAAATGAATTTAACATTTACAGGGTTAGCTCTGAAACTCAACAAATTTACTAAATTTGCAAATTGCAAATTTCAAAAACAATTGGTGAATTTTATTTTAATTTGGCAAAATAATTTCATGTAATAATTGATTTTTATTTTATTTTAAATAACTAGGATTCGCAATTTGTTTATTAAGCTTGACCCAGAGCTAGTTCTGATTTAAATGTTTAAAAACCCAAGTAGCCACATGGCCACTGGCAATTAGTGATGTACATGTAGATAGTAGTGACACCGAAACACTCAACAGCCAGTGGCGTAGATCTTCCTAAGTCAGATATGACATTGTGTATTTTTACAGAAAAGCAGTGAAAAATATAGCTTGAAAGGGGTACATGATATAAAAGAAAAAAATCAGGTTACTAAGTTTTGATATCAAGTTTATTTCGCTCAGTTCAGTAACCGTGTAACAGGCTCGCTAAAGCTCGTCTGTTAACACTGTTACTGAACCTCATCATCAGAAAAGCAGTGAAAAATATAGCTTGAAAGGGGTACATGATATAAAATTTTAAAAAAATCAGGTTACTAAGTTTTGATATTAAGTTTATTTTGTTCAGTTCAATAACAGGCTCGCTAAAGCTCGTCCGTTAACACTGTCACTGAACCTCATCACATGAACACACTACCGGTCTCTGAGAATTGAAATTGTACGTAACTCATTTATGGGTTTTGTGCTGGGGTGTCGTTGAACATCCGCCCAGTGGTACAGCGCTCGCTCGATGCGCGGTCAGTGTGGGATCGATCCCCGCTTTGGGCCCATTGGGCTAATTCTTGTTCCAGCTAGTGCACCACGACTGGTATATCAAAGGCCGTGGTATGTGCTATCCTGCCTGTGGGATGGTGCCTATGAAAGATCCCTTGCTGCTAATCAAAAAGAGTAGCCCATGAAGTAGCGACAGCTGCTTTCCTCTCATTATCTATGTGGTCCTTAACCATATGTCTGACGCCATATAACCGTACATAAAATGTGTTGAGTGCATCGTTAAATAAAATATTTCTTTCTTTCATTAAACATCCATTCATTCATTCCATTTATGGGTTGTGCAAAAACCCAGTTCCCTGTTTTTATGTGATCACCTGTTATGTCCAAGTAAGTAAACCGATTCTCTTTTCATGAATACTTAACCTGACATCAAACAAATTACATTTACCCTCATTGGACTGGTTGACTGGTCCAAACTTTTCAACAGCCAACGGAATGGCTAAAAAGTTTCTGACAAGTCCTCCATTTCCTGTTCCAGTTATGTGACGGAAGCTTACTTTTTTCTCCTTTACTGATACAGTCCAAATTTTATTATGCCAAAAAAAATAATAGGTTACACAAAATTAGATTTGCGTGAGAGACGCCAGATAGAAAGGATCATTCTTTCAAGTTTCAGAGGCCTTGGTATAAAAAAAAACCCATCGTAACTTGATATTTTATGTATTCAATGTATTTCTGGTCCTGCTAATTCACTTTATTTGTAGCAACTCCATATTGATTTTTTTTTCTACTGTAATTTCATACTTCTCTGCGTGTTTTTCATCTATATTTCAAATAATTGGTTCGAAAGAATTCTTAATA
Organism: Gigantopelta aegis; assembly: GCF_016097555.1. Taxonomy (NCBI): domain Eukaryota; kingdom Metazoa; phylum Mollusca; class Gastropoda; order Neomphalida; family Peltospiridae; genus Gigantopelta; species Gigantopelta aegis. The sequence continues at coordinate 36,350,474 of NC_054710.1, read as the reverse complement.
CATTTTTCAATTTAATCCTTTATATTTGAAACTTTTTAATAGGTTTTTTTACCCTGATATATTACATATGAGTGTATTAATCTGCTATTTTATAAGCTACAAACTTGGATAGTCCCTTTAAAACGGTATAAAATTAAAATACTTACTGTGATGTTAAATTACACGGTGTTTAAAATATTAAATGCGGTAATTTGAAAAAGTCCATAATTTGAAAAAGTCAGCTTACTTACATAAACTGATAATATATGAAATATACATTTTTAATGGAAATGAGTGAAAAGGAACCCAAGGATCTCAAGATTATTGAAGTGTAGCTTTGTGCTTCCATGTTTATTTATAGAAAATGGATAACAAAAATGTGGCTTTTTTCTTCTTTTTTTAAAGAATAAAAATCATTTACAATATTCTGCAATATATATTTTTCTCAAATAGTTACATTGTACATGTTCATACAGTGTTAATATTCATAATAAATTAAATATTTGTTCATGTATATTCTGTGAATTATTATCAATGTTTTGTATCCACGATTCTGCCTATTTTTGTATCAAAGTTTTCATTATTTATAACATTTCATTGGTTCATTGCCCAAGTGGTATGTTCTTATTTTCCAACAAGTCATTAATTTCTTAATTTTTTTTTTTAGGAAAAACGTTTTGTAAATATGTTCACAATGAATTAAAAAAAAGACTAGAAAACATTTTATTGTTTTTTGTTTTTATTTTACTTTGTTATGCAGTCGTTCCAGCTTCACAACTGTTGTAACAAAGGCTGCGGTATGGACTACCCTGTCTGTGGGATGATGCATATAAAAGATCTCTTGCTGTTAATTATATGGCAGCAGCAGATTTCCTCTGTCATCATCTAGAATCACTTCTGTGTATACATTTAACTGATTGGGTTTTTTCTTGTTCCAACCAGTGCACCATAACTGGACAAAGGCTGTGGTATGTGATTTTCTGTCTGTGGGAAAGTGCATATAAAAGATCCCTTTCTGCATTAGGAAAAATGTAGCGGGTTTCCTCTGATGACTACGTGTCAGAATTAGCATATGTTTGACATCCAATAGCCGGTGGTTAAAGGAAGGGACAATCAAGGCATTAGCCTGGTATGCATAGTCAACGATATATAATCACATTATTGCTTAATATCAACAAGTATAATCATATAGTTAATTAATAAAACGCTTGTATGTGAAGGCTATTATATATAATGGATGCAGCCATTTTGTACCATCCCAGTGAATACGCTCTCTGGCAAGCTGGTGGTTACATAATAACTAATGTGTCACGTCAGGAATTGGGTCTTCAAACTGAAGAAACAAAACATACCCAATTTTTGCGGATGCATCACATTGTTCTGTAATAATGTCCATCTCAGTAAGCCAGCACCAAGTATATATTATTTTTCAGTACAAAATAAACCACCATTGTCAAAGTGTTGAAATAACTGTCTTATGTTTTCTACATAAATTAACCCACATACTGAAACAATAATCGGTGTGTTTTCTTGGTTAATTGGTCTCTTCTTTCCGTGGTCTGTACCTGTGGTTCCTGATTGGCAGGTGTATAAAGCTGTCCTGCTTTATTACTGTAAGTAATTCTGTAAAACCCTTGCTTAAGTAGACTTTCCCAACTAAGTCATGAGTGGTCGTGTTTGTTCGAATGTACCCTACCAATAGACCTAATATGCTTCTTTTTTTTCTTTGGATTTTTTAAAACGGTAAAATACTATTGACTCCATTTCATTCTACTGATGCAAATTGAAATATATTTAGTTAAATAGTTTATTATACTATTGAATCATTTATGTTGTTTTAAAAGGTTGATGAAAGCGAAGCGCCTTGTCGTAAATTAGAGTGTTTGTTTACAATGTGCATAGAGGCGTTGTACAGAACTGACATCACTTAGCCCCAAGCTATACCACTGGACGTCACAAAAATAAAACAAAATGGCTGCCCCCAGGAATAATTATGGGTTTTTTTTAATTCTAAAATTACGCGTTTTTCATTTCTTAAAGTCTCAGTATGTGTTGGTCGTCCGGGTATGCATCTTTCCAACACACCAGGCTCATATTTGAGTTGATCCTCCCTTTAAATAATCCATGTGCTCCAGTGGTGTCGTAAAACAAACACACCAGGCTCATATTTGAGTTGATCCTCCCTTTAAATAATCGATGTGCTCCAGTGGTGTCGTAAAACAAACACACCAGGCTCATATTTGAGTTGATCCTCCCTTTAAATAATCGATGTGCTCCAGTGGTGTCGTAAAACAAACACACCAGGCTCATATTTGAGTTGATCCTCCCTTTAAATAATCGATGTGCTCCAGTGGTGTCGTAAAACAAACACACCAGGCTCATATTTGAGTTGATCCTCCCTTTAAATAATCCATGTGCTCCAGTGGTGTCGTAAAACAAACACACCAGGCTCATATTTGAGTTGATCCTCCCTTTAAATAATCCATGTGCTCCAGTGGTGTCGTAAAACAAACACACCAGGCTCATATTTGAGTTGATCCTCCCTTTAAATAATCGATGTGCTCCAGTGGTGTCGTAAAACAAACACACCAGGCTCATATTTGAGTTGATCCTCCCTTTAAATAATCGATGTGCTCCAGTGGTGTCGTAAAACAAACACACCAGGCTCATATTTGAGTTGATCCTCCCTTTAAATAATCGATGTGCTCCAGTGGTGTCGTAAAACAAACACACCAGGCTCATATTTGAGTTGATCCTCCCTTTAAATAATCGATGTGCTCCAGTGGTGTCGTAAAACAAACACACCAGGCTCATATTTGAGTTGATCCTCCCTTTAAATAATCCATGTGCTCCAGTGGTGTCGTAAAACAAACACACCAGGCTCATATTTGAGTTGATCCTCCCTTTAAATAATCGATGTGCTCCAGTGGTGTCGTAAAACAAACACACCAGGCTCATATTTGAGTTGATCCTCCCTTTAAATAATCGATGTGCTCCAGTGGTGTCGTAAAACAAACACACCAGGCTCATATTTGAGTTGATCCTCCCTTTAAATAATCGATGTGCTCCAGTGGTGTCGTAAAACAAACACACCAGGCTCATATTTGAGTTGATCCTCCCTTTAAATAATCGATGTGCTCCAGTGGTGTCGTAAAACAAACAAACCAGGCTCATATTTGAGTTGATCCTCCCTTTAAATAATCGATGTGCTCCAGTGGTGTCGTAAAACAAACACACCAGGCTCATATTTGAGTTGATCCTCCCTTTAAATAATCGATGTGCTCCAGTGGTGTCGTAAAACAAACACACCAGGCTCATATTTGAGTTGATCCTCCCTTTAAATAATCGATGTGCTCCAGTGGTGTCGTAAAACAAACAAACTCTCATTATCTAGGGGCGAGACATATCCCAGTGGTAAAGCACTAATCTGATGTGCAGTCAGTCTAGGATCGATCCCAGTCAGTGGGCCCATTGGGCTATTTCTCATTCCAGCCAGTAGACCATGACTGGTGTATCAAAGGCTGATGATTAATAGATCAGTGTGCTCTAGTGGTGTCGTTAAACAAAACAAACTTTAACTTTAACTCTCATTAATCTGAATTGTCCGACGCCACAACTTCACTACGTGTCCGAGCCACAAGTTCACTACCTGTCCGACGCCACAACTTCACTACATGTCCGACGCCACAACTTCACTACATGTCAGACGCCACAAGTTCACTACATGTCGGACGCCACAAGTTCACTACATGTCCGACCCCACAACTTCACTACATGTCCGACGCCACAACTTCACTACATGTCCGACGCCACAACTTCACTACATGTCAGACGCCACAAGTTCACTACATGTCCGACGCCATATAAACATCAATATTAAATATGTCAAATGTGTTGTTAATTGTCCTTGGCCACAAGTTCACTACATGTCCGACGCTACAACTTCACTACATGTCCGACGCCATATAAACATCGATATTAAATATGTCAAATGTGTTGTTAATTGTCCTTGGCCACAAGTTCACTACATGTCCGACGCCATATAAACATCAATATTAAATATGTCAAATGTGTTGTTAATTGTCCTTGGCCACAACTTCACTACATGTCCGACGCTACAACTTCACTACATGTCCGACGCCATATAAACATCGATATTAAATATGTCAAATGTGTTGTTAATTGTCCTTGGCCACAAGTTCACTACATGTCCGACGCCATATAAACATCAATATTAAATATGTCAAATGTGTTGTTAATTGTCCTTGGCCACAACTTCAACATGTCCGACGCCATCCAATATTAAATATGTCAAATGTGTTGTTAATTGTCCTTGGCCACAAGTTCACTACATGTCCGACGCTACAACTTCACTACATGTCCGACGCCATATAAACATCAATATTAAATATGTCAAATGTGTTGTTAATTGTCCTTGGCCACAAGTTCACTACATGTCCGACGCCATATAAACATCAATATTAAATATGTCAAATGTGTTGTTAATTGTCCTTGGCCACAAGTTCACTACATGTCCGATAAACATCAAGGTACGCCATATAAACATCAATATTAAATATGTCAAATGTGTTGTTAATTGTCCTTGGCCACAAGTTCACTACATGTCCGACGCCATATAAACATCAATATTAAATATGTCAAATGTGTTGTTAATTGTCCTTGGCCACAAGTTCACTACATGTCCGACGCCATATAAACATCATTATTAAATATGTCAAATGTGTTGTTAATTGTCCTTGGCCACAAGTTCACCACATGTCCGACGCCATATAAACATCAATATTAAATATGTCAAATGTGTTTTTAAATAAAGCATTTCTTTTTTCCTTGTTCAATATTTTTCCCAGCTCCTCAGGTAAACTACAAGTTAAAGTTGTTGTTTAATGACACCACTAGAGCACACTGATTAATTAATCATTGGCTACTGGATATCAAACATTGGCTGAATGAGACACATACATGTAGTGTTCACGGGGAAAACGAGACCCATTTTTCCATTGGATTTTTTAAATGCACTTTCCCATAGATGGCATACACTTGTAGTATGGGCTGTGTTTGATGTAGTTTGGGATGGGGAAATTACACCTCAAGATTAATTCTGTTAAAGATACTTTGCCATCGAAAGGAAGTGTTGGGGGTGGGGTTTTTGGGGAGGGGGTTCCTGTTCTTCTTTTTTCCTTTTTGTATTTCTTTTTTTTGGGGGGGATGTGCTTTTCTGAACAAAATTGACAATAATATGCATTAATCTGTTCACCCAAAACCCCACAAAAATTGTAGTAAATTTTAAAGCTCTCTGTCAGGAAAAGAAATTGTATTTTAGAAACAGTAGCTTTAGTCGTCGACAATTCCTGAAGTATTACAGTCATCTCTAGCCCTCCACTGAAACCACATAAAGGGAGAGCTATAGGTTATTCCAGATACTTTCAATTTAATGTACCTCGCCCCTAGCTGGCCTTGTCTCCATTATTTTCCAGGAATGGAATTACTCGGCCATTCCTCTACATAGAATATTTCAAGCAAGAAAATGTACATATTTAACAAAAATATTGCCCAAATTATTTGGAGGGCAAAGAACTTTTTATAATCCATTACCATGGTGGCAACACTGGTGTAGTCAGGATTTTATATTGGGGGAGGGGGTAACCCACACTGTGTGTGTGTGTGTGTGTGTGTGTGTGTGTGTGTGTGTATGTATGCATGTCTGATTTTATAAAATGTACAGTAAAACAAATAGAAAGAAAAAAATCTGGATGGCAATTAAAGCAAGTAACTTCTTTAACTATTTACACATTTGTTATATACTTAACACAATTAAAGGCATACTGTCACGGATTTAAGGACCTTATTTCTCTAAAAATGGATAATAAATAAAAATTACATTAATTGTCGGAAACCAAATCTAGTTATCGCATCACCTTAACTGTACCGTGATGGAGTGAAATCCATGTCAACCCTCTCGGCAATTTTAGTTTTGGAATTATGGACCATTGTCATAATTCAATTATTTTTACAAAATGTCATTAATAAATGGAGTATGGTGGTTATGAAGATGGTTGAATAAAGTACATTTAGGGACAAATAAAATTATTTTTGTTCAGGTAATACTTTGTTAGGCCATTAAATAGGTCAGTGGTCTGTGACAGTATGCCTTTAAGTAAGTCTCAACTGCAGTAGATATATTTGGCATTTTTCTCTATGATACAAAATACTTCCTTCTTCTTTTTATGGTTTTACAAAGCATATAATTATAAAGCTTGCATGTTTGTTCATTGTTAAAGGATCGGACCCTAGTATTAACCTGTAAAAAATGGATGCTAAGTTTAGTTAATTTACAAACCTGTAACTCATTTGGATAAAGTTACAATAAAATCAAAGAAGAATCTGTGACATTAAAACCAGAAAATATCCTTAAAAAATAGATTAGAACTCAAATCAATAACTGCTACTTCTTAGATGCACGTACATTGGATGACCAGAAAATAAAATATAAGTAATGTTTGATTTCAGTGATCATAAACGGCTCTAATAGTGAAAATATGCTGTAGTGTTTTAAAAACTAGGGTCTGTCCCTTTAACAATTGTAAATATTTACTCAAATTTTTTTTTAACTTCTCATATTAGCCGACTGAGATCGAGGGTGCAAAGCAACGTTTCTAGGGGTTTCGGGGGTATGCTCCCTCCTAAAATTGTGAAAACTAGATGTCCTAAAAAGCAATTTCCTGCATTCTACAAGTAAAATTCATCTTTACCCTAAGATTTACTACAAATAATATTTTTTATTCAGAACGGCTAGAGCCCCCAGCCCCCCTCCTCCCTGCTCCGCCATTGCTGGAAAGGTGACACAAGCTGGAGTGAACAGTTGTTTCCACGGCTTTGATTAAAAAAAAATTATAAATTAATCAGCAAATGTCTAATATTTAGTTCACGTACGCTCGGCAACTTTCAAAGGTCTTCAACGTATCGTACATGTATATAGTACGGCAAGTTTCAAAGGTCTTCAACGTATCGTACATGTATATAGTACGGCAAGTTTCAACGGTCTTCAACATATCGTACATGTATATAGTACGGCAAGTTTCAAAGGTCTTCAACGTATCGTACATGTATATAGTACGGCAAGTTTCAAAGGTCTTCAACGTATCGTACATGTATATAGTACGGCAAGTTTCAACGGTCTTCAACATATCGTACATGTATATAGTACGGCAAGTTTCAAAGGTCTTCAACGTATCGTACATGTATATAGTACGGCAAGTTCAAAGGTCTTCAACGTATCGTACATGTATATAATACGGCAAGTTTCAACGGTCTTCAACATATCGTACATGTATATAGTACGGCAAGTTTCAAAGGTCTTCAACGTATCGTACATGTATATAGTACGGCAAGTTTTAAAGGTCTTCAACGTATCGTACATGTATATTGTACGGCAGCTTTCAAAGGTCTTCAACGTATCGTACATGTATATAGTACGGCAACTTTCAAAGGTCTTCAACGTATCGTACATGTATATAGTACGGCAACTTTCAAAGGTCTTCAACGTATCGTACATGTATATAGTACGGCAACTTTCAAAGATCTTCAAGATCCCTTGCTGCCTGTCGTTAAAAGAGTAGCCTATGTGGCGACAGCGGGTTTCCTCTAAAAACAGTGTCAGAATGACCATATGTTTGATATCCAATAGCCGATGATAAGATAAAAAATCAATGTGCTCTAGCGGCGTCGTTAAATAAAACAAACTTTACTTTTTTTCAAAGGTCTTCAACGTATCGTACATGTATATAGTACGGCAACTTTCAAAGGTCTTCAACGTATCGTACATGCATATAGTACGGCAACTTTCATTTGTGTAACTTATCCTTTCCTGACCAGCCTCGGTGGTGTCGTGGTTAGGCCATCGGTCTACAGGCTGGTAGGTACTGGGTTCGGATCCCAGTCGAGGCATGGGATTTTTAATCCATATGGTCCCCTATCGACTCCAAACCCTGAGTGAGTGCTCCGCAAGGCTCAGTGGGTAGATGTAAACCACTTGCACCGACCAGTGATCCATAACTGGTTCAACAAAGGCCATGGTCCCTTGCTGCTAATCGGAAAGAGTAGCCCATGTAGTGGCGACAGTGGGTTTCCTCTCTCAATATCTGTGTGGTCCATAACCATATGTCTGACGCCATATAACCGTAAATAAAATGTGTTGAGTGCGTCGTTAAATAAAACATTTCTTTCTTTCTTTTCCTTTCCTAACTTTAGACCGAGAACCTTTCCAGTTATATGGAAAATGAGCCATGAAAGGTTTTATTCTTTTTAAAGGGACATTCCTGAGTTTGCTGCATTGTAAGATGTTTCCGACTAATAAAATATTTCTACCACTAAACTTACATGTTAAATGGATTTTGTCTTCAAATAATTTTGTACGTACGAAAAAAATATATTTTAGGAAATTAAATGAAATTTAACCTAGTATAAATATCAGAACAATCAGAAATACATTTAATATACAGCCACTAATATTTTATGCAAAAACAAAATATATTTGATATGTAAAAAGTCTTTGTTAGTCGATAACGGCAGCAAACTCAAGAATGTCCCTTTAATACTTTAGGACTGGAATATTCATATTAATGGATCACAATTTGGTTGATGTAGCACTTATTTTTCTTTTTGTTATTTCTCGTTCCAACCAGATCCAGTATGTGTTATCCTGTCTGTGGAATGGCGCATATAAATGATCCCTTGCTACTGATGGAAAAATATAGCGGGTTTCCTCTGATCAATCAATCGTTTTATTCAAAGTATTTTAGGCCTCCGGCACATATCACAATCAGTGAATTACATTTCAGTGTATAGTGCACATATATAAAATATAAAAATGTAAAACAGAAAGAAATGTTTTATTTAACGATGCACTCAACACATTTTATTTACGGTTATATGGCGTCAGACATATGGTTAAGGACCACACAGATTTTGAGAGGAAACCCGCTGTCGCCACTACATGGGCTACTCTTTCCAATTAGCAGCAAAGGATCTTTTATTTGCGCTTCCCACAGGCAGGATAGCACAAACCATGGCATTTGTTGAACCAGTTATGGATCACTGGTCGGTGCAAGTGGTTTACACCTACCCATTGAGCCTTGTGGAGCACTCACTCAGGGTTTGGAGTTGGTATCTGGATTAAAAATCCCATGCCTCAACTGGGATCCGAACCCAGTACCTACCAGCCTGTAGACCGATGGCCTAACCACGACGCCACAGAGACATATAAATGTTCTTATGCAAAATTCAATCTTTATAGTGGTTTTAGCAAAGCTGCCAATGTATATCATTTTCTTGTTTATTTTTTGCTTTTATATAAACAAAAATTCCTCTGATCAATCACTAGCGTAGGAAGGGGGGGGGGGGTACGGTCAGGTGCCCCCCCCCCCACTTTTCAGATATTTTGCTTTATATTTGTTATATAATAGTGTAAAAGTGTGTAAATATAAAAGTGTGCCCCCCCCCCCCCCACACCCACACACACTTTTTGGCACCTTCCTATGCCACTGTCGATGACTGTGTCAGAATTAACAAATGTTTGACATCCATTAGCCGATGATTAATAAATCAATATGATCTAGTGGTGTCGTTAAACTACAACAACAAACTTTAACTTTCACTTAGTTTTAGCTGCATACGTTAACATTATCGCCTATGGGCTTTTATTTGGTATAGTACAACCACAAAGAATGTGACGTCCTCAGAAGTGGCAGTCCTCTTGGTGAATAGATTACAATAATGGAATTCGTAAAATGTTCGGGGCGACATCTGTACGACATAAATTTGTGCGTTTGTAACATATGACGTCAGTTATGCTACATAAAGAGTCAAATGGAATTTCTTGTTTTTACATTTTAATGGAATACGGTTTTGACAATACGAGCAAATTTGGGACCCCAGGCGCGTGTGCAGAAATTGTACAGTGTGTGTGCGTGTGTTTGTGTGTCTGCATGTGTGTGTGTGTGTGTGTGTGTGTGTGTGTGACAGGGGCGTAGGCTAGGGGGGACGGGGGGTTCGGACGGACCCCCCCCCCCCCCCTCGCTGAAGCAAATGGTCCGCTTACAGAACTAAAACATACAGGTTTATACATAAGGAGTTTCTGGTGGTGCAAAAACAAAATAAAAAAAGATCCACTTGGTTCATATTCGAACCTCCCCCCCCCCCCCGGTCCAAATCACGCTACGCCCCACTGTGTGTCTGTGTGTGTGTGCGTGCGTGTGTGTGTGCATGTGTGTGTGCGTGTGTGTGTGTGTGTGCGCGCGCGCGCGTGTGTGTGTGTGTGTGTGTGTGTGTGTTATGTATGTGTGTATGTGTCTGACTGTCTATACTGTAGCGAGCAAAGTTTTTTGTTGGCTACTCCGGAATTAAAATATATATATATATATATATATATATATATATATATATATATATATATATAAAAATTAAAAAAGAAATCCCCCCCTCCCCCCCCCCCCCCCCCCCCCGCACATGCACCTGGACCCCATCAGGTTTTGTTTTGAAATATAAAGTTTGAAGATGGACTAGGCCAATCTGATTAAAATTAGCTCTACTGGTCTAACAGGTAATTAATCAGTGGAGCTAATTTTAAAGGCATACTGTTACGGATTTAAGGACCTTATTTCTCTGAAAATGGTTTACTGTTTTGCTTTTACCATAGTGTGACACCCAATAGCCGATGTAATTTTCGTGCTGGGGTGTCGTTAAACACTCATTCATTCATTCATTCATTCATTCTCTAAAAATGAATAATAAATTAAAAATTACATTAAATGTTGAAAACCAAATCTAGCTATCGCATCACCTTAACTGAACCATGATGGAGTGAAATCCATGTCATATCTCTCGGCAATTTTAGTTTTTGAATTATGGACCATTGCCATAATTCAATTATTTTTTACAAAATGTCATTAATAAATGGAGTATGGTGGTTGTGAAGATGGTTGAATAAAGTACATTTAGGGACAAATCAAATTATTTTTGTTCAGGTAATACTTTGTTAGACCATTAAATAGGTCAGTGGTCTGTGACAATATGTCTTTAATTAGATTGGGACTAGGCCTACTTCTGGTGGACATAAATGACATATATTATTCTTTTAAAGGGACATTCCTGAGTTTGCTGCATTGTAAGATGTTTCCAACTAATAAAATATTTCTACTATTAAACTTACATATTAATTATATTTTCTTGCTTAGAATATCATCAATGTGTTTCTGGTCGTGTTAATATTTGTAAGATGCCCAAACTGGATTTCGTTTTCAAATAATTTCGTACGTACGAATGTTTTTGGGTTTTTTAGGAAATAAAATAAATTTAACCTAGTATAAATATTAAAACGATCAGAAACACATTTAATATACATCCACTAATATTTTAGGCAGATAAATATATTTGATATGTAATTACAATCGTTAAAAAATATCTGTTAGTCGATAACATCTTAAAAATTGCAGCAAACTCAGGAATATCCCTTTAAGTAGTATGGTAATTAATGTCACCGTAAATAGTTTGTGAATCACTTCATGTTTGCATTTGCCGTAGTTTGACACTCAATAGCCGACACATGTATTGTTCGTGCTGGGGTGTCGTTAAACATCCATTCATTCATTTCATTTCATTCATTCATTCGTGAATATACATAGCAATATTTATAAAAACCAGGGTGCAGTACAATTCAAGTCATCAGTTTATTTGTGAAACGTGTTTAATAAAATATGTATTAATCTTGGTGTCATTGTGCAACAATCAATTGACAAGTGCATTACGTTATTTAAATCAATATGTCTTTAAGCCTGCTTTGAAAAGGTTCCGAACATTCCAACGGTAACAATACACGCTTCTCCTCTTTCGATTTGTACTGCCGACCGCCGTCTTTGTACTCACCCGATGTTGCACTTCTATTGTTCTAACGAAATATTTAAATTTATGTAATTGCAAAAGAAACGTTAGGAGTGCACGAAATACTATTGTTGTAAAAAATAGTAATAATAAAAATAATTAAAAAAAAATAATTAAAAAAAACCACCAAAAAAAAAGAAAAAAAGAAAGAGAAAAGAAACCCGTATGTCTTGTGTGTAAACTGTTCAACTGTAAATGTGTCAGCATTCTTAAAAAACTTTGTGAACTTATTAATATTATAAATAACAACTTTACCTCCTGAAAACCCATTTTATATAATTTAATCTTACTTATTTGTTTGTTATAAACGCTTGTCACTTAACGTATGCGTGTATATGTAAAGATACTGACACACAATGAAAACGCAAAACAGATATTTTTCAATATTTTGTTGTGATTAATGAAATATATATTTATTGGACTTAAAATAACAATTTATGAGAGGAAGCCTTTGATTGGTACTTTTGTCTGGGTTTTAATCCTGGTTTTGTTCTTGTTACACATACAATAACTTCTTTTTTTTAACTTCTTTATTCACATAAAGACCACCAACGGTGGTACATGTGCCAAGGTGGATGGTGGCAATATACATGCATAACATACTGTACATACATATAATATATACTGCTACAAATAATAAACTTAATTACTGTTGATCTCTAAATTTTGTCATTATAAGACTAACAAATTTACTAAGTTTTCGTAATCTTGACAGCCGTTTCTCTTGCAACAACATAGAAAACTTACAGAAGTTTGGTCGTGTTATAATTTCTTTTTTTAAAAATAATTTTCTTTCTGTCAAAAATGCAGGACATTCAAACAAAGCAGAAACACACAAAATGGTGTGAAATGCGTTCACTACATGCTCAGTCATGCTGCATGCAATGCACGTGAAATGGCAGTATGTGGACACATAAAAGTCACGTAACGGTGTCATATTCCTCGTCACATTAAGAATGCCACGACTCAGAGAAGGAAAAAGGGAGCGAGCGTTGGGCATGGTTCAAGGGGGGACTTCGCAAAGCCAAGTTGCTAGGACCTTCAACTATTGGACGACTTGTTGAACGTCATCAACAGACCGGGAGTGTCCGTGATCGACCTCGACCTGGTCAACGTCCCGTTATGACCCCACGCCAAGATCGGCAGATTCGACGACACCACCTCCGTGACCGCGACGATGACAGCAAGAAACACGATAGGATGTCATGGAAGGCCTATCCATCCGATGACGGTCATCCGTCGACTCAGAACGGCTGGACTCAGATGCAGACGCCCGTACAACGGTAACATCATGACACCTCGACATCGTGCTACGAGACTACAGTTTGCTCTCCAGAATGGTAATCATCCACCATCTTCCTCTCATAAATTGCTATTTTAAGTCCAATAAATACATTTTTCATTAATCACAACAAAATATTGAAAAATATCTGTTTTGCGTTTTCATTGTGTGTCAGTATATAATGTATATAATGTACTCCTCTGATGCCACCGGATGGTGGCTTTGAGTGAAATAAAGTTCTGTTCTGTTCTGATTATACAGAACCGTCAGTGAGTGTACGTCAGTATATGTCACGTGCCTGTTGTTTGGTGTCTAGTAGGATATCTACGAGTACTTACCGGCCTCGGTGGCGTCGTGGTTAGGCCATCGGTCTACAGGCTGGTAGGTACTGGGTTCGGATCCCCATCGAGGCATGGGATTTTTAATCCAGATACCGACTCCAAACCCTGAGTGAGTGCTCCGCAAGGCTCAATGGGTAGGTTTAAACCATTTGCACCGACCAGTGATCCATAACTGGTTCAACAAAGGCCATGATTTGTGCTATCCTGCCTGTGGGAAGCGCAAATAAAAGATTCCTTGCTGCCTGTTGTAAAAGAGTAGCCTATTTTGCGACAGCGGGTTTCCTCTAAAAAAACAGTGTTAGAATGACCATATGTTTGACGTCCAATAGCCGATGATAAGATAAAAAAAATCAATGTGCTCTAGTGGTGTCGTTAAACAAAACAAACTTTACTTTTTTCCACGAGTACTCGGGCACGGGCCGAATCTAGCAAGACTCGCAGGACTCGAGTACTCGTGAAAAGAAGAGCACTCTCATTTAATTATCTTGCGTTACGTCATTTTGCCATATTATACGTCCCGCCGGTTACATTGTAGTGTTATGAGATATGAAGGGAAAAGAAACGCCGAATGTGACAGTTGGAATGAATGAAAGAATGTTTAACGACACCTCAGCACGACGAAAAATACATCGGCTATTGGGTATCAAACTATGGTAATGCAAACAAATAAAGTGATGATCAACATCAATATAAAAATTCAAAATTTAAATAAAAACAGTGTAAAGAACTGTGCATAAATACAAATATCACAGATAGATACTGACTTTTACTCAAAATTTCAATTATATCTCGAAAAAACCCCAAGGGGATTTGTGCTGTATTGGCCATTCTCAAAGAGAATGTTACACCCCTGCACCACGGTGAGGTTACAACACGCGCAGGGGTATGACAGTGTGGAATGCAATATAACGGGCCATTGTATCAATGGCATGATTTGGCGCCCATGTTCAGCGCTGGAATTAAGATGCATAATGCTGTTTTCCTTTATTCATTAGTCTCATTATTATCTAGTGTAAGTTGCGGGTACTCTGGTCCGGGTCGATTTGACCCACGAGTACTCGAGTCCAATATTTTGGACTCGAAGGTCCTAGTGTCTAGCTCAGGGCCCCGTTCCACGAAGCGATCTTAGCACTAAGATCACCTTAGTGCGTAAGACAGCTATGCACTTAAGGTGATCTTAAGGCTAAGATCGCTTCGTGGAACGGGGTCCTGGTACTCTGACCATAAGAGAGCAAGACGGACGTTTGGACAGTTATGACGCTCTCTTTACGGCCAGAGAAAACTATATCAAAAATGCGCAAACTGTGCCTACCAAACGGTAGTCAAAGATTTCCTCTCTAATACAACAAAAATTCTATGTTTGATTGATTTGATTTCAACTTATTTTCGTGCTTATATCCAATTAAGGTTCAAGCACGTTGTCATGGGCACACACACCTCAGCTATTTGAGCTGCCTGTCCAGGACAGTGGGTTAGTTGTTAGTTTGTTAGTGGTTAGTGAGCAAGAATAGGGTGTAGTGGCCTTACACCTACCCACTGAGCCCTTAAGAGCTCGCTCTGGGATGGAGCCGGTACCGGGCTGCGAACCCTGTACCTACCAACCTGTAGTCCGATGGCCATCGAGGCCGGTTATGTTTGACGTAATACCTTTAGATTGGTCATTTTAGAGTACGTTGAAAACAGGGCCGTACCCTTCAGAAAATAGCATACACATCTCAGGGTTTAATTTGTATAGTGTTTTATCATTTTGTTTATAAAAAGTAGTGCCCCCCCCCCTCCCCCCTAGGATTTTGATCAGGGTACGGCCCTGGATAAAAAAAAAATATTGGACATATTTATCACTAATACAAACACTACAGGACGAAAGACGAAAGCACCACATTTCAATGATGTTCTGGTTAAACAACAAAAAACAAACAGACCAAAAAAAGCATTAACCCTGCTGATTATATGAAATTATTTTAAAAGTATGGAGACTCAGACTTTAATATTTCACACCTGCTATTATATGTCTATTCCCCACAGTCAGCGAAAATGTTGGGCCCATGGGTCAAATGGTATTAAAATAGCAACAGATTCGAAATTGTAAGTAAAAAAATGCGAAGGGCAATCAAGTGCAAAGAGCGTCGCTTTTACTTTACTTGGCGTAAACGCGATATATCCATATCAATATATCCGTTCATATATCCTTTTTTTTTTCTCATTTTGAAAAAAAACCCCACTGCGGTGGGTTTTTGTATTTTAATTAATTTTGTATTTATTATGAATTTGTTTTATCAAAAGCCAAACAATACTTTAAAGGACAGACCTTAGTTTCAACCCGTGAAAATGCACACTAAGTTTAGTTAATCTACAAACCTGTAACACATTTAGATAAAGTTACATTTCAGTGAAACATGAGTCTATGACTTTGAAATGATGAACTACTCTCTAAAACAGACTAAAACTCGACTCCATAACTGTTACTTCTCAGACGCGCGTGCGTTTTTAAAAATATGAAAAATGCATTTTGTGATGTTAAAAACACCAGGATGACAAAAACACTTCGAATGTACGGACATTGATAATCTAAACAATAAAATCTAAGTAAAGCATGATTTCGGATATCAAAAATGGCTTTAATAGTAAAAAATATGCCTTAGTGTTTAAAAACTAGGGTATGTCCCTTTAAAGATTAAATTATTTCTAATTTTTTTTAAATATTATTATTGAGTTTATTGAGTATTTGAAAGAAAGGAAATGTTTTGAGTATTTTGGATAAACGCAGGCTACCATAATTCTATATTTCAACCTTTTCTAACCAAAGCTTAGCCCGAGTACTCTGACTGTAGGGGGATGGACGGACATTTGGACAGATTTTCAGCTGGCTAATGTCCGTCCAGCCCCCTACAGTCAGAGTACTCGGGCTAAGCAAATACCAAATTGCGAAAAAAATAAATCAAAACGCTGAATTTAATAGTAATAATATTTGTTAATTAAAATAATTTTAATGGTACTTTTAAAACAGCCCCCCAAAAAACAAAAACAAAAAACAAAAAAAACAACAACAACAAAAAACCCCAACAAAACCAACAACACCCCCCCCCCCACCCACCCACCCACCCACCCAAAAACAAAGAAAAAACACACACACTCAACAACAACAAACAAAAACAAACAAAAAAAACCTTTCTGCATTAAAAAATCCAATAGCCGATGATTAATTAATCGATGTGCTCCAGTGGTGTCGTTAAACAAAACAGACTTTTACTTTACTTTTTTTCATAGACATATGGACGTGCAAAGCAGGTGCATTTGCAGTAATATTATTGGGGTGTACAGGGCCGTACCCTGATCAAAATCCTGGGGTGGGGGAGGGGAGGGGGGGGGGGGGCACTACTTTTTATAAACAAATGAAACACTATACAAATTAAACCCTGAGATGTGTATGCTATTTTCTGGAGTAAAAAAAAACAGGAAAAGAAAAAAGTGAGATTCTCGGGGAGAAATTTCCCCCTTCCGGAGGGTACGGCCCTGGTGTATATATCTATACTGTGGCGACCGAAATATAGACCTATGGTGGTGGTGGTGGTGGGGTCGAGTCATGCTCCCTCGGAAAATATATTCAGAAAAAAGAAAATGTTCTTGAACATGGAGGGGTTTCTACCCCTGGAACCATCCCCCAGTACACGTTCCTTATTCGGATATTTGCGCAGAGACGGTTTAAAAGGATCCGCGGGGCCTGTAGCACAAATTACAGCGAGGACCCCCCCCCCCCCCCCTTCCCAGGATATATATTTTGCAACTCCCTGGGGGAGAGTGGGGAAATGACCTGGGGGAAATAAATGTACACATCACCGCGGGGCCCCCTGAAGCGCGGGACCCGTAACGCGTGCTACATGTGCACTAGAATAAGCTGACTCTGTATTTACGTGGAAGAGTGTAGTGATGGGCTTGTAAGAACTGTCATGTTGATTGATTGAGTTATGCCGTTTTCCAGCAAAGTACATATAGCACTCTTAAGCACTCTCATGTTTGTTTGTTTTGCTTAACGACACTACTAGAGCACATTGATGTATTAGTGATCTGAGGCGGGACGTAACCCAGTGGGAAAACGCTCGCTTGATGCGCAGTCTGTCTGGGATCGATCCCCGTCGGTGGCCCTATTGGGCTATTTTTCGCTCTAGCCAGTGCACCACGACTGGTATATCAAACGCCATGGTATGTGCTATCCTATTTGTGGGATGGTGTATATAAAAGATCCCTAGCTACCAATGGAAAAATGTAGCGGGTTTCATCTCTATGACTTTGTCAAAATGACCAATAGCCGATGATTAATAAATCAATGCGCTCTAGTATAGTGTCGTTAAACAAAACAAACTTTTTTTTAAGTAATGATCTGCTATTAGTTGTCAAACATTTGGTAATTTTGCTATGTATACAGTCTTAGAGAGGTAGATACTAACACTGTAAACTTACGAGTTTCGCAAAAATTATCAGGGTGGGACATAGCCCAGTGGTAAAGAGCTCGCTGTCCGTGGGCCCATTTGGCTATTTCCCGTTCCAACCAGTGCACCACGACTAGTATATCAAAGGCCGTGGTATGTACTACCCTGTTTGTGAGATGGTGCATATAAAAGATCCCTTGCTGCTAATCGAAAAGAGTAGCCCATGAAGTGGCGATAGCGGGTTTCCTCTCTCAATATCTGTGTGGTCCTTAACCATATGTCTGACGCCATATAAGCGTAAATAAAATATGTTGAGTGCGTCGTTAAATAAAACATTTCTTTCTTTCATAAAAATGGTATGACAGGCAAGCTAGTTTAGTATTTTATTTATTACAAACCAACTGCAAAGAAGCCGCAATGCAGAAGTAAGCAGATGTCGAGACCTACTACATGTTATTTTTGTATGAATTAGGTCAGCAAGTGATCTACGTCACGCTTACGTCATGCCAATATTACAGTAGTTAGATACCGAGTGATTGCTTTGACATTAGCAATATCTTACACTGGTGTGTAATAGGATTTAGATATTCTACGGTAACAGGTTTCGAATGAACTAAAAATGCGGTCATGCGATAAGCTCAACGAGAACATGCGGAACATTTTGTAAAAGTCGGTCGCCTTGGAAAGATAGCAGCAATGGTAATGGTTGGAAGTTTTTTAGTGATTCTTGCATTTGTCCTTCAGTTTACAAGAATGACAGTACATGTGGATTTTTGAAAAGGAATCAGCCAAACCTGTACGTTTTTACTTTCGTCATGGATGACAAAACGGTAAGTTACGAGATGTTTAAAGAGAGCACAAAAATTTAAAGGTGCAATCTCTGATAGATCTTTCATTTTATATTCTTAAAAATAACATGCAAAATATCCTCCGATAAACATGTTTTCCATCAGTTAAGGGACATATTTCCGCCTATTACCATCCCCTCTCCATTATCCCCCATTATATTGATATATGTATAAAGAGGGAACCACACCATAGCCCAAAAACTAACTAAACCTAACCATAACAACTGGGGTAACCATCAGATATTTTATCCCCAGTTTCAGTGAGGGGCCTGTTTCGGTGGATGCATTGATTGCATGCAACAGTATGCACATTTGAAGATTTTTGTTGTTGACTTTTGCATGAGGAAAGTAAACAAATGTCTGTCACATTCATAGAAATGTTAGTAAAAATGAGGTTAGACCAAGCAAAAAAAAAGAAGCAAGATTGAACTTAACCCACTCATAAAAACCAGTGATAGAAATAAACATAAATTTTCAGTAGTCCACCGGACAAGTACATCTAAAAATCTATTTATCCACCAATATTTTTACTTGTTCAGTTGTTAATTTTATTGAAGTGCAAGAACAACATTTTTTGATTGCTCAAAATGAAACAGCATTATAATTTTTTATTTGTTCACAGGACAATCAGTGAATCACTGAGGTACACTTTGTTTGTCTGAGCAGACTTTCACTTGTCAGGACAAACGGATAAGTGCTTATTTTGAATGCTGAAAACAGCATATATATCTTTTTTCTATGATTTTCAAATAATGAAATTTGAAAGAAAACTTAATTTAAAAAAAAAAAAAAATTGTCTGTCCTCAGCTTACTGCTATTTAGTTATTGAAGTCACATGATTGTCACAGCATCTGCTGGCAAAATCATCTGCACCGATACTTGCCAAAAATATATGGTTCTTACATGTTTTAACATAAATATCTTTTTGGATGTCCGTGTATATATTTATTAAAATTCAAAATCTGCCTTATATTTTTTAACCAAACAATTTTACCATTATAACCATTCATTTGCTCAAATTATAACATGATTGCAAGTCATTGGAATTGTTGTATTAATTTTCCAAAAATGTCTGTTAACATTGATTTTCAAAGACTCTGTTTTGTAATATTTGCCATAAAATATTTAAAATTATTTTTATAAATTATTATAAGTACAATGTACACATCGTTTTGTTGAACAGCACACGTTTGGATAAAAACACAGAAACATGTCATTTTAAAAAGATCTGGCTATAAACTATACCACTAAATGTTTCATGCACCAAAACAGGTGACATATTGTTAAAGGGACATTCCTGAGTTGCTGCATTGTAAGGTGTTTCCAACTAATAAAATAGTTCTACGATTAAACTTAAATATTAAATATATTTTCTTGTTTAGAATATCATTGTCTGTATATTCAATATGTTTCTGGTCGTCTTAATATTTCTAAGAAGCCCAAACTGCATTTTGTCTACAAATAATTTCGTATACATGTACGAAAAAAACTATATTTATTTTATAAAATGAAATTTAACCTAGTACAAAATTAATATTACAACGATCAGAAACACATTTAATATAAAGCCACTAATATTTTATGCAGAATAATATATTTGATATGTAATTACAATCGTTAAAAGTCTCTGTTAGTTGATAACATCTTAAAAATTGCAGCAAACTCAGGAATGTCCCTTTAACAATATTTATGGCTAATGCATGCTACACGTCTGGATGCACATGCAGGTAACTTTGCTGCATATAGCAGCCAATTCAATGCTCTTTTGAGTCATAGAAATACTAATAAAAAGATAGCTATAATAGCTGCTATTTGAATAACAACTGTCTGTTTATAAATATTGATTATAAATATATATATGCCTTAGAACCAATTTATACAGGTTTTTAAATGTCAGCAATGAATGGAGAGTTTATTTTTATTGATCTATTTCAAATCCTATGAATATTCATAATTTTTTGTTTGCCTTGACATAAATGATAATCAAAAGGCGGGACGTGTATTTATAGTCCGTCCCATCATTCTGTAAAAATGTTTTTTGAAAATAATTTCAGTTTGGTTTGACGTAAGAAGAAAAGTAAACATGTTTTGGAAATAACAAAAAATTACAAATTTTGTGTGAAATTTACAAATCAGTCAGCTCAGAAATAAATAATTTGTAGTACATTCTATAGAATGAAAAAAGACATTCCCTGTGGGACGGACTATATTCAGTGATAAAACTGAATCATGGCACCGACGGCAGTTGTCATCATTGAGATATAAATTGCAGTGTTTTTGTTTTTCTTGCTGTGTAGATGTATATATGTTTTTTCCACCCAGCATGTAGAAGCATGACGAAAACTTTCAAAGCGACAAAATGTTAAAATATTACAATTCTTTAGGAAAATGAAAATCTAAAATTCAAACGCTAATCAAGAAGACGAGATGAGTGAAACAAGTACTGAAAAGTAAAATGAAGGCCAATCTGAGAAATCTGCAGCTGAAACCAAAACAGAGCCAGCCAAAAAACGTAGTCATGTGAGGCATGAAATTATAATTAAAGTCCCTCCCACCTTCCTCATGTGATCAATTCTGAAATGGTCCTCATGTCAAATTCATGATTGAGTGAAAACTAAACAATTTCATTGTTTCAAACTATTTAATTAATCCAGCGGCATAAGTCATGTATAATATTTAGATGGCTACAACACATGCATAAATGATACAAAAAGAGTCGTCTGGCTAGTAACATTTTAAGCTTGGCAAGTAAATTTTTTTTGTCCACTAGCCAAAGAAGAGTAAGTTATGAAACCGAGTGTAGAACACTGAGGAGTGTAACTATATACTCGGAGTATTCATTACACTGAACAGCGATCAATATCAATTGTTTTGATGATATGAGTGTATTTTGTTAGTGTACATGCAATGTAAATTCAATATGCAAGTGTTTGATTAGCTAATTAAAGCAAAATAAATTTATAGAATTCTTAATGAGCTCAATGAGAATGTCAAAAATGCACCATCTATAGCCTCTTCAAGGGTTCAAAAATGTTCCAAAAAATTACTTGCCACAGGGCAAGTGTCAATTAGATATTCACTTGCCCCATACA
The DNA here is from genome assembly GCF_016097555.1 of Gigantopelta aegis. Classification (NCBI taxonomy): domain Eukaryota; kingdom Metazoa; phylum Mollusca; class Gastropoda; order Neomphalida; family Peltospiridae; genus Gigantopelta; species Gigantopelta aegis. The sequence goes on along the minus strand of NC_054710.1, from coordinate 36,328,550 downwards.
TTTTTCCACTTGCCCACACTTCTTACGGTAGCTAACTGTCTTACTGCTATTTAATTTAATACAGTGCTTAATAAAGTAATAATCTTGAAAGTACTTGGTTTCATTGCACAAATAAAGAAGTTTGCCAATAGGTTACAACACTTATGCAGGAAGTACTAAATGTATATGTCTGTCCAGTAGTATCCACTGTTTTCTCTACTTGTTGATTGAAACTTTGTTATTTGTTTCGTAGTGTCCACTTATTCATCTAGATATAATTATTGTGTCGATGTACGCCTTAGTGACCACTTGTTATATGGCCGTGGATGTGATGAGATCCCTTTCCACTTGTGAACCATTATTTTATGGCTGGCATTGGTTCAAAAATGTTTAAGGATTTTGGCCCATGTGTCATTATTGTGAGTATATTATTTAACACTCTCTGCCCCAAAAAACTTCTCTGGGATGTTTTTACTCTGTTCATAGTTGGGAAAAGTCTCTTGCAAACAGCCGTGGTTGGGCTCAAAATAAACATGAGCTCATGTATGCTTAGAGGGCATCGCACCATCACAATTATTTTACACGAACGTAGATTTACATTTGCGAAGTACTGAAAAACATTAAGTATGTTCTGCTACAAGGTTTATTATATCTAAACTAAAATATCTTGCAACTTTTATAAGAACACAGTTCATAATATTTATGCTTTGTTCAAGTGAACTCGGAAATTATAAACTTGCTTTACACCCCTGTTCATTTGCAAAGAGCAGATTCCGGAACCTCGTTAACGTCTAATTTAATTTGAATATGACCATTTTAAACTATCCCACCTTATATACCATGTTTGCAAGGATTAAACATTTTGATTGCGCACACAAGCATGTATACTTTATTTTTATATAAGCTGTAAACCGTATTAGACGCTATTTTCAAGTTTGAAGACCATCGAATCCGATTACTTGAACAAATTCAGTCGAACGTTGAGTGGCAAAAATTACTGATGTTAGTCGATAGTAAAAGGGGAATAACTCTAAAGTTGTTATAAAACTTTTCAACACACTGTTTTCCATTTTGGTATGTTAACGCATTGGCAAGAGTTCCAATCGTTCTAGCATTTAGGGTTAGGGTTAGTTCTCCTTAGCTGTGTAAATGCTCGAACGATCGGATGGGATTTTTGATCCCCTGCTCTTTCAAACAAAAACACTTACGGTCATATGCCAAAGGGTCACACGGTTAGTTTATAATTATAAATATAGTACAAGTCTTTATTTGTACTGAATGTGTCACCTTCTTTATATAAAGATTATTATTATTATTATTAGTAGTATTGTTATTATTATTATTATGAGAATTCTGGTAATACTTTCATTTCATTTCAACTTGATTTCATGCTTATATCCAATTAAGGTTTAAGCACGCTGCCCGGGCAAACACCTCAACTATCTGGGCTATCTGTCCAGGAGATTGCCCTGGCAATACAAACATGGTTTTAAGTTTATTGATACATATAAAAAAAGCTAGAGATAGGCGGTATACCGTATCTACCGTTCGGTATCAGTATCATGTTAGTACCAATTTACTGTACCAAGCAAATTTCAAAATACCGAAATTTCGGTATTAAAAAATGTTATCCGCCATTTAGTAAAGCACTAACAATATATTTGATGAATGCAAAATAGCTGAAAAGAAGAGATAGATTAGGGCATTGTGTATGAAATTTAATTTTATTTAGATAAATTAGTGGGTGAGACTTAACTTTACCACTTGATAACAGTATTGTATCAATACTGAATACTGTACTGATACCGAGGTAAATCAACCTGAAAATACTGATACTGATATATTTTGCCCAACTTTACAAAAAACAAAATGGCCTTAAATTTCTGCTCATGATTAATCTGTTTTTACTTTAAAAAATATACTGTTCTTCCTTTCTGCAAAACCTTTTCACATTAATATTCATGGACATGAATAAATATTCATATTCATCACCTCATATTCATGATATGTATGGCATTCACCACCATGTATATTCGTTACACCCTATATTCAATATATATACAGAACAAGGCACAAAGCAGCACTTCAATATTTATTATGACTGGGACGGTGCGGTTGTGAACAAGCTTCACACTATCAAGATAGTTTTGGGAGAGTGGCAGTCCTCCTGTAGACAGTGCAGGAAAAATAAAATAATCTTGTGTCGTGCTCGCATTTGTCATACTTACTTGATCCGTTCATTTATCTTGAAGAAGGATCTTTCACCTCAGGGTGAGCACTGTCAGTGTATTCTGACGGTAGGCCACATTTTGTTGGAGTGTAAGCATCTCAAGGAAACTTGAAAAGATATATTTGGACAACGAAATGTGATGGAATCCTTTTGATTCTATCCAGAACTTTTTTACAATATTTATGTGATACTGACTTTTATTTAAAATTTTAATTTTACCCATCTGTGATATTTGTATTTTTTGCACAATTCTTTACACTGTTTTTATTTAACTCTTGAATTTTTATCTTGATGATGTTCAGCACTTAATGTTTTGGATTTACCATCATTTGACACCCAATAGCTGATGTATTTTTTCGTGCTGGGGTGTCTTTAAACATCTGTTCTTTATCTGTTTAGATTTGTCACCATGTGTATTCATTACACCTTTATTCAATATATATGTATGGAACAAGAAATGTTTTATTTAACGACGCACTCAACACATTTTATTTACGGTTATATGGCATCAGACATATGGTTAAGGACCACACAGATTTTGAGAGGAAACCCGCTGTCGCCACTACATGGGCTACTCTTCCGATTAGCAGCAAGGGATCTTTTATTTGTGCTTCCCACAGGCAGGATAGCACAAACCATGGCCTTTATTGAACCAGTTATGGATCACTGGTCGGTGCAAGTGGTTTACACCTACCCATTGAGCCTTGCGGAGCACTCACTCAGGGTTTGGAGTCGGTATCTGGATTAAAAATCCCATGCCTCGACTGGGATCCCAACCCAGTACCTACCAGCCTGTAGACCGATGGCCTGCCACAACGCCACCGAGGCCAGTATGTATGGAACAAGGCACAAAGTAGCACTAATATTTATTAAAGGGACATTCCTGAGTTTGCTGCAATTTTAAACATGTTATCTAGTCTGAATCAATACTTTTTAGCGATTGTAATTACATATCAAATATATTTTCTGTATAAAATATTCGTGGCTGTATATTAAACATGTTTCTGATCATTCTAATATTTGTACTAGGTTAAATTTCATTTTATTTACTAAAGTTTTTTTTATTTTATACATTTGGGCTTCTTACAAATATTAAGATGACCAGAAACACATTGAATATACAGACACTGATATTTTAAATAAGAAAATATATTTAATATGTATGTTTAATCGTAGAAATATTTTATTAGTTGGAAACATCTTACAATGAAGTGAACTCAGGAATGTCCCTTTAACCATTTGGTGAGCAAATGAAAACAAATCACTAACCAGTTTGGAATTGTGTTTTCAAAATCATGAAAAGCAATATTTCTAATCAGTTGAAAATTGATTAGCCATTCCTGAGTACTTTTTAATGTTTTAAAAATGTATAGTAATCTCTGGATCGCAGCATGACACTGAACACAATATTCCCTAGATTATTCCTCATCAGGCAACATATTAAGTATTAATTAATATCGCTGGGTGTGCAAAAACTTTCACCAAAGTATGTCCAAAAATGAAAAAACCAAACAGTTATTATCTAGCAAATATCAATTTTTTTCCCGCCAAATTAAAATAACATTCGCCAATTGTTCCTAAAATTCACAATTGGCGAATTTGGCGAGTGGTAGAGCTAGCTCTGCAAAGCTTTGAAAAGTGTAAAACACCTCTATCGATCGATTCGTTGAATTAGCCTTTTCAACCTCTGACGGTTTGCAATACAGCGTGTGATTTCGGTTTAAAAAATTTAAGTGTCATACGGTCTCCCTGTATGAAAATCTTTTGAGCCTGCCACCAACCCAGCGAGCTCTACCGTGCATCTCCAGTAGAATAGAAGATACACTAAATGTTTTGCATGAAATTATAAAAAAAATTGCTATTCAAGACTCTGGTTTCCCAGGATTTTGAGGTATATTTTGACTGTCATTTCAAAGAATCACTGTAATTTGTACAAATAATTTTTATGAGCCATGCAGGTTTGTATGCTAGCCAAGTGAGAGAGTCTTGTATGATTTTTGCAAGCCTTGGGCTCCCGGACTCTCCTCAAAATCGCACACTGGTATACCTTGGGTGACTTCATGCAGCCCCAAACCGTGATGTTATGTTTATATTTTTGATCGTCAGTTACTGTATTGTTTTACTAATTTTGTAAAATAAAACTGTATGTCAAAAACCCCCAGTCAGATGCTGACAAGATAATCTACATATACTTGCAAAAAGACAAGTGTTTTGTTCCTTTTAATTACCATAGTAGAATTTTACTCTCATAGGTGAGTGTTTGACAATATTGTGCCCTCTTACAGTGTACTAAAATGCTGGCTATGACTTTTGGCATGTATTGTTGTTGCCAATGCCACCAACATTTCATGTTTACAATAATAATGTTTTCCTGAATAATTTGTCAAGACATGGCAGACTAAAACCTTTTGGTTGCATTTTCACCATTTTCAAGGCACTTGTTTTTCATTAAAGTCCAAAAATTAATTGAAATACAAATAAATGTAATAATGTGCTTGCTTTAAAAGATGAATAGCAAAATATATAACAGGGATATATTTTTATTAATTAATAACACATTGTCCGAGTGTTTTATAAATCTATTTTTGAATTAATTATTGTAAAAGGCTTGTTTACATTTAATCTCAGGGCATCATGCATGGCGCTGATAAAGGCAAGATGGTGCTAGACTATTGAGGCATGGTGGATCACCATGCTAAAACAAGCTAGGCAAAACACTACAATAATTTTCTTATACATCCGTTGGTGAGAACACCATGCGTTATTTATAACACATACCCTGTTTACACACATACGTGTGTTAACAATTTCAAGACATATGACTGGCTGTTCCTAGGTGATGACCAGGGGCCTAAATCACAAAGTTCTCTTAAGCTCTGCTAGACAACAAAACATCTTTTTTGCAAGTCTTTTAGCATTGCACTGCGAAATCACAAAGTTGTGAGAGTTTAATGAATTAGGCCCCAGGTCACCAATGCCATATATCCAATGAAAAACAACATGATGGAAATCGATTACACTGTGACAATCCATTAACCTGACAATTGTGTGTGTGATGCGTAAGTCAGCTACAAGTGCAAAGGGTTGTAACTATTTTTTTGTAGAATTTGGTTTTTTATTTGCTTAAAACCTGGTTTTTGAGGATATGTAAGAAGTAGAATAATACATTCGTGTTCGTTAGATACCATTTATCTCACAACTTGTTGTTTAAAAATGTATCAAACTCTCTTTCGCTAGTTAAGATACATTTTTAAACAATTCACTGTCACTCATAAATGTACATGTATCATTCTCCATATGCAACTCATTCTCTTCACTAGATACAGTGACCTACTTTTTTTTTTTAAATTTTAATTCTCAGTTTTAGTACTGTTACTCTGTAGATATGTAACATATTGCAATACATGATCTAGAGCACCAGCAACATATACATAAGCATCCTGCTTTTGTTTTTTGATCGATGCTACAAAGTACAATGCCTTAATTGTTTATTGAATCCAATCCACAACGCCACCAACCTTCCCATTCTGTTCACAATGAACTTCCTAGAATACTTTTTATAAATTGATATACGATTGGTTGGTTATCTTTATACTGAGTCAATCAGCTAGGAGTTCACATATTACTAAGATCTCGTCGGTTTTGTTGTTTAATTTCGTACAAAGCAGGTAACATCGCAAAATATATTTTACACTGTCGTCATTTTGATCACGTACAGAAAACATAATACGGTAGGTGCGTTGTCCAATAATTCTATGATGTGTATAATGTTTATACATGTTGATATCACATTAAACGCGTACACCAACAAAAAACAAATTTAGTAAAGCAGGTTTTATTTTTGTTAATACTAATAATAGTATAGCATGCTCCAGTTATTTCTGTTTCACGATACTGCAACATGATTTCAAGCCAAGGACATTGACCGTGGTAGAGTCAGATTTCTAGTACATGTGATCGGTTGACGGGCACCTGAAACCGATTTAATTGCAACTCAGTAATTCAAATTTATCGAATGTAAAGCATGTATATTTTAAAATTAAATTTACATCAGGTTGGTGGTGGGTTTTTGTTTTTTTGTTGGGTTGCTATGATTCGAGTTAGTAGTATAATAAATGATGTGTTAACTACAGTACACCGATAATCAAAGTTCATCCTGTTTGTAAAAATATATATTTATAAAAACTGTAGTAAGATATATTTGGGTAGAAAACAAAAGATGTTGACAGTTTCTCTTGTATGACATTATTATTATTTTTTAAAATAGAGAATTTGCAGGTACATAACATGTATATTATGATATCATGATAAATGTGATAACCCTGTACCATGTGGTTGTTACACTTTTACATTCAGTTCACAGGTTTGTGTCCATGAAGAAATCATATTCTGTGGTGAAAAATAAAATTATTGCACTTGTTTAAATAAAACAGAATAAGCACAAACAAATCAGTTTCAATATTCATAAATAGTCAACAGATTATCATGATTCAGAATTGTAATGCAACATGATATGTATATAATACATAAGAAATCGATAAATGTTGTGTTCATGGTGTTTCTTTTTCTTGTGTAAGACTGCAATGACCCATTCCTTCTATCTTTGAGAACCACCATCATATTAGTTACATTAGGATATTTATTCTGAAAACACAAGACATTAACCCTTAAGATATTTAATTTAGACACTATTACTCCTCAAACTTAATCATGTTCATGGGTGCAATTCTTCTCGGTCTCTTGCTTCTAATTCTGATTATTTTGAGGGGTGTGATTTTTCCCTCCTCTGCATTTTGAGGAGTGTGATTTCCACCCCCATCGTAAGCATTTTGAGGAGTGATTTTTAGCACTCTTGGGTTTTTCAAAAATTAAAATCTGTATAAGCATCGGAAGATGGCAGCAACTTGGGGGGGGGGGGGGGGGGGCGGGGCGGGGATAGGCACTTATTAAATGAGAGTTCATATTGTGGCCCCCCAGTTTCAGAGTTGGGGGGGGGGGGGTGTCAGTGCCAAAAATGAAGTCCCAAGTTACACTTATTGTAAGATTTACCCACGTTGCAGGTAACAGAAACACAGATCCAGTCACGGCTGTAGGTGTTAACAATTAATATACATGTTCCAGTACATTTATTTGTCACTGACTGGTGTGTTACATCAATACATGAATGTCTTTTGTTTGTTTTCCTTCATGTTTTACTAGAACAAATTTTGCGACGAGGTTGGTTCCCTATATATATATATATACAGTGGACTCTTGTCTAAACCGGACTCACTTCGTACCGACGAAATAGTCCGGTTTACATAGAGGACCGGTTTAGACAGAGTTCATCCAGAGTTATGGTTCTTGAATGATCGACAACTCACGATCAACAACGACATTTGATCCCATGGATGGTTTTGGAAACAAATTGACAAGTATAACTCGCCGAATTCATAGGAGTGAAATCAGCTAGGTATCAACACACACACACACACACACACATATATATATATATATATATATATATATATATATATATATATATTAGAATCTCGTTGGGTTGAACGCAGAAGGGTTGAATACACTGCAAAGCTCGAACCAAAAACAAAGTCCCGAGTTACACTTACACGTTGTTGACCGAATGGTTAGGTCGAACTACTTGATGGGTCGAACACTTTCTTGAACATGGACAGGGTTCGAGTCAATGGGATATATCAGGAAATTAATTAAGCCCCACCGGGATTGTATTGCAGCCAAAAAAGACACTGAGAAATAGTGTTTTTTTCATACTGACTGTAAGGTTTTAACCAGATATTGAGTCAGAAAGTTTTTACATATTATGTACATGTATCTGCTGGGTATTTCCTGAGATGACATGAATGAATTACCAGGGTGATTCGTAGCTTCATAGTTAATTACCATACATTCGTAGCTTCATAGTTTTACCTAGAGTTCATTAAATATTGATGTATCGATAGGCTTTCTTACTATTAATCTTGTACAATGTCCTCTGAATTCACAGAGCATTTAACTTCCATATTATCACAGTGACCTCTGAAGTATAACCAAACGTTTGACATCCAACAGCCGATGATAAATATATCAATGTGCTCTAGTGGTGACGTTAAACTTTTAAAAACAAAATATTTGAAGAAAAACAAGAACTTGTAACATTTGTTCTTCTTATTCTTGTTCAAATAATTTTTAAAGAATTAATTTTTATAGAAATAAATTTGTATAAAAATCAGTATATTTTCATTGGTTTCAAAAGCTCTTTTGTAATGCAGTTATGCAAATTGGCTGACAACTTGCTTCTGGATCAAGATGTTAGAAGTGGAGATTGCTTAATTAATTAAGGCCCATTCCACAAAATGAAATTTCAATCCCTGTCAACCCACCTCTATAGTCCGTCTGTGTGAATAGAGAACCAATGAATTGGCATATAACTCTGTAATGAATATTAGCTCAGTCGGTTGAGTGCTCGCCTGAGGTGCTTGCATTGCAGGATTGAACCACCTCAGTGGATCCATTCAACTGATTGGGTGTTTTTTTGTTGTTCCATCCAGTGCACCACAACGGGACAAAAGCTGTGATATTTGCTTTCCTGTCTGTGGAGAAGTGCATATAAAAGATCCATTGCTGCATTAGGAAAAATGTAGCGGGTTTCCTCTTATGAATACGAGTCAGAATTACGAAATGTTTGACATCCAATAGCTGATGATTAATTTACCAATATGCTCTAGTGGTGTCATTAAACAAAATAAACTTTTAACTTTTATACCTGTATTGTAGAATAAGATTTAACCTATGCAATTTGATGGTCATTTGTAAAGATACTTTTTTATTTACACTGATGTTTTTTTAAAATTAAATTTTAGTTAGTATGGGTTTTTTTTTTTTTTTAACTTCATTCATTTTTCATTAGAATTATTTGCCAATTCATCGGTTCCCTTTTGATACAAACAAACTAAATAGTGAAACTTAGTGCTGGGGTAGGTGATTTGTTTGTTGTGGGTTGGGGGTGGTGGTCTTAAAACACATGTTCCTTTCACTATGGGTTTAGCTTCCAGGTACACAGATATGCTACAATTAGGTCACTTTTGTTTGGGTCTCAATGGCGTTGCTATGGTGTCAGTACAATGTATCGTTGTGCCAGGTATGAATCTTTAGACTGACGCAAGCTATGTCTTATTAATGTGCGACTCACTCTAACACTATAAGGCTTTTTGTTGCTTGAGATGTCTCTTGTGATTTAAAAAAATACTTTCTCAATGCTGCGGAATGGTATGGGTATTTGTGATAAATAACCGCATATTGATTGATTCCGCATACAATCTTTGCCTATTTTTTGCCGATCTGAAGATCTACCTTTCAGATTAAAACTCTGACGTCATGGACCAGTTGTTCATAGCATGGTTAAATTAACTCTGGGTTAAGTCTTAATAGAATCTATCACTGTTGTGAGGTATAGATAAGGCTATTCCAACCCGAGGGACAAAACTTTTTTTTGTGAGGACCGAGGTTTACCCGAGGCCTTTACAAAAATATTTGTCCTGAGGGTTGGAATTGTCTTATCTATATCTCACAACGGTGATTGATTCTTTTTCTTGCCCATTTAATTACAGTAACAAAACATTAATTTCGTAAGCGACAGTTTGTTTATTGTAGAACGATTCGTATACATTTCACCCGCAAACTCATTTAATCATATGCGGAAAAATATAGTCCACCTTATGCAACGACATAAATATGTAATTTTCAACTTACCAATAAATATAAAGTTGAAAATATTAATTTGTTTAAATATTTTTAAAACAATGATACAAAGTGAAATGGAAAACAGAATTGTGAAAACCATGAGTTATGACGTCAATCGTCGTAAAACATGAGTTATGACGTCACGTGTATGTAGAAATCGTCTAGCCCTCGGGTTGGACAGATTTATCTAGCCCTAGGGTCAGACAGATTTATCTAGCCCTAGGGTCAGACAGATTTATCTAGCCCTTGGGTCAGACAGATTATTCTAGCATCGTGCAGTGGGCAAGAATAAAATAATCTATCATGAGTGGCAGTTGAAGATGGGAAAATCCAAAGCTGAGAAATATACTTGGCGAGCCTTGGCAAGTTTCAGACAAAACAGTGTTATCTCAAGGGTTGGGATTTCTCTGTCTTCAACAGGAAGGAAGGAAGGAAATGATTTATTTAACGACGCACTCAACACATTTAATTACGGTTATATGGCGTCAGACATATGGTTACGGAATGAAGGAAATGTTTTATTTAACGACGCACTCAACACATTTAATTACGGTTATATGGCGTCAGACATATGGTTACGGAATGAAGGAAATGTTTTATTTAACGACGCACTCAACACATTTAATTACGGTTATATGGCGTCAGACATATGGTTACGGAAGGAAATGTTTTATTTAACGACGCACTCAACACATTTTATTTACGATTATATGGCGTCAGACATATGGTTAAGGAATGAAGGAAATGATTTATTTAACGACGCACTCAACACATTTTATTTACGGTTATATTGCGTCAGACATATGGTTAAGGAATGAAGGAAATGATTTATTTAACGACGCACTAAACACATTTAATTATGGTTATATTGCGTCGGACATATGGTTAAGGACCATATTGAGAGAGGAAACCCGCTTCATGGGCTATTCTTTTCGATTAGCAGCAAGGGATCTTTTATATGCACCATCCCACAAACAGGATAGCACGTATCACAGCCTTTGATATACCAGACATGGTGCACTGGCTGGAATGAGAAATAGCCCAATGGGCCCACCAACAGGGATCAATCCCAAACTGACTGCACATCAAGCGAGCGCTTTACCACTGTGCTACGTCCCACCCTGGACGATCAGCTGTCTTCAACAGCCACAAGTGTTTGATTATTTTTATTGCATACCTAACTAGTTAGGGTGAGACGTAACCCAGTGGTAAAGCACTCGCTTGATGTGTGGTTGGTTTGGGATCGATCCCTATCGGTGAGCCCATTGAGCTATTTCTCATTCCAGTCAGTGCACCACGACTGGTATATCTAAGGCCGTGGTATGTGCTATCCTGTTTATTGGATGGTGCATATAAAAGGTCCCTTGCTACTAATGGAAAAATATAGCAGATTTCCTCTCTAAGACTATATGTCAAAATTAGCATATGTTTTAGATCCAGTAGCCGATGATTAATAATCAGTGTGCTCTAGTGATGTTGTTAAACAAAACAAACTTTTTTTTAACCTAATACCGAAACAAAGGATCAATACATTTGTACGTTACAGAAAAAAACAAGTGTAAATATAATTGAAAACTGTATTTAATTAATATTAAACATAGATAGTTATTACTAATTATTTTGTACTACAAGTAGCTTCAAAAGAATGCTATTATAATTAATTTGTGAACAATGATTAAGTAAATAATAAAGAAACTAAATAATACTTTTAACATGAAACTGTTGTGACAATTCTGAAAACCATCCCTCACTAGTAGCACGTTGGCAGCATGTCAGCAGTGAAGCGGCAATAATACGAAGCATGTAAAGCAGAAATAAAAGAGAGAAAAAAGCTGAAAAGAGAAAAAGAAAAACGGATTTGATTTGAAAACGTGAAGGAGACTACTTGATTTAAAAACACAACACAAGACGACGTTTTAGGTACACGACATCATTGACCAGGCATTGGCAGCCATTTCTGTGTAATAGGATGCATGGTGGAGCCACAGTATTTAGGATATCACAGATATGTAGATTGTGATAATAGGATGAATGGTGAGGCCGCAGTATTTAGGACATCACAGATATGTAGATTGTGATAATAGGATGAATGATGAGGTCGCAGTATTTAGGACGTCACAGATATGTAGATTGTGATAATAGGATGAATGGTGAGGCCGCAGTATTTAGGACATCACAGATATGTAGATTCTGATAATAGGATGAATGATGAGGTCGCATTATTTAGGACATCACAGATATGTAGATTCTGATAATAGGATGAATGATGAGGTCGCAGTATTTAGGACATCACAGATATGTAGATTCTGATAATAGGATGAATGGTGAAGCCGCAGTATTTAGGACATCACAGATCTGTAGATTCTGATAATAGGATGAATGGTGAAGCCGGATTATTTAGGACATCACCGATCTGTAGATTCTGATAATAGGATGAATGGTGAAGCCGCAGTATTTAGGACATCACAGATATGTAGATTCTGATAATAGGATGAATGGTGAAGCCGGATTATTTAGGACATCACAGAGCTGTAGATTCTGATAATAGGATGAATGGTGAAGCCGGATTATTTAGGACATCACAGATCTGTAGATTCTGATAATAGGATGAATGGTGAAGCCGGATTATTTAGGACATCGCAGATCTGTAGATTCTGATAATAGGATGAATGGTGAAGCCGGATTATTTAGGACATCACCGATCTGTAGATTCTGATAATAGGATGAATGGTGAAGCCGCAGTATTTAGGACATCACAGATATGTAGATTCTGATAATAGGATGAATGGTGAAGCCGGATTATTTAGGACATCACAGAGCTGTAGATTCTGATAATAGGATGAATGGTGAAGCCGGATTATTTAGGACATCACAGATCTGTAGATTCTGATAATAGGATGAATGGTGAAGCCGGATTATTTAGGACATCACAGATCTGTAGATTCTGATAATAGGATAAATGGTGAAGCCGGATTATTCCCGTTTGGTACTTGGTACCGCTTGGCAGGGCTGTTCTTCATGCTTGCTGTCACTTCAGCTATCTCGGTATCACCCAAGCTGGGGGGTGGGTGGGTGGTTACATGGAACCTGCAGTATCTATGAGCTAATCGTCCACCATTTGAGGTCACATACACTTGGTAAACACACTCGTTATCACACTCATGAGGTGGAACCAGGGTGTATGTGGTATGCAGTGATAGAAATAAACAGAATTTGTTTTACTAAAGTAGTGTAGAATAAAACTGATTTCTGTCGATTATTTCTTTCATATTAAACTGACAAGTAAATATTTGTTAAATATCTATTTGATGATACATTAATGATGATTTTGATGATCAAAATTGGTTATAGTCTGTTCCAATAAAGTACACAAATCGCCTGTTTACTGACATCTTTCTTTTAATTTCAAGAGTAAACACCACCTTGTACATAATGAGAGCCAAAACTAGTAAATGCTAAATTAGGTAGAGTATCATCAAATAGATATTTACAAAATATTTACTTGTCAGTTTAATATGAAAGACATTATTCTATTTCCGACACTACTTTAGTCCACCAGACAAATACATGTAGAAATCTACTTGTCTGCCAATATATTCCACTTGTCCAAATAAATGGTTTATTTTGTTCAAGTATCAGGATGGTGTTTGTGATTGCTAAAATGAAACTACACTGAATTTTTTTACTTTTCCACTGGACAACCACCGAGACACATTTTGCTTGTCCCAATTGATTTTCACTTGTCGGGACAAACAGACAAGTGCTTATTTCGAACACTGCCTTTCACATCCCCCATGAGCCTAGCGGTGCATTCATTCTTGGCTGGAATTAGTACTGAAATAGAAAAAACTACAACTTTTGCCTCAGGTGGGACAGCTTCGAGTCGGAAGGCTGTGGTATGTGTTATCCTGTCTGTGGGATGGTGCATATAAAAGATTCCTTACTGCTAATCAAAAAGAGTAGCTCATTAAGTGGCGAAAGCAGGTTTCCTCTCTCAATATCCGTGTAGTCCATAACCATATGTCTGATGCCATATAACCGTAAAAAAAAAAAAAAAAAAAAAAACTGGCCTTGGTGGCGTCGTGGTTAGCCATCGGTCTACAGGCTGGTAGGTACTGGGTTCGGATCTCAGTCGAGGCATGGGTTTTTTAATCCAGATACCGATTCCAAACCCTAAGTGAGTGCTCTGCAAGGCTCACTGGGTAGGTGTAAACTACTTGCACCGACCAGTGATCCATAACTGGTTCAACAAAGGCCATGGTTTGTGCTATCCTGCCTGTGGGAAGCGCAAATAAAAGATCCCTTGCTGCCTGTCGTAAAAGAGTAGCCTATGTGGCGATAGCGGGTTTCCTCTCAAAATCTGTGTGGTCCTTAACCATATGTCTGACGCCATATAATCGTAAATAAAATGTGTTGAATGCGTCGTTAAATAAAACATTTCTTTCTTTTTCCTTTCCGTAAAAAAAATGTGTTGAGTGCGTCGTTAAATAAAACATTTCCTTCCTTCAAGTTAGATGGCTTAACCACAGCACCACAGAGGACGGTAGAATAATTGCATTTTGGTTCAGCCCATCAGCTTGTTTGTCCCAAGCAGTATGTATGACTGTTCCATATTCGGACCACTGCATTTCCGCACTATATTCATAACACCACCGAGGTCGGTAGAATAATTAAATATTGTTCAGCCCTTCAGCTTGTATGTATTGTCCCAAGCAGTATGTATGACTGTTCCACATTCAGACTAATACAATTCCGCACTATATTCATACCACCACCAAAGTCGATAGAATAATTAAATATTGTTCAGCCCTTCAGCTTGTATGTATTGTCCCAAGCAGTATGTATGACTGTTCCACATTCGAGCCATTGCAATTCTGTACTATATTCATACCACTACCGAGGTCGATAGAATAATTAAATATTGTTCAGCCCTTCAGCTTGTATGTATTGTACCAAGCAGTATTTATGACTATTCCACATTCGAGCCATTGCAATTCCGCACTATATTCATAACACCACCGAGGTTGATAAAATAATTAAATATTGTTCAGCCCTTCAGCTTGTATGTATTATACCAAGCAGTATTTATGACTGTTCCACATTCGGACCACTGCATTTCCACACTATACATAAACACCACGTGGTTGGTAGAATAAATATTGTTCAGCCCTTCAGCTTGTATGTATTGTCCCAAGCAGTATGTATGACTGTTCCACATTCGAGCCATTGCAATTCTGTACTATATTCATAACACCACTGAGGTTGATAAAATAATTAAATATTGTTCTTCAGCTTGTATGTATTGTCCCAAGCAGTATGTATGACTGTTCCACATTCAGACTGATACAATTCCGCACTATATTCATACCACCACCGAGGTTGCAGGGCTCAAACTTAAGAATTTGTCTCCCACGGCAATTTTTGAAAGAATTGCAATGGATGAAACAGTCCACCAATGGCAATTTTGAGCCTGCCTATGGCAATTGTTTTAAAAGTGACATTTGCAGCAAATAAACATGACTGAAAGGCTATCTTGTTATATGTAGAAATCTTTTAAATGTGCAAATGTTAAATATTGGCAGATAATGTACACCAGGTGTATACATTTCGCCATTGTTGAGGAGCTTTATCCATGGCACAAAAGTGCCATTGGTGATGCTCGCTACCTATGGCAATTCATATTTCAACAACGGCAATTGCCATCGGTGCCACCGTTAAGTTTGAGCCCTGAGGTTGGTAGAATAATTAAATATCCGAGCCATTGCAATTCCGCACTATACATAACACCACTTCAACTGGTAGAATAATTAAATATCCGAGCCATTGCTATTCCGCACTATACATAGCACGACTTCGACTGGTAGAATAATTAAATATCCGAGCCATTGCAATTCCGCACTATACATAGCACGACTTCGACTGGTAGAATAATTAAATATCCGAGCCATTGCAATTCCGCACTATACATAGCACGACTTCGACTGGTAGAATAATAATATCCGAGCCATTGCAATTCCGCCATAGCACGACTTCGACTGGTAGCATAATTAAATCCGCCATTGCAATATACATAGCACGACTTCGACTGGTAGAATAATTAAATATCCGAGCCATTGCAATTCCGCGTTATACATAGCACGACTTCGACTGGTAGAATAATTAAATATCCGAGCCATTGCAATTCCGCGTTATACATAGCACCACTTCGACTGGTAGAATAATTAAATATCCGAGCCATTGCAATTCCGCACTATACATAACACCACTTCGACTGGTAGAATAATTAAATATCCGAGCCATTGCAATTCCGCACTATACATAGCACCACTTCGACTGGTAGAATAATTAAATATCCGAGCCATTGCAATTCCGCACTATACATAGCACCACTTCGACTGGTAGAATAATTAAATATCCGAGCCATTGCAATTCCGCACTATACATAGCACCACTTCGACTGGTAGAATAATTAAATATCCGAGCCATTGCAATTCCGCTCTATACATAGCACCACTTCGACTGGTGGAATAATTAAATATCCGAGCCATTGCAATTCCGCACTATACATAACACCACTTCGACTGGTAGAATAATTAAATATCCGAGCCATTGCAATTCCGCACTATACATAGCACCACTTCGACTGGTAGAATAATTAAATATCCGAGCCATTGCAATTCCGCACTATACATAGCACCACTTCGACTGGTAGAATAATTAAATATCCGAGCCATTGCAATTCCGCACTATACATAACACCACTTCGACTGGTAGAATAATTAAATATCCGAGCCATTGCAATTCCGCGTTATACATAACACCACTTCGACTGGTAGAATAATTAAATATCCGAGCCATTGCAATTCCGCACTATACATAACACCACTTCGACTGGTAGAATAATTAAATATCCGAGCCATTGCAATTCCGCACTATACATAGCACCACTTCGACTGGTAGAATAATTAAATATCCGAGCCATTGCAATTCCGCGTTATACATAACACCACTTCGACTGGTAGAATAATTAAATATCCGAGCCATTGCAATTCCGCACTATACATAGCACCACTTCGACTGGTAGAATAATTACATTTTGTTTAGCCCCTCAACTTGTTCGTATTATACTATTACCAAGCAGTATGTATGACTGTTCCACATCCGAGCCATTGCAATAAACATAATACTGTATGTTTCTGAATGCAGGACTCAGCTCAGTGAGGGGCGGGATGTAGCCCAGTGGTATAGCGCTCGGTTGATGCGCGGTCGGTCTATGATCGATCCCCATCGGTGGGCCCATTGGGCTATTTCTCGTTCCAGCCAGTGCTCCACAACTGATGTAACAAAGGCCGTGGTATGTGCTAGCCTGTCTGTGGGATGGTGCATATAAAAGATCCCTTGCTGTTAATCGGAAAGAGTAGCCCATGAAGTGTCGACAGTGAGTTTCCTCTCTCAATATCTGTGTGGTTCTTAATCATATGTCCGACACCATATAACCGTAAATAAAATGTGTTGAATACGTTGTTAAATAAAACATTTCCTTTATTCATTCATTCCTTCCTTAGCTCAGTGGTAAAGTGCTGGGATTGATCCCCATTGGTGGACCCATTGTGCTATTTCTCATATAAGCCAGTACATCAAATATCGTGGTATGTGCTACCTGTCTGTGGGATGATATATATATAAAAGATGGGAAAATTTAGCAGGTTTACCCTCTAAGACTATAGTAAAGTACTCTTGTAATTAATCCAAAGGGACCACGATAGTTAGTTTCCTATAGCAGTAGTTCGTTGTATATATTGGAAGAAGTTGGTTATTAATGTACTAATGTATAGGGAGTTAAAATGGAACTTTACGATCAATTCGTTCTAAGCATATTTGTTATAAGTGTACTTTACTGTATATGCCAAAATTGCCAACTGTTTGACATCCAATAGCTGTCGCTCCAGCCAGTGCACCACGACTGGTACATCAACGGCTGTGGTATGTGCTGTCCTGTCTATGGGATGGTACATATAAAAGATCCCTTGCTGCTAATTGAAAAGAGTAGCCCATAAACTGGCAACAGCAGGTTTCCCCTCAATATCTGTGTGGTCCTTAACCATATGTCCCTACGCCATATAACCGTAAATGAAATGTGTTGAGTGCGTCATTAAATAAAACATTTCCTTCTATTTCCAATAGCTGATGATTATTAATAAATCATTGTGCTCTAGTGATGTCGTTAAACAAAACAAACCGTAACATTATAAATGAAAATTAATCTTGAGTAACTCATGAAAGCTTCTATTGTCTTTCGATGTTTTAAAGGAAACATGACACGTGACCATATTATAGCTCATTTTAAAAGAAAAATGATATAAAAATAATATACAAATAACTTTATAACAATAAAATACGTGTAGTTAACTTAAAATGAAGAAATTACGCTAATCAGTATCAAAGTACGATTTATGCATATTTCTTCGTGAGCGTTCGGAAAAAAAGGGAAGTGACGTCAGAGCCGCTGTACTCTTCCATTGTTGTTAACTGTTTATATATGGAGTAAGGGGCTTACGATCTTTTCAGTCCAACAGTGCCGTACTGCGCGGCCTTTGGGTGTAAAAATAAACAGTTTAAACGATCGGGATTGTCTTTTTATGGTTTTCTAGACGCGTGTATTTTATCGCAAAAAGATTGGACACCAACACCGCATAGTACTTTGGTGTCAGCCTATTTACAGCCCGGAGCCCGAACGTTACCCGGAGACAAAAACAGTACTCTGTTGCGAATGCCGAGGTGTACATTGTACATATTTGGCACAAAGATACACCTCAGCATGATGTATTTATATATGTTAAAACAAAAATTGTAGAATTTTTTATTTATTTATTTTTTTTGGAGAAAAAAAAAGATTTTTCATGTTAGGGCTGTAGGCCTACATAACAAAATCTGTATTCGCCGTCCGAAGAAGGAAACGTCAATAAGTAATTAAATATGGCATATACAAACATGGGATTTGGCATGAGGATACATCTCAGTACGATGTATTAAATATGTTTTTAAAAAATGTGTAGAAAACAATAATACTTTTAAATAATGTTTTTTTAATCTTCGGGCGGAATACGTCACAAAAACGTTCCTCATCGCCCGAAGCCCCAAAGCAACACGAAGTTCAATACAAATAAACCACTACTGTCGGTGTCGAAATAAACTATTATGTTTCATCCACGGGCTGACTTGAGAATCGGAGTGTTGTTTAGTTAATTGGTCCTTTCTTTCCGTGGCCTGCACATGTGATTCCTGATTGGCAGGTGTAAATTGCAGGGTATCGACCAGGTAAGTGATTACCACGGTCTAGACATACGCACAAAATACGTGCCAGTTTTTTAAAGATCACAGGGTATTGTGGCGTAACCTGTCGCGACTATAGTACAATGTTAATGGACATTATCAGCCGCCCTGCTTCATTACTGTAAATAATGCTGTAAAACCCTTGATTAAGTAGACTTCCCATCTAAAATTACAAAACTGACCAATTACGTAGTACCAAAGAAAAGAAAATTATCACTTGGGTATCGTGAGTGGTCGTTTTTACTCTAACGCACCCTACCAATAGGCCTAATAATATGCTACTTTTTTTATGAGAGAAAAATACTATAACCCCATTTCGTTCTATTGGTGCAAATAGAAATATATTTAGTTTAAAAGTTGATTATACTCTCAAGTCATTTATGTTGTTTTACAAGCCAGGTTAATGAAAGTGAAGCGCCTTGTCGTAAATTAGAGCGTTTGTTTACACTGTGCATACAGATTTCATTATGTACAGCCCGAACATAAAAAAAATGCGATATTTTCTAAAAAAAAAAACCCAATTTTTTTTTGTCCTACATTTATATTTTTTTTACATATTTAAATACATCATATCGAGGTGTATCTTTATGCTAAATATGAACAGTATACACCTCGGCATTAGCATCCGAGTTTTGGTTTTGTCTCCGGGTTACTTTCGGGCTCCGGGCTGTAAATTGGTCGACCGGTCTGGTCTGGCACCATCAGTTTCTCCACCCTCCGACTCGCTATCCATTTTTTTTCTTCAGTATCACTGTTGTAAGTAAATGTGTGTCTTTCTTCATTTACTAACAGCTCATATTGATACGGCAAAACGTTTTGCGAACGAACACTCCATTGTTTTGGTAAGCTGTGCAAGTCTTAGATTCTTTATGAGTGGTACGGACTAATGCTTTTAAGTGTAAGGCGTCAGATCAAGCGACGCGTCTCTGACGTCACGGACCTCGTGATTGCCCTGCTCATTAAAGATCGGCAATTTCCGCTAAGAGCTCGTATCTGGGGTTCTTTTATGGAGATATTTTAAGTAATTAATTTTTATATATTTTTTTTTTTTAGGTGGTTCAATTTATAATTAATTGTACATGGTTGGTGCCAAATATGGTTTACGTGACATGTTTCCTTTAAGTTGATTATTTTTCCAAAGAAACCGTGGCATAACAGGATCTATGCAATACGTCATTGCTGTTGGTATCATCTAACTATCAGGGCTTCTAGATTATGGTAGCCCCACTCCCATGGCTAGTGATATTTAGTGTTGGGCTAGTAAATACCTACTACAACTAGCCCAACGGCTAGTGCAAAAAAAACCTTGTCAAATGCTGCAGTTACATATTTTGTAAATATGCATATCCTGCCTCCTCTTTCCACTCCCAATCTAAGGATTTTGAAGCTCTATATCCCTTTTTAGGTGACATCTGATCATTACTGTTAGTAAAATTTTATTTATTTAAAGTAGGGCTAGTGAATTTTTAATCATGGCTAGTACATTTTTAAAATCACTGATCCCATGGCTAGTGGATTTCTATAAAATTTTAGAAACCCTGAAATATAGGAAATCAGTCTTTGTTATATTCATGTATGTAGGTATAGAATTCAGTGTTTTATGTTGATTACTTTTTCAAGGTATGAAGCGTGTTTTAAAGACAACACATGCATAACCATTCTTTGTGTCATTCAAGCACTCACTTGATGCGCGGTTGGTCTGGGATCGATCCCCGTCGGTGGCCCATTGGGCTTTTTCTTGCTCCATCCAGTGCACCATGACTGATATATCAAAGGCTGTGGTATGTGCTGTTGTGTCTGGAATGGTGCATATAAAAGATCCCTTGCTATTAATGTAGCGGGTTTCCTCTCTACGACTATAGGTCAAAATTACCAAATGTTTGACATCCAATAGCCGATGAATAATAAATCAATGTGCTCTAGTGGTGTCGTTAAACAAAACTAAAACAAAATCTTTGTGTCGTGCAGTTCTGTTTGTATAGCAGCTAGCTTAGGTGTATATATATATATATAGATCTGTTTAGGAAATTAGTATTTAATTATAGAAATGAATTTAATGTTTTAAGTTGATTATTTTTCGGAAGCAATGACATAAAGACAATACGTGCACCACCATATTCTGTGTTATTGCTGTTTGTTTAGCTTAATATTTTATATTTCTCTAATGTCAGAATTGCAAAATGTTTGACATCCAATAGCTGATGATTAATAAATCAATCTGCTCTAGTGGTGTTGTTAAACAGTTATGACATATACGTCTTAGAGAGGAAACCTGCTACATTTTTACATAAGTAGCAAGGCATCTTTTATACTCACCATCCCACAGACAGGATAGCACATACCACGGCCTTTGATATACCAGTCATGGTGTACTGGCTGGACCGAGAAATAGCCAAATGGGTCCACCAATGGGGATCGATCCCAGACCAACCACACATCAGGTGAACACTTTACCACTGGGCTACGTCCTGCCCCTTGATAAGTGTACAGTCCACTTCAGGAAATGGTTCTTCATAAAAGACAGAAAGAAAGAGAGAAATGTTTTATTTAATGACACACTCGACACATTTTATTTACGGTTATATGGCGTCAGACATATGGTTAAGGACCACACAGATTTTGAGAGGAAACCCGCTGTCGCCACTACATGGGCTACTGTTTCCGATTAGCAGCAAGGGATCTTTTATTTGCACTTCCCACAGGCAGGATAGCACAAACCATGGCCTTTGTTGAACCAGTTATGGATCACTGGTCAGTGCAAGTGGTTTACACCTACCCATTGAGCCTTGCGGAGCACTCACTCAGGGTTTGGAGTCTGTATCTGGATTTAAAATCCCATGCCTCGACTGGGATCCGAACCCAGTACCTACCAGCCTGTAGACCGATGGCCTAACCATGATGCCACCAAGGCCGGTCATAAAAGACATAAGTCAGTCTTTTAAGTTCATTATTTTTCGAGTTGGGATTTACATCATTTGGCAGAGAGTTCAACTAAGATGCTTGAGGTTCTTGTATCACAGGATCAAACCATCTTAGTGAACCCATTCAACTGATTGGGAGTTTTCGTGTTTCCAACCGATACACTACATCTGGTTAAAGGCTGTGGAAAAGTGCACAAGAAAGATCCCTTGCTGCTAATGGGAAAATGTAGCGGGTTTCTTCTGATGACTACCAAATGTTTGATATCCAATAGCCAATTATTAATTTATCAATGTGCTTTAGTGGTGTTGTTAAACAAAACAATTTTTTTTTTTTAAGTTTCATTTGTCAGTAAAGTAATTGGATATTTTCAGTCCAACATGAAATACTTTAAACCTGTCATATTACTAAATATAGCTTGTATTTTTAAATTTCATTAATGCAGTAGTATCAAACAGCTAAACCGTTTTTTTTGTGGGTTTTTTTAAAGTCTTTTTTTGAATCTTTTTTGTCTTAATATACATTTTAGCTATTTGATATATGTTTGCAAAAGAAAGAAAGAAATGTTTTATTTAACGACGCACTCAACATATTTTATTTACGGTTATATGGTGTAAGACATATGGTTAAGGACCACTGAGAGAGGAAACCCGCTGTCGCCACTTCATGGGCTACTCTTTTCGATTAGCAGCAAGATATCTTTTATATGCACCATCCCACAGACAGCATAGTACATACCACGGTTTTTTTTACACCAGTTGTGGAGCACTTGCTGGAACGAGTAATAGCCCAATGGGTCCACTGATGGGTATCGATCCTAGACTGACCGCACATCAAGCGAATGTTTGCAAAATGTATTTTATATGGTAAAGTGTAACATAAGCCAAAGAGGACGTTCACACCATGTATGTAGGTCGAGCCATGAATAATTTCAGAGGACACGATATATATATATATATATATATATATATATATATATATATATATATACACACACACACACAGGATGTCTTCAGCCACAGATCAATAGAAACATGGTTTTCAGTACAATAGAGAGGCTTACAATGCCAAATGAATATCATTTTCTCCTACAATCTAATATTATACAAGAAACGAAGCCAGTAATCTGCAATTCTTCACCTTTAATGAAGACCTATATTAATCTTCTGCAAGCACACGAGTACATCGGCTAATGACGTGGGCAATGGTGGTGTGATGATGTCTGTCTGTCATAGTTCAACAAGTACACGAGCACATCGGTTAATGACGTGAGCAATAGTGGTGTGATGATGTCTGTCTGTCATAGTTCTGCAAGTACACTAGTACATCAGTTAATGACATGGGCAATGGTGGTGTGATGATGTCTGTCTGTCATAGTTCTGCAAGTACACGAGTACATTGGTTAATGACGTGAGCAATGGTGGTGTGATAATGTCGGTCTGTCATAGTTCTGCAAGTACACTAGTACATCAGTTAATGACATGGGCAATGGTGGTGTGATAATGGCTGTCTGTCATAGTTCTACAAGTACACTAGTACATCAGTTAATGACATGGGCAATGGTGGTGTGATGATGTCTGTCTGTCATAGTTCTGCAAGTACACGAGTACATTGGTTAATGACGTGAGCAATGGTGGTGTGATAATGTCGGTCTGTCATAGTTCTGCAAGTACACGAGTACATTGGTTAATGACGTGAGCAACGGTGGTGTCATGATGTCTGTATGTCATAGTTCTGCAAGTACACTAGTACATCAGTTAATGACATGGGCAATGGTGGTGTGATAATGGCTGTCTGTCATAGTTCTACAAGTACACTAGTACATCGGTTAATGATGTGGGCAATGGTGGTGTGATGATGTCTGTCTGTCATAGTTCTACAAGTACACGAGTACATCGGTTAATGACGTGGGCAATGGTAGTGTGATGATGTCTGTCTATCATAGTTCTGCAAGTACACGAGTACATTGGTTAATGACGTGAGCAATGGTGGTGTGATAATGTCGGTCTGTCATAGTTCTGCAAGTACACGAGTACATTGGTTAATGACGTGAGCAACGGTGGTGTCATGATGTCTGTATGTCATAGTTCTGCAAGTACACTAGTACATCAGTTAATGACATGGGCAATGGTGGTGTGATAATGGCTGTCTGTCATAGTTCTACAAGTACACTAGTACATCGGTTAATGATGTGGGCAATGGTGGTGTGATGATGTCTGTCTGTCATAGTTCTACAAGTACACGAGTACATCGGTTAATGACGTGGGCAATGGTGGTGTGATGATGTCTGTCATAGTTCTACAAGTACACTAGTACATCGGTTAATGATGTGGGCAGTGGTGGTGTGATGATGTCTATCATAGTTCTACAAGTACACTAGTACATCGGTTAATGACGTGGGCAATGGTGGTGTGATGATGTCTGTCTATCATAGTTCTACAAGTACACGAGTACATCGGTTAATGACGTGGGCAATGGTGGTGTGATGATGTCTGTCTATCATAGTTCTGCAAGTACACTAGTACATCGGTTAATGACGTGGGCAATGGTGGTGTGATGATGTCTATCATAGTTCTGCAAGTACACTAGTACATCGATTAATGACATGGGCAATGGTGGTGTGATGATGTCTATCATAGTTCTGCAAGTACACGAGTACATCAATTAATGACATGAGCAATGGTGGTGTGATGATGTCTGTCTGTCATAGTTCTGCAAGTACACGAGTACATCGGTTAATGACGTGGGCAGTGGTGGTGTGATGATGTCTGTCTGTCATAGTTCTGCAAGTACACGAGTACATCGGTTAATGACATGGGCAATGGTGGTGTGATGATGTCTGTCTGTCATAGTTCTGCAAGTACACGAGTACATCGGTTAATGACATGGGCAATGGTGGTGTGATGATGTCTGTCTGTCATAGTTCTGCAAGTACACGAGTACATCGGTTAATGACGTGGGCAATGGTGGTGTGATGATGTCTATCATAGTTCTACAAGTACACGAGTACATCGGTTAATGACGTGGGCAATGGTGGTGTGATGATGTCTGTCTATCATAGTTCTGCAAGTACACTAGTACATCGGTTAATGACGTGGGCAATGGTGGTGTGATGATGTCTATCATAGTTCTGCAATCCAGATACCGACTCCAAACCCTGAGTGACTGCTCCGCAAGGCTCATTGGGTAGGTGTAAACCACTTGTACCGATCAGTGATCCATAACTGGTTCAGCAAAGGCCATGGTATGTGCTATCCTGCCTGTGGGAAGCGCAAATAAAAGAGCCCTTGCTGCTAATAGGAAAGAGTAGCCTATGTTGTGGCGACAGCAGGTTTCCTCTCAAAATTTGTGTGGTCCTTAACCATATGTCTGACGCCATATAACCGTAAATAAATTGTGTTGAGTGCATCGTTAAATAAAACATTTCTTTTTGTTTTCCTACAAACGAAGTTGTAACCATATATTGTGGTCACGATCAACTCTCAACTATAAGCAAAAGACATGGGGCCAAATTCACTAAACTCTCTCGCAACTTTGTGATCTCGCAGTGCAATGCTAAAAGACTTGCAAAGAGGATGCGTTCATGTTGTCTAGCAGGGCCTAACAGACCTTTGTGAATTAGGCCCCTGGCCTAGTGCTTATAAAACATGTAGAGTCTAGACTCGAGACTCTTAATAGTCTGAGCCAGTATGGTCATGACAGTGCCATACAAATTGTACGCGTGTAACATCATTAAAGACTGAGTCTGGACTCTAAAATTATTATAAGCATGGGCCCTGGGCCTAATTTCACAAAACATTGTAAGCTAAGTTTTACATGTAAACATAAATCTATGACTAAAGCACAGTTCTTATTACCTCTGACTACACAACTAATGTAGTCTGAAGTTAACACATTTCATTTTTTTTTTTGGTCTTTAAAATGCATAATGATGTAATTTTCTGCATGATATATACTGAGAGGCATAAATAACGGAATGTTTTTTTCAGTGATTTAAAAAAAACAACAGAAATGTCCTATCATATATATTATGCATGCGAACAAATGAAATACTGGTATCAACTGTAAGAGAAACAAGATCTCATTCGGGGAAAACAAAATCGAATAAAATGCATTTGAAACATTGAAAAGTTTTTTGGTTTTTTTAACAATAAAACTCAATGTTTTCAGCATTACTTTTCATGGAATATTGAAAAAGGGAAGGAAGTCAAAATAATGGTTGTTTTCGTAGGGAGACCAGTACAGCCAAAGCATTTTCATAAAGATTTTCTTATGAATGCTGTGGTTTTGCAACAAACACCAAGTTATGGTTTTTGCTTCAGACACATTTTATTAAAAACAAATTCAGATTTGAACAAAATCCTCTTTCAATTACTGTTGTTATTTAATATATCATTTTGTCCACATGCTTCATATATATATATAATAAAGTATAATTACTAGTCGCAGACGTAAACTAACGATATTTTGTGAAATGTGCCCGTGGCCTCTAATCTATGCGCGGTCGGTCTAGGATCAATCCCTATTGGTGGGCCCATTGGGCTATTTTTCATTCTAGCCAGTGCACTATGACTGGTATATTAAAGGCTGTGGTATGTACTACCCTGTCTGTGGGATGGTGCATATAAAAGATCCCTTACTGCTAATCAAAAAGAGTAGCCCATGAAGTGGTGATAGCGGGTTTCCTGTCTCTACATATCTGTGTGGTCCTTAACCATATGTCTGATGCCATAGTGTATCGTTAAATGAAATATTTCCTTTATATGCATCATCCCACAGACAGGGTAGTATATATAACAGCCTTTGTTACACCAGTTGTGAAGCACTGGCTGGAACGACTGCATAACAAAGTAAAATAAATACAGTGGGTTTCCTCTCTCAATATCTGTGTGGTCCTTAACCATATGTCTAACACCATACAACTGTAAATGCAATGTGTTGAGTGTGTCGTTAAATAAAACCTTTCTTTCTTTCTAATTGAGCCAAGCTTCTATTTAAAAGCAACCAGGCCTGTATAAAAATATCTACGGTATAGAGGATTGAGCTGAGTGTTTTTTAATATGCTTCTGAGTGTTTTTTTAATATGCTTCTGAGTGGTTTTTTAATACAGAAAATATAAACTGAGTCTATATTAATCAGTATTTGTTGAGACTGCCGAGAAAAATAACGATTAACTAGACGAGGTTTATATTTTACATATTAAAAAAACATGAGTAGCGATTTTCCATTTATCCAGTAACACTAGGGACATACCCTAGTTTTTAAACACTAAGGCATATTTTTGACTATTATAGCCGTTTTTGATAACTGAAATCATACTTTACTTAGATTTTATTGTTTAGATTATCCATTTCCGTACATTCGAAGTGCTTTTGGTCATCCTAGTGTTTATAATATCACAAAATGCATTTCTCATATTATTAAAAACGCACGTGCGTCTTGAGAAGTAACAGCTATGAAGTCCAGTTTTAGTCTATTTTTAGACAGTATTTCACTATTTCAAAATCACAGACTCATGTTTCACTCAATTGTAACTTTATCCAAATGTGTTACAGGTTTGTAGATTAACTGAACTTGGTGTTAATTTTCACTGGTTGAAACTAGGGTATATCCCTTTAAAATAACATTTAATTCAATATTGAGTAAATCATGCTCTAAGGTCATTTTTCACTGGTTGAAACTAGGGTATATCCCTTTAAAATAACATTTAATTCAATATTGAGTAAATCATGCTCTAAGGTCATTTTCACTGGTTGAAACTAGGGTATATCCCTTTAAAATAACATTTAATTCAATATTGAGTAAATCATGCTCTAATGTCATTTTCACTGGTTGAAACTAGGGTATATCCCTTTGAAATAACATTTAATTCAATATTGAGTAAATCATGCTCTAATGTCATTTTCACTGGTTGAAACTAGGGTATATCCCTTTAAAATAACATTTAATTCAGTATTGAGTAAATCATGCTCTAATGTCATTTTCACTGGTTGAAACTAGGGTATATCCCTTTGAAATAACATTTAATTCAATATTGAGTAAATCATGCTCTAATGTCATTTTCACTGGTTGAAACTAGGGTATATCCCTTTAAAATAACATTTAATTCAGTATTGAGTAAATCATGCTCTAAGGGCTAGCTCTGGGTGAGCAAAACATTTCACTAAATTTTAAAAATTGCAAGAAATCGACAGTTATGTTTTTTTAAAATGTCAATTATTACATGAAATTATTTCGCCAAACTAAAATAAAATTTGCCAACTGCTTTTAAAATTTGCACTTGGCGAATTTGGCGAGTGCCAGAGCTAGCCCAGAATATGACAGCATCACGATTAGCACAGATGTAGTTTGACGTCACACACTTCAACTAAATCTTATAAAAACATTACGCTCAGGTATTGTTAGCTTGTAAACTGATAACCCATTGACAGCAAAACATTATTAACTGGGTTAAATAGAGAATAATACATGAGTGGCCGTTAGATACCATTTATCTCACAACGAGTTGTTTTAAAATGTATCTTAATGAGTGAAAGCGAGTTTGACATGTTTTTAAACAACGAGTTGTGAGATAAATGGTATCTACCGGACATAAATGTATTATTCTATTTTTCACATATTCTTAAAAAACAGGTTTTAAGCAAATTTTAACATCTTTATCGACTAAAAGATATTTACAGCCGTTTGCACTTGTAGCTGTTTACACGTTACAGACACATGATTGCCAGGTTAACTATGCATCACAGTGTAATCAATTTCTACTGCACTGTTTTTCTATTGGACATATGGCATTGGTGACCTGGGGCCTAATTCACAAAGCTCTCTTAGGCTCTGCTAGACAACAAAGCATCCTCTTTGCAAGTCTTTTAGCATTGCACTGCGAGATCACAAAGTTGCGAGAATTAAGCCCCTGGTCATCACCTAGGAGCAGCCAGTCATATGTCTTGAAATTGTTAACACACGTACATGTGTAAACAACTATGTGTTATTAAAAATGATGACTGAAGTTCTCACCAATGGGTGTGTAAGAATGGTAAATAACAAATGGGTTTATGACATGAATATTATGCTTTGGTTTTTCGATAAATAAACATTACAGCACTACTGGGAATTAAATTTGTTTTCTAACACCAGTTGTTCCCTTTTTTTTTTATCTCAGTATATTGTTTTATATATTTTAATGTAATATTGTCAACTCCAATTTATGCCTTTAAAAAGTTACTGTGATATAAAATGCTAAAGGTCTTTTAAATGTTTCTTGCATGATTACAAGAACTGTGTGGGTTAATCTTTTTTTTTTTTTTTTTATAATCCCACTGCCCTCTTTCCTTTCTCTCCTTTGAATTCCATCTCATTTCTTCCCGATCTGGCAACTCCTCCTATCTTTCAACTTCTTTTGCTGTCCACCTCCACATCCCAGTCGTCGTCTCTCCAACCACGGCATTTGCTTGTCTCTTGTGGCTATCTGTGCCACACACCTGCCATTCCCCATCAGCAATTTTACAGAACTGCGTGGGTTAATCTTTGTAGGATTTAAAGACTGATCTTCTGAAGTAATTTTTTAATAGAAGTTGATACTCATGCATGGCCTTTAAAAGGATTTCTTGAGTTATTATTACAAGTAGTTTGCCCTTTTCTTAAGTAATTATTGTGCATTTGGTTTGTTGTCATTTGAAAATATACATTGAAGATGTATAACAATGTTCTGTTATAGCTATATTTTTTTGCATAAATGTCAGTTATGTAGTGATTATACATGGAATTTTTTTTTTTAAAAGAAGAAAAAGACCGTAACAAACTATTTTCTCAATAGGAGAGATTCGGGTAACTGTGGACATCGGCAAAATGTGGACAATCTCGACCATACTGCTGCTATATTTAATTTTTGTACAGCAAACATTTCATTTTATTATCTGCAAATTGCTAATGAAGCCACAGATAGTTCTTAAAAATCCATGTTTCTGTTTTTATCCTGGTGATACTTTAAAACAAAAACAAACAACACACACAAAAATAGTACCCCACGTCACATTGCACACAATGGCGCCAGTCACATGATATAATTCATTTCTTCAAAATCTTTTACTGGATATGTCTACCAAATTACGTGTAAAAGTCTTATAATATGATACGCAACTTTTAATTGAATATTTTTTTATTAGCAATAATAATGGTTTGATCAAATTAATAGAATAAACTTGTCCACAGTTGAATGACTATGTAAACCACAGTAGTTTAATAGTGGACAATATAATAAGTATACTGCAGGGATAATCTATTCTAAATAATATTTATTTTATAACAATATTCTAATTTTTATTTTATTTCAGTTGTGTTAAAAATGGCAACCTTTGGATCAGTCTTTTTTCAATAATTCAAAAGACTATTGATAGACAAATAACTTTAACATAATTGTATATATAAGTAGTGTTTTACTCTGTTTATTGATAAAAGATAATTTTAGAGATTTACTAGTGTAATTATTTATATTCTGTAACAAAATAAATGTTTAAAATGCTGTGGAGTAAAAGAAAATTGTATATATTGACCATGACCACATTCATTATTTACATTAGGTCCATAGCCCAGTGGTAAAGCGTTTGCTTGATGCGTGGTCGGTCTAGGATTGCTCCCCGTGGTTGGACCCATTGGGCTATTTCTCATTCCAGCCAGTGCTCCACAACTGGTGTAACAAAGGCCGTGGTATGTACTATCCTGCCTGTGGGATGGTGCATTTAAAAAGATCCCTTGCGGCTAATTGAAAAGAGTAGCTCATGAAGTGCTCAATATCTGTGTGGACCGTAACCATATGTCCTACGCCGTATAACCGTAAATAAAATGTGTTGAGTGCATCCTTAAATAAAACATTTCTTTCTT
Source organism: Gigantopelta aegis (assembly GCF_016097555.1). NCBI lineage: Eukaryota > Metazoa > Mollusca > Gastropoda > Neomphalida > Peltospiridae > Gigantopelta > Gigantopelta aegis. Next base: position 36,297,475 of record NC_054710.1, on the reverse strand, counting down.
TCTGTGTGGACCGTAACCATATCTCCGACGCTGTATAACCCTAAATAAAATGTGTTGAGTGCATCCTTAAATAAAACATTTCTTTCTTTCTGTGTGGACCTTAACCGTATGTCCGACACCGTATAACCGTAAATAAAATGTGTTGAGTACATCCTTAAATAAAACATTTCTTTCTTTCTGTGTGGACCTTAACCATATGTCCGACGCCGTATAACCGTAAATAAAATGTGTTGAGTGCATCCTTAAATAAAACATTTCTTTCTTTCTGTGTGGACCTTAACCATATGTGTGACGCCGTATAACCGTAAATAAAATGTGTTGAGTGCATCTTTAAATAAAACATTTCTTTCTTTCTGTGTGGACCTTAACCATATGTGTGACGCCGTATAACCGTAAATAAAATGTGTTGAGTGCATCTTTAAATAAAACATTTCTTTCTTTCTGTGTGGACCGTAATCATACACAAACATGTATGTCCGACGCCGTATAACCGTAAATAAAATGTGTTGAGTGCATCCTTAAATAAAACATTTCTTTCTTTCTGTGTGGACCTTAGCCATATGTCCGATGCCGTATAACCGTAAATAAAATGTGTTGAGTGCATCCTTAAATAAAACATTTCTTTCTTTCTGTGTGGACCGTAACCATATGTCTGACGCCGCATAACCGTAAATAAAATGTGTTGAGTGCATCCTTAAATAAAACATTTCTTTCCTTCCTTTAAAGGACGTGATTGAGAACAAAAAGTGACTTCCATTTTGGTGAATCTGAATGTTTCGTTTAGCCAAACCATTTATAAATGTAACAAGATTATGGATCTTTTAAAGGACGTTTTTCCGTATTGGACATCTTTGATGGATCGTGGGGCGTTGATGGATGTAGGTCATGGTGCCCCGAATAAACTTCATTACAATCAGTTGGATCTTCTTGGCGTTTCCTGTACACAATCACGCAACTGATGCAACTCGGCCTATTGTACTTCTACATGTACTGGGGTGAGACATAGCCCAGTAGTATATCACTCGCTTGATGCGCGGTCGGTGTGGGATCGATCCTGTCGGTGGGCCCAATGGGCTATTTCTCACTCCAGCCAGTGCACCACAACTGGTATATCAAAGGCCGTGGTATGTGTTATCCTGTCTATAGGATGGTGCATATAAAAGATCCCTTGCTGCTAACTGAAAAGAGTAGTCCATGAAGTGGCGAAAGCGGGTTTCCTCCCTCATTATCTGTGTGGTCCTTAACCATATGTCCGACGCCATATAACCATAAATAAAATGTGTTGAGTGTGTCATTAAATAAAACCATTTCCTTCCTTCCTTCTACATGTACCAGTATATAGGGAGGGCAGAATCTGGATTAATCAGTAGAACGCTCAATTGAGGTATGTGCTTTGGTTGAGGGATCAAACCCCCTTGGTGGTCCCATTCACAGATAGGTTTTCCCCCTATCTCAACCATTGCCCCATGACTGGTATGTCAAGAGTAGGGTCTCCACGAGTACTCGAGTACTCGGGCACGGGCCGAGTCTACGAAGACTCGATTCAGTTTACAAGACTCGAGTACCCGTTAAAGGAAGAACAGTTTCATTTAGTTATATTTTTTACGTCATTTTGCCACATGCTTGCTGCCAGTTACATATCAGGGCCATGAGACGTGGAGGAAAAAGAAAAACTGAATGTGTGGAATGCAATACAATAGTATAATTTAGCATCCATGTTCAGTGCTGGAATTAAGATGCATAATGCTGTTTTACTTTATTTACGGTTATATGCATGACGTCGGACATATGGTTAAGGACCACACAGATGTTGAGGGAGGAAACCCGCTGTTGCCACTTCATGGGCTACTCTTTTCGATAGCAGCAAGGGATCTTCTTATATGCACCATCTTATAGACAGGATAACACATACCACAGCCTTTGATGTACCAGTCGTGGTGCGTTGGCTGAAGCTAGAAATAACCCAATGGGCCTACTGATGGGGATCGATCCCAAACCAACCGCGCATCACATCCCAGAATGTAGCTCGGTGGTAAAGCGGTCAATCTGGGATCGATCCCCCTCGGTGGGCCCATTGAGCTATTTCTAGTTCCACCAGATGAAATAATCGTACATGCATATCTTGGAGAAATTACCTGCATTTGTTTCAGGTTTTAGCAGCTGAATTTCTATTTTACTTACTAGATCTAAAAAGTGGACTGCTTTTAACTTTTCACAAGCTGCTTTTTTGAAGCCCTGCAGGTAGTACTAAACCAAATAACTTCCAGCTGGGTCAAAGTTCACCCAATTTTTCATAGAGCATTTAATGCCATAAGTCCTGTGATTGGAGATAAATGTGACCGTGTTTGTTGTATCTAGTACCACTGTATCAAGTAGCCTTGTGCTTGAAACATGTATGGGGTACCTGTAAAAAAAAGTACTCTAAGTTTGTGCGGAACTAGGGTAGTCATAAACGCTACCCGTTATCTCTGAAATGAGCAACTTATATACATGTAACCAGGGTTTTTTTCCCCTGATTTACTTTAAGGTTGAGGAGTGAAAGTATTTATATCTGTGTTATATATATTGATTGATATGCTGTAGGTAGGTGTTTTAGCCACATATCATGTCATATGTTACTATTGTTGTCTATGGGATTTGATTTGGTAATATACACCCTGCAACAGGACAGTATAATATAGCCGTAATTAAAACTTCAAATGATCATTCATTGAGTATAAGTATGGTTATTTTTGGTGTGCTTCCATCAGAAAAATTGTTAAAGCATGCCTGCCATGGGCACAGCAGAGAGTTTTGTCCATGACAGGGATCATTAATTAAAACCTAATATGTTAAAATAATATTTTTATTGCGACTGTTACTGTCTTTATAATGTTGACAAGGAACGGGATGTAGTCCAGTGGTAAGGCACTCGCCTGATGCACAGTCAGTCTAGGATCGATCCCCGTCGGTGGACCCACTGGGCCCATTGAGCTATTTCGCGATTCAGCCAGTACTACACAACTGGTGCAACAAAGGCTGTTCTGTCTGTGGGATGTTGCATATAAAAGAAAGAAAGAAAGAATTGTTTTATTTAACGACGCATTCAATACATTTTATTTATGGTTAAATAGCGTCAGACATATGGTTAAGGACCACACAGATTTTGAGAGGAAACCCATTGTCGCCACTACATGGGCTACTCTTTCTGATTAGCAGCAAGGGATCTTTTATTTGCCTTTTCCACAGGCAGGATAGCACAAACCATGGCCTTTGTTGAACCAGTTATGGATCACTGGTCGGTGCAAGTGGTTTACACCTACCCATTGAGCCTTGCGGTTTGGAGTCGGTATCTGGATTAACAATCCCATGCCTCGACTGGGATCCGAACCCAGTACCTACCAGCCTGTTGACCGATGGCCTAACAACGACGCCACCGAGGCCGGTGCATATAAAAGATGCCTTGCTACTATTGGAAACATATGGTGTGTTATCTCTCAAAGACTATATGTCAGGATTACCAAATGTTTGACATCCAGTAGCCAATGATTAATAAATCAGTGTGCTCTAGTGGTGTTGTTAAACAAAACAAACTAAGACTATATGTCAGGATTACCAAATGTTTGACATCCAGTAGCCAATGATTAATAAATCAGTGTGCTCTAGTGGTGTTGTTAAACAAAACAAACTAAGACTATATGTCAGGATTACCAAATGTTTGACATCCAATAGCCAATGATTAATAAATCAGTGTGCTCTAGTGGTGTTGTTAAACAAAACAAACGTTAACTTTAACTTCAAATAAAACGTTCCTTCCTTCTAAATTGCCATAGTTTGAAAGTCTTTTCATGAACATGTACATGTATGCTATGACAGAAATTTCACATATGACATACAAGTATTAAAATCACTAGATTGAGAGGAGATAAAGCACCATAAGCAGATTGCGTTACTTTAATTAGACTTGAGTTGCAGTAAATAGATTGAGCTGTTTTAATTTGATCAGTTGTCTTAAAGGTTAACATTTTAATAAAGTAAAGACAAAACTAGACTTTTTTTCTCTCTTTTTTTTTCCAAGTTGTAGTCAAATACCATGATATGGAATTACGAATATTTTTATTTCCAATGAAGGCTAATTCAGTTTTATAAAATATATTGTATTTTCAGTATTGCATTACCGTATATTGCCGTGTATTAGCCGACTTTTGAAGTCTAGAAATACTTTCCAAAAGAAGAGAGTCGGCTTAAACATGGAGGCAACAAATTGGAGCATAAAATTCCGATCGAAAATACTCCCGACTGTGACTTATAAATTTTGATCAGACCCTTAGCTTTTCACAGAGTATGTAACAATAATTTGTGCACAGTATAAATAAAACACCCCATCATGCAATACTATGCAGTGTTTTGTTCTTGAATGTATTATAAGTTTGATGAATAATAATAAAAAATTACTTGTTTTATTGTCATTTCAATGGTAAAAACGTATTCTTTCCAACTGTCCGCCATCTTTGTTTGACCTGTGCTGGGACCAGTCTTTCATATAGCAAATTTAAAATACAAAACAGTATTTTTGCTTCAAACAAGTATTATATTTCTAATATTATTGTTTTGTTGGGAGGGTGCATTAAACTGTAAAGTAATGCCATAAATAAATTAAGCTCATTATTAACATTACCGACTGAAAAAAAATACATGCATTTCAGGATGATAATTACTCCCACTATTGACATAGCAACAATCTTGGAAACCATTCTTTATTTTCTATGCTTATTATATGCCAACAAACGCCTTCGATTTACAACAATCCCTTAATGCCTTTTCACAATATTGCAATAAATGGAAACTTAAAGTTAACGTAAACAAAACTAAAATAATAATTTTTAATGGTACTGCTACTGACTACAAGAAGGTATTTACATCAGGAAACCAAACACTCGAAAACGTAAAAGAGTACAAATATTTAGGGTTAACTTTTACCAAATTAAATAGCATTTTTTTGGTGATTTTAAACCTAACACAAAAGGCGACAAAAGTAATGTACTTTATCCTATCAAAATCTAAAGACAATAACTTTTCAGTTGAATGTAAATTAAAATTATTTGATTCCATGGTTGTCCCGATTCTTTTATATGGATGTGAAATATGGGGCCATGAAAATATTGATATTATTGAAGCTATTCATATTAAATGTTTAAAACACATCCTACCAATAAGGAAAAGAACCCCACTATTCATGATATACAGTGAACTTGGAAAAAAACCCCTTAAATTAATTATCCAACAAAGGATGATAAGTATCTGGGCCCGAATTGTTTCTGGAAAACAAACAAAAACATCCCTCTTATTGTATAAACTAATGTTACACGACTCTAACATATCTGGATATAATTATAAGTGGATAAAACACGTGGAAAATATATTTAACCAACTAGGTATGACCAGTATTTGGATGTCACAAAACTTTTCATCTATACCACTACTTATTCATAACGTTAAATTAAGACAAAACAATCAGTACCTACAACAATGGAATAGCGACATAGCTTCATCATCAAGGGGTAAAATGTACACCACATTTAAAGAATGTCTGACATTAGAAAAATATATGATAAAATTACCACAAATATCCTGGACTACGTTACTAAAATTTAGAACATCAAACCATTACTTACCAATCGAAACAGGACGATGGAACAACACCCCAGTAGAAAGCAGACTATGTACACTATGTAACAAAAATGACATCGGAGACGAATTTCACTATCTAATATCTTTAATAACTCCCGAAAAAAATTTGTTAAAGATATATTATTATAACAAACCCAATATGCTGAAATTTAAACAAGTAATGACAAATGACAAAGTAAGTCTTGTAAAAAAGTTGTGCAAATTAATAAAAGAAATTGCGGATAAATTCGGTAAACCTTAAAAAGAATTGTCTCTCAAGCTTATGCTGTCGTATTCCGACTACTACTATCCATGTTTGCATATATATAGATAGATTATTACTATTAGAAATATATTTCATTTTGTATTATTATTATTATTAGAATTTTTTTGTTTTGATATTGTACATGTAAATTTTCTCCTGTAAACTCCATCTTGTCACTGTCATATAATTATTGTTAATGTACCTTATATGCCGCTGAATAGCGGCCTGAGTGAAATAAAGTTCTGTTCTGTTCTGTCACATGACTATACCATATACAGGGAACAGCTGCAGTCACGGACCGCATGATCTTTTGTTTCTGTGTGTGGTGGTGGATTAAACATGCCTCAATGATTTTACTTTTTGCTTTCCAGTGAATAAATTAATTACTTGTGTGCAGTGATATGTTGTTACAGCTTGAATTATTTATTTTTCTGTTATGCTTTATCAGTTCTAAATTATTTTTCACGGCATGGTAGATGCTAGCATTGCCGCATTGATTGCGATCGTGATTACCGTTGTAATAATTAAATGGAAAACAAATATATTGAACAAGAAAAGCAGAAGTCTATTTGTTGACAGTATGATTGAAATCAATACAACATACAGCTGGAGAAAAGATGACTTCGGCTTATACACAAGGCCGATGATTTTGTACTAGATATTTAGGGTCAAACTAAGAGGTTGGCTAATCCAAGGAGTCGACTAATACATGGCAATATACGGTAAATTGGTATTTGGCTGAAAGGGAAAAGTACCATTTAAGTTAATGCCCTTGAATAGTTAAATGTTTGTTTTATTTATTAACACCACTAAAGCACATTGATTTATTAATCATTGGCTATTGGATGTCAAATATTTGGTAATTTTGACATATAGTCTTAGAGAGGAAACTTACTACATTTTTTTCATTAGTAGCAGGGAATCTTTTATATGCACCATCCCATAGGCAGGATAGTACATACCACAGCCTTTGATATACCAGTTGTGGTGCACTGGCTGGAACGAGAATGGGCCCACTAACGGGGATCGATCCTAGACCGACCACACATCAGAGGGATGCTTTATCAGTGGGCTCCGTCGAGAGAACATAAAGTCACCACAAGCAGATTGAGTTACTTTAATTAGATTGAATTACTGTAAATAGATTGAGCTGTTTTAAATAGATCAATTGTCTTAAAGGTTAACTTTTTAATAAAGTAAAGATCTTCTTCTCGTTCTTCGTTAGTCAAATCATCAGACCAGTCATTCCTCCAAAAGAGGCAGTTTTCATTAGTTCAGTGACTGTTCCATGCAGTTTAGTGGCGAGTAAAGATAAAACTAGACTCTTTTTTTTTTTTTTCCAAAATTGTAGTCAAATTCCAGGATATGGCGTTACGAATGTTTTTATTTCCAATAAAGACCATTTCAGTTTTATAAAGTATATTGAAAATACTGCATTAAATCTCTGTTTATTTATTGTTCTAACCAGTACACACCACAACTGGTATATCAAAGGCTGTGGTATGTGCTGTCGTCTCTGGGAAGGTGCATATAAAAGATCGCTTACTACTAATGGAAAAATGTAGCAGGTTTCATCTCTAAGAATATATGTCAAAAATACCAAATGTTTGACATCCAATAGCTGATGATTAATAAATCTATGTCCTTTTGTGGTGTATTTGAACAAAAAAAACATTTAAATATTTAAATTGCTATTCGGCTAAAAGAAAAAAATACCATCGGTCTACAGGCTGGTAGGCACTGGGTTCAGATCCCAGTCGAGGCATGGGATTTTTAATCCAAATACCGACTCCAAACCCTGAGTGAGTGCTCTGCAAGGCTCAATGGGTAGGTGTAAACCACTTTCACCGACCAGTGATCCATAACTGGTTCAACAAAGGCCATGGTTTGTGCTATCCTGCCTGTGGGAAGCGCAAATAAAAGATCCCTTGCTGCTGATTGGAAGAGTAGCCCATGTAGTGGCGACAGCGGGTTTCCTCTCAAAATCTGTGTGGTCCTTAACCATATGTCTGATGCCATATAACCGTAAATAAAATGTGTTGAGTGCGTCGTTAAATAAAACACTTCTTTGGTCTTACATCTACCCATCGAGTCGTTAAAACTTGGTCTGTACTTACCAGCCTTATGTCCGATGGCTTAACCACGACACCATACTGGATTTACTTAAACCTACATTAATTATATATTGACCTTTAATTGGATTCTAATTCAGTTACTCTTACACTGGATTTAGTTAAACCTGCGTTGATTATATGTTGACCTTTAATTGGATTCTAATTCAGTTACTCTTACACTGGATTTAGTTAAACCTGCGTTGATTATATGTTGACCTTTAATTGGATTCTAATTCAGTTACTCTTATACTGGATTTAGTTAAACCTGCGTTGATTATATATTGACCTTTAATTGGATTCTAATTCAGTTACTCTTATACTGGATTTAGTTAAACCTACGTTGACTGTATGTTGACCTTTAATTGGATTCTAATTCAGTTACTCTTACACTGGATTTAGTTAAACCTGCGTTGACTGTATGTTGACCTTATACTGGATTTAGTTAAACCTGCGTTGATTATATGTTGACCTTTAATTGGATTCTAATTCAGTTACTCTTATACTGGATTTAGTTAAACCTGCGTTGATTATATATTGACCTTTAATTGGATTCTAATTCAGTTACTCTTACACTGGATTTAGTTAAACCTGCGTTGATTATATGTTGACCTTTAATTGGATTCTAATTCAGTTACTCTTACACTGGATTTAGTTAAACCTGCGTTGATTATATGTTGACCTTTAATTGGATTCTAATTCAGTTACTCTTATACTGGATTTAGTTAAACCTGCGTTGATTATATATTGACCTTTAATTGGATTCTAATTCAGTTACTCTTATACTGGATTTAGTTAAACCTACGTTGACTGTATGTTGACCTTTAATTGGATTCTAATTCAGTTACTCTTACACTGGATTTAGTTAAACCTGCGTTGACTGTATGTTGACCTTATACTGGATTTAGTTAAACCTGCGTTGATTATATGTTGACCTTTAATTGGATTCTAATTCAGTTACTCTTATACTGGATTTAGTTAAACCTGCGTTGATTATATATTGACCTTTAATTGGATTCTAATTCAGTTACTCTTATACTGGATTTAGTTAAACCTACGTTGACTGTATGTTGACCTTTAATTGGATTCTAATTCAGTTACTCTTACACTGGATTTAGTTAAACCTGCGTTGACTGTATGTTGACCTTATACTGGATTTAGTTAAACCTGCTGTTGATATATGTTGACCTTTAATTGGATTCTAATTCAGTTACTCTTATACTGGATTTAGTTAAACCTGCGTTGATTATATATTGACCTTTAATTGGATTCTAATTCAGTTACTCTTATACTGGATTTAGTTAAACCTACGTTGACTGTATGTTGACCTTTAATTGGATTCTAATTCAGTTACTCTTACACTGGATTTAGTTAAACCTGCGTTGACTGTATGTTGACCTTATACTGGATTTAGTTAAACCTGCGTTGATTATATGTTGACCTTTAATTGGATTCTAATTCAGTTACTCTTATACTGGATTTAGTTAAACCTGCGTTGATTATATATTGACCTTTAATTGGATTCTAATTCAGTTACTCTTACACTGGATTTAGGGGGAGGGATGACGTGGCTCAGTGGTACAGCACTCGTTTGATGCGCGGTTAGTCTGGGATCGATCCCTGTCAGTGGGCCTATTGAGCTGTTTCTCGTTCCAGCCAGTGCACCATGACTGGTATGTGCTATCCTTTCTGTGGGACGGTGCATATAAAAGACCCCTTGCTTGTAATCAAAAAGAGTAGTCCATGAAGTGGTGACAGCGGGTTACCTCTCTCAATATCTGTGTGGTCCTTAACCATACATCTGACGCCATATAACTGTAAAATAAAATGTGTTGAGTGTGTTATTAAATACAATATTTCCTTCATTCCTTATATTGGATTTAGTTAAACCTACGTTGATTATATGTTGACCTGTAATTGGATTCTGATTCAGTTACTCTTATACTAGATTTAGTTAAACCTACGTTGATTATATCGTCTGGTGGACTGAATTGCCTTGATTAACGGTTTTCATTCTGTTAGTCGTTTTTAATATGGTTGGCAGGAACGCGACATTTGGTATAACTATTATGTTTTTCAGCTGATTGATATTATCTTAGCGGATTTTAGCTTCTGTTCTATCTTTAGCTTACATTATTGATTTTATCTTTAGAAGCGTCTTATGCTCAGAGTATGAGCAGTACCGGTAGAAAGAAATGGTTAGAAATACATGGATGTTTTTGTTTTTACTGACTTTGGCAATTTTTTTTTTTTTTAACAACAGCTCTTTGGTATCTGATATATGGTTATTTCAGTACTTCCTGACTTCGGAATAGCAGATGTCTTAGTGACAATTTAGTGAAACTTGAATTGGATACATTTCAAGCCTCAGGGACTTCAAATTTTATGGGAAACACTTAGTAGTTTCGATGTCCTAGTTTTTGCCATCGGATCCCCATGAAGACAAGATTGTAGTAATCATGGTATGGCTACATCATGAAACATAATGGGCAACAAACTTTATGTTCCATCATTTTTCTGATACATTACTGACACAATTACAGGAAATACAATGTAATCATTTCCGTAAAATTGGAAGGCTAGACATTTTATTTCATAAAGAACAAAAGGATTGGCCTGTATTTTACTGCGTAAGAATTTTTTCCTTTTTTTTTTAACGAAACTACTAGAGCACATTGGCTATTGGAAGAAAAAGTGTCTTTTGTTTAACGACACCACTAGAGCATATCGATTTACTCATCATTGGCTATTGGAAGAAAAAGTGTCTTTTGTTTAACGACTCCACTAGAGCACATCGATTTACTCATCATTGGCTATTGGAAGAAAAAGTGTCTTTTGTTTAATGACACCACTAGAGCACATCGATTTACTCATCATTGGCTATTGGATGTCAAACATTTGGTAATTTTGACATATCGCTAAAGATCAAAAGGCGTCCTACGTCAAGAAGCGTCCTATTTTACATATGGCTTGTTTATTATGAATCTGCACGCGCGTGAACTTTGACAACACAATAATTCTGAACCAGGAAGTACTTGCTACCGATAAAGAAAAAAAGAGAGGAAAAATCCAGGTAAAAAGTAATTTTTATACAAAATGCATTATACATTATTGTTATTTTAAATAGTAGCATCAAATAAAATCATATGCTATATTGATACCTACCTGCATCTAAATAATCGGCACTTGTCAACAGCGAAAGAATCCTGTCGCTGTCATGTCTGCTTTCATCTTTGGGTCAGGTCACGTGACGTATGTATTCTTTCAACAAAAACTAATTATGGAAGCCCATCTTACCTATAGGACACTTTCCGATCCAAGCCTTGGAATGTACACATTCAAATGTGGCATGTGTTTTATCTATCGACGGAATACACTGGTAAGGTTATACACATTTTATTAATTGATATTTGTAGTTAATTGAATAAGGTACTAGATCAAATAATCAAATTGATCGTGCGATTACAATGCATGTGCGTTGTAGCCATTTTCCCGTTAATAGGACGCTTCACGATCCTTCGAGGATATATATTGTTAGAGATGAAATCCGCTACACTTTTCCTTTACTAGCAAGGGATCGTTTATATGCACTTTCCCATAGACAGGAAAGCACATAGCACATCCTTTGACCAGTTGTGGTGCACTAGTTGGAATGAGAAAGAAAAAAACTGTTGAATGAATCCACCGACGTGGTTCGATCCTGCGACACAAGCACATCAGGCGAACACTCAACCCACTGAGCTAAATGCCTTTCCCATACCTCTCAGCAATGACACACAGACGGAAAAAATATACTTTACAAAATAGAAAGATGTTTAAGCTACTACTGACATAATTAGGATGATCGGAAACACACTGAATATACAGATATTCTAAAGAAGAAACCAGGCCAAAGTTATGAAGTCTGTTTTTTTTAAAACATAATTGCTTAAGCATTGTATGACAAAATCAGACTTAAGTACCCTTTTCAATGACATTTAAAAAAAATATATATCATCCATAGTGCAATTTTGGTTTAATAAATTTAAGTGTCATAAAGACACCCTGTCTGTGTAATGACCCGACCCACCTTTCCAAAACCCTGGATCAGCCCCTGTTAGTACATCAGTGTGCGTGTGATAATGACCCGACCCACCTTTCCAAAACCCTGGATCAGCCCCTGTTAGTACATCAGTGTGCGTGTGATAATGACCCGACCCACCTTTCCAAAACCCTGGATCAGCCCCTGTTAATACAGTGTGCGTGTGATGATGACCCGACCCACCTTTCCAAAACCTTGGATCTGCCCCTGTTAATACAGTGTGCGCGTTTGATGACCCGACCCACCTTTCCAAAACCCTGGATCAGCCCCTGTTAATACAGTGTGCGTGTGTGATGACCCAACCCACCTTTCCAAAACCCTGGATCAGCCCCTGTTAATACAGTGTGCGTGTGATGATGACCCGACCCACCTTTCCAAAACCCTGGATCTGCCCCATTTAATACAGTGTGCGCGTTTGATGACCCGACTCACCTTTCCAAAACCCTGGATCAGCCCCTGTTAATACAGTGTGCGTGTGTGATGACCCGACCCACCTTTCCAAAACCCTGGATCAGCCCCTGTTAATACAGTGTGTGTGTGTGTGTGTGTGTGATGACCTGACCCACCTTTCCAAAACCCTGGATCTGCCCCATTTAATACAGTGTGCGCGTTTGATGACCCGACTCACCTTTCCAAAACCCTGGATCAGCCCCTGTTAATACAGTGTGCGTGTGTGATGACCCGACTCACCTTTCCAAAACCCTGGATCAGCCCCTGTTAATACAGTGTGCGTGTGATGATGACCCGACCCACCTTTCCAAAACCCTGGATCTGCCCCTGTTATACAGCCCCCGACCCACCTGTCCAAAACCCTGGATCAGCCCCTGTTAATACAGTGTGCGTGTGATGATGACCCGACCCACCTTTCCAAAACCCTGGATCTGCCCCATTTAATACAGTGTGCGCGTTTGATGACCCGACCCACCTTTCCAAAACCCTGGATCAGCCCCTGTTAATACAGTGTGCGTGTGTGATGACCCGACCCACCTTTCCAAAACCCTGGATCAGCCCCTGTTAATACAGTGTGTGTGTGTGTGTGTGTGTGTGTAATGACCTGACCCACCTTTCCAAAACCCTGGATCAGCCCCTGTTAATACAGTGTGTGTGTGATGACCCGACCCACCTTTCCAAAACCCTGGATCAGCCCCTGTTAATACAGTGTGTGTGTGTGTGTGTGTGATGACCCGACCCACCGTTCCAAAACCCTGGATCAGCCCCTGTTAATACAGTGTGTGTGTGTGTGATGACCTGACCCACCATTCCAAAACCCTGGATCAGCCCCTGTTAATACAGTGTGCGTGTGTGATGACCCGACCCACCTTTCCAAAACCCTGGATCAGCCCCTGTTAATACAGTGTGTGTGTGTGTGTGTGTGATGACCTGACCCACCTTTCCAAAACCCTGGATCAGCCCCTGTTAATACAGTGTGTGTGTGTGTGTGATGACCCGACCCACCTTTCCAAAACCCTGGATCAGCCCCTGTTAATACTGTGTGTGTGTGTGTGTGTGTGTGACGACCCGACCCACCTTTCCAAAACCCTGGATCAGCCCCTGTTAATACAGTGTGTGTGTGTGATGACCTGACTCACCATTCCAAAACCCTGGATCAGCCCCTGTTAATACAGCGTGCGTGTGTGATGACCTGACCCACCTTTCCAAAACCCTGGATCAGCCCCTGTTAATACAGTGTGTGTGTGATGACCCGACCCACCTTTCCAAAACCCTGGATCAGCCCCTGTTAATACAGTGTGCGTATGTGATGACCCGACCCACCTTTCCGAAACCCTGGATCAGCCCCTGTTAATACAGTGTGCATGTGATGACCCGACCCACCTTTCCAAAACCCTGGATCAGCCCCTGTTAATACAGTGTGCATGTGATGACCCGACCCACCTTTCCAAAACCCTGGATCAGCCCCTGTTAATACAGTGTCCGTGTGTGTGATGACCCGACCCACCTTTCCAAAACCCTGGATCAGCCCCTGTTAATACAGTGTGCGTGTGTGATGACCCGACCCACCTTTCCAAAACCCTGGATCAGCCCCTGTTAATACAGTGTGCATGTGATGACCTGACCCACGTTTCCAAAACCCTGGATCAGCCCCTGTTAATACAGTGTGCGTGTGTGATGACCCGACCCACCTTTCCAAAACCCTGGATCAGCCCCTGTTAATACAGTGTGCATGTGATGACCTGACCCACGTTTCCAAAACCCTGGATCAGCCCCTGTTAATACAGTGTGCGTGTGTGATGACCCGACCCACCTTTCCAAAACCCTGGATCAGCCCCTGTTAATACAGTGTGCGTATGTGATGACCCGACCCATCTTTCCAAAACCCTGGATCAGCCCCTATTAATACAGTGTGCATGTGATGACCTGACCCACCTTTCCAAAACCCTGGATCAGCCCCTGTTAATACAGTGTGTGTGTGCGTGATGACCCGACCCACCTTTCCAAAACCCCTTTGATCAGCACCTGTTAATACATACAGTGTGCGTGTGTAATGACACGTACAATTGATTTCTGTTGGTAGAATGAATAGGTGGGTTTTTTAAAATAAATTTTGGTCTAATCTGATGTTCCATGGGGAAGGAGGGAAATGTTTTATTTAACAACACACTCGACACAATTTATTTACGGTTATATGGCATCGGTTCCATGGGAACGGCATCTGATTTATCACAGTGATTGTCTCATCTCCTCACGTACACCAAGTGACACTGCTAATACATGTTAGACACCAGTCAGTCTGCCAGTGCACCACGACTGCTATATCAAAGGCCGTGGTATGTGCTGTCCTGTCTATGGGATGGTGCATATAAAAGATCCCTTGCTGCTAATCGAAAGAATAGTTCATGAAGTGGCGACAGCGGGTTTTCTCTCTCAATATGTGTGTGGTCCTTAACCATATGTGTGACGCCATATAACTGTAAATAAAATGTGTTGAGTGCATCGTTAAATAAAACATTTCCTTCCTTCCTATTTAAGGATTGTCTTGTTATTTCCTTTATAATTTACCGGCCTCGGTGTCGTCGTGATTAGGCCATCAGTCAACAGGC
The DNA here is from genome assembly GCF_016097555.1 of Gigantopelta aegis. Lineage (NCBI taxonomy): Eukaryota > Metazoa > Mollusca > Gastropoda > Neomphalida > Peltospiridae > Gigantopelta > Gigantopelta aegis. The sequence continues at coordinate 36,282,310 of NC_054710.1, read as the reverse complement.
TGGTAGGTACTGGGTTCGGATCCCAGTCGAAGCATGGGATTTTTCATCCAGATACCGACTCCAAACCCTGAGTGAGTGTTCCGCAAGGCTCAATGGGTAGGTGTAAACCACTTGCACTGACCAGTGATCCATAACTGGTTCAACAAAGGCCATAGTTTGTGCTATCCTGCCTGTGGGAAGTGCAAATAAAAGATCCCTTGCTGTTAATCAGAAAGAGTAGCCCATGTAGTGGCGACAGCGGGATTCCTCTCAAAATCTGTGTGGTCCGTAACCATATGTCTGACGCCATATAACCGTAAATAGAATGTGTTGAGTGCGTCATTAAATAAAACATTTCTTTCTTTTCCTTTATAATTTATATACAAGTACATATATCTAATTGGTGGTATAATAATGTTATACAGTCCTATGTAACAATTTAATACATAAAAGCATTTGTAATGTTTCTGTATAAATTAAAGATTGGCAAGAAACTGACAATACTTATAATTAAATTTCAAACATACTTACTGATAATAATGCTAAAAGTTCATATTTAATTTTGAATTATTATTTCTTCAGCAATAACACTCAGTAAGACAAACTACCAATATACCTTTTAAGTGACGTCATGTAATTTTTACATTCATCAAGAAATAATAACATTTTGTTTTGCGTCTATACACTTTACGGCAATCTGATTGGTCCAGAAGTGCTTTTTTTTCCCGTTCATATCTCGATGAACCCCCCAAAAATTAAGCCACGCCTACTACCCCCCCCCCCCCCACCTCCGACTTGGACTACTTTAGTGCAACAAGCCGGATTATTCTGGCAATCGTATTTAGATATTTTGAAGAAAACACACATGAAAGCTACAAAAAATGTATACGATAAGTTAATGGAAAATGCTCTAACAGAGTAGACATATGGATCTATACGCATTCATTAAAAAACAAAAAAAACAACAAAAAAAACCTCTTCGCTAATCATGAGACTGTCGTTGGCCAAAGAAATCATGTAGGAAACTTCACGCCTGTAACTTACTTGTAAGCGATGTTCTACAGCTGTTGGCGAAAATTAAACGGTTCCACAGACAGCATAATGTTAGACACGTTTCCTTCATTCACTTTCATAAAATGTAAACTAAACACGAATAGGACAATTCCTTCCAACTAAATGATCCGTAAAAATGCACAGCAGCTAGAGGAAATGACGTCATTTAAAAAAAATCACCTGATTCAAATAATAGTGAATGAACGTTTGCATTCTTATGCAACATAAGTATCAATGAAGTTTACACAAACAATACTACAGGCATATTTAAAGCTAAACAAAATAAATTCAGTTATGTATTGTTAAAGTATGCATATAAATTTAATTATAAGATTTGACCGCAATTATTTTTTGGTTCATGCAAGTATGAACCGAAAAAACGTGGTGCACACTTTTGTATGACCCTCTACGCGGGATCATACAGTGTGCAAATAGTTTTTTCGGTTCATATTTGCATGAACCAAAAACTAATTGTGGTCAATTCTTAAATGAACAAACTCACATTGTTACGGCTGGACCAATGGGATGACGTTAAACTGTAATCAGTGTAATGGAAATTTAATTATACATGTATAAGAATAACTCTAAAAATCATATGAAAATTTAATGATTCAGTTTTAAACCCACTCACTCAGACTTGCATACTGACGCCACACGTGTAATTTTATAAGAATAACTCTAAAAATCATATGAAAATTTAATGATTCAGTTTTAAACCCACTGATTCAGACTTGCATACTGACGCCACACGTGTAATTTTATAAGAATAACTCTAAAAATCATATGAAAATTTAATGATTCAGTTTTAAACCCACTCACTCAGACTTGCATACTGACGCCACACGTGTAATTTTATAAGAATAACTCTAAAAATCATATGAAAATTTAATGATTCAGTTTTAAACCCACTCACTCAGACTTGCATACTGACACCACACATGTAATTTTATAAGAATAACTCTAAAAATCATATGAAAATTTAATGATTCAGTTTTAAACCCACTCACTCAGACTTGCATACTGACGCCACACGTGTAATTTTATAAGAATAACTCTAAAAATCATATGAAAATTTAATGATTCAGTTTTAAACCCACTCACTCAGACTTGCATACTGACGCCACATGTGTAATTTTATAAGAATAACTCTAAAAATCATATGAAAATTAAATGATTCAGTTTTAAACCCACTCACTCAGACTTGCATACTGACGCCACACGTGTAATTTTATAAGAATAACTCTAAAAATCATATGAAAATTTAATGATTCAGTTTTAAACCCACTCACTCAGACTTGCATACTGACGCCACACGTGTAATTTTATAAGAATAACTCTAAAAATCATATGAAAATTTAATGATTCAGTTTTAAACCCACTCACTCAGACTTGCATACTGTATCCTGTGTAACTATAATAATAACTCTAAAATCATATGAAAGTTTTTTTTGTTTTTGTTTTTGTTTTTATTGGCCCAGAAATGTTGATAGTATCGGATGGGGCCCAGAATCACTGTCTTACAAATAATGTCGGAACATAAATAACATTAAATATATATACAATACATAAAGAGTATTGTTAGACTAAATATGTTCAGATTGATTGTACATTTTTTGCATAGAGAGAGGGAGGGAGAGAGAGAGAGAGAGAGAGAGAGAGAGAGAGAGAGAGAGAGAGAGAGCGAGAGAGGGGGGAGAGGGAAGGAGAGAGAGAGAGCGAGAGGGAGGAACAGAGAGAGATAGAGGGACAGAGAGATATGAAGAAAAACAGGACAGCAAGATAGTTCTAACATTAAAAAAGCATACACGCACACACACAAGTATGCAACATCACTTAATTAAAAAACCCAATTGTATACATGTGATTAGTTTCCTATCAGTTGTATTATACAGTGAAACACCTCTAAACTGGACACCCTCATGACCAAGTAAAATGTCTGGATTCAAGAGGTATCTGTTTTAGAGAGGTTCTCTTCTGCATTTAAAGAGAGATCATGAAAAATGTCTGGTTTTGAGGGAATTCTGATTTACAGAGGGTCCAGTTTTGAGAGGTTTCACTGTGGTTTATTAATGCTCTGTGATACTGTGGGAAGTAGATGGTCTAATCATATGAGAGTTTAATGATTAAGTTTTAAACCTATGCAAAATTGAGTGGTATGTACATTTAGCTATAGTCCTGTCCACAGTGAACACCATTTTTCTTACTATGGAATTTACTACAATTTATTTTTGTTGGAGCCGATTGTTTTCTAAATTGCACACAAAAAAGGAATAGTATTTTTTGGTTATTTCCAAAACACTTTTAGATTTCTTACGTTGAACCAAACTGAAATTATTTACAAAAAAAAACATTTTTGTAGGAGGATGGGACGGACTATAGCTACAAGAATAACACTGAAAATCGTATGAAAGTTTAATGATTGAGTTTGAAATCCATTCAGTTTTAAACCCAATATTGCTATATGTATTTGGAAGTTAAAAAAATCAACATCATACCACACGGCTTCTAGATTATGGTAGCCCAATTCCCATGGCTAGTGATATTCAGTGTTGGGCTAGTAAATAACTACATTGCTATGCCCGATGTCTAGTGAAAAGAAAGTTGTCAAATGCTGCATTGAAGTCTTATTTTGTAAAATATGAATATCCTGCCCCCTCTCCCCACCCCATCTACGGATTTTTAAACTCTTATCTTCTTCTTTAGGTGACATATATACATGTATCTGATGATTCCAATTAGTAAAATTGTATTTGCTTAAAGTAGGGCTAGTGAGGTTTTAATCATGGCTAGTACATTTAAAAAATCTCTGATCCTATGGCTAGTGGATTTTTATAAAAAGTACTGCATAATCCTACATACATGACCCAGGGGAAGGGTATGACAGTGGGGTATGTATCCTTCCACAGAATTTTGAAGTAGCCTGAAAATGCGGTGTTTAGCAGAAGCAGACAGTGAATTTAGTTATTTTTAGTTTTGAATTTATAATATCGAACCTCCTCAGTGGAGAGGGTAGGACGTAGCCCAGTTGTAAAGCGTTCGCTTGATGCGCAGTCGGTCTGGGATCGATCCCCGGCGGTGGGCCCATTGGGCTATTTCTTGCTCCAACCAGTGCACCACGACTAGTATATCAAAGGCTGTGATATGTGCTATCCTGTCTGTGGGATGGTGCATGTAAAAGAACCCTTGCTGCTAATCGAAAAGAGTAGCCCATGAAATGGCGACAGCGGGTTTCCTATCTCAATATCTGTGTGGTTCTTAACCATATGTCCGCGCTATATAACCGTAAATAAAATGTGTGGAGTGCGTCATTAAATAAACATTTCCTTCCTCTCTATTTCTCGCTCCAGCCAGTGCACCACGACTGGTATATAAAAGCCGTGGTATGTACTACCCTGTTTGTGGGATGGTGCATATAAAAGATCACTTGCTGCTAATCGAAAAGAGTAGCCCATGAAGTGGCGACAGCGGGTTTCCTCTCTCCATATATGTGTGGTCCTTAACAATATGTCCGACGCCATATAACCATAAATAAAATGTGTTGAGTGTGTCGTTAAATAAAACATTTTCTTCCTCTTTATTTCTCGCTCCAGCCAGTACACCACGACTAGTATATCAAAGGCTGTGGTATGTGCTATCCTGTCTGTGGGATGGTGCATGTAAAAGAACCCTTGCTGCTAATAGAAAAGAGTAGCCCATGAAGTGGCGACAGCGGGTTTCCTCCCTCAATATCTATGTAGTCCTTAACCATATGTCCAATGCCATATAACCGTAAATAAAATGTGTTGAGTGCGTCGTTAAACCATTTTCTTCCTTCCTCAGTGGACTCATTCTCTGTTTTTTTTCCCATTCCAACCTTTACGTTAAAGTTTAAAGTTTGTTTTCTTAAACGACGCCACTAGAGCACATCGATTTATTAATCATTTGCTATTGGATGTCAAACATATGGTAATTCTGAAAGTTTTAGAGAGGAAACCCGCCACATTTTTCCATTAGTAGTAAGGAATCTTTTATATGCACAATTGCACAAATAGGATAGTACATATATGATATCATGTAACATTAAAAATCGACATTCATAAACGACATGAAATCTCCGTTTTGTACTACGTTCGGAAATACGTATATAAAACAAAAGAGATTGTTTTAACTGATTTCTTTACTTTCGTATTTATAAAATAACTGTTTATGTTATTTTTTAATGTTTAAATTGTTTGTATTAATGTTTGAAAATATGTGAGAATTCCCTAATTCTTCTTCTGACGGGAAACGCTGAACTGCAGAATGGGGATTCCCCTTATGCTGTGTATTAATTCCCTAATTCATCTTCTGACTGGAAACGCTGAACTGCAGAATGGGGATTCCCCTTATGCTGTGTATTAATTTACTAATTCATCTTCTGACTGGAAACGCTGAACTGCAGAATGGAGATTCCCCTTATGCTGTGTATTAATTTCCTAATTCGTCTTCTGACTGAAAACGCTGAACTGCAGAATGGGGATTCCCCTTATGCTGTGTATTAATTTCCTAATTCGTCTTCTGACGGGAAAAGATGAACTGCAGAATGGGGATTCCCCTTATGCTGTGTATTAATTTCCTAATTCATCTTCTGACTGGAAACGCTGACTGCAGAATGGGGATTCCCCTTATGCTGTGTATTAATTTCCTAATTCATCTTCTGACGGGAAAAGATGAACTGCAGAATGGGGATTCCCCTTATGCTGTGTATTAATTTCCTAATTCATCTTCTGACTGGAAACGCTGAACTGCAGAATGGGGATTCCCCTTATGCTGTGTATTAATTTCCTAATTCATCTTCTGACGGGAAAAGATGAACCGCAGAATGGGGATTCCCCTTATGCTGTGTATTAATTTCCTAATTCATCTTCTGACGGGAAAAGATGAACCGCAGAATGGGGATTCCCCTTATGCTGTGTATTAATTTCCTAATTCATCTTCTGACGGGAAAAGATGAACCGCAGAATGGGGATTCCCCTTATGCTGTGTATTAATTTCCTAATTCATCTTCTGACGGGAAAAGATGAACCGCAGAATGGGGATTCCCCTTATGCTGTGTATTAATTTCCTAATTCATCTTCTGACTGGAAACGCTGAACTGCAGAATGGGGATTCCCCTTATGCTGTGTATTAATTTCCTAATTCATCTTCTGACGGGAAAAGATGAACTGCAGAATGGGGATTCCCCTTATGCTGTGTATTAATTTCCTAATTCATCTTCTGACTGGAAACGCTGAACTGCAGAATGGGGATTCCCCTTATGCTGTGTATTAATTTCCTAATTCATCTTCTGACTGGAAACGCTGAACTGCAGAATGGGGATTCCCCTTATGCTGTGTATTAATTTCCTAATTCATCTTCTGACTGGAAACGCTGAACTGCAGAATGGGGATTCCCCTTATGCTGTGTATTAATTTCCTAATTCATCTTCTGACAATCCTCGGAAAAGATGAACTGCAGAATGGGGATTCCCTGTATTAATTTCCTTATGCTGACGCCATGTATTAATTTCCTTCCTTCTTAATTTCCTGGAAGAAAGAGTTCGATCGTTATTTCACACTCTGTATTAATTTCCTGAAAGAAAGAGTTCGATCGTTATTTCACACTCTGTATTAATTTCCTGAAAGAAAGAGTTTGATTGTTATTTCACACTCTGTATTAATTTCCTGAAAGAAAGAGTTCGATCGTTATTTCACACTCTGTATTAATATTCTGAAAGAAAGAGTTCGATTGTTATTTCAAAGATTTGTATATTGATGAAATAGGTATTCACTTGAAATGTTAAAAATTTAGCATCACAATTGTTTACATTCATGCGAGTATGAACCACATAACCTTTTCACACTCTGTATTAATATCCTGAAAGAAAGAGTTCAATTGTTATTTCACACTCTGTATTAATATCCTGAAAGAAAGAGTTCGATCGTTATTTCACACTCTGTATTAATATCCTGAAAGAAAGAGTTCAATTGTTATTTCACACTCTGTATTAATATCCTGAAAGAAAGAGTTCAATTGTTATTTCACACTCTGTATTAATATTCTGAAAGAAAGAGTTCGATTGTTATTTCAAAGATTTGTATATTGATGAAATAGGTATTCACTTGAAATGTTAAAAATTTAGCATCACAATTGTTTACATTCATGCGAGTATGAACCACATAACCTTTTCACACTCTGTATTAATATCCTGAAAGAAAGAGTTCAATTGTTATTTCACACTCTGTATTAATATCCTGAAAGAAAGAGTTCGATCGTTATTTCACACTCTGTATTAATATCCTGAAAAAAAGAGTTCGATCGTTATTTCACACTCTGTATTAATTTCCTGAAAGAAAGAGTTCGATCGTTATTTCACATTCTGTATTAATTTCCTGAAAGAAAGAGTTCGATCGTTATTTCACACTCTGTATTAATATTCTGAAAGAAAGAGTTCGATTGTTATTTCAAAGATTTGTATATTGATGAAATAGGTATTCACTTGAAATGTTAAAAATTTAGCATCACAATTGTTTACATTCATGCGAGTATGAACCACATAACCTTTTCACACTCTGTATTAATATCCTGAAAGAAAGAGTTCGATTGTTATTTCACACTCTGTATTAATATCCTGAAAGAAAGAGTTCGATTGTTATTTCAAAGTATCGTATATTGAAATAGTTATTCACTTGAAATGATAAAAATTGAACATGATAATTGTTTACATTCATGTGAGTATGAACCACATAACCTTTTCACACTCTGTATTAATATCCTGAAAGGAAGAGTTCAATTGTTATTTCACACTCTGTATTAATATCCTGAAAGAAAGAGTTCAATTGTTATTTCAAAGTATCGTATATTGAAATAGTTATTCTCTTGAAATGATAAAAATTGAACATGATAATTGTTTACATTCATGTGAGTATGAACCACATAACCTTTTCACACTGATGTATTTGAATGGCTGCGTGCTAACACGCTACACCAGTCACACAGTATGCAAATCTGTTCTTTTCTTTAAACATTCATGAACGTTACCAATTATCTCTCAATCTCAGGTATAGGAAAAAGATTCCATCATATGTTGTCATGTGATTGGTGGTGAACATTTTGAAAAATCCACCACCTCGGGTGTACTTTTTCTATCCCACATGTCCACATATGATCAGGGTTGTGAGAGCTACATGGAAACGTGTAAATGCGCTTTTCCATTTCGTCTGAAAAAACAAAAAGACATGATGTACAATACTGTTGACCACACAAAGTTCATTTGCATGTTTTCACGGTTTCAAGTTTATGATGTGTGCCTTATATTGTAAGTTATAACCAATATAGATTTGTTAGTATTGAATGCAATTTTTGGCAGATCCAGGGGTTGCAATTTCCTTAGACACCGGCCGCAGTAAGCTTTTTTATTCCAGTCCCTCTCGCATCCCTGTATGATGGAAGGAAGAAAATGGTTTATTTAACGACACACTCAACACATTTTATTTACGGTGATATGGCGTCGGACATACGGTTAAGGACCACACAGATATTGAGGGAGAAAACCCATTGTCGCCACTTCGTGGGCTACTCTTTTCGATTAGCAGCAAGGGATCTTTTATATGCATCATCCCATAGACAGGATAGCACATACCACAGCCTTTGATGTACCAGTTATGGTGCACTGGCTACAGCGAGAAATAGCTCAATGGGCCCACTGATGGGGATCTGTGCATCAAGCGAACACTTTGTGTGAGATTGGAGTTACAGGGCAGATTGTCTATAAATTGCCTGAACGTTTTCCACTTGGTGAAGTCGTGTTCACAATGTGGAAATTATTCATTCACAATATTCATGAGCTACAAATGAATGCAATACATGCCAAGTTGGTTTTTTGAAGGGTTTTTTTTTGTACAAAATATTTTCTAATTATATTTTCAAACTGACAGTGAAATCAGATATACTTCATACGAATAACAATTTTAAGTGTTTTTTTTGTTTTTCTATAATTCCTGGTTAGCTTTAGGTAAAAAGAAAAAGAAAAGTGTTTTCATTGGAACAGCATTGTTTACTTCTATGTGCAGATTGTGCAAAAGAAAAACAAACATTTTGTACCTGTATGTACAGAATTATTAGGATGTAAAATACCTTTCAGGCTACTACAAACATTGGGACATGCAACCAGAAAGAAAGAAGGAAATGTTTTGTTTAACCAAGCACTCGCCACATTTTATTTACGGTTATATGGCGTTGGGACATATGGTTAAGGACCACACAGAAAGAAAGAAATGTTTTATTTAGCGACGCACTCAACACATTTTTATTTACGATTATATGGCATCAGACATATGGTTAAGGACCACACAGATATTGAGTGAGGAAACCCACTGTCGCCACTTCATGGGCTACTCTTTTCGATTAGCAGCAAGGGATCTTTTATATGCACCATCCCAAAGACAGGGTAGTACATACCATGGTCTTTAATATACCAGTCTTCGTGCACTGGCTGGAACGAGAAATAGCCCAATGGGCCCACCGACGGGGATCGATCCTATACCCGACCGTGCATCGAGCGAGTGCTGTACCACTGGGCTATGTCCTGCCCCTGTAACCAGTAGTAACCACTGTATCTACAATCATGGCTCCGAATTCATTTTGTGGAATGCAACTCAATTTCAGCCGCTTGACATTTTAATTCGGAAGCAAATGCTAGAAACTGAGAATCAATTATAGAGCTCTTATACTTTGCTGTAATTTTACGTAAATTAAAACTAATTATTGTCTTGTCTATTTTCCTTTGTTCGATTTAATTTAATTTTCGTCATCATGATACATGTCTAGAGCTCTTGTACTTTGCTGTAAATGTATGTAAATTTAAACTAATTATTATCTTTTCTTTTTTTCTCCTTTGTATACGATATCTAATTTAATAATGGTCATCCTGTTATAGACGTCTTGTACTTCACTGTAATTTTAATTAAATTTAAATAAACAATTTTGTTGTCTTTTCTTCTTTTTTCTGCTTTGTACGATATCTAATTTAATATTGGTAATCCTGACATAAACCTCCTGTAGTTTACTGTAATTTTACATAAATTTAAACTAATAATTTTCTTTTATTATTTTTGTCCTTTAGTTTTTCTTTTTTTTCTTTTCTTTGTACGATATCAGATTTAATATTGTTTGTCCTGACATAGACCTCATGTACTGCAATTGTACATAAATTTAAATGAATAATTTTCTTTTATTATTTTTTTCTTTACTTTTTTCTTTTCTTTGTAAGATATCTAATTTAATATTGGTCGTCCTGACGTAAACCTCTTGTACTTTACTGTAATTGTTCATAAATTTAAATGAATAATTTTCTTTTATAATTTTTTTCCTTTATTTTTCTTTTTTTCTTTTCTTCTTTTCTTTGTAAGATGTGTAATTTAATATTGGTCATCCTGACGTAAACCTCTTGTCCTTTACTGTAATTGTACATAAATTTAAATGAATAATTTTCTTTTATTAGTTTTTTTTTCTTTTGTTTTTCTTGTTTTTATTTTCTTTGTATGATACCTAATTTAATATTGGTCGTCCTGACATAAACCTCTTGTAGTTTACAGTAATTGTTCATAAATTCAAAGTAATTATTTTTTTTTCTTCTTTTTTTTTTCTTTTCATGAAATCTAATTTAGTATTGGTAATGCTGACATCAATATGGTTGGCACTGATTTCTTAATCTCAGTAGTTATGAATACTTTAAGATGTAGAGAAAAGCTGCTTGTGAACTTGATTATCAAAAATCATTTTTTAGTCTTTGTGAGTGTGGTGCTTTAGCATATGTCTGATGCCATATAACCGTAAATACAATGTGTTGAGTGTGTTGTTAAATAAAACATTTCTTTCTTTCACTTTATTGTAACTTTATCCAAATGCAACAAGTTTGTAGATTAACCAAATTTAAGTGTCCATTTTCATGAGTTAAAACTAGGGTCTGGTATATACCAAAGGCCATGGTATGTACTATCCTGTATGTGGGATGGTGCATATAAAAGATCCCTTGCTACTAATGGAAAAATGTGGCGGATTTCCTCGCTAAGACTGTGAAAATTACAACCAATAGCCGATGATTACTAAATCAATGTGCTCTAGTGGAGTTGTTAAACAAAACAAACTTTAATTTTAAACTAGGGTCTGCAACTTTAATCATATGTCCACAAATGTGTTGAAAGTTTGTTTTGTTTAACGACACCACTAGAGCACATTGATTTATTAATCATCGGCTATTGATGTCAAACATTTTATAATTTTGACATATAGTCTTTAGAGAGAAAACCCGCTACATTTTTCCATTAATAGCAAGGGATATTTTATATACACCATCCCACACATAGGATAGCACATACCACAGCCTTTAATATACCAGTTGTGGTGCACTGGCTGGAGTGAGATTTCCTGTCCCAAGTCGGGGCCCCAGATTTTATCTGAGGCTGGACTCTGGATGGACGTGTTCGACACCCCAGTGGTACATGAGCATGTTAAACTAGTTACCTGACCTGATGGAGTGAGAAATAGCCCAATAGGAATCGATCTATCAATGTGTTGAGTGCATACATCATTAAATAAAACATTTCTTCCTTAATACACAATTTGAGGGTGAGACGTCGTAGCCCAGTGGTAAAGCATTTGCTTGGTGTGCGGTCAGTCTGGGATTGATCTCCGTCGGTGGGCCCATTGAGATATTTCTCAATCCAGCCAGTGCACCTTGACTGGTATATCAAAGGCCGTGATATATGTGTTATACTGTCTGTGGGATGTGCATATATAAAAGATCCCTTGCTGCTAATCAAAAAGAGCAGCCCATGAAGTGGCGACAGCGGGTTTCCTCTGTCAGTATCTGTGGTCCTTAACCATATGTGTGACACCATATAACCATAAATTAAATGTGTTGAGTGCGTCGTTAAATAAAACATTTCCATTCCATTCCATTATTACACAAGTTCTGAATATGGTCTCTAATGGTTGTATTATATATGTACTGTGATATAAATTTATTTGACAATGCATTCAAATGCACACGTGTACAATAAACATTTATATAACTGTTACGGTATAATGACACTTTATTGTACTTGGCTGGTGCTATGAATACAGACAGACACAATGTAACAACGGCTGTCTACTTTCTTAATGTAATACACTCATTTTCATTGGTTAAAATGGTCACTGACTGGCTCAAGAGCTACTGTAGAATTATTTTTTTTACTGGCCTTGGTGGCGTCATGGTTAGGCCATTGGTCTACAGGCTGGTAGGTACTGGGTTCGGATCCCAGTCGAGGCATGGGATTTTTAATCCAGATACCGACTCCAAACCCTGAGTGAGTGCTCCGCAAGGCTCAATGGGTAGGTGTAAACCACTTGCACCGACCAGTGATCCATAACTGGTTCAACAAAGGCCATGGTTTGTGCTATTCTACCTGTGGGAAGCACAAATAAGAGATCCCTTGCTGCTAATCGGAAAGAATAGCCCATGTATTGGCGACAGTGGGTTTCCTCTAAAAATCTGTGTGGTCCATAACCAAATGTCTGACGCCATATAACCGTAAATAAAAATGTGTTGAGTGCATAGTTAAATAAAACATTTCTTTCTTTCTTTCTTTCTTGTGTCATCAAATTAAACATTTCTTCCTTATTACACAATTTCTGAATATGGTCTCTAATGGTTGTATTATTACGTTGATATACTTTGTTGTACTTTGATATCAATTTATTTGACAATGCATTCACATGCACAGTGTACAATAAACATTTATATAACTGCAGGGCTCGAAATGCAGTGTTAGTACATGCACCGGTGCATGCTGATTTTTGCGTGTGCATGTAACTTTTAAAACTGGGTACACGCGGTGCATGCTAATATTTTCCAAGTACTGTGTATTGTGTATACTAGTATGCTGTTGTCTACCAGATTCAGACTCAAGTTGTTGAATTTTGCATATGCATTTCGTAATCTGTTCGCCACATGGCACATGAAAATGATAACTTTTATCTTATTGGTGCATCCATTTTGTATCCCATAATCCTACTTACAACAATGGCGCCCTTTCGGTCATTTCCATGAAATATATTTGCGAAAATGCCGGCAATATCTCGGTTATATCCGTGAACGGTATTAGGGACCGACTTTGAGGTATCCACGCGCATAACACAGTTGTTGTCGTCACTGACAAATTGAGCTCCACAAGATCTGTGAACAATGCAAAGTACTGTAACTGCCTTGAACATTTTCGACCTCAGATATGGGCACTTGATCAGATGATTGCGAACGTGCAGGTGCGTTATTCGCATAGTTGACTCGAAGTCAGCCAGTGATAATTTCAATCGCAACTTCTCGTCGAATTCCATAGGCTAATTTATATTATACCAACAGATCTTATCGAGTTCAAAAAGTTGATAACTTGCTGAATACAAAACACAAATATTTGTACGTTTTTGTAATAGGCCTATTATAGATTTCTGTAAGGCGTTTACGTTGGGTGAAATTTTCAAATTTGATCAAGAATCAGTAATAAACGTATTGCCGAATAATTCCGAATAGCTTCGTATAAAAACAAAAAACAAAACGAAATTGCCTTATTTTTGGTGCATGCAGAATTTTAAGGGTGCATATAACTTTTTTTTCAGCATGCACCTGGTGCATGTAGATTTATTTTTTCATTTCTAGTCCTGAACTGTTACGGTATAATGACAATTTATTGTACTTGGCTGGTGCTATGAATACAGACAGACACAATGTAACAACGGCTGTCTACTTTCTTAACATAATACACTCATTTTCATTGGTTAAAATGGTCACAGACTGTCTCTAGAGCCGATTTAGAGTTGTCAATATTCAGAAATGCATTTCAATTATTTTGCCCCACGCCAATCCCCCAATGTTAGTGTATTTAAGCTCTATCTCCCTTTTTAAGTGACATCTGATTATTAGTGTTATTTAGTAAAATTGTATTGACTTAAAGTAAAGAAGGGCTAGTGAATTTTTAATCGTGGCTAGTATATATTTTTTAAATCACTGATCCCATGGCTAGTGGATTTTGTAAAAATTCTAGAATCCCTGCTATCCCACAGACAGGATAGCACATACCACAGCCGGGTGGTAAGAGAAATAGCCCAATGAGCCTACTGAGCCCACTGACGAGGATCGATCCCAGGCCAACTGTATCACCCAAGTGCTTTACCACTGGACTATGTCCTGCCCCCTTACCTATATACATGTATATGTGTTTGTGATGTTCTTTCAAAAAAAATTAAAAAATTATTTATGTTATATGTTTGTGGCATCTTTAAAAAAAATGGTGTCAAAATAACCATATGATCAGATGCAGGTCTAGCTCTGGCACTCACTCGCCAATTGTGAAATTCAAAAACAATTGGCAAATTTTATTTTAATTTGGCAAAATAATTTCATGACATAATTGATAATTTGTTAGAAAAGATCTGGGTTTGTACAATTTTTGAAGTTTTATACATAATTTGGCAAAAATTCTGCTGACCCATAGCTACAAATGTAGCCCTCAGATATTTTGACATCCAATAGCCGATGTGCTCTAGTGGTATCATTAAACACAACTAACTTTATTTACTTAAAAAAAACCCAGAAGAATAAAAGAGAAGAAATATCTGTCTCTTTACGTGTATTAAACAAAATAAACTTTAGCATCTAGTTCATGAGCATTTTTTTTAACTCGTTAAAAAAAAAAATCTTAATCTGTTTTGAGACAAGGAAAAGAAGGCACTCATGGACAACAATCATTAGCAATAACGGTGATTTTTCTTCTATTCTGCAGCATTATTATGTTGCTTTATCTTGTTCTCCTGTTTCCTCTTTTCTTTCGCTCTTTTTTATTTAAAATTCCAGATCAGAAAAACACTATATATACGCATGTATATAAACTGTTGTTTTAATGTGTCACGCTAATTTGTAAGACGTATATTTACAGCAGTAAATCAGGGACCCAACCCTGACACTGCTATTGCGATCTGGGGTAATAAATATATAAAATAATAAATAATAATAATAATAATTAAAACAATTAATAATAATAATTAAAAAAAAAAAAAAAAAAAAATCAAAAAATCTTAATCAAACTCCAAAGGAGCCCTCTCAGAGTTGCATAATGACCAAACTATTTATTAATGTTTCTTGTGCAATGTAAAGATTATACCTTCAGTTACCTGCACAGAAAAAGAAGAAAGAAAAAGACATCCAAGTAATTTCATTTCCTACTTTTTATAAAGGTTATATTTTACGTCTATATTAATGTTGCAACATCCAATAATGAAGGCAGCAGATTAATGCAGTATCACAGTGTGAATTGCAACTCCATACTGATAAAGAACTGGCTCGTATTTTAAATAATGGATACATAAAAAAGATACCGTATTTCCTCTAATAAGTGCAGGGCCTCAAATAAGCGCCAGCCTCCAATAAGCACTGTTCACATCCAATAGCTGATGATTAATAAATCAATGTGCTCTAGTGGTGTCATTAAACAAAGCAAAGCACTGGGTCTGTAACACTTTGCAACAAAATAAATGCCGGGCCTCCAATAAACACTGGGTAAGCCAGCCAAAAACGGATTACTCCCTGGCATAATTTAGGCACTTAATGTGAACAAATAATATTAATTTGTTCATTGTTTCGTTAAAGTTTAAAAGTTTTGTTACAGTTTGAAATTAAAGTTTAAAAATAAATATAATTTTAAGTTTGTATTTTTAAGCTTTAATTTCTAAAATTTGTTTGAAAAAATAAAGGCCTGGTTTCCAATAAGTGCCGGCTTTGTGACCATTTTGATATGAATAAGCGCCCAGGCACTTACTGGAGGAAATACGGTATGCTTTGATATATCAGGCATGGTGCACTGGCTGGATCGAGAAATAGCCGGTTTTCAGAGTTGTGGCAATTTGACAAAATAACTTTACTAATTACAGTTATACACCTGCCAGTAAATCTGTGTGCCGTAATAAAGAACAAACAATGCATTGGAAATACACATTTGTTACCAACAATTATTGCCGGTACCACAAATCGAATATTCCGTTGAATATGATCGAAATAAAGCAGATGCATGTTTGTTTTAAATATAAAAAAATTAGGTCAGTGAGGTTTGTTAATCATTCAGGCATTGAATTTGAGGATTTAAAAAAAAAAAAAAAATAATAATAATAACACTAGAATTATAAAATGGTTGGACGTACATGTAATATAGATATATTTCGATTCCATTGCATAATCTTAATATATGCTTGTCACCCAAAATCGGTGATTCGCGAAAGCATTGAATCTGAATCTTGCTAAATTGGCAGCCTGCTATTGAAAAAAGTCTTTGTGGCTGAAATGTAAATTAATTAGGCTGTTTGTATGTTTATGTTCATTGTACCATTACTATTCCAGCCATTGCATCACGATGTCACTGGTATATCATAGGTCATTGTATGTGCTGTCCTCTCTGTGGGATGGTGCATATAAAAGATCCCTTGCTTCTAATGGAAAAATGTAGCGTGTTTTCTCTCTAACACTATATGTATATGGCAGAATTACCAAATGTTTGGCATCCAATCAGTGGCATAGCGTGGGTTGCCAGCGCCTGGGGCACGGCAAGTATTGCACCCTCTAACCAGTGGACTTTTAGCACTCCCCGAGTCCCTTCCACCAGTCCAGAATTTTGCACCCACGGCAACCGCCTCAGTGGCCACGCCCATGCTACGCCAATGGATCTAATAACCAATGATTAATAATCGTAAACTGATGGCGAATGTGTTTTGTCTTGTGATTGGTTAATTATATATTTTTTCTGGGATCAAATGAAAATAACACCCGGAAAGCTAATGACGTCATTAGAAAGTGACGTCATTAGTAGTTGGAACAGGCCAAGTTGACGGTTCAAGGGTCTACAGTTAGATTGTAGCTAGGTATTTTTTTCAAGAAGTACAGTTAGTCCCGTAGAAAAACGATTCAGTTTACCATATGGAGTTTTTAGATTTGCAGGTGTTATTGTCTATTTTGATGCCTGCAAATGTTTCATTTTGTAACCTTAGGCAAACGCCTTCAGTCAAAATGTCTCTAGTGGTGTCATTAAAAAAAAAAAACTTTTTTTAATTGTTTATTTCACCTTTTCAGAAAATAATTCTTTGTTGGATCATTTGCCAAATATATATACAGTGAAACCTGTCTAAACAGGACCCTGAATAAACTGGAATCCTGTCTAAATTATAAAACATGACCCTCCTGTCTAATTTGGATAAATATTAGCTGCCCGGCATGATCCAGTTTAGTTGGGTTTCACGGTCTATATTATAAATTTGGCAGTCACATTGAAGGTAGTACTAAACCAAATAACTTCCGGCTGGGTCAAAGTTCGAGGTGCACCAACCTTTTGATAGAGAAGTTAAGACCACAAATCCTGTGATTGGTGATAAATGTGAGTTTGTTGGTTGTAAAAAAAAAATAAAAAAAGTTTCATCTACGCAAAAGATGTATGCAATTTTATTTATTTCATCTAGTACCACTGTGTCAAGTAGCCTTGTGCTTGAAACGTATGGGGTACTTGTGGAAAAATGTACTCAAATTTTGTGTGGAACTAGGGTAGTCATAGATACTACCCGTTATCTCTGAAATTAGCAGCTTTACCCTCAATTTGTGTTTATGTCGATTGATACACTGCAGGTAGGAGGTTTAGCCACATATGGTACTATATTGTCATCTATGGGATTTGATTTGGTAGTATACACCCTGAGCCTTTTATTTTTAATAATAATAATAATAATAATAATAATAATAAATTCTTTATTTAGCGAGGGTAACACACTTAGCAAAAGCTAATCTTCCCTGAGACCCTGAGGTACAAACAATACAGAATTACAATACATACATTTATGAACAAATAGAAAATACATACCCAGTATATGGCAATAAACGTATGTACAAATGATATTATTTTAGAAAATATTTCTTGAGTCTATATTTAAAAACAGCAGTATTTGGCGATGATTGGATAGCTTTATGTAATTGATTCCAAAGTACTGGTCCAGAGTAACTGAAAGCATGTTTAAATAAAGACATTTTAGGTTTTGGAATTAATAGATTTCTATCCTCTACATTTCGAAGGTTGTAGGGATTGTTTTCTCCAACATATATTAATAAGTTTGAAAGATAGTTTGGGGCTTCATTGTATAGACATTTATAAATTTGTAAACATTTGTGATAGTGGATTCGTGTTTCCATTGTCATCCATTTTAACTGTTTAAATAGTGGGGCAGATGGAGTAATAGGATCTACATCTAATATCATCCTTGCAGCTCTCTTTTGCAGTTTTAGTAAACGTTCTAATCCATCCTGATTACAGTTTCCCCAAATTACACAGCAGTAATCGATGAGTGGTAAAATATACCCATTGTAGAAAAGTTTTCTTGTATCTAAATTTAAATGCTTAATGATTTTCGATAAAAGATACAGACTTTTAGAGATCAAGGAACAGACATGTTTAACCTGATTTGTCCATTTAAAATTATTATCAACTTTGATTCCTAAAAGTTTTTCACAATCAGTGTTTGCAGACGTTCTGAATTTATTATAAGAGAAATATCATTTTGAATTGCAGCTTCTTGTCTTGTCATATATTTGGTCTTTTTTGTGTTTATGAACATTTTATTATAGGAACACTCATTAATGAGTAATGAAAAAAGTAGCAAAATGCACTCGTAAGTGTGAATTCATGAACTAAGTACTCTCTCGATCCCACAGGACTTGTGCGTTAATTTGTTTCTCACGAATCCACACTTTCTTTTTCATACAAAGTGTGTGTCTATATATTTTATATGTGTGTGTGTGTGTGTGTGTGTGTGTGTGTGTGTGTGTGTGTGTGTGTGTGTGTGTGTGTTTGTGTATATATATATATATATACAGTCAAACCTGTCCTAGCGGCCACCTGTATTCAGCGGTCACCTGCCTTAAGCGGCCACTTTTTTCCCTCCTAAACGATTTATAATGTAAATGCACCTGTAATAAGCGGTCACCTGTATAACGCTGCCAACGGCCACCTAAATCGGATCCCAAATCGTTAAAATACCTGTATTAAGCGGCCACAGTTACATTTTGCTATTATATAAAAGGGATATTTTAGCAACAGCGATATGGTTCAGCAAATAACCGGTCTTCACACCTTCAGGAATACTAGTACCCATTCAGTCCCGACATCTCTACTGTGTATCAAGTAAGAAAGTATGACTCTGGATTGCATCTAATTGCATCTGGGCAGGCTACGCTTGACAGTTGTAGATTCACGTACTATGACAATACACCGCATGAAGTAGGAATTAAATAATTAAATGGAAAAAGAAAACAAACGGTTAATTTAATACTTTCCATTTGCATTATTTCTGCAGGAGTCGACATGTCAAATGTTGATTTATAGTCATCAGTGAAACACACATCGGTTGACTAGCAGTACAAATGGTAAAGCACGAAACAACAACACATATTTTAAAGACTGTATATGTGGCAACCTGTACTCAGTGGCCACCTGCTTTAAGCGGACACTTATATCTACTACCTAATGACTGCTTAAGACAGGTTTGACTGTATGTGTGTGTGTGTATATATATATTAGAGAGAGAGGGAGAGACAGAGAGAGAGGGGAGGGGGGGAGAGTACCTGTATACCAGAAGCAATTTTCTCTATCTAGACCTTGTAGATTATTTCTATTATGACTACCATATGCTTCGAGACTCGGGAGTAATCACCGTTGATAGATTCAGTATTCAGAGAGTAAGTCGGTATGTTCTGCTCCTGTTGGGCTCTCTTTAGAGATTTGTCTTTCTCCGGTAATCCTCACAGTTCGAGATCATTAACACCTGTGGCAGTGTTTCTAGAAATCAGTGTTCTAGTGCAATCAGTTGGCAGAAAGGTGTCGGAAAGCCATGCTAGAAGAACAGTCTGCTACAGGTCCCTAGATGGTAATGTGCAGCCATTGAATTTGGCAGAAAGGTGTCGGAAAGCCATGCTAGAAAAACAGTCTGCTACAGGTCCCTAGATGGTAATGTGCAGCCATTGAATTTGGCAGAAAGGTGTCAGAAAGCCATGCTAGAAAAACAGTCTGCTACAGGTCCCTAGATGGTAATGTGCAGCCATTGAATTTGGCAGAAAGGTGTCGGAAAGCCATGCTAGAAGAACAGTCTGCTACAGGTCCCTAGATGGTAATGTGCAGCCATTGAATTTGGCAGAAAGGTGTCAGAAAGCCATGCTAGAAGAACAGTCTGCTACAGGTCCCTAGATGGTAATGTGCAGCCATTGAATTTGGCAGAAAGGTGTCGGAAAGCCATGCTAGAAGAACAGTCTGCTACAGGTCCCTAGATGGTAATGTGCAGCCATTGAATTTGGCAGAAAGGTGTCGGAAAGCCATGCTAGAAGAACAGTCTGCTACAGGTCCCTAGATGGTAATGTGCAGCCATTGAATTTGGCAGAAAGGTGTCGGAAAGCCATGCTAGAAGAACAGTCTGCTACAGGTCCCTAGATGGTAATGTGCAGCCATTGAATTTGGCAGAAAGGTGTCGGAAAGCCATGCTAGAAGAACAGTCTGCTACAGGTCCCTAGATGGTAATGTGCAGCCATTGAATTTGGCAGAAAGGTGTCAGAAAGCCATGCTAGACAAACAGTCTGCTACAGGTCCCTAGATGGTAATGTGCAGCCATTGAATTTGGCAGAAAGGTGTCAGAAAGCCATGCTAGACAAACAGTCTGCTACAGGTCCCTAGATGGTAATGTGCAGCCATTGAATTTGGCAGAAAGGTGTCAGAAAGCCATGCTAGAAGAACAGTCTGCTACAGGTCCCTAGATGGTAATGTGCAGCCATTGAATTTGGCAGAAAGGTGTCGGAAAGCCATGCTAGAAGAACAGTCTGCTACAGGTCCCTAGATGGTAATGTGCAGCCATTGAATTTGGCAGAAAGGTGTCGGAAAGCCATGCTAGAAGAACAGTCTGCTACAGGTCCCTAGATGGTAATGTGCAGCCATTGAATTTGGCAGAAAGGTGTCGGAAAGCCATGCTAGAAGAACAGTCTGCTACAGGTCCCTAGATGGTAATGTGCAGCCATTGAATTTGGCAGAAAGGTGTCAGAAAGCCATGCTAGAAGAACAGTCTGCTACAGGTCCCTAGATGGTAATGTGCAGCCATTGAATTTGGCAGAAAGGTGTCGGAAAGCCATGCTAGAAGAACAGTCTGCTACAGGTCCCTAGATGGTAATGTGCAGCCATTGAATTTGGCAGAAAGGTGTCAGAAAGCCATGCTAGAAGAACAGTCTGCTACAGGTCCCTAGATGGTAATGTGCAGCCATTGAATTTGGCAGAAAGGTGTCGGAAAGCCATGCTAGACAAACAGTCTGCTACAGGTCCCTAGATGGTAATGTGCAGCCATTGAATTTGGCAGAAAGGTGTCAGAAAGCCATGCTAGACAAACAGTCTGCTACAGGTCCCTAGATGGTAATGTGCAGCCATTGAATTTGGCAGAAAGGTGTCAGAAAGCCATGCTAGAAGAACAGTCTGCTACAGGTCCCTAGATGGTAATGTGCAGCCATTGAATTTGGCAGAAAGGTGTCGGAAAGCCATGCTAGAAGAACAGTCTGCTACAGGTCCCTAGATGGTAATGTGCAGCCATTGAATTTGGCAGAAAGGTGTCGGAAAGCCATGCTAGAAGAACAGTCTGCTACAGGTCCCTAGATGGTAATGTGCAGCCATTGAATTTGGCAGAAAGGTGTCGGAAAGCCATGCTAGAAGAACAGTCTGCTACAGGTCCCTAGATGGTAATGTGCAGCCATTGAATTTGGCAGAAAGGTGTCAGAAAGCCATGCTAGAAGAACAGTCTGCTACAGGTCCCTAGATGGTAATGTGCAGCCATTGAATTTGGCAGAAAGGTGTCGGAAAGCCATGCTAGAAGAACAGTCTGCTACAGGTCCCTAGATGGTAATGTGCAGCCATTGAATTTGGCAGAAAGGTGTCGGAAAGCCATGCTAGAAGAACAGTCTGCTACAGGTCCCTAGATGGTAATGTGCAGCCATTGAATTTGGCAGAAAGGTGTCGGAAAGCCATGCTAGAAGAACAGTCTGCTACAGGTCCCTAGATGGTAATGTGCAGCCATTGAATTTGGCAGAAAGGTGTCAGAAAGCCATGCTAGAAGAACAGTCTGCTACAGGTCCCTAGATGGTAATGTGCAGCCATTGAATTTGGCAGAAAGGTGTCGGAAAGCCATGCTAGAAGAACAGTCTGCTACAGGTCCCTAGATGGTAATGTGCAGCCATTGAATTTGGCAGAAAGGTGTCAGAAAGCCATGCTAGAAGAACAGTCTGCTACAGGTCCCTAGATGGTAATGTGCAGCCATTGAATTTGGCAGAAAGGTGTCGGAAAGCCATGCTAGAAGAACAGTCTGCTACAGGTCCCTAGATGGTAATGTGCAGCCATTGAATTTGGCAGAAAGGTGTCAGAAAGCCATGCTAGAAGAACAGTCTGCTACAGGTCCCTAGATGGTAATGTGCAGCCATTGAATTTGGCAGAAAGGTGTCAGAAAGCCATGCTAGAAGAACAGTCTGCTACAGGTCCCTAGATGGTAATGTGCAGCCATTGAATTTGGCAGAAAGGTGTCGGAAAGCCATGCTAGAAGAACAGTCTGCTACAGGTCCCTAGATGGTAATGTGCAGCCATTGAATTTGGCAGAAAGGTGTCGGAAAGCCATGCTAGAAGAACAGTCTGCTACAGGTCCCTAGATGGTAATGTGCAGCCATTGAATTTGGCAGAAAGGTGTCGGAAAGCCATGCTAGAAGAACAGTCTGCTACAGGTCCCTAGATGGTAATGTGCAGCCATTGAATTTGGCAGAAAGGTGTCGGAAAGCCATGCTAGAAGAACAGTCTGCTACAGGTCCCTAGATGGTAATGTGCAGCCATTGAATTTGGCAGAAAGGTGTCGGAAAGCCATGCTAGAAGAACAGTCTGCTACAGGTCCCTAGATGGTAATGTGCAGCCATTGAATTTGGCAGAAAGGTGTCGGAAAGCCATGCTAGAAGAACAGTCTGCTACAGGTCCCTAGATGGTAATGTGCAGCCATTGAATTTGGCAGAAAGGTGTCGGAAAGCCATGCTAGAAGAACAGTCTGCTACAGGTCCCTAGATGGTAATGTGCAGCCATTGAATTTGGCAGAAAGGTGTCGGAAAGCCATGCTAGAAGAACAGTCTGCTACAGGTCCCTAGATGGTAATGTGCAGCCATTGAATTTGGCAGAAAGGTGTCGGAAAGCCATGCTAGAAGAACAGTCTGCTACAGGTCCCTAGATGGTAATGTGCAGCCATTGAATTTGGCAGAAAGGTGTCGGAAAGCCATGCTAGACAAACAGTCTGCTACAGGTCCCTAGATGGTAATGTGCAGCCATTGAATTTGGCAGAAAGGTGTCAGAAAGCCATGCTAGAAAAACAGTCTGCTACAGGTCCCTAGATGGTAATGTGCAGCCATTGAATTTGGCAGAAAGGTGTCAGAAAGCCATGCTAGAAAAACAGTCTGCTACAGGTCCCTAGATGGTAATGTGCAGCCATTGAATTTGGCTAATAATTAAGAAGGAAGGAAATGTTTTATTTAACGACGCACTCAACACATTTTATTTATGGTTATATGGCATCAGACATATGGTTAAGGACCACACAGATATTGAGAGAAGAAACCTGTTGTCGCCACTTCATGGGCTACTCTTTTCGATTAGCAGCAAGGGATCTTTTATATGCACCATCCCATAGACAGGATAGTACATACCACAGCCTTTTTTTACACCAATTGTGGAGCACTGGCTGGAACGAGAAATAGCCCAATGGGTCCACTGATGGGGATTGATGACTAATAAGAGTGCAGGGCCATTTAGGAATAAGAATAGGAATAAGAAAAAACTGAATCCACTGCACTAGCTTTACCGAGGGGGCGGGACATACTCCAGTGATAAAGTGCATGCCTGATGCCCAGGCAGTCTAGGATCGATCCCCATCGGTGGACACATTGGACTATTTCTCGTTCCAGCCAGTCCACCACGATTGGTATATCAAAGGTCGTGGTATGTGCTATCCTGTCTGTGGGATGGTGCATTTAAAAGATCTGTTGCTATTATTGAAAAAATGTAGGGGGACCGATCCCAAAACAACTGCACACCAAGCGAGCATTTTACCATTGTGCTACGTCCCCCCTCTCTGATGGTAGGAAAAAAAGAAAGAAATGTTTTATTTAACGACGCACTCAACACATTTTATTTACGGTTATATGGCATCAGACGTATGGTTAAGGACCACACAGATTTTGAGAGGAAATCCGCTGTCGCCACTGCAGCAGCAAGGGATCTTTTATTTGCGCTTCCCACAGGCAGGATAGCACAAACCATGGCCTTTGTTGAACCAGTTATGGATCACTGGTCGGTGCAAGTGGTTTACACCTACCCATTGAGCCTTGCGGAGCACTCACTCAGGGTTTGGAGTCGGTATCTGGATTAAAAATCCCATGCCTCGACTGGGATCCCAACCCAGTACCTACTAGCCTGTTGACCGATGGCCTAACCACGACGCCACCGAGGCTGGTCTGATGGTAGGAATGCAGATTTGAATAAACATTGTTATACAGATTCAGGGACTTTTGTTTAATTCAGACACAAATCAACCTGAAAAAATGGGAGCCTACAGAGATATATCCAGAACTTTTCAGCAGGGTCCTATGTGTGATGGAAGTGACTTGAGAAGCATAATTTATTCATAATTGGGACATTTTTAGGTCAATGAATGATACACTGCACCATTGCTGAATTGATTTATTAAAGTAGACATAATTACAGAAATATTCAGATGTCAAATTGGGAATTTTCAGTGCCACTTGCTTTTCCGTACCAAAGAATGCCTGGTCAGGTCAGGTCAAAGGGCTTAACATGCACATTCAGAGCAAGCTGTTGAAACTTGACTATAGAAATAACCCACCTTTTCTTCCATCTCAGTAGTAATCTACTTTACTTTTATTCATAATCCTTGGTAGACCTGGAGTTGCAAATAGATTTCTAAACTTGCCCGTGGGAATATGTCTTTGAAATTTGGAATTGTGGAATTTCCCATTGGTCTGTCATCTTGTGTAAACCTGAATTACATTTTCAAATCATAGGGAGAAGCCTTGATATAGGCATTTTGCCTGTTGGCCAATCCCCAACCAGCATTATAATTGGGAATAAATATTGTTTAAACCAGCTCTGGTTGCACATACTTGTCATGGGCGCAGGTGTCGACTTAGCTGGCTCCTCCGTCCAGGACATGAAGAATGTCAGGATAAATCCCTGGCCTATAAGAATGCCAGAATAAATCCCTGACCTATAAGAATGCCAGAATAAATCCCTGACCTATGAGAATGTCAGGATAAATCCCTGACCTATGAGAATGTCAGGATAAATCCCTGACCTATAAGAATGCCAGAATAAATCCCTGGCCTATAAGAATGCCAGAATAAATCCCTGGCCTATAAGAATGCCAGAATAAATCCCTGGCGTATAAGAATGTCTGGATAAATCCCTGACCTATGAGAATGTCAGGATAAATCCCTGGCCTATAAGAATGTCTGGATTCTTCCTGGCGTATGAGAATGTCTGGATAAATCCCTGACCTATAAGAATGTCTGGATTCTCCCTGGCGTATGAGAATGCCTGGATAAATCCCTGACCTATAAGAATGTCTGGATTCTCCCTGGCGTATAAGAATGTCTGGATAAATCCCTGACCTATAAGAATGCCTGGATTCTCCCTGGCGTATAAGAATGTCTGGATAAATCCCTGACCTATAAGAATGCCTGGATTCTCCCTGGCGTATGAGAATGTCTGGATAAATCCCTGACCTATAAGAATGTCTGGATTCTCCCTGACCTATAAGAATGTCTGGATTCTCCCTGACCTATTAGAATGTATGGATAAATCCCTGACCTATAAGAATGTCTGGATAAATCCCTGACCTATAAGAATGCCTGGATAAATCCCTGACCTATAAGAATGCCTGGATAAATCCCTGACTTATAAGAATGCCTGGATTCTCCCTGGCTTATAAGAATGTATGGATAAATCCCTGGCCTATAAGAATGCCTGAATAAATCCCTGGCCTATAAGAATGCCTGGATAAATCCCTGGCCTATAAGAATGCCTGGATAAGGCTAATTGTGGCAATTAACAGTGATGTTTGGTTAACCATGTGATTGCACATCAACAAATTGTTAAATCAATACTGCACAGCTGAAGTAGACATAACACCAAAAGGAGTCTAGTATTTCCCTTGAGTGCCGGTAACAACAGATTTACTTAATTGTGCATGGCCATGGCCATAGATCTCTAATTTGATGCTGTCGCCTCCTTTGGGAGCAAAGCAAAACTGTGTTAACAGTTATGTCAATCAGAAATGTTAGCGAGCATACATTTTAAAATTGTTTTGTCGGTGATTAACTCGTATGCACCCAGCTTTACAACCAGAAAACGTCATCACTGATCCAAGTTTCCAACATGAAATATGGAATTTTGAAACTACATTTTTCAAACTCAAACAGTAAAAAAAAAACCTAATGTAACACTATTTTGATGTGTGTCATAGTTTAGAGGACATATTAGTGATTCTAATTACCAATTAAAAATTACAGAAGAACTTAATTGTTTAAAATATATTTTTATGATCCATGACATCATTGTTTATTACGCTTTAACAAAGTTTATTTTCACTTTCAATCGAAGACAATTAATACCTTTCATCATGTACTTCAAAGTCTGTATTATCAGTTATTTTTGTTTAATGCATCCATTACAAATCTTCAGTTTTCATTAAATAATAATGTCCAACATGTTTTAAAAGAAATAATTATACAAATAGCGAAAAATCGAACCCATATGCGTGTTACGTCATCAATAACGATTACACAAATTTAGACAGTTTTTTTTGTTTTCTTTTCCATATTGCGATAACAACTTAAATACGAATACCAGTCAACAAAATACACTCAATATGTTTGATTGTCATTCTAGTGTTCACAGAATCAAGACATGAGAAATGTTGACTGCTGTGTTTGTGAAGACTGGTTTCGTCTCGACTACAGTCGAGAATTGGGTTTTACGTTAGTTTTGCGCATCTCGACTGCAGTCAAGAATGGGAGAGAGATTTAACTGAACACACAATAATGGAAGGAAATGGTTTATTTAACGACACACTCAACACATTTTATTTACGGTTATATGGCGTCGGACATATGGTTAAGAACCACACAGATATTGAGAGAGGAAATCCGCTGTTGCCACTTCATGTGCTACTCTTTTTGATTAGCAGCAAGGGATCTTTTATATGCACCATCCCACAGACAGGAAAGTAAATACAACGACCATTGACCAGTTGTAGGGAACTGCATGGAACAAGAAAAACCCAATCAGCTGAATGGATCTACCGAGGTGATTCAATTCTGCGATGCAAGTATGCACCTCAGGCAAGCATTCAACTGACTGAGCTAAATTGAACCCCTTACAAATTCAGGGTCTAGTAATTATTAGTATGGTACACACTCTAAAAGTTAATTCCTCTTACTTACTAGATGTGGGCAAAACTGAAGTTTAAAGGGCCTGTCCTAAGACTGCAGCCATTGTAAGATGTAAAAAGTTTGTTTTATTTAACGACGCCACTAAAGCACATTGATTTTTTTATCTTATCATCGGCTATTGGACGTCAAACATATGGTCATTCTGACACTGTTTTTTAGAGGAAGCCTGCTGTCGCCACATAGGCTACTCTTTTTGTACAGAATCATTACAAATGCTTTTATGTATTAAATTGTTACATATGACTGTATAACATTATTATACCATCAATTAGATATATGTACTTATAAAGGAAAAGAAAGAAATGTTTTATTTAACGACGCACTCAACACATTTTATTTACAGTTATATGGCGTCAGACATATGGTTAAGGATCACACAGATTTTGAGAGGAAACCCGCTGTCGCCACTTCATGGGCTACTCTTTCCGATTAGCAGCAAGGGATCTTTTATTTGCACTTCCCACAGGCAGGATAGCACAAATCATGGCCTTTGTTGAACCAGTTATAGATCACTGGTCAGTGCAAGTGGTTTACACCTACCCATTGAGCCTTGCGGAGCGCTCACTCAGGGTTTGGAGTCGATATCTGGATTAAAAATCCCATGCCTCGACTGGGATCCGAACCCAGTACCTACCAACCTGTAGACCGATGGCCTAACCACGACGCCACCAAGGCTGGTCCATTGTAAGATGTTTTCATCTAACAGTCTTGGGAGCGGGATGTAGCTCAAGCGGTAGCGTGGCCGTCTGTGAAGTGGTTGGTCATTGGATCGATCCTTCTCAGTAGACACAATTTGTTGTTTGGGCTATTTTCTGTTCCAAACAGTGGTCCACCACTGGTTCATCAAAGACTGTGGTATGTGCTGTCCTGTCTGGGAAAGTGCACATAAAAGACCCCTTGCTGTTTATCGGAAAGAGTAGCCTATGCAGTGCTCAATTTTAAGGATTTTGGTTGCTTGACTGGAGGGCAAGTATGGGTTCACACTGAGGTTGCCCCTCCAAAAATTTGGTTGCCCTGATTTCATCCGTGTTTTGAAACTAGAGTTATATTTATATTCCAATAAAACAGTAACCAACAGGTTTGGAATTAATATGTTGTCAATGTAAAATATAATATGTACTGTCTGACAATAAAATACATTACTTTTTAATAATGTTTTTAAATGTTTGTAGTTATACACATGTACACATAGGGCCTAATTGCTTAAGATTGTTGTGATTTGGCGACATATCAGCTACATGTATTTTCTAATCGAATGCACTCTATGTTCCAATCAAATGCACTGGAATGTTTACTATTCGGAATACTTCAGCTGATTACAATTTTTCCTGATGTCTCACAGAATCGGCTGAGGAGTTCCGAGTGGCAAACAAACCCACATGATTTCGACTGATGCTTTAGTAGAGAGGATGATTTTCCGTTTCATATTTTGCCACATTCTGTTTCAGATTTTTGCAAATTCTGTGTGGGTTTTTTCCTTTTTGTGTGTTAATTAGTGTCATGTTTTATTATTATAAACTATATCCATTTGTGTTTTATTGTTCCAGCTCTGAGCTTGTTGGCTATTGCTATTTTTTAAATACCTGTAAACATTTTTGTTGACACAAACTTAAAAAAAGAAGAAGTTAAGTAATGTTTACTTGCCACTAATAAAGACTAAAAAAGTGATGTACCATATTTTCTGGTCTATTATACACATTGGTGTATAAACCGCACCACTTGGTTTTAGACAAAGTTTCGACCTTCGTCCGTACATAAGCCGCTGTTAAAACAAAGTTGCAAACTTAATTACTGTTAATTATTGTTTGTATTTAATAATAATAAAGAGATCCATTCTCCCTTAAATTCAAACAATATATAATTGTTGATTGTGTGGCTTTCAGTTTCATTTCATTTAATGGATTATGGTTAAGATTCATAAACAAAACACACATTTGACAAACCCCGCTATTTTCATGAAAATATTAACAAGAACTTGGTAATGCATTGTTTGTAATCTTACATTAGTTGCCAAAAATATATAAATAAATAAATACATGATAACATTTTATTTGGTCCAGTATGATTACAAAACGTGAACCAAAAAAAAAAAGTGCACAAGTAAGAATTACTAGTACCCACTCGATTACACATGTATGTTTCTCTGTATCCTAACTAGCATGCCGTGTACACAAATTACATATTCAAACGTGGTCGGGTCAAGCTGGATATAGGCCAGCGGTAGTGAACCGACACTAAGCACTGTTCTGTCGATCGTTTACAGTTTCGACATTGTTTTATAACTTTTAAATGAAGGCCTTTAAAAAACCCCAAAAAAACAACAACAATTGTTTAGAATTATGTATTCAGAGCCAGTTTAAGGATTCGCGGGACCAATAGCACAAATAACAGCGGGGCCCAATTCCCAAGATATATACTACTCAAAAGAATTTAAGGGTCAGACGATATTTTCGACATTATTTTCTGAATGTCAATTATATTAGCTAGACCATAATGTCACGCATGGTATTGTTCCATTTTGACGAAAGTGGGTCTAAGCAACCCATAAATGAATTAAAATCCACTGTCATTGACACTGTCGACTAGTTCTAATGGCGAAAACATGCTTACATTTGCACGTAAATTAGGGCGAAAGCGAAAGGTCTGCTAAGTGCCCATAACTTGCTTTTTCACAAAGCGCTTCATTTGCACGCTTTGCATGTGTATTCCATGTTCCCAATGCTGAATTTCCGTATAATTGGAGCTTGCGTTCGTGTACGGTGCACACTCCAAATTCGACAATGGTACGACTTCAACTGACTATCGAAGATCGAGGAAGGGCTATTGCTTGGCTCCAGGATAGCAATACGCAAAGAAATGTTGCTCTGAGACTTGGTGTCAGTCAGAGTGTCGTTGGCCGACTGTGGCAATGGTACCAAGCAAAGAATTCTGTTCGAAATCGTCCACGTTCGGGAAGACCCCAAAGCACTACAAATAGAGAGGACCGCTACATCACCAATATGGCTCTACGTCAATGCACAACCACTGCAAGCCGATTACGTGACAATCTGCGGACTGCGACTGGAACTCGAGTATCTGATCAAACCATACGCAATCGTTTGAGAGCCAATAATCTACGCTACCGTCGCCAGGCTGTTCGACCACCACTCCTACCACGTCACAGAACGGCCAGACGTCACTGGTGCATGCTTCATCTGCGTTGGCAACGTGTTCAGTGGGGTCGAGTGATGTTCACTGATGAGTCCAGGTTTAGTCTCCAGTTCAACGACGGTCGGGTTGTGTCTACAGACGTCCTGGGGAGCGCTTCGCTGACGTTAACGTTAGACAACGTCACCGGTTCGGTGGTGGCAGCGTCATGGTGTGGGGCGGCATCTCTATCCACCACAGGACCTCCCTCTATGTGGTGGATGGCAATCTGAATGGAATCCGCTATCTGAATGAGATTATCCGGCCTTTGGTTCTCCCAGGCCTTCAGCAGATTGGCGGCGGGGCAGTTCTGCAGGATGACAATGCCAGACCCCACCGCGCCAGGGTGGTAATGGACTTTCTCAGACAACAAGGTATCGCCAGGATGGATTGGCCAGCATATTCGCCTGACTTGGCCCCAATAGAGCACGCCTGGAACGAATTAGGCAGGAGAGTTCGGGATAACCATGCCCCTCCGGCCAACCTTCATGATCTGGGTCAACTTCTTATGGCAGAGTGGCAGGCCATTCCCCAAGAGTTCTTCAGACGTCTGATCAACAGCATGAGGCAACGATGTGTTGAGTGTATTCGCGCCAGGGGTGGATTCACACACTATTAAACGAATGTTCTAATGTGTAAAATCCATGTTTGACAACCTTCAACTTTGACAGCATGTCATGTGACTTTCTTGTATACAGTGACGTTTATTTGTGGTTTTTTGTAAATATGGAACAATAAATAAAAAATTTGGTGTAGTTTACATCATCAATCTAATACACTCTGAAACTTATTTGGTTATAAATTTTTGACCCTTAAATTCTTTTGAGTAGTATATATTTTTCAACCCATTCGGGGAGAGGGGAAAAATTACCTGGGGAAAATAAATGTACACAATTACTCACCGCGGGACCCCCTGAAGCGCGAGGACGTAGCACGTGCTACATGTGCTACTAGAATAAACCAGTAAGAAGAAAAGTAAAATGCTATTTTTGTGTGCAATTTAGAAAACAGTCGGTTCAGAAATAAATAATGTGTAGTAAATTCCATAGCATGAAAAAAGGTGTTCCCTGTGGGAGCGACTATAAATGTGAATTGCTTCCGTACAGACAGATTAATGAATATGCCCAAAGGTTTACGAAATTATGTTTTCCAACGAAAGCGTTGTGTAAATCGGTTATGCTTACGAATCGTAATAAGTATTATTAAAAAATATTGAAATTGAACAGACTAGATATCTTGTTATATAATCAACATTCTAAAATTGTATTAGTTCATGTTTATTTTTATATTTCAAATTAAATTTTACTGTGTAAAGTGACACGGGTAAACAGTCAACATGCTTTTGTTACAAGCTTACAGCGTAACTTCCGAGAATGAACGGTTCTGGTAGTGTTTAGGCATACGAAAGTTGGCATACAAAAACACTATATGCGTATATTATTAATATTGAATCTTAAAACTACCAAAAAGATTTATAATGGTGCTTAAGCCAGAAATACAACGTTTGTTTTGTTTTTAAATTGTGAATTCCGTTTCAGTTACTAAATTCCGCGATTCCGTCCATGTTTTTCGTGATCGCGGAAAATCATCCCCTCTACTTTAGATAACTACAGTTTAAAAGCGATTGTGGGCAAGGAAACTGCACATTATTATATGACACAACTCGCCTTTTGGTGTTTAAACAAAAGTCAGTCGTCCGACGGGCAACTAGTATCATAGAATTAAGTTGCCCGACTGAATATTAGGTCGTCACAGACGACCGGACGACCGTAAAAATTGAGCGCTGCTATGTGGTGGCAGCAGGTTTCCTCTAAAGAAATATGTCAGAATGATCATATGTTTGACGTCCAATAGCTGATGATAAGATAAAAATCAATGTTCTCTAGAGGCGTCGTTAAATAAATAACTTTACTTTTTTTCATCTAACAGTCTGGCCTCCGATAACAGTTATCTTCCCATTTGGTTGTCCAAAATCCGGAAATTTGTCTGCTGTCTGCACATGTAGTCTGCTGTTTCACTGTGATTATTTCATGGCAGACAGCTTTGAAGTGACAACTATTCGACTGAAGTTGACAGGGGAGAGCATGTAGTTTGTAAACATGTGTAACTTGTTGACATTGAAGAATTGTTTGTGGTATATTCCGGTCCATGCAAAAGTAGTGCTTTTTGTGTGAAATGGGTGTACTCTGGCCAGGTTTAGTAGGGGTGTTTGTTTCAACCAATATCCTGAGAGAAAGAGCTGGACAATAGGGGTTGTCCTTTTCAGGGTATGTTTACCCCCAGGCAGGCAAAGGTATATACAAAAATCCATTGGCCTACTGATATTAATAAAAACTTTATAGCTACTAACGCTATATAAAAACATATAGCGTAATTAATTGTGGTATGTGGCCAGTTTTTTCGTGATTTAAAATTACATAATAAATACATTTTCATATTTAGGTAGCAGACCATAGTTATTTGTGAATCTTCAGCTGAGATTTATGCATACCAGCTCATTCCTTCCTAAATGCCCACCTATGGTTTAAAAATAAAGAAAGATACAGGTATGCTTGAAGCTCTAGTGACACATGAGCATGTAAATACTATACCCGAAAGATACAGGTATTTTTAGTTTCAAGGAAATTACAAAAAGTGTCTTAATTATAAAAAGGACTTATTTAAAATATTTTCAGTTAAATATTTGTGTTACTTTCATCATTATGTGTCCAACCTACATGATTTTGGGCACATATTTTTGACAATGTTCACACCCATACAAACCACTCACAAGCGGGAGTTGGTGGATATCATACATATATTTATGGAAACTTTATTCATCAAACCTTACAAAAACCCTCATTTGAATAAAGGTTTAGCTATTCAATTTTTCACAAAATCAGCTTGTTTGAAAATTACTCAAACTGATCGCGCCACACTTTTGTCACAAGAAAAACTAGGTTTCACGCCACACTTTGTCACAAGAAAAACCTGGTGTATGAATACCAAGCCTCATTACAGCTAAACCATTTGCACTGTTGGTGACAAACCAATTGTCATTTTAAAAAATAACTCCTTTGCTATCATTAAGTTTAAGAATTTTCTTCCTATTCCAAATAATTAGCCTTCAAAGATGGATCTGTGCAAAACCAAGTAGCGAACTATTTGCGCGCCTGGGTACACAAGGGAGCTAACTGTATAACGCTTTTTTACAATACCAGAGTATATATATCTACAGTCCTTCCCACAGGGAACACTTTTTTTATACTATGGCATTTACTACAAGTTATTTATTTCTGAGCCGATTGTTTTCTAAATTGCACACAATTCTTTTTTTCTTTTTTTTCTCCAAAAAACGTTTTCTTTTCTTCTTACATCAAACAAATTATTTTAAAAAAAAACAGTCACTTTTCATTTTACTTATTAAACAGCTAACATCAAGGAGAATACATTCAAATCAGTGTTGGGATCGAATTTGCAATGGGACCAAAGCATTCTCTTAGCCCTTCCAACTTTAGAGTTGGGTGGGGGGATGTGTATGGCAGTGTCCCCCTGCCTCCCTATTTCTCGTTCCAACCAGTGCTCCACAACTGGTGTAGCAAAGGCTGTGGTATGTACTATCCTGTGTGTGAGATGGTGCATATAAAAGATCCCTTGCTCCTAATCGGAAAGAATAGCCCATGATGTGGTGACAGCGGGTTTCCTCTCTCAATATCTGTGTGGTCCTTAACCATATGTCTGACGCTATATAAGCGTAAATAAAATATGTTGAGTGCGTCGTTAAATAAAAACATTTCTTTCTTGCAGTCACTTTTCATTTTACTTATTAAACAGTTTCAAACATCAAGGAGAATACATTCAAATCAATGTTGGGATCGAATTTCAACTGGAACCAAAGCATACTCTTAGCTCTTCCAAGTTCAGAGTTTGGTGGGGGGGGGGGGGGGGGGGGGGGGGGATGAGTATAGCAGTGTCCCCCTGGCTCCCTGAGCTTCTACACTTCATGTTTTGACTTACCATAGTTTGACACCCAATAGCCGAGGTATTTTTTGTGCTGTGGTGTCATTAAATATTTATTCATTCCCTGAGCTTCTGACGCCAATGAGGATTCAAATACCTTACAAAAAAAAGAAAATTAAAAAAGAAAAGAAAAAAAAGGTTCACCAACATGTATAAGTTAATAATAATACGGTAATAGTATACTAAAAGATCAATGAAATGTTCATCAACACTCAGGTTCTCGTGGTGATTTATCAGAAAATCAACGTTGGTTGCTTGCGGCAGGAATTAATTGACTGATTTTATCTACCCCTAATTATCCAGAAGCCGTGCACTCTGTAACACCAGATCTGTATCGTTGATATCACTGAAAATGGTTTAATAGAATAAAATAGATGTTTAACAACACTCCAGCATGAAAAATACATCGGCCACTGGATGTCAAACTATGGTTAATGCAAATCTTAATAATTAATTTTGTTTAACTTTGTTTTGTTTAACGACACCACTAGAGCACATTGATTTATTCATCATCGGCTATTGGATGTCAAACATTTGGTAATTTTAACACAGTCATAGCGATAAAGCATGCTACATTTTTCCATTATTAGCAAGGGATCTTTTATATGCACCATCCCACAGACAGGATAGCACATACCACGGCCTTTGATATACCAGTCGTGGTGTATTGGCTAGAGTGAGAAATGGCCCAATGGGCCCACTGACAGGAGTCGATCCTAGACCGACCGTGCATCAAGCGAGCGTTTTACCACTGGGCTACATCCCATTCTACAAATCTGAATAAAGTCTAAATTCAAGACTTGATTCTAAGTACGGGCTCAGTATCCCATGAACTGTATATGAAAAGCCGTGGTATATGCTATCCTGCCTGTGTACTTTCCCTTGCTGCCAGTGGGAAAATGTCACAATTATCAAATGTTATACTAACCAGTATCGCATGAACTGCATATTAACAGCTATGGTATGTGTTACCCTGTCTGTGGGGATTGTTACTTAATTTCCTTTTCTACTAGTGGGAAAATGTCAGAATTATCAAATGCTATACTAACCAGTATCGCATGAACTGCATATCAACGGCTATAGTATGTATTATCCTGTCTGTGGGGATCGTTACTTAATTTCCTTTTCTATTAGTGGAAGAATTATAAAATGTTTGACATCTAATAGCCGATGATAAATTAATCAATGTATCCCAATGGGCTATTTCTTGTTCCAGCCAGTGTACCACTTGCTGTTAACGGAAAAATGTGGCAGGTTTCATCTATGACTGTGTCAAAATGACCATGTTTAATATCCAATAGCTGATGATAAATAGATCAAATCATGACTGGTATATCAAAGGCCGTGGTATGTTCTATCCTGTCTGTGGGATGGTGCATATGGCCTCAGATTACAGTTATCTTCCCATTTGGTTGTCCAAAATCCGGAAGTTTCACCGCGCAAGTAGTCTGCTGTTTGACTGTGATTATTTCATGGCAGACAGCTATGAAGTGGCAACTGTTTGACTGAAGTGACAGGGGATAGCATGTAGTTTGTAAACATGTGTAACTTGTTGACATTGAAGACTTGTTTGTGGTAATTCCGGCCCATGCAAAAGTAGTGCTTTTTGTGTAAAATGGGTGTACTCCGGCCTGGTTTAGAGGGTGTGTCTGTTTAAACCAATATGCTGGGAGAAAGAGCTGGACAACAGGGGTTGTCCTTTTCAGGGTATGTGTCCCCCATGCAGGCAAAGGTACATACAAAACTTCACGGGCCTGCTGATATTAATAAAAATGTTATAGCCACTAAGGCTATATAGAAACATATAGCGAAATTAATTGTGGTCTGAGGCCTGATATAAAAGATCCCTTGCTGCTTTAGGAAATATGTAGCGGGTTTCCCCTGATGATTACGAGTCAGAATAACCATATGTTTGACATCCAATAGCCAATGATTAATTAATTAATGTGCTCCAGTGGTGTCATTAAACAAAACAAACTGTATCACTGATTACACAGGAAGTCTTCCTGTCTGGAAATCTCCTACAGGGTATACATTCTAGAAAAAGACCCCATGAGGAATATTTCTTAGGATATATACACTGGTGTAGGAAGCAGGGGAGGAGGGGTGGGCATGTGCCCCCAACTTTGTAACAGCAGCGATGCTTTATATATATTTATACATGTATTTATATTATATATATATATATATATTTATTTGTGTATAGGCCCCCCCTTTCTGGCACCTTGCTATGCCCATAATATATATATATATATATATATATATATATATATATATATATACACAACATCTTGTACCTTGATATTTTTTATAACAGTAATATTGCTCCAGATATGTCCTTGTTTGTATTATTGATCAAATTGTACTTAAACCGCCTTGATGTTTGTACTAACCTACGGCTACATAGTTTCTAGAATATGGTTGAGAAGGCTACATATTACTACACTGTCCTGATTCCTTTTTATTACCCCCCCCCCCCCCCCCAGGTATGACCTTATTTGTATTATTAATCATATACCACGTGTCCTATTATTAACACCTGCCCTCTCCCCCCCCCCCCCCCCCCAAGTATGACCTTATTTACACTATTGATCAAAGCATACCGTTATCTCCTTGATTTTTATACTAACCTATGGCTACTTGGTTTCTAAAATATGCTTAAGAATTCTAGGTATTATTACACTACTCTGGGGTTTTTTATTATTACACCCCCACCCCTCACCCCTCACCCCTCACCCCCAAGGTATGATATACATTATTTGCACTATTGATCATATTGTACCGAAACCACCTTGCTCTTTATATATTAAGTTACAGCTGTTTGGTATCTAAATTATGGTTATTGTTCCAGCCAGAGCACTACAATTGATGCATCAAAGGCAGTGGTATATTTTATCCTGTCTGTGGCCTGTGCATATAAAACATCCCTTGCTACTAATGGACAAATGTAGCGAGTTTACTATTGGTAAAAATTACCAAATGTTTGACATCCATTAGCCGATAAATCAATTGCTCTAGTGGTGTCATTAAAGAAAACAGACTAACTTTTAACTTTAAATTATGCAGGGAAGGGAATTCTCCTCAGATCAGCTGTTTTCGTCTCATGGAACATTGCATTTCCTCGCATTTTAATCGTCTTTTCTAGGATTTCAAGAATTTCCAGGACCCCTCTAGATTTCCTCTTTTTTACAGTTCACCAATTCAAGGCCCTGCATTACTGATTATTTTGTATTTATGCCACTCCATCCCCCCCCCCCCCCCCCCCCAAGTATGACCTTATTTATACTATTGATTAAACCGTACCTAAACTCCCTTGACTTTTATACTAATTTACAGCTATTTGGTATATATATGTATAGTTAAGGAGACCCTTCATTACTATGTCCTAATTATTTTGTATTAACACCTCTCCCCTCCCCCCTGCCACCCCAGGTATGACCTCATTTACACTACAATGTATTGATTAAACCGTACCTAAACCACCTTGCTTATTGTACTAACCTACAGCTATTTGTGTTCTGAACTGGCCTTGGTGCATGGTGTCGCGATTAAGCCATCGTATATAGGGCTGGTAGGTACTGGGTTCACAGCCCGGTACCGGCTCCCACCCAGACCGAATTTCAACAACTCAGTGGGTAGGTGTAAGACCACTACACCAACTTCTCACTCACTAACAACTAACAAGAAACACACTGTCCTGGACAGACAGCCCAGACAGCTGAGGTGTGTGTGTGTGTGCCCAGGGCAGCGTGTTTGAACCTTAATTGGATATAAGCATAAAAATAAGTGGAAATGAAATGAAATGAATGTGTTCTGAAATATGATTCTTCTGTATTACCCCCACCCTCAGGTCAGGTCAGGTCAGGTCATAGGTCATAGGTCAGGTCAGGTCAGGTCATAGGTCAGGTCATAGGGTTTTATGTGCACATTCAGAACTATACTACTTTGATTCTTCTGTATTAACCCCCCTCCCCCAGGTATCACCTTATTTATACTATTGATTAAAATGTACCTAAACCACTTTGCTTTTTATAGAAAGAAAGAAATGTTTTATTTAACGACACACTCAACACATTTTATTTACGGTTATATGTCGTCAGACATATGGTTAAGGACCACACAGATTTTGAGAGGAAACCCGCTGTCGCCACTACATGGGCTACTTTTTCCGATTAGCAGCAAGGGATCTTTTATTTGCACCTCCCACAGGCAGAATAGCACAAACCATGGCCTTTGTTGAACCAATTATGGAACACTGGTCGGTGTAAGTGGTTTACACCTACCCATTGAGCCTTGCGGAGCACTCACTCAGGGTTTGGAGTCGGTATCTGGATTAAAAATCCCATGTCTCGACAGCTATTTGTGTTCTGAAATACGATTGAGAATGCTAGATATTGCTATACTATTAACTATTGCTTCTGTATTAACCCCCTTCCACCCATTAGGTATGACTTCATTTATACTATTGATTAAACCGTAGCTGAGGTCAGGTCAGAGAGTTTAACGTGCACATTCAGAACAAGCTGTTGTAGCGCACGCCTGTCCTGAGCGCAGGTGTCGGCCTCAGCCAGTTCCTCCGTCCAGGACAGGAAAGGTGTGGGGTGAGTTGGAGGGGTGGGGTGGGGGGCCTGTACTGTCCGACCGTGATCGGTAACAGGCGGAGCCGTAGCTAAGGTCAGGTCATAGGGCATTACGTGCACATTCAGAGCAAGCTGTTGTAGCGCACGCCTGTCCTGAGCGCAGGTGTCGGCCTCAGCCAGTTCCTCCGTCCAGGACAGGAAAGGTGTGGGGTGACTTGGAGGGGTGGGGTGGGGGGCCTGTACTGTCCGACCGTGATCGGTAACAGGCGGAGCCGTAGCTAAGGTCAGGTCATAGGGCATTACGTGCACATTCAGAGCAAGCTGTTGTAGCGCACGCCATAGCTAAACCACCTTGTTTTTTATACTAACCTACAGCTTGATGCACGGTCGGTCTGGGATCGATACCCATCAGTGGACCTATTGGGCTATTTCTCGTTCCAGCCAGTGCACCACGACTGGTATATCAAAGGCCGTGGGATGGTGCATATAAAATATCCCATGCTGCTAATCGAAAAGATTAGGCTATGAAGTGGCGACAGCGGGTTTCCTCCCTCAATATCTGTGTGGTCCTTAACCAAATGTCCGACGCCATGTAACTGTAAAATGTGTTGAGTGCGTCGTTAAATAAAATATTCCTTTCCTTTCTATTTGTGTTCTGAAATACGATTGAGAATGCTAGATACTACTTTTATTCTTCTGTATTACCTTAACCATATGTCCGATGCCATATAACCTTAAATAAAATGTGCTTAGTGTGTCGTTAAATAAAACATTTCTTTCTTTCTTCTGTATTACCCCCCACCCCACCCACTCAGGTATGACCATATTTATACTATTGATCAGATCATGTGTATCCTTGCGCTGTGCTATATCGTCACGGTATCGTGTCTTCTCGGCTGGTGACCACAGAATCTGATGACCTAGCTTCAGTCTGGTTTCTCCACTTGGCGAAATAATATGGGAATGAACTATTCATAGACATATAGATCTTGAATAATCCTTTGTTAGACGGTGAAAGAAAAAAAAAGAAGAAAAAA
The DNA here is from genome assembly GCF_016097555.1 of Gigantopelta aegis. Classification (NCBI taxonomy): domain Eukaryota; kingdom Metazoa; phylum Mollusca; class Gastropoda; order Neomphalida; family Peltospiridae; genus Gigantopelta; species Gigantopelta aegis. The sequence goes on along the minus strand of NC_054710.1, from coordinate 36,241,841 downwards.
AAAGAAAAATGTTTTATTTAATGACGCACTCAACACATTGTATAGACAGTGAAAGAAAAAGGTAAAGTTTATTTTACACCTACCCATTGAGCCTTGTGGAGCTCTCACTCAGGGTTTGGAGTCAGTATCTGGATTAAAAATTCCATGCCTCAACTGGGATCCGAACCCAGTACCTACCAGTTTATGTAGACCGATGGCCTAACCACTACGCCACCGAGGCTGGTAAACATACGTGACAGTGAAAGAGAAATCTTGAATAAGTTTATGCACTGATTAGCAGACAGACAGTTTATGACAAACATGCACAGATCGAAAGAAAATCTGGAAGGAAGAAAGAAAATTGCTTTCAGTCATTTTTGTGTCATGCATGGCTAGGGTTTTGTGTTAGTCATTTTCTACAGCGTTATAGAAAAGTGAATGAATGAATGAATGAACCAATAAACAAATGAACGAACCAAAGAACAAATGAAAGAGTGAACGAACGAACAAACGAATGAATGAACGAACGAACCAATGAATGTTTAACGACACCCCAGCACGAAAAAATACATCGGCTATTGGGTGTCAAACTGTGGGAAATGCAAATAGTAAATGATTGGAAAGTGATGCAGGCCATCATTGAAATATAACTTTGTTAAATGTGTCAGGGTTTGTGCCAGAGATTACTAAGGGTAAAAGTACATACCCCTAAAATATTGGAAATAAATTGATATATATTTTTACATTTTAGATGGATTATAGTAAGAGAACTGCTGTCTCTCTTCATCCCCCTCTCTGCCTCCCTCCCCTCCCTCCCTCCCACTCTCTTTCCCTATCTGTCTCTCTCTCTCTCTGTCTCTCTCTCTCTCTCTCTCTCTCTCTCTCTCTCTCTCTCTCTCTCTCTCTCTCTCTCTCTCTCTCTCTCTCTCTCTCTCTGCCTGTATAACTTTTTTCTGTCTACCTGCATATCTTTTTTTTCTCTCCATCCTCCTTTCTTCATCCGTTCATCACTGTCATGCAGTCTCCCCTATTTTCACACACATAAACCCTCTTTCCCTCCATAACTAACCTCCCCACCACCCCACCCCCCCATCCCCCCCACGTATCTATTACAATAATTAAAAATTGTCTACCTATATATCTTTTTTTATCTCCATCCTCCTTCATCCATTCATCACTGTCTTGCAGTCTCCCCTATTTTCACACCTAAACCATCTTTCCCTCCATACCCCCTCCCCCCCTGTATTCATTACAATAATTAAACATACAGCAAATAGCCCAAGTGCTCAAAGTATTGAGTTTCCTTCCAAGTATCTGTTCTCTCTGTGTCTTTGTCCTAGTCTCTGTCTGTCTGTCTGTCTCTGTCTGTCTGTCTGTCTGTCTGTCTGAAGGTCTCTCTCTCTCTCTCTCTCTCTCTCTCTCTCTCTCTCTCTCTCTCTCTCTCTCTCTCTCTCTCTCTCTCTCTCTCTCTCTCTCTCTCTCTCTCTCTCTCTCTCAGCCTGCATAACTTTTTTCTCTGCCTGTATATCTTTTTTCTCTCCATCCTTCTTTCTTCATCCGTTCATCCCTGTCTTGCAGTCTCCCCTATTTTCATTCCCACCTCTTTCCCTCCATATTTCCCTGCCCCCCTGCATCCATTACAATAATCAAATATACAACAAATAGTCCAAGTGTACAATGTATTAACTTTCCTTCCATGTATCTGTTCTCTCAGTGTGTGCTTGTTATGTGTGTTAACTCGATTGGTTCATTAGATTACCGGTGTTTTCAGCTGAGACACTGAAGCCACTACCAGGCAGATGAACTGATCTATTAGAAAGACAGGCAAGAAAAACCAGGCCTGTTGATTTAAAAAAAATGTATAAGCTGATATCATGTCTCACTCTGTTCTGTAGTCTGATCAGTTAATTACTTTGTTTTGCGGGCATCAAATACGCAATAACACCCCCACGCAAATCTAGTGACAAGTCTATAGTCCGTCCAACTGGGATCGCCTTTTTTCATACTATAGAATTTACTACAAGTTATTTATTTCTGAACTGATTTTTTTGTAAATTGCACATGTAAATAGTGTTTGTTTTTTTGTTGTTATTTCCAAAACACTTTTACTTTTCTTCTTACGTCAAACCAAACTGAAATATAAAAAAAAAAAAAAAAACATTTTAATAGACGGACTATAGTGACAACATCATTGGAAAGTGGTGGAAGTAGATTGTTGGAGGTAGCCAAGTTAATTGTGTAGGTAACAGTACACTATAACTGATAGCATCTCAGTGGGTCAAGGTTGACCAAAGAAAGAAAGAAATGTTTTATTTAACGATGCACTCAACACATTTTATTTACGGTTATATGGCATCAGACATATGGTTAAGGATCACACAGATTTTGAGAGGAAACCCGCTGTCGCCACTACATGGGCTACTCTTTCTGATTAGCAGCAAGGGATCTTTTATTTACACTTCCCACAGGCAGGATAGCACAAACCATGGCCTTTGTTGAACCAGTTATGGATCACTGGTCGGTGCAAGTGGTTTACACCTACCCATTGAGCCTTGTGGAGCACTCAGGGCTTGGAGTTGGTATCTGGATTAAAAATCCTATGCCTAGACAGGGATCCGAACCCAGTACCTACCAGCCTGTAGACCGATGGCCTAACCACGGCCAGTCCAAGGTTTGACCAACGTTTGGTTCTGTAGTTAACTTAACACTGCCAGGATCATTATGCATGTGTGTGCTATATTTATCAAGTAGGCATTTTCAAATTCAAAATGGTTATAGGGGGCGAGATGTAGCCCAATGGTAAAGCGCTAGCTTGATGTGCGGTCGGTCTAGGATCGATCCCCGTCAATGGGCCCATTGGGCTATTTCTCGCTCCAGCTAGTGCACCACAACTGGTACATCAAAGGCAGTGGTATGTGCTATCCTGTTGATGGGATAATGCATATAAAAGATCCCTTGCTGCTAATTGAAAAGAGTAGCCCATATAACCGTAAATAAAATGTGTTGAGTGCGTCATTAAATAAAACATTTTCTTCCTTCCAAAATGGTTGTAACACATGCGATGTCATTGATATGTATCTGTGTTATTACCTGCCATTGGTGATAAATGTGACAAGGTTTGTTGTAATAAAATGTATCATCTTGTCAGTAAATGCCTGTAATTTAATTAATTTGAACTGGTATCAGTGTACCAGCTAATAATGTGCTTGAAACATACATTGTTTGTTTGTTTATTTGTTTTGTTTAATGACACCAGTAGAGCACATTGATTTATTAATCATCGGCTGTAGGATGTCAAATGTTTGGTAATTTTGACTAATAGTTTTAGAGAGGAAACCCACTACATTTTTCCATTAGTAGCAAGGGATTTTTTATGTGCGCTTTCCTACAGACAGGATAGTACATGCCATGGCCTTTTTTTATATATACCAGTTGTGAAAGAAAGAAAGAAATGTTTTATTTAACGACACATTCAACACATTTTTATTTACGGTATATGGCATCAGACATATGGTTAAGGACCACACAGATATTGAGAGAGGAAACCTGCTATTGCCACTTCGTGGGCTACTCTTTTCGATTAGCAGCAAGGGATCTTTTATATGCACCATCCCATAGACAGGATAGCATGTACCACAACCTTTGATATACCAGTCATGGTGCACTGGTTGGAACAAGAAATAGCCCAATGGGCCCACCGACGGGGATCGATCCTAGACCGACCACGCATCAAGTGAGTGCTTTATCACTAGGTTACATCCAGCCCTGGTTCAATAAAGAGCGATCGATCCTATGACAGCATCACATCTTAGGCCGACACTCTAACACTGAGCTGCATAACACCCACCCCCACCCCCTCCCTCCCACACAGACACCCCCCTGAACATATTGTGACATTGAATTCCTGGGGTCATGCTTATAAAACCTTTTAGTCCAGACTCTCAATCTTTAATGACGTCACACACATACAGTTTGTATGGCATTGTCATGACACTTGTGTCTCAAACTCTTACTAGAGTCTCAAGTCTAGACTCTAAAAGTATTATAAGCATCAGGCCTGTTGTGACATTGAATTCTGTTGTAGGAATTATGAAAAGTACTATCCTGAGTTTTCAGCCCTAGCAAGACTTCCATTTGTTGCCATCATATACTTACCTTTTGTGACACCCAATGGCTGATTGTGTCATTAAACATTCATTCATTCATTTATCCATTCCATTTGTCCCCTTCCTCCAACAAAATAAACACACATCCTGCTTTTTTGTTCTGTTTCCAACGCCATGTAACTGTAAATAAAATGTGTTGAGTGTGTCGTTAAATAAAACATTTCCTTCTTCTTCTTCTTTTGTTCTGTTGTTTAAAACACTATCTTACCTCAATATGTTTTAAATATAAAGCTTTATACGGATAAATAAAACATTTCCTTCTTCTTCTTCTTTTGTTCTGTTGTTTAAAACACTATCTTACCTCAATATGTTTTAAATATAAAGCTTTATACGGATAAACACATTTTGAATGATCTTGGGCCTTTGGAAGAAATAATCCATTGAAAATTAATGTTGAGATACTACAAAACATTACGAAGGAAGGAAATGTTTTATTTAATGACACACTCAACACATTTTATTTATGGTTATATGGCGTCAGACATATGGTTAAGGACCACTCAGATATTGAGGGAGGAAACCTGCTGTCGCCACTTCATGAGCTACTCTTTTCGATTAGCAGCAAAGGATCTTTTATATGCACCATCACACAGACAGGATAGCACATACCACGGCCTTTAATGTACCAGTCGTTGTGCACCTGCTGGAGTGAGAAATAGCCCAATGGGCCCACTGACAGGGATCGATCCCAAACCGACCGTGCATCAAGTGAGCGCTTCACCACTGGGCTACGTCTCGCCCACAAAACATTACGATGTCCAGAAATCCATTGCCATTGGTTAACTTTGATTAAGACAAGATGGCGCTAGACTATTGAGGCATGGCGCCACATCAGTGTGTCCATATCTCCTTTATTTCAAAGAATCTCCTTTATTTCATGATTCGGTTAGATCTCCTTTATTTCCTCCTTTTTTTGGGACAAATCTCCCTTTTTTTTTGGAAAAAGGAAATTGTCTGCATTTTTATTGGCTTATTTTCTCACAACTGAGAGTGTAATTGTATTCAAGTGACTTTTATACTTTTAAATTGAGCTCATTCTGCAATAAACACTGCTTTATCTCCTTTACTTTCATTTCAAGTCTGTGGACACACTGCACACGCACCATGCTAAAACAAGCTATAGAAAACACTATTAATTGTATTTGCTGAAAACATTTTGAAATGGCTACAATCTGGGGATAGTCTCTTTAATAAATCACCAGGTGTTATTAACCTGGTTTACACAGATGGTTAACCGCACCAACTGCTGTCCGACAGGAATTGTCATCAAATTCAGTTTAATGGCAGATATATCGACAAACGTATCGGGACTAGCTAATGGCCTACAATGAAATCTGGGTCTGTTATGTTAATAACAATAATAATAATAGATATGGGACTCACTAAATTCGCCAGCTGGAATTTTTATAAATAATTATTGTCAGATTTTATTTTAATGTGGTGAAAGATTTGCATAAGGTAATAATAATAATTGTAATGGATATTTTTGTTATAAACTAACTGTATGTCTGCATTTTGTGAAGTTTAAAGATACTGTCCTGAGTTGACAGCCATTGTAAGATGTTTCCAACTAACAGAACCTTTGTAGTAAAGTTAAGAATTTACCACTGTTGGTATATCCAATGTGGGGCAGTCGTACAGCGCTCACCTGATGCGTGATCGATCTAGGATCGATCCCTGTCTGTGGGCCCATTGGGCAATTTCTCGTTCCAGCCAGTGCTCCACAACTGGTATAACAAAGGATGTGGTATATACTGTCCTGTCTGTGGGATTGTGCATATAAAAGATTCCTTGCTGCTAATCGAAAAGAGTAGCCCATGAAGTGGCAACAACGGGTTTCCTCTCTCAATATTTGTGTGGTCCTTAACCATATGTTGGACACCATGTAACCAAAAATAAAATGTGTTGAGTGCATCGTTAAATAAAACATTTCCTTCCTTATATTCAATGTGTTTGCGGTTGTGTGCTCAGTCACTTTTAATTTTTCTTCATAATATATATTTGTTTGTATGTACGAAATTATTGAAAGGTAAATCTCTTTTGGGTTAACAGGCCTCAGTGGCATCATGGTTAGGCCATCGGTCTACAGGCTGGTAGGTACTGGGTTCGGATCCCAGTCAAGGCATAGGATTTTTAATCCAGATACCGACTCCAAACCCTGAGTGAGTGCTCCGCAAGGCTCAATGGGTGGGTGTAAACTACTTGCACCGACCAGTGATCCATAACTGGTTCAACAAAGACCATAGTTTGTGCTATCCTGCCTCTGGGAAGCGCAAATAAAAGATCCCTTGCTGCTAATCGGAAAGAGTAGCCCATGTAGTGGCTACAGTGGGTTTCCTCTCAAAATCTGTGTGGTCCTTAACCACAAGTCTGACACCATATAACCGTAAATAAAATGTGTTGAGTGCGTCGTTAAATAAAACATTTCTTTCTTTCTTTCTCTTTTGGGTTACTACAAACATCAGGATGACAGCAGACACCTTTCTTTTTACAGATACTGATATTTTAAACAGGAAAATATCTTTAATATGTTATTTTAGTTGTCACAAATGATCTGTTATGCTTGGCACACACACACTGATTAGTTAATTAGTTTTGTTTAATGACACTGCTAGAGCACATTGATTTATTAATCATCGGCTATTGGATGATAAACATTTGGTAATTCTGACATAGTCTTAGAGAGGAAACCTGTTACTTTTTTCATTAGTAGCAAGAGATTTTTTTATATGTACCATCCCACAGACAGAATAGCACATATCATAGCCTTTGATATACTAATTGTGGTACACTGGCTGGAAAGAGAAATAGCCCAATGGGCCCACTGACGGGGATCGATCCCAAACCACACATCAAGCGAGCGCTACGTCCCGCCCACTGAAACATATATGTGACAGATCCTACTAAATATATGGTGATGTACTAGTCGTGATGCACTGGCTGGAAAGAGAAATAGCCCAGTGGGCTTACCGACGGGGATCAATCTCAGAACAACTGTGCATCAAAGCAAGCACTTTACCATTGGGCTATGACATACTGATTAACACTGATTCAATTGTCGAATCGTCGAATCGTCGAGTCGGAAGTAGTCTGATAAGGTGCATCTGCACACACATCAGCTGACACGACAGTCTAATGAGGGGGAAAATTGAAGATATACGTCACTGTCGTATTTTTGCCCTGCATAGACCTACCGATTAACATTGACGCAACTGTCGAGTCGGCATTAATCGATAGGTGTGTGTCAAGCATTAGTCGTAAACATGTTATAATGGCAGCATAATAGTCACTTTAACCTTCTGACTACTGCAGGCAAGACCTTCTGACTGCCGCAGGCAAGACCTTCTGACTACCGCAGGCAAGAACTTCTGACTACCGCAGGCAAGATCTTCTGACTACTGCAGGCAAAACCTTCTGACTACTGCAGGCAAAACCTTCTGACTACTGCAGGCAAGACCTTCTGACTACTGCAGGCAAGACCTTCTGACTATACTGCAGGCAAAACCTTCTGACTACTGCAAGCAAAACCTTCTGACTATACCGCAGGCAAAACCTGACTACTGCAGGCAAGACCTTCTGACTACTGCAGGCAAAACCTTCTGACTACTGCAAGCAAGACCTCACTACTGCAGGCAAAATCTTCTGACTATACTGCAGGCAAAACCTTCTGACTACTGCAAGCAAAACCTTCTGACTATACAGCAGGCAAAACCTTCTGACTACTGCAGGCAAGACCTTCTGACTACTGCAGGCAAAACCTCTGACTATACTGCAGGCAAGACCTTCTAACTATACTGCAGGCAAGACCTTCTGACTACTGCCGGCAAGACCTTCTGACTACTGCAGGCAAAACCTTCTGACTACTGCAAGCAAAACCTTCTGCTATACTGCAGGCAAAACCTTCTGACTACTGCAGGCAAGACCTTCTGACTACTGCAGGCAAGATGTCTCGCCCAACGTCACATTAGTTGACAAACTGTACACAGTGCATTACCCAATTAATATTACCAACAATGAAAATCACCAAATATTGGAATATGAATTGTAGTTTTGGGGGGTTTTTTTTAAATCTGGTCAGAAAACCACTTTTATCAGAAATATTATGGACATAAATACTGGACAAATGCCCATAAGTAAACGCGACTTTTGCTTTCGATTTTTTTTTCTCATAATTTTAATCAATATTAACTGATCTAAAATATCATAATTTTTTTTTAAAAAACCCATAAAATAATACTTACCGATTCAAATATGAACTTTATTTTATGTATTTATAAAACATTTAAGTGAATATATGTGAGTTAAAATTATAAACTTGTACCCACTCAACATGGTTTTTGTCAAAAATTAATCCAGTAGTCTAAAGGTTAATAGCTAATTTGGTTAATTTTTCAGAACCAGCCGTAATTAATCCATTAAGGTCGACGACAGTCATTTTTCGGACGCTTGTTTTGGCTTCGTACACAATAAATGAAACATATCCAATGGTAATTTTGTGATATGATATACTTGACAAAAGGTACTTTTTATTTTTTTCATCTTTTAAAACTTAAAATTAATATTTTGTCCAGAATTATGAAAAATAAAAAAATAACGACCTGTAAACAGCCTTGTCTGCTTGTTATAGAAATTTGACAGGGGTCAAGGTTAGTAGACCAGTTCAGGGCTCTACATTAACTTTTTAAGGCATCTGTCCTGTAGGACATGCAAAAACTAAAACTACCTGTCCCATCAGATATACCACATGTCCTTGTATACATGTATATATATATATATATATATATATATATATATATATATATATATATATTATATATATTTATATATTTTTTTTTTTTTTTTCTGCATTCTTCACATGACATGAGTTAGAAATCAGTATCCAGGAGTCGACTAGAAGAATCTTTATTGCATCACAAAATAAGATTGTGAACGTAACAATAAAATCTTCAATGTAGTCAGTGAGTCACAAATCTCAGTAAAAAAAAACACACAAAAAAAACAAATGACCAAACATCAGTGTAGGTTGTGATGGTGCGAATATATTATATCTGATGTGTTAATGCATATTAAATTGCATGCACCACTGAAGCAGTTTAAGCACACACAATGGCATACATTGATTGCCGCAACTGACCAAATATGAATTATACATGCAAAATATTGACCATGAAATATGTAAATAAACACATGATTGTATTCCTTTATACTAAAAATAAGGCTAAAAACAGAAAAATATAGGTTGTCAAATACGAGAAATAACTCTACATACAATTCATCAGACAGAACATTAATATTGTACCAACAATAACTTCAGCTCCATATTATTCCAAAGATCATAACAAGTTCACACCATAGACTTCTAAACATGTTTTCATGATGTGTTTATATTAATTATCCTGCAGAACACAAGTTAATGCTTCGTCAGAAAGTGATAAATATTTGGCAGATAATTGATGGGTTTTTTTTACTGGATGTCACATGTTATTGTTTTCAATAGGTGCCGGCATTGACAACTTATAATCTATGGTGCGAAATTGTCCGCTTATGTTACCCTAATTAAATTATTTTGCCGTCTACTTTCAATCTTGCTGATTCAACTATTTATACAGATGGAAGTATGATATATGTAGGTCTTTCGCCGTTTACATTTGCTACTCTGCCAATTACTTCCGAATTTTACTGAAATCATTGCATAGTTTTTAATTGATTAAGAAGAGTTGTTTTGTGAGAAAATACTTATGTAAATATATGCCGCCCCTGGCCTTTTTCCAGTCCAGCAGATGACGTACTGCAGACGACAGCAATTGACCAATGACAGCACGCTACATAAAGCCATGGTTTGCCATAAGAAGTATCACGATTGATCTGTTGCGTTATGGCATTTTAACGTATGCGTATTGGAAGTTACCGAAATATCAACTTCCGACATTGGGACAGAATCAACAAGATCGTGTTCACACTGAATAAATGCAAAAAATTAGCGATATCATCGGATTTTGAAGCACCTGTCCGGTCGGACAGGTGAAATGGGGTATTCACATGTCCCCAGTAAATTCTACCTGTCCCGGACAGGCGGACAATCCTTACTGTCAAGCCCTGCAGTTTTTATTTTAATGTGGCAAAGCATTGTAATAATATAGCTAATTTTGAATTTGAATGACATCAGTATTCCAATGACGTCACTTTGCATCTCCTTTTAATAACCATAAACTGGGTACATGACGTTCCATTTTAAAAATGCTGGAAAAATTCCAATTTTAAATGTTTGAACATTACTAATGTACCTTTTACGAAATAGGATTTCAAGTGAAATTACGGTAAGATATGCTATATTTATTGTGTATGAAGCCAAACCAAGGGTGCAAAAAGTGACATATGATTGCAAACTTCCTGAAGTTTACAATTGCTATTATAATCCTCCCTATCTTTATATACTTTGTTCTATTCAGTATTATTACTTTTGTCCTTGTAGTAATACATCTGTGTCATATATAAACAGCACACAATTGATCAAACTTTACATTGTAGTGAACAAAGTACACTTCTCAACATTCTTGACATGTGAGATAGCTTCCATGTAACTTGAACGATTGTATTTCATGGGCTAAAAGTTTCATGTTTTTTGCTAAAAAAAACAAAAAAACCCACACATTTTGTTGGATGCTTAAATTCGTGGATTGAAAAGGTAGCATCATAAACGGATATCTGTCTGGGGTGAAGTCCCTGGCTATCCAGAGACCGGGCCTGGGATGGACATGCCTGAAACCTTAGTGGTATAGTCCATCCAGTGCACCACAACTGGCATATCAAAGGCTGTGGTATGTACTACCCTGTCTGGGATGGTGCATATAAAAGGTCCCTTGATGCTAATCGAAAAGAGAGCCCATGAAGTGGCAGAAGCATGTTTCCGCTCTCAATAGCTGTGTGGTCCTTAACCATATGTCCGATGCCATATAACCGTAAATAAAATGTGCTGAGTGCATTGTCAAATAAAACATTTCCTTCTTCTTCTTCCCTATGCCCGGCGCAGACGAGCGTTTTTTAACGCATGCGTCTGCGTTAAAAAATGCAGACTCGACGCAGATGGATGCGTCTCGTGTGCACCTACCTGTGATGCATTCCTGCGATCCACTGACGATTTCTTTTATTAATTAATTTATTTATACTTTACTCTAGGAAAAAGAACAAAAATTAAATGTAATTTATTAATACATTTTAAAACATAATAAACTTTATTTAAAACATTATGTACAGTATTACGATATAAATCTTTCTTATTTCACAGTTGTTTGTTTTAATTGTTATTATTAGGCATAGTACAATGAATGCAATAATTTATATTTTTTAATTTCATCTATTTAGAAATTATTTGTGTTAAAACATTTACATTGTTAGTCATTTTCAATGGTCGGGTCTGTTTTCACAGTTCTGTTCATCACTGAAACCAATAATTGTTAATTTCGTTATATGCTGTTTCACACTGATATATGACATTGCCTTGGGTATTTTTCATAAATTGCAATACATTTCCTACGGTGGTATGCACGAAATACCGTGATTTTACTGGATCACTATTTTCGCAATATGCTTTCGTAATATATGGCTATAAATACCCTAACTTCATAGAAAGTGAATTTGGAATAACACTTCGTTTGACATGTCCAGAATGGTAGCCACTGTAGATAACATGAAAGGCATGTTACTGAATAGACAGATGATTGGTCAATATAAAAATGTGAATGCAACGCAGACACAAGTAGGTGCACACGTGTGTTTTTAGACGGATGCGGCAGGAGACGGATGCGTTTGTGCGTCTAAAATCAAACATGTTTGATATTTGAAAAATCGATACAGCGCTAAAAAACGCAACGCAGAGGGGGTCGCACACGATGCGTTTTTACTGCGTTCGTACGGATGCATTTTTTAACACAAGACGCATTCGTTAAAAAACGCTCGTCTGCACCGGGCATTAGTTGTATGTGAGCATGTTAAAAAGTGTCGGGTCGGGTCGGGTCGGGTCGGGTCGGGTCAAGAACGGTGGTTGCAGAATAAAATGACATTTATTGCTGGGAAGGACTACAGTTTAATTATATTCAGTTTTAATGTTACTCGTTTTTCCCACAGGGGCGAGATGTAACCCAGTGGTAGAGCACTCGCTCGATACATGGTTGGTTTGGGATCGATCCCTGTCAGTGGGCCCATTGGGCTGTTTCTCATCCCAGTCAGTGCACCACAACTGGCCGTGGTATGTGCTATCCTGTCTGTGTGATGGTGCATATAAAAGATCCCTTGCTGCTAATGGGAAAATATAGCAGGTTTCCTCTCTAAGACTATATATCAAAATTACCAAATGTTTGACATCCAATAGCCGATGATTAATAAATCAATGTGCTCTAGTGGTGTTGTCAAACAAAACATTTTTTGTTTCATTTTCCCACAGGCCTAGTTTTGCATAACCTGTTTCTCATTTGAATATTACTTATAAGACAACCATTTACCTGGTCACCTGACAGGTGATGCGAAAACAAAAACTGATTACCTCAACATGTGTTTGCCTCACTCATAAATCCTTTTTCGCTAATTGAAAAATTTCCTAGAACTTTTGTTTTTTATATAGTTTTTTTTGTTTGTCAGTATATTGGCAATGGTACAGTTTACAAAAGATATATATTACGCAGTACAAAGAAAAACCCCAAACAATATACACACAGCACGTAATTAATTACAAGTATGTAGAGCTGATGTTTCAGGAAGGTATAACATGTATTAAAACACATGGGTTATTTCACAGCAGATTTCATATACAAGATTTATATATTTGCATGGTTAAATTATATATATTATTATATAACATTTAGTGAAATATCTTAAAATATCATTGAAGTCAAAGTCAGTCACTCAGTGACGATAACACATTTTAGAGTGAAAATTTCATTATTTCACTCTAAAATGTGTTATCGTTACTCTAGAAAGTGTTATCTTCACTGTAAGAAAGCTGGAACTATTTTCCTGCTGGCATTTTAAAAATAAAGGTAAATTGCCAAATGTTATATAATGAAAAATAAAAATCATGTTTTTTGTCAAATATGATTTATATCTCATCTCGTAAAGTTTGCAAACTTCACTTGATGAGATATAAATCATAGTTGACAAAAAATATAAAATATCCTTTATTTATTATCCACATAATTCAAGATATCCCGTGAAATATAGCCAGTATGACCCATGTGTGTCATAATGATTTCACGTGCACAACGAATGACGTCATTTTTCGGCTTCCCCAGTCTTAGCTCTGCGTAATCGCTTACCAAAATAAAGTCATTTCTTCATCTCCTTCTAGTTACATTTGAAACTTTTTGACGTGGTCCTTGTTATTCATAAAAATAATATTATGGATTATATGAATAATAAGGAAATTATTACACTCCTGTGTTAATGATACTGATTTTACGAAACTTGTGTCAGGATTCATGTATTACCCTCACTCTCGCTCGGACAATACAAAAATCCTGACACTCGTTTTGTAAAATCAGTGCAACACACAAGCTCATGCAATAATCTCTAGTTATTTAGAGATACATTAAAGTAAAGTTTGTTTTGTTTAAACTAGAGCACACTGATTTATTAATCATCGGCTACTGAATATCAAACATTTGGTTATTTTGACATATAGTCTTAGAGAGGAAACCCACTCTACATTTTTACATTAGTAGCAAGGGATTTTTATATGCTCCATCCCACAGACAGGATAGCACATACCATGATGTACCATTCGTGATGCACTAGATTGAGCAAGAAATGGCGAAATGGGCCCACCGACGGGGATCGATCCTAGACTGACCATGCATCAAGTGCACACTTGACCACTGGGCTACGCCCTGCCCACCTTATTTAGAAGAAAAGGACAAGAAGAATATTTATTCACTGGCTTCTAATACTGTGTGTGATGGGGGGTGGGGTGGGGGGGGGGGGATTTAGCTCAGTCAGTCGAGTGCTCGCTTGATGTGCTTGGTTAGCAGGATCGAACCACCTCAGTGGATCCATTTAACTGATTAGGGTTTTTCTTATTCCAACCAGTGCACCACAACTGGCCAAAGGCGGGATTTAGCTCAGTCAGTTGACTGCTCGCTTGATGTGCTTGGTTAGCAGGATCGAACCACCTCAGTGGATCCATTTAACTGATTAGGGTTTTTCTTATTCCAACCAGTGCACCACAACTGGCCAAAGGCGGGATTTAGCTCAGTCAGTTGACTGCTCGCTTGATGTGCTTGGTTAGCAAGATCGAACCACCTCAGTGGATCCATTTAACTGATTAGGGTTTTTCTTATTCCAACCAGTGCACCACAACTGGCCAAAGGCGGGATTTAGCTCAGTCAGTTGACTGCTCGCTTGATGTGCTTGGTTAGCAGGATCGAACCACCTCAGTGGATCCATTTAACTGATTAGGGTTTTTCTTATTCCAACCAGTGCACCACAACTGGCCAAAGGCGGGATTTAGCTCAGTCAGTTGACTGCTCGCTTGATGTGCTTGGTTAGCAGGATCGAACCACCTCGGTGGATCCATTTAACTGATTAGGGTTTTTCTTATTCCAACCAGTGCACCACAACTGGCCAAAGGCGGGATTTAGCTCAGTCAGTTGACTGCTCGCTTGATGTGCTTGGTTAGCAGGATCGAACCACCTCGGTGGATCCATTTAACTGATTAGGGTTTTTCTTATTCCAACCAGTGCACCACAACTGGCCAAAGGCGGGATTTAGCTCAGTCAGTTGACTGCTCGCTTGATGTGCTTGGTTAGCAGGATCGAACCACCTCGGTGGATCCATTTAACTGATTAGGGTTTTTCTTATTCCAACCAGTGCACCACAACTGGCCAAAGGCGGGATTTAGCTCAGTCAGTTGACTGCTCGCTTGATGTGCTTGGTTAGCAGGATCGAACCACCTCGGTGGATCCATTTAACTGATTAGGGTTTTTCTTATTCCAACCAGTGCACCACAACTGGCCAAAGGCGGGATTTAGCTCAGTCAGTTGACTGCTCGCTTGATGTGCTTGGTTAGCAGGATCGAACCACCTCGGTGGATCCATTTAACTGATTAGGGTTTTTCTTATTCCAACCAGTGCACCACAACTGGCCAAAGGCGGGATTTAGCTCAGTCAGTTGACTGCTCGCTTGATGTGCTTGGTTAGCAGGATCGAACCACCTCGGTGGATCCATTTAACTGATTAGGGTTTTTCTTATTCCAACCAGTGCACCACAACTGGCCAAAGGCGGGATTTAGCTCAGTCAGTTGACTGCTCGCTTGATGTGCTTGGTTAGCAGGATCGAACCACCTCGGTGGATCCATTTAACTGATTAGGGTTTTTCTTATTCCAACCAGTGCACCACAACTGGCCAAAGGCGGGATTTAGCTCAGTCAGTTGACTGCTCGCTTGATGTGCTTGGTTAGCAGGATCGAACCACTTCGGTGGATCCATTTAACTGATTAGGGTTTTTCTTATTCCAACCAGTGCACCACAACTGGCCAAAGGCGGGATTTAGCTCGGTCAGTTGAGTGCTCGCTTGATGTGCTTGGTTAGCAGGATCGAACCACCTCGGTGGATCCATTTAACTGATTAGGGTTTTTCTTATTCCAACCAGTGCACCACAACTGGCCAAAGGCGGGATTTAGCTCAGTCAGTTGACTGCTCGCTTGATGTGCTTGGTTAGCAGGATCGAACCACCTCGGTGGATCCATTTAACTGATTAGGGTTTTTCTTATTCCAACCAGTGCACCACAACTGGCCAAAGGCGGGATTTAGCTCAGTCAGTTGACTGCTCGCTTGATGTGCTTGGTTAGCAGGATCGAACCACCTCGGTGGATCCATTTAACTGATTAGGGTTTTTCTTATTCCAACCAGTGCACCACAACTGGCCAAAGGCGGGATTTAGCTCAGTCAGTTGAGTACTTGCTTGAGGTGTTTGTGTCACAGGATCGAACCATCTCAGTGGATCCATTCAACCGATTAAGTTTTTTTTTTTTATTACGACAACTGGTCAAAAGCCATGGTATGTGCTTTCCTGTCTGTGGGAAACTGCATATAAAAGATCCCTTGCTGCTTTAGAAAAAAAAAAATGTAACAGATTTCCTCTGATGACTACGTGTCAGAATTAACAACTGTTTGATATCCAATAGCCGATGATTAATTAATCAATGTGCTCTAGTGATGTTGTTAAACAAAAACAAACCTTTTTACACACCTGTTGGTGAGAACACATAGTTGTTTACAGATGTACGTGTGTTAACAATTTCAAGACATATGACTGGCTGCTACTAGGTGATGACCAGGTCACCAATGCTATGTGTCCAATAAAAAACAATGCAGTGGAAATTGATTACACTGTGACATATAGTTAACCTGACAATCATGTGTCTGAGATACGTAAGTCAGCTGTAAATAACGTTTAGTCAAAAACAATGTTAAAATTTGCTTAAAACCTGGTTTTTGAGGATATGCAAGAAATAGAATAATACATTCGTGTCCATTAGATACCATTTATCTCAGAATTCATTGTTTAAAAATGTATCACTTTAAAACAATTCGTTGTGAGATAAATGGTATCTAATGGCCACAAATATATTATTCTCTATGTAACTAATACTGTGATAAATAGGCACCATTCCCTCCCCCTCACCCCTGGGAGACCTTGAGGCTGACAAAGATATATTTATTTGTGTACTTGTACCTACATAAACACAAGACGAAAATAAACAAACTGTGTTGTAAGAAAACACCATACAATAAGACACGTGAACAGAGAGGTGTATGATTCGCGTGGTAGTTAAACGTCGTCATCACTTAACCCGTGTAGATCAAAATTATTATCCTTGTTCCAGTCTGCTTTACTCATCAACATTTTTGTGCTACATAAGACCCACTGTTTACTCTGTGTGTGTGTGTGTGTGTGTGTGTGTGTGTGTGTGTGTGTGTGTGTATCCAACCAGAAAATATGTGTATCTTGTAACAAGTTGGTAAACAGGGCCCACTTACACAAAACATTGTAAGCCTAGTTTTTGTTTGTTTTGTTTTGTAGAACACATTGATTTATTAATAATTGATTATTGGATGTCAAACAGTTGGTAATTTTGACATATAGTCTTAGAGAGGAAACCCACTTCATTTTTCTATGAATTCAAGGATATACAATAGTTTTAAAAGTTTTGTTTTGTTTAACGACACAACTAGAGCATATTGATTTATTAATCATCAGCTATTGAATGTCAAACAGTTAGTAATTTTGAATTATAGTCTTAGAGAGGAAACCCGCTACATTTTTCCATTAGCAGCAAGCGATCTTTTTTTATATGCATCATCCCAGAGACAGGATAGCACATACCACAGCCATTGACATACAAGTCGTTGTGCACTCGCTGGAAAGAGAAATAACCCAATGGGCCCATCGATGGGGATCGATCCCCAACACCGACCGCGAATGAAGTGAGTGCCTTACCAACTGAACCACAGTTCTTATATTATTTATTATTGTAGTATAACTAATATTGTTTGAACAATAGATATTTAATTTTATTTCATCCTTAAAATGCTTTATCTTCAGTAATGATGTAATTTTCTACATGAAATAGATGCCAAACACATGTAAACTATGACCTGTTTAACAGCTTGTTGCAGTTGTACACTTACAATGTTTTGTGAAACTGGTCCATGACTCTTCATTGAAGGTTACCTTACACCAAATAATTTCCCATTGCCCATTATGTTAACAGTTATTTTATTTTGTTTAACAACATCACTAGAGAAAATTGATTCACTAATCAGGAGCTGCTGGTAACTTGTCATTGTTATGTTAACATTAAAGAAAGAAGGAAATGTTTTATTTAACGACACTCAACACATTTTATTTACGGTTATATGGTGTCAGACATATGGTTAAGGACCACACAGATTTTGAGAAGAAACATGCTGTCGCCACTACATGGGCTACTCTTATTATGTCCGGTTATTAACATTAAAAGATAGGTGATCAACTGTAAATTTATCAGAAAATGTTAGCGGGCGTAAAATATTAATGATCATACAAAATGCTAATATGTCATGATACTAAATTTAACAAGACAGATTAATACAAATATATCTATATACAAATATAAATATATATAATGCACATTACATAATCAAAGTATTCTTTTAATCAGGATGTAGTCCAGTGGTAGAGTGCTCACCTGATTGATCTTAGCCAATGGTAGGAAATATTTATTTAACGACGCACTCAACACATTTTATTTATGGTTATACGGCATCAGACATATGGTTAAGGACAACACAGATATTGAGAGAGGCAACCAGCTGTCAGCACTTCATGGGCTACTCTTACCACACAGATTTTGAGAGGAAACACGCTGTCACCACTACATGGGCTACTCTTTCCGATTAGCAGCAAGGGATTTTTTATTTGTGCTTTCCAAAGGCAGGATAGCACAACCCATGGCCTTTGTTGAACCAGTTATGGATCACTGGTCGGTGCAAGTGGTTTACACCTACCCATTGAGCCTTGCGGAGCACTCACTCAGGGTTTGGAGTCGGATATCTGGATTAAAAATCCAATGCCTCGACTGAGATCCGAACCCAGTACCTACCAGCCTGTAGACCGATGGCCTAACCACGACGCCACCAAGTCTGGTTGTTAACATTAAAAGATAGCTGATCAACTGTAAATTTATCAGAAAATGTTAGTGGGCGTAAAATATTAATGACCATACAAAATGCTAATATTTAATATACTAAATTTAACAAGACAGATTAATACAAATATATCTATATACAAATATAAATATATATAATGCACATTACATAATCAAAGTATTCTTTCAATCAGGATGTAGTCCAGTGGTAGAGTGCTCACCTGATTGTTCCTATCCAATGGAAGGAAGGAAGAAAATATTTATTTAATGACAAGATCAACACATTTTATTTATGGTTATACGGCATCAGACATATGGTTAAGGAGGGCAGGAAATGTTTTATTTAACAACGCACTCAACACATTTTATTTACAGTTATACGGTATCAGACATATGGTTAAGGACCACCTAGATATTGAGAGAGGAAACCAGCTGTCAGCACTTCATGGGCTACTCTTTTCGATTAGCAGCAAGGGATCTTTTATATGCACCATCCCACAGACAGGGTAGTACATACCACGGCCTTTGATATACCAGTTGTGGTGCACTGACTGGAACGAGAAATAGCCCAGTGGGCCCAATGACGGGGATCGATCCCAGTCCGACTGCACATCGAGTGAGTGCTTTACCACTAATCCTGGCCAATGTAGCCATTGGGCTGTTTCTCATTCTGTCTATTGCACCACGACTGGTATATCAATGGCCGTGGTTTATGCTGCCCTGTCTGTGAGAAAGTGCATATAAAGTATCCCTTACTGACAATAGGAAAATGTAGCGTGTTTCCTCTAAGAATACCAAGTCAAAAATGACTAAATGTTTGACATCCAATAGCTAATAATAAATCGATGTGCTCTAGTGGTGTCGTTAAGCAAGACAAACTTCACTTTACTGAGTTGAGGGTAAAGCTGTTCATTTAGCCAGGCACATATCTTTGCAATTCCATCGTACGACAAATGTCATCTGTCATCCGATAAATCTGAAAATGTCAGTTAGTTGAAATGAGAGTGCTCATATTTCTGTATTATTTGATAAAAAAATATCTCTCTTTTTTTTCCCTGCTAACAGTTAGTGTTAGTGTATTTGACACAATTGTATTTTGTATTAAGTTTCCTGCAACAAAATAATTATAGGTCTGCAGAGTCAGCCAGGTAAATGTCATTGTTGGTATCATATCTCCACAACTCCGATTTCATTGTGCGATGTGTGAGAGTTGTACTGAAAAAAAAGTGACATGTTAGTCTTCCTGCCACTACTGATCCCGTTATATGACAAACCCAACAGAAATTGGATTGTAAGGTATTGTATATCCTTGAATTTATAGAAGCCTGGGGCAGGATGTAGCTCAGTGGTAAAGTGCTTGCCTGATGCTTGGTCAGTCTAGGATCGATCCCCGTCCATGGCCCATTGGTCTTATTTCTTGTTCCAGTCAGTGCACCACGACTGGTATACATCAAAGGCCGAGGTATTGGCTTTCCTGTCTGTGTGATGGTGCATATGAAAGATCCCTTGCACAAAAGGTCTGACAAGTATAACTGGTCATTAACCTGACAAAGCTACAGTAGCAGTGGCAGGCCTTTAAGGGGTTTTTTTAGACACTCTGAGACCGGGCCTCTAATCGAGGCACGATTCTATTCAAGGCAGGCCTTCAGGGTTTTTTCTGAGACACACTGAGACCGGGCCTCTAATCGAGGCACGATTCTATTCAAGGCAGGCCTTCAGGGTTTTTTCTGAGACACACTGAGACCGGGCCTCTAATCGAGGCACGATTCTATTCAAGGCAGGCCTTCAGGGTTTTTTCTGAGACACACTGAGACCGGGCCTCTAATCGAGGCACGATTCTATTCAAGGCAGGCCTTCAGGGTTTTTTCTGAGACACACTGAGACCGGGCCTCTAATCGAGGCACGATTCTATTCAAGGCAGGCCTTCAGGGTTTTTTCTGAGACACACTGAGACCGGGCCTCTAATCGAGGCACGATTCTATTCAAGGCAGGCCTTTAGGGGTTTTTCTGAGACACTGAGACCGGGCCTCTAATCGAGGCACGATTCTATTCAAGGCAGGCCTTTAGGGTTTTTTCTGAGACCGGGCCTCTAATCGAGGCACGATTCTATTCAAGGCAGGCCTTCAGGGTTTTTTCTGAGACACTCTGAGACCGGGCCTCTAATCGAGGCACGATTCTATTCAAGGCAGGCCTTTAGGGGTTTTTCTGAGACACTCTGAGACCGGGCCTCTAATCGAGGCACGATTCTATTCAAGGCAGGCCTTCAGGGTTTTTTGCGACTGTCTGAGACCAGGACTCGACCAATTTCTCCTGAGTTATCTTTTCCTTTTTAAAAAATTTCCTCAAGTTTGTACCAAAACGCGGATCCTCAACAATACTAAAATGCCATGGTTCGCCGTTCGCGATGTTATTGTTAGCAGGCGACAAACGAAATTGTGTTTTGCGCATTTGTTATTTACCTGGTAGCCATCATTTCTAATGTTTGTTTTTTTAATTTCTCCAGTGAGAGTGTTAAAATCGTCTTTGAGAATAAGGTGCTTTTTGTACGTAAAGGTAAATCTACTGCAGACGTAAGTGCTAGTCGTAGACGTATATTTACACCTTTTTGTGAATATGGGTCCTGACCTCTAATTGAGGCAGGAATCTATTCAAGGCAGGCCTTTAGTTTTTTTGCGACTGTATGAGACCAGGCCTCTAAACGAGACATACCGGCCTCGGTGGCGTCGTGGTAGGACATCGGTCTACAGGCTGGTAGGTACTGGGTTCGGATCCCAGTCGAGGCATGGGATTTTTAATCCAGATACCGACTCCAAACCCTGAGTGAGTGTACCGCAAGGCTCAATGGGTAGGTGTAAACCACTTGCACCGACCAGTGATCCATAATTGGTTCAACAAAGGCCATGGTTTGTGCTATCCTGCCTGTGGGAAGCGCAAATAAAAGATCCCTTGCTGCTAATCGGAAGAGTAGCCCATGTAGTGGCGACAGCGGGTTTCCTCTCAAAATAAGTGTGGTCCTTAACCATATGTCTGACGCCATATAACCGTAAAATAATGTGTTGAGTGCGTCGTTAAATAAAACATTTCTTTCTTTCTAAACGAGACAGGAATCTGTTCAAAGATTTACGGTATATAACAAATGCGACAGCAACTGTTTTAACCCAATTTCAGTGTATAATATTTATTATATAACTCGATCGCAGATGTGTGTACACAGCTTGTCTTTGATTGAAGTACTTTATAGGAGACGACCCAATAGGAGACCTAGTGAGTTAGCTAACTTGTGCTAATCCTTTTGTTGTTTATGCAATACAATATGTTTCCAGTAAAATAAATAAACAATAACTAGTTAATGATGTCGGATATCTGCTTTATCCCGTGAAGGTAAGAATGGGAAGAGCCTTGCAGAATTTCTTATTCAGCCTGAACAGGATAAAGCAGATATCCGACACCATTAACTAGTTACTATCTTCATCCTGCAGACCATACAAATTAAGTGGAAAAGCTATTGTTTCTGTTATTTCAGCCACATTGTACCAGGACCTAGAGGTCAAATGAGCGATTTTGTCAAAAGTCTTATCCTGCTAGTAGCAGACATTCCATCAGTCATTTCATTATTCTCTCGTTCATTAATTGTAGCCCATCATTTCATCCATCATTATTCTGTAATTAATTAATTCTTTCCATTGTTCATTCATTTCATCTGTCTGTTTCATTTGATTCCTTCTTCTTCTGCGTTCAAGCTATAGTTAATCATGCTTTTAGATTTGGAGTCCGGTTGTGGTGATATTTAATTCATTCATTTAATGATTAATTCCATCATTCATCCATTCATCTATTCATTCATTCATTTCATCATTCATTCCATCATTCATTAAATTCATCATTCCATCATTTAATTCATTCATTGAATTCATCATTCATCCATCATTCATTCATTAAATTCATCATTCATTCATTCATCATCCATTCATTCATCATTCATTCATCATGCATTCATTCATCATACATTCATCATTCATTCATTAATTCATCATTCATTCAACATTCATTTATCATTCATTCAACATTCATTTATCATTCATTCAACATTCAATTGTCATTCATTTATCATTCATTCTATCATTCATTCATCATTCATTCCTTTATTCAGTTCATCATTCATTCCATCCATGCATTACCAGTGCACCACAACTGCACCACAACTGGTCAAAGTCTGTGAGGTATGTGCTATCCTGTCTGTTGGAAGGTGCATATAAAAGATCCCTTAATGCATTAGGAAAAATGTAGCCGTGTTATCTCTGATGACTACCAGTCAAAATGACCACATGTCTGACATCCAATAGCCGATGATTGATTAATCAATGTGCTCTAGTGGTGTCGTTAAACAAGACAAAATGTCTTCCATCCGTGCATTCAGTTATTTCATCCCCTAATTCATTCATTGATATATAACGATTTCCCTAAAAGTATTGTGTATCATTTCCAAGGGATGTTATGTGTTCAATACTACAACTATACAGCCATCACAGGTTAGACCCTGGTATACATACATTCCTATAAATAGCCATATTTCTGCCAGCCAGAAGACCTATTTTTGCTTGAATTGGGTCAGTCAGTAATGCTCCGTTTACCACACAAGTCAAAATCTATCTATCTGACCCAGTCTTTTTAGTCAATTTGCTCACTTCTCTCACACGCGCCCTCACACTCACAGTTGCGTGTCCAAAGACACTTTGGCTGATATATCCCGGCCTGGGGTGGAAAATTGTAAGGAATAATGACAAGGTTATCAAAGGATGTTTTTAGTTAATATAGAGTATTGATATTACTGGCATACGATGACGTATACCTGATGATGCATATCTGTGGTCGTATATCTTCGCATCTGTGAAAGTGATTGGATTTTTTTTTTCGATCTCTGAGCAGGTTTGTGTGTCGTATGTATCTGTTTGTGGTTAATAGCCTCTACGGTATGTCGATCAATATTTGACACTGCGAAGAGGTGCATTGTGTTATATATATATATATATCTTATGTGTGTGTGTGTGTATATATATATCTACCGAGCTTGGCTAAATCTAAACGGATTTACATGAGCTACCGGCAGCTTTCATTCACGGTAACCAGTTTTACTATCTTACATATTTTCTTAGGGTTTTTGGTGTGTGTGTGTGTGTGTGTGTGTGTGTGTGTATATGTGTGTATGAGTAGTGTGTGTGTGTATGAGTAGTGTGTGTGTGTGTGTGTATGGATAGTGTGTGTGTGTGTGTGTATGGGTGTGTGTATATAGTTTGTTTTTATGTGTATATATGGGTACAGATATGACATACTTATTGTGTGATAGGCTTCACTAGGTTCTGTAGGAAGCTGTGAATATTATATTATACAGGTGATAGCGTGACAAGCTGAGTTCATTCAACTTAGTAGTACCAGCCTCGGTGGTGTAGTGGCTAAGCCATTGGACTTAAGGCTGGTAGGTACTGTGTTCAGGTCCCGGTATCAGCTCCCACCCAGAGCAAGTTTAATTACTCTGTGGGTAGGTGTAAGGCCACACTACACAGACCTTTCTATCACTAATCACTAACAACTAATTACTACCATATTCTCCTGGATAGATAACACAGATAGCTGAGGTGTATGCCCTAGACAGCGTGCTTGAACCTTAATTGGATATAAGCACTGAAATAAGTATAAATAAACAACTTAGCAGTTATTGGTTTAGTGTATAAGCATGACATATTTTTAGTTTTCCTTGTCACCACCAGTGGGCTCTATAATGAGCTGTGAAATACCACCTTATTATATATACTTGTGGCTAGCTGGTTTGGTTTGTATACAAGGTATCAGTAACTGCCAAGGTTCAAAGTTGACAGAGTGTAGCTAGCATTTACTGTTCAAAATTGCATAATTTCATGAAGAAGAAGTTTGTTCTGTTGAACGACACCACTAGAGCACATTGATTACTTAAACATCAGCTAGTGGATGTCAAACATTTCGTAATTCTGACATGTAGTCTTAGAGACGAAACCTGCTACATTTTTCCATTAGTAGCAAGGGATTTATTATATGCACTATACCACATCCCACTATATTTTTTCCATTAGTAAAAAAGAAAGAAATGTTTTATTTAACAACACACTCAACACATTTTATTTTATGGTTATATGGCGTCAGACATATGGTTAAGGACCACACAGATATTGAGAGAGGAAATCCGTTGTCACTACTTCATAGGCTACTCTTTCCAATTAATAGCAAGGGATCTTTTATATGCACCATTCCACAGACAGGTTAGTACATACTATGGCCTTCGATATGTCAGTCGTGGTACACTGGCTGGAACGAGAAATAGCCCAGTGGGCCCACCGATGGGGATCGATCCCAGACCGACCGTGCATTGAGTGAGTGCTTTACCACTGTGCTATGTCCTACCCCTGTTTGTTTAATGATACCACTAGAGCACATTGATTAATTAATCATCAGCTGTTGGATGTCAGACATTTGGTAATTCTGACATATAAAGTCTCAGAGAGGAAACCCGCTATATTTTTTCAGGGGTGGGAATTCTCCTCGGATCAGCTATTTTTCTCTCATGGAACATTGCGTTTCCTCGCATTTTAATCGTCCTTTCCTCCAAAATGTGTCAGA
This sequence comes from Gigantopelta aegis, assembly GCF_016097555.1. Taxonomy (NCBI): domain Eukaryota; kingdom Metazoa; phylum Mollusca; class Gastropoda; order Neomphalida; family Peltospiridae; genus Gigantopelta; species Gigantopelta aegis. Next base: position 36,216,371 of record NC_054710.1, on the reverse strand, counting down.
TGGCACAGATTTTAACCTAGGATTTCAAGAAAATCCGGGACCCCTCTAGATTTCCTCTTGTTTTTACAGTTCACCAATTCCCACCCCTGTTTTTTACAACAGTAGATCTTTTATATGCACTCTCCCCCCCCCCCCCCCCCCCCCCCCCCCACACACACACAGCTAATACCATAGTTGGCTGCTAACACTTTGTCAACTTAACAGGTTAATTAATTTGAAATAAATATGTTGGGTTGGCCTTGGAGTTGATCTAGATAACGAATATGGCTGTACCTCACATTTAACTCAATGTGCACAACCGTGTTTCAGGAAATCAATATTTCAAAGGGAGATTATCTGCAGTAATTTTAGTCTGACCACTGTCATTCGCATTAATTATGGCAATCTAAAGTCTTATACCGGCCTCGGTGGCGTCGTGGCAGGCCATCGGTCTACAGGCTGGTAGGTACTGGGTTCGGATCCCAGTCGAGGCATGGGATTTTTAATCCAGATACCGACTCCAAACCCTGAGTGACTTATTAATCATTGGCTATTGGATGTCAGACATAAGGTAATTTTGACATAAAGTTTTATAAAGGAAACCTACATTTTTTCATTAGTAGCCAGTGTTTCTGCCAGAAAGAAATTTTTGGTTATTGAGTATGACGCTATGAATACAGTTGAACCTGGTCTAACAGTCACCTGTACATAATGGTCACCTGCCTATAACGGCCACTATAAATCCCCCCAATGCATTTCCTTCCTTATTTGACCTGTACATAACGGACACCTGTCCTAAACGGCCAGCGGTCACTATTTTTCACCCAAAATCACAGGTTGAACCTGCTATAACAGTCACAAGATGATCGTCGTGAAGACGTCTTTTTGTTTATTTTTTGACCCTGGTTTTGTCTTTACTTTTTCCATCATCTTAAAAGTTATAAATTAAATATGTTTATATGGCCATGTCTGTAGCTTTGGGTTTATTTTCCGTCAAAGTAAAGTTCCATTGTAATTCTCTGATCGTAATTGAAAAACAAACGGACACTCAATAACTTCCGTGACACGCAGTTACTGGTGGTGTAATTCGATTGGTTCTCAGCATCTACTGAACAGTAGACGACTTCCCATTGGCTGTACATAATGCCATCTGTATGTATGGTCACTCTATTTAGTTTTCGAGAAACAAAACAAATGAGGTGTTATGTTAGGTGTCTGATTATTTGTAGCCAGACATGATTGGTAAATAAACATGAACTGCAGCAGGCGGTGGTCATTAAAGATTCCCTGTGTTAGGATTATTTAATGACTCCTGATCTTATTCAGCTGTAATCAATGATCATACTCCACTGAAGGATTAGCGGTGACATGAAACAAACAAATGAGTTAAACATGCCACATGGGTAATAACCTTCAATTAAACAAAATATCTTCTGCAAGTGAATGTCAGTGTTTGCGAAATGTATTAACGAATACGTTTGCATGCAAAATGCCACCGAAAAATAGTACTGCTTTAAGGTTAGAACAGAGAATCGACGTTATTAACAAATCTGAGAAAGGCAATTTAAGTGTGCGAAAGATCGCCGATCATTTTGGTGTAGGACGTTATCAGATTAATTCTATTTTAAAAAGAAAAGCTGATGTTCTGACCGATTTTGACAATAATGTTTTAGCCAAAAGAAAAAGGCAGAAGAAAGCAACAGGCAATGCACAAGCTAGTGTGGGAATGGTTTAAAAATGCGACAGTTGTGATATTTTTTAATATATGGGTTTTAATTTTGAACCTGTATATAAGGGTCACCTGTATATAATGGCCACTTTTGTCAGGTCCCTTGGGTTGCCGTTATAGACAGGTTTGGCTGTATTTACAATGTGTGTGCTGAATGCAACCACAGTTGACAGAAAGAAAATAGGTTAATTTTAGGGTTAGAAAAATCATATAGTAATGATTTTGTCAAAAGGATAACTTCAAAAAATTAAATCTGCAAAATGTTTTGAGTGTGGCGCCATGCCCATTTTACCCTCTGGCAGAAACCCTGGTAGCAAGGGACAAAATTTAGGGACACATTAATTTAGGATCTACAGTATATCAGGGGTTGAAATTATTTTTTTACCACTATCCCAAAGGAATAGTGAATTTCAAAAAACACTATTCCGTCTAAAAATGTACTATCCCTTCAATTATTAATGTACCACTAGTTTTCCTGACTGTGCTATGTCGCCCTGTACAACATGGCGTAACGAACAATTGTTTATATACCAGTCTATGCATTACTGCGTACTAGCTGGAATTACAAATGAACTCACTCCAAACATTAGTCTCGATCAAAAAGACGTTTATTTTGTACCATTAAGTGCATGAGAAAGGACTTAGTAGCGCGAGGATTTGTTCTGCAGAAAAATGTAGCTGAAGAAAAAGCGTAAGCGGAATAGTCGCAGGCGATTTTCGGTATTCTGTGCTTTATTTTCACTTTCATGGCGGAATATTGGAAGAATTGTTTTACTATTCGACCCCTGTACAGAGTTTGAACTTAATGGTCGCTCGATCGCCCCTGGCAACTGAAAATGACGACGGGCGACTGAAAACCCACAGTAAGGTTGCCCGCCTGGCGACCGATTTAAAAAACAAAACAAAAATTAAATCAATAATTAATAAATAAATAAAAGTACAGCTATGTAGCCTACTTTGCGCCATGAAAAAGTGTAGGTCTGCTTTTACATATAAACATATGCCCAAAATAAGAATAGGTGTAAGGTAAGTTAAGTGGCATGTAAAATTGGGCACACATTCATGTCGACAAGATTCAGCCCTGGTTATGTGTACACATCATAGATCATATCCACTGAACGTTATATTTTAGGGTTTTTTTTTAATTATTATTATTTCATTGAGATGGGGTGGGGGGAGGAAGGGGTTGTGTTGGTTATACCAGTGCTCAACGTTTGGTGAACACAAGCATCTTTATTTGTTGGAAATACCACAAATGTATTGACAGTGACAGTGGGGAGTCACAGTGGCATGTCTGTTATTTATTTAAAGAGTGGGTTGGTTGAGTGCAGGAAAATACTCAAAATAAATGTTTTCTCTTATAATCTATTGCAATATTGTTTGTTTTTTTGAGAAAATATTATTCAGGAAAGTGAAAATAGATCCGGGCAAGTGAAAGTGCTGTCACCACTTGCCTGGATGGCGACTCAAAAAAAAAGGTTAAGCGCAGACACTGCCTGTATAATGATATTACTTTTTAGACAGTGGCTGTGGTGAGGATGTCAACTTTGGTGTTAAAGTTTAACGTTAAAAAATTGTGCATTTTCATCAGTTTCTCACAAACTATAAGTCCTAGGTCAGTCAAACTTGGTTTATAGTTGCACCTATGGATGTTCATCACAGCACAAATGTGTTTTTATGGTTGATGAGACATTTAATTCCATGGCAGAGCGGCCTCGGCGGCGTTGTGGTTAGGCCATCGGTCTACAGGCTGGCAGGTACTGGGTTCGGATCCCAGTCGAGGCATGGGATTTTTAATCCAGATACAGACTCCAAACCCTGAGTGAGTGTTCTGCAAGGCTCAATGGGTAGGTGTAAACCACTTGCACCGACCAGTGATCCATAACTGGTTCAACAAAGGCCATGGTTTGTGCTATCCTGCCTGTGGAAAGCCCAAATAAAAGATCCCTTGCTGCCTGCCATAAAAGAGTAGCCTATGTGGCAACAGCAGGTTTCCTCTAAAAAATAGTGTCAGAATGACCATATGTTTGACGTCCAATAGCCGATGATAAGATAAAAAAATCAATGTTCTCTAGTGGCGTCGTTAAATAAAACAAACTCAATGTGCTCTAGTGGTGTAGTTAAATAAAACAAACTCAATGTGCTCTAGTGGCGTCATTAAATAAAACAAAGTCAATGTGCTCTAGTGCCGTCGTTAAATAAAACAAACTCAATGTGCTCTAGTGCCGTCGTTAAATAAAACAAACCAATGTGCTCTAGTGGTGTAGTTAAATAAAACAAATTCAATGTGCTCTAGTGCCGTCGTTAAATAAAACAAACTCAATGTGCTCTAGTGGCATCGTTAAATAAAACAAACTCAATGTGCTCTAGTGGTAGTTAAATAAAACAAACTCAATGTGCTCTAGTGGCGTCGTTAAATAAAACAAACTCAATGTGCTCTAGTGCCGTCGTTAAATAAAACAAACCAATGTGCTCTAGTGGTGTAGTTAAATAAAACAAATTCAATGTGCTCTAGTGCCGTCGTTAAATAAAACAAACTCAATGTGCTCTAGTGGCATCGTTAAATAAAACAAACTCAATGTGCTCTAGTGGTAGTTAAATAAAACAAACTCAATGTGCTCTAGTGGTAGTTAAATAAAACAAACTCAATGTGCTCTAGTGGCATCGTTAAATAAAACAAACTCAATGTGCTCTAGTGGTAGTTAAATAAAACAAACTCAATGTGCTCTAGTGGCGTCGTTAAATAAAACAAACTCAATGTGCTCTAGTGGCGTCGTTAAATAAAACAAACTCAATGTGCTCTAGTGGTGTAGTTAAATAAAACAAATTCAATGTGCTCTAGTGCCGTCGTTAAATAAAACAAACTCAATGTGCTCTAGTGGCGTCGTTAAATAAAACAAACTCAATGTGCTCTAGTGGTAGTTAAATAAAACAAACTCAATGTGCTCTAGTGGCGTCGTTAAATAAAACAAACTCAATGTGCTCTAGTGGCGTCGTTAAATAAAACAATCTCAATGTGCTCTAGTGGCGTCGTTAAATAAAACAAACTCAATGTGCTCTAGTGGCATCGTTAAATAAAACAAACTCAATGTGCTCTAGTGGTGTAGTTAAATAAAACAATCTTTACTTTACTTTTTAATTCCATGGCAGGACTAGCTCTGGGTGAGCAAAACAATTCGTCAGATTGTCGTAGTCTATCAAACTTAAAAAATTTAAGAATTTTTCAGTTATTTTCTTTAAAAATGTTAATTATTACATCAAATTATTTTGCAAAACTAAATTAAAATTTCCCAACTGCTTTAAAAATGTGCAGCTGGCGAAATTTGGCGAATGCCAGAGCTAGCCCTGCATGGAATTCTTGTTTTGAGAGGATTCCAGATACATGTAGATCCAGATACATGTAGATCCAGAATTCCTTGTGCTCAAGATTACGCTAATAATAAATAGGGTAATCTTTTCCCCACCTTTATCTCAAGCCTTGCAACATTGTTAAAGGGCTGATTCTCAGTTAGTAACCATTGTAGCACGGAGCGGGACATAGCTCAGTGGTACAGCGCTCGCCTGATGTGTGATCGATCTGGGATCGATTCCCGTCGGTGGGCCCATTGGGCTATTTCTCGTTCCAGTCAGTGCCCTACGACTGGTATATCAAAGGACATGGTATGTACTATCCTGTCTGTGGGATGGTGCATATAAAAGATCCCTTGCTACTATTTGAAAAATGTAGTGGGTTTCCTCTCTAAGACTATATGTCAGAATTACCAAATGTTTGACATCCACTAGCTGATGAATAATAAATCAATGTACTTTAGTGGTTTTGTTAAATAAAACAAACTTTATTTCTTTCTCATCACTCCTCTAAGACTAGAAAGTATCCAGTCTGTGGATGATGGTGTAATAAAGGCCGTGGTATGTGCTATCCTGTCTTTGAGATGGTGCATATAAAAGATCCCTTGCTGCTAATCGAATAAGAGTAGCCCATGAAGTGGCGACAGCAGGTTTCCTCTCTCACTATATGTTTGGTCCGTAACCATATGTCTGACACCATATAACTGTAAATAAAATGTGTTGAGTGCATCATTAAATAAAACATTTCTTTCTTCTTTTATCCAATAGCTGATGATTAATTAATCAATATGCCAGTATATATATATCAATTTCCTTCCTTCCCAGCTTCCATTATAGCATATTTCAAAATAATAAATCAGCTATAAATAATAAATCCTTTTAACAACTAAATATACATATTGAATACAGTTTATTGTTAAGAATATCAGTTTCTGTATATGCAATGTACTTTTGATTCTATTGTTTGTAGCGGCTCGGATTTCATTTTACTTTCTAATATTTTCTATAAGTTTCTTCATACGTACAAAATTATTAGGATAACAGGCAACATGTTGTATATATATTTTCTTGTTTAAAATGTATTTGATGTGTAATTTTTGTTGGTAAAAATGTGTTGTTATTCAAAAAGATGTCACAATTCAGCAAAAAAAATAGAAAACTTTTATCTGTGTTAATTATGTTAAAGTTACAGACCCTAGTTTCAACACATCAGAATGGACACTATGCACAGGAACACGCATGCACGCGCACACACACACAAATACATGTACATGCACGCATGCACACGCACACACACATGCACGCACACACATACACATGTAAATCAATGTATAAATATATAAAAACTATTGCTGCTGCTTCCTACACCAGTGCTATGATGGGTTAATCTATACAAACCTGTAACACATCTGATGGAAGTTATAAGTGAGTGCAACAAGAATCTGTGATAATAAAATGGGGAAATACCCGTAAAAAATAGACTAAGTTATAATTGAGTGCAACAAGAATCTGTGATAATAAGGTGGGGGGGCATGGGGAAATACCCGTAAAAAATAGCTAAGTTATAAGTGAGTGCAACAAGAATCTGTGATAATAAAATGGGGAAATACCCGTAAAAAATAGACTAAGTTATAATTGAGTGCAACAAGAATCTGTGATAATAAAAATGGGGAAATACCCGTAAAAAATAGACTAAGTTATAATTGAGTGCAACAAGAATCTGTGATGATAAAATGGGGAAATACCCGTAAAAAATAGACTAAGTTATAATTGAGTGCAACAAGAATCTGTGATGATAAAATGGGGAAATACCCGTAAAAAATAGACTAAGTTATAATTGAGTGCAACAAGAATCTGTGATAATAAAATGGGGAAATACCCGTAAAAAATAGAGTTATAGTTGAGTGCAACAAGAATCTGTGATAATAAAATGGGGAAATACCCGTAAAAAATAGACTAAGTTATAATTGAGTGCAACAAGAATCTGTGATAATAAAATGGGGAAATACCCTTAAAAAATAGACCAGAGCTTTTCTTCATAACCGTTAGGGGCGGGAAGTAGCCCAGTGGTAAAAGCACTCGCTTTATGCACGGTCGGTTTAGGATCGATCCCTGTCGGTGGCCTCATTGGGTTATTTCTCGTTCCAGCCAATGCTTCACAACTGGTATATCAAAGGCTGTGGTATGTGCCATCCTGTCTGTGGGATGGTGCATATAAAAGATCCCTTGCTGCTGATCGAAAAGAGTAGCCCATGATATGGTAACAGTGGGTTTCCTCTCTCAATATCTGTGTGGTCCTTAACCATATGTCTGATGCCATATAACCGTAAATAAAATGTGTTGAGTATGTCGTTAAATAAAAAAATTCTTTCTTTCTTCTTCTTTTTCTATGTAAGTTTTTTTAGGAAAGCCCAGTTTACGCGTGGTATCGAGCAGCAGTCGGTAGGATGACCAGTGTATCAACAGTGGTAGTACTGTCCAGAAATAGAAAGTGCTTATAACACTGAATAAACAAATATTTCTTTTAAGTGGAGTCTACAAGATTTTCTAACATCTTTTCGTTCTAAAAGTGCACTAAAACAGGTATAAAAGGCTGTGGTATGCCATCCTGTCTTGGGAAAAATAAAGATGGCTGTCGACCCATATGTGGCAACAGTGGGTTTCCTAAATATCAGTGTGGTCAATAACTATGTTTGATGCCATGTTTAAATAAAAGTGGCTGTCACTTAAATAAACATTTCTTTCTTTCAAAACTATTTCCATGATGTTTTTAAAAAAAGCTTTTCTGTCACTATAAACATTAGGATACAAAAACACTCAGAACTATGAAATGATAATTTCAAACAACAAGTGGCTGATTTTATTGATAAAAAACGGCTAAAACAGTCAAAACTATGCCATGATGTTTAAAAACAAGTGGCTGTCACTATAAACGGCTAAAACAGTCAAAACTATGCCATGATGTTTAAAAACAAGTGGCTGTCACTATAAACGGCTAAAACAGTTAAAACTATGCCATGATGTTTAAAAACAAGTGGCTGTCACTATAAACTTTCCACATTATTATTGAATGTGACGTGATGAGTTTCATAAAGAGTCTTAATTTCAAGACTACTTTCTCGAACTGCTTCTTGGGTTCTCACTTTTGGACCGGCCTCGGTGGCATAGTGGTTAGACCATCGGTCTACAGGCTGGTAGGTACTGGGTTCGGATCCCAGTCGAGGCATGGGATTTTTAATCCAGATACTGACTCCAAACCCTGAGTGAGTGCTCCGCAAGGCTCAGTAGGTAGGTGTAAACCACTTGCACCGACCAGTGATCCATAACTGGTTCAACAAAGGCCATGGTTTGTGCTATCCTGCCTGTGGGAAGCGCAAATAAAAGATCCCTTGCGGCTAATCGGAAGAGTAGCCGATGTAGTGGCGACAGCGGGTTTCCTCTCAAAATCTGTGTGGTCCTTAACCATATGTCTGACGCTATATAACCGTAAATAAAATGTGTTGAGTGCATTGTTAAATAAAACATTTCTTTCTTTCTCACTTTTGGTCCCAGAATAAAATTTAACAAGCAGATATTGCTTCCCACTCAACAGAATGAAATCCAAGCCTTGGTTTCATACTTCATGGACTTTTAATGTCCATCTTTATCAGACTCATTGTTTCAGTGTCTCTCACCTGAGCAGGGCTCGAAATATAGCAAACAAAATATGGCCTGCTGTTCTCTTTTTAAAATAGCAGGTAAAAAGAGATACATAGAGTAAGTAGTTAATGACGCAGGATATTGGCTTTATCCTGTTAAGCCGAATGAGAAATTCCCATTCTAACCATCACAAGATAAAGCTAATATCCTACGTCATTAATTAGTTATTATCTTTATGGGGACGGGACGTAGCCCAGTGGTAGAGTGCTCGCTTGATGCGTTGTCTGTCTAGGATTGATCCCCGTCAATGTGCCCATTGGGCTATTTCTCGTTCCAGCCAGTGCTCCACAACTGGTGTGACAAAGGCCGTGATATGTTCTATCCTGTCTGTGGGATGGTGCATATAAAAGATCCCTTGCTGCTAATCGAAAAGAGTAGCCCATGAAGTGGCGACAGCGGGTTTTCTCTCTCAATATCTGTGTGGTCCTTAACCATATGTATGACACCATATAATCGTAAATAAAATGTGTTGACTGTGTCGTTAAATAAAACATTTCCTTCCTTCCGTTCAAATATAAAGGTTACACACCATTTATTTTTGCATGCATTTCAAATACAATTACTGTATCAGAATATATGCTGTGAAAAATAGGACAATGTCAAAAGGAATACATGACGGCTATCTTTAGGAAGGACATTTGCTTCCTTGCAAGCAATAACAAAATCAATATAGGTAATTGACCATGAAAAGTTGAATTATCCAGCCTGATGCACATAAGCACTTCCTCAATATTACAATAAGCTGTTATGTAAGTGGCACATCTGTTAACAGTTAGTACTAAATATGACAAGAAACGTCAAAGCAATGGGTTAAGTGGCACATCTGTTAACAGTACTAAATATGACAAGAAACGTCAAAGCAATAGGTTAAGTGGCACATCTGTTAACATTTAGTACTAAATATGACAAGAAATGTCAAAGCAATGGGTTAAGTGGCACATCTGTTAACTACTAAATATGACAAGAAACTTGAAACCAATGGTTTAAGTGGCACATCTGTTAACAGTACTAAATATGACAAGAAACATCAAAGCAATGGGTTAAGTGGCACATCTGTTAACATTTAGTATTAAATATGGCAAGAAATGTCAAAGCAATGGGTTAAGTGGCACATCTGTTGACAGTACTAAATATGACAAGAAACTTGAAACCAATGGGTTAAGTGGCACATCTGTTGACAGTACTAAATATGACAAGAAACGTTAAAGCAATGGGTTAAGTGGCACATCCGTTAACATTTAGTACTAAATATGGCAAGAAACATCAAAGCAATGGATTAAGTGGCACATCCGTTGACATTTAGTACTAAATATGACAAGAAACGTCAAAGCAATGGGTTAAGTGGCACATCCGTTGACATTTAGTACTAAATATGACAAGAAACGTCAAAGCAATGGGTTAAGTGGCACATCCGTTGACATTTAGTACTAAATATGACAAGAAACAAAGCAATCAATCCGTTGAGCAATGGGCAATGGGTAAGTGGCACATCCGTTGACATTTAGTACTAAATATGACAAGAAACAATGGGTCATCTGTTAACAGCAATGGGTAAAGTGGCACATCCGTTGACATTGGCAAGAAACATAAAGTACACATACATTTAGTACTGACAAGAAACGTCAAAGCAATGGGTTAAGTGGCACATCCGTTGACATTTAGTACTAAATATGACAAGAAACGTCAAAGCAATGGGTTAAGTGGCACATCCGTTGACATTTAGTACTAAATATGACAAACGTCAAAGCAATGGGTTAAGTGGCACATCCGTTAACATTTAGTACTAAATATGACAAGAAACGTCAAAGCAATGGGTTAAGTGGCACATCCGTTGACATTTAGTACTAAATATGACAAGAAACGTCAAAGCAATGGGTTAAGTGGCACATCCGTTAACATTTAGTACTAAATATGACAAGAAATATCAAAGCAATGGGTTAAGTGGCACATCCGTTGACATTTAGTACTAAATATGACAAACGTCAAAGCAATGGGTTAAGTGGCACATCTGTTAACATTTAGTACTAAATATGACAAGAAATGTCAAAGCAATGGGTTAAGTGGCACATCTGTTAACATTTAGTACTAAATATGACAAGAAACGTCAAAGCAATGGGTTAAGTTTTTTAAATACTGCAGAGATCAATCTGCTTGTAATCATCAAAAAAAGATTTCGAAAAGACATTTAAAAAACCCCAAACAATTGTAATGAAGAACTAATTTTGTAAGCAGACTATATATTATTACGTGTCTGTAAGATGAGACAGCACATGACACATGGCTGTGTGGTATGTGTATATATTTAGGTGAAGGCCCAAGGTCACAGTATATTGGCTTCTACCACCCAGTTAAGAGACACAGGGTCAACAAACTACTTGCAGTGTTGGATTGGTAGTGTAGTGTCCTATGATATCAATTGTCACAGGTGTAGGAAGCGGGTTGGGTGAGGATGTGTGGGGGTGAGGGGGTGGGGGGCATGTGCCCCCCCCCCCCACTTTTCAGATATTTGCTTTATAATAGTGTAAAAGTGAAAAATATGAAAGTGTGTCCCCCCCCCCCCCTCCCCCACACTTTTTGGCACCTTCCTACGCCATTGATTGTGTCATGTTGGAGGAATAGGGTGGACATGTAGCTCAGCCTTGAATGCCCGCTTGAGATATGATAGGTATTTTTAAATCCCATTCCAACCAGTATCCCTTTAATGGTATAACAAAGACTGAAGTGTGTTCTGCAAGCTGCCCCAGATAAAAAAAAAAATGAACTAGATGGCCTAAGGCAAAGCTGTATATCATTTAGCTGGATTTAAAAACATATGTTGGCCCATTTAATGCTTGAGTGGATCATGGAACAATGGTACAGAGTCTGAATTTCAAATGAAAGTTTGTTTTGTTTAACAACATCACTAGAGCACATTGATTAAGTAATCATCGGCTATTGGATGTCAAACATTTGGTAATTTAGACACAGTCACAGAAAGGAAACCCGCTACATTTTTCCATTAGTGGCAAGGGATCTTTTATATGCACCATCCCACGGACAGGATAGCACATACCACAGCCTTTGATATACCAGTTGTGGTGCACAGGCTGGACCACAATAAAATGTGGTGAGTGTGTCATTAAATAAAACATTTCCTTCCTTCCATTATATTTACGGACTATCATGAGGTTGAATTGCATTTCTTTTTATGTGCAGCATATTATAACAAGCAGATAAAACTGCATTCTGATTGAAATCGGCAACCTTTTAGGAAGCAGCTGTAGCAATAGTTTTCTTGAAAAATACAAAAACAAAACAAAAATGCCCCCAGGAAAAAGAATCCCAATATCCTGAGGTATGTAACAATTGCTGTGAGCAGGATGGTAGAATGTAAAAATCGCTGTGACCTATAGGAAGGTACATGTAGTTATGTAGTCAGTTCTATATCGGTAATAATCAATTCTTCGCTCTCCACACAGATATGCTGAAACAGCCTTGAAAAGTGCTTGACTTCATTCTCTGTCTGTCTGTCTGTCTGTCTGTCTGTCTGTCTGTGTGTGTGTGTGTGTGTGTCTTTCACTCACTCTCTCTCTCTCTCTCTCTCTCTCTCTGCCTCTGTCTCTTTCTGTCTCTTTCTCTGTCTCTCTATGTGTCTCTCTCTGTCTCTTTCTCTGTCTCCCTCTCTCTCTCTCTCTCTCTCTCTCTCTCTCTCTCTCTCTGTCTGTCTCTCCATCCCACCCTCCCTCTTCTCTCTGTCTCACTCTCTCTCTGTCTCACTCTCCCTCCCTCATTCTCTGTCTCTGTCTCTCTCCCTCCCTCATTCTCTCTCTGTCCATCCCTCCCTCTCTCGGTCTTTCAGTATCTATCTGTGTGTGTCTCTCTCTTTTTCTGCATTACCAAACTGTCATTAAATACATGTCTGCCATTCCTCTTTGAAATGTTATTTGTGTGCATTAATGTTTATTACACCTTTGTCATGTGTCGAAGGTGGTGTGTTCCACTTATATGACACAGCAGGCCTAATAGAGACATTTCCAAGTGGTCAATAGACATTGTCAGACATAACAAGTCACATTAAGCAGATGGAAATTGTTGTTTCAGAGATTGTAAACATCTGTAGTCAGCTTACAGAATAGTTGAAGGTTTATGTCCATGTGCATGTTCATAGATTAAATATTTTTTTTTTTAAATAATAATTTAATTTTTTATGGGTAACACACATGTAGCTACATACATTAACAAAAGTTAAAAGTTTGTTTTGTTTAATGATACCACTAGAGCACATTGATTACATACATTTACGGTGCTTAAATACCTGCGTTTAAGAAAAACAGACTTTGTCAGTTTGGCCCTTCATTACCCTGACATATTTTAAAGCACTATTTCTCGTTCCAGCCAGTGTACCACGACTGGCACATCAAAGGCTGTGGTATGTATTATCCTGTCTGTGGGATGGTGCATATAAAAGATCCCTTGCTTCTAATCGAGAAGAGTAACCCATGAAGTGGCGACAGCACCTTTCCTCTCTCAGTATCTGTGTGGTCCTTAACCATATGTCCAACGCCATATAACCGTAAATAAAATGTGTTGAGTGCATCGTTAAATAAAAAAAAACATTCCCTGATTTATTTTAAAGCACTATTTGGATAAATGCATTTGAAATGACCTTTGTTTGAATTATTTAAAATTTTGTTTGACCATTGTTTTGTATACACATTTTTTAAAGACAAAAATCAATATTGAGATACAATGTATTACAAAACATTGCAATCTCCAGAAATAGAGATATTCATATTCTAAGCAAAAACAAGTAAATTGTAATTGGCATATAAGAGGGCATGGCCATTCGGCCTCGATCAATGGAGAATATTCTTAGGACATTATGGCCAAAAGTTTGGAAAACGAGGCAAGCTTTAACAAGTGTATTAATATTAATATAGCATAATAGCACCCATTAAAAAAAAAAAAATTTTGAACAGTTTCAAGTTTGTGTAATAAAACCAGTTTCAGAAGTTGTGTTTGTGTATGATGACTAATTACTAAGTGAGCTCCATGGTCTAGTCGGGGGGGGTGGGGGGGGTCGTAGCCCAGTGGTAAAGCACTTGCTTGATGCGCGATCAGTCTTGGATTGATCCCCGTCGGTGGGCCCATTGGGCGATTTCTCGTTCCAGCCAGTGCACCACAACTGGTGTATCAAAGGCCGTGGTATGTACTATCCTGTCTGTAGGATGGTGCATATAAAAGATCCCTTGCTGCTAATCAAAAAGAGTAGCCCATGAAGTGGTGGCAGCAGGTTTTCTCTCTCAATATCTGTGTGGTCCTTAACCATATGTCCCGACGCCATATAACCGTAAATAAAATGTGCGTCGTTAAAATGTGCGTCGTTAAATAAAACAATTCTTTCTTTCTTTCTTTCTTTCGTAGCCTACCGACTCCAAACCCTGAGTGAGTGCTCCGCAAGGCTTAATGAGTAGGTGTAAAACACTTGCACCGACCAGTGATCCATAACTGGTTCAACAAAGGCCATGGTTTGTGCTATCCTGCCTGTGGGAAGTGCAAATAAAAGATCCCTCGCTGCCTGTCATAAAAGAGTAGCCTATGTGGCGACAGCGGGTTTCCTCTAAAAAACAGTGTCAGAATGACCATGTGTTTGACGTCCAATAGCCGATGATAAGATTAAAAATCAATGTGCTCTAGTGACGTCGTTAAATAAAACAAACTTTACTTTTCTTTCGTAGCCATTACAATAACAAACTTAACATTATAATAACACACCATTTTATAAAGGCCGTGTGCTTTTTTAACAATATATCCAACAATTCTCACTTAGGTAAATGTTAGTCAGGACAATTCGGTCTGTTACATTGTCGGAAACTGAAATTAGGCCAAGTTTTCCGAATAAAAAAAAAAGGCGGAGTTACTTCCCTTATGTTATTTTAGCGAAAGTAGGTCAAATTTTTTTTATGCTTACAAAAATTGTATTTACCAGGATGATTTTCTCCTGCGTAGGTTATTGGGAGGTTTAATCAAATTCCGGGAGACGAAGGTGGAATCATGGAGGGAATCGATCCTAGATCGATCGCGCATCAGACAAGCTTTGTACCACTAAGCTATGTCCTGCCGCTCTCCAGGTGGCGATGGTGTTATGTTTTTTTGTACACTGACGTCACAAGGACTAAGGTAGAAAGGTAAATGTTGTTTTTTCAGTTTAAATACTGCATATAATACAACATTCATACATGTATAAACATCACTGGTGAACTGTGTTCATTGCTAAAGTGAAACCTGTTTAAACCGGATCTCGTTGGGGACGTAATATTTATCCGAATTAGACGGGATCCCATGTTTAAAGAGTTGTGTTTTAAAGTTCAGAAAATTGGGGACCATGAAACTTGTCCGGTTTCGAACAGGATTCTGTTTTGTTCAGGGTCCGGTTTTGACAGGTTCCACTGTACTTAGTTGATATGCACTTGTTTTCTGTTGAGATACATGTACATACATGTATGGGTATACAGATGTGGGTAATACATCATTTAACACTGTAAGAAAATGAAAGGAAGCGTTTAGCATCACTTCACACAGCTGCATATAGCATCCTTGAATGATAAATATACTTAATTGTAAAGCAGTTCAACCTTCGATGTGTAGCTGTAAGTAAGTAATAAATGCTTAGAAACTCTCTGTGTCTCTACCTCTCTGTATTTGTCTCTCTCTCCCCTCTATCCCGTCACTCTCTCCCCTCTATCCCGCCACTCTCTCCCCTCTATCCCGCCACTCTCTGTCCCTCCTCTCTCCCCCTCTCTGTCCGTCCTCTCTCCCCCTCTCCTCTCCTTCTTCCTCCTTCGTCTCTCCCCCTCTTTTTCCCTTCTTTCTCCCCCTCTCTGCCCCTCCTCTCGCCTTCTTCCTTCATCTCTTCCCCTTCCTGCCCCTCCTCTCTCCCCCTCTCTCCCCCTCTTCATCCTTCATCTCTCCCCCTCTCTTTCCCTCCTTTCTCCCCCTCTCTGCCCTTCCTCATTTTCCCCCGCTCTAACCCTCCTCACTTCCCCCTCGCTGCCTCTCCCCTCTCCCCTCTCTGCCCCTCCTCTCTCCTTCATCTCTCTGCTCTCCCTCCCTCGCTCTCTGCTTTCTGCTCTCTCTTCTCTCTCTCTCTCTCTCTCTCTCTCTCTCTCTCTCTCTCTCTCTCCTTCCTCCTCCCTCCCTCCCTCCCTCCCTCCCTCCTCTTCTCTATTTTTCTATCTTCCTCCCTCTCTGCTTTCTTTCTCTTCCTCTTCCTTTCTCCATCTTCCATAAGCTGTTATAAATTAAATGTCAGATTTTCATGCACATTTTTTTTCTTCAAAATGGGACTTAGGGCTTAGATATTTTATTTTTCTTAATTTATGTTTTGAAGACCGTAAAATGCCTCAAATCGAGCAAGAATTAAAAAAAATAATTGTAGCCAATAACTCCCCTCATCCCCCCCCCCCCCCCCCAAAAAGAGTCTTATTTCATACAGGCTTTAAGAGCTGGAGTGATATGCATGTATTGTTGCTAAGTAGGGTTTTTTTTCATGATATTCAAGATCACCATTCAAGAGCACTCTGCGTAACATACATGTATCTAACATACAATATGTAGCCTCAATAACAGATATACACATGGAAAAGAAATTCACCGACCCTATTTTGATTTTTTTTTTTTTTAAAGAAAAGTGAAAAAAGAAGAAGAAGAAAATAATCAAACCTATAGGTCAGGCTTTCTATTCATAAACGTACTTAAGTGAATGTATGATACTTATCTATGTACTTAAGTTAATGTATAATACTTATCTATGTACTTAAGTTAATGTATGATACTTATCTATGTACTTAAGTTAATGTATGATACTTATCTATGTACTTAAGTTAATGTATGATACTTATCTATGTACTTAAGTTAATGTATGATACTTATCTATGTACTTTAAGTTAATGTATGATACTTATCTATGTACTTTAAGTATGTATTTAGGTATCATACATTGACTTAAGTACGTTTATGAATACGGAGCCTGGATCCCAGTATTCATAAACGTACTTAAGTTAATGTATGATACTTATCTATGTACTTTAAGTATGTATTTAGGTATCATACATTGACTTAAGTACGTTTATGAATACGGAGCCTGGATCCCAGTATTCATAAACGTACTTAAGTTAATGTATGATACTTATCTATGTACTTTAAGTATGTATTTAGGTATCATACATTGACTTAAGTACGTTTATGAATACGGAGCCTGGATCCCAGTATTCATAGACGTACTTAAGTTAATGTATGATACTTATCTATGTACTTTAAGTATGTATTTAGGTATCATACACTGACTTAAGTACGTTTATGAATACAGAGCCTGGATCCCAGTATTCATAGACGTACTTAAGTTAATGTATGATACTTATCTATGTACTTTAAGTATGTATTTAGGTATCATACATTGACTTAAGTACGTTTATGAATACGGAGCCTGGATCCCAGTATACATAAACGTACTTAAGTTAATGTATGATACTTATCTATGTACTTTAAGTATGTATTTAGGTATCATACATTGACTTAAGTACGTTTATGAATACGGAGCCTGGATCCCAATATACATAGCTGCATGAGAGAATTTCAATCACGTGTGCAGGGGTTTATGCAGGGGGTGTCTAGACTGTGGCATCAGAAATTTATAGGGGGTTGAATCATGCTTCCCGGTAAAGAGTAAAATATATTGAAAAAAGAAGAAGATAAAAGGTGCTTAAGCAGGGGATCAACCACCCAACCACCCACTCCCCCCAACCCCCCACTCCCCCAACCCCCACCCCCACCCCCCCAATAAACCCCATTTGCCTGAATTTGTGAAACGAGAAGGGATTTTTGCAGAGGGGCATCTAGACTAGCATCCGAAAATTTATATGGGGTTGAATTATGCTTCACTGTAAAATATATTGATAAAACAAGAAAACAAAATCTGCTTGAGTGGGGGTGGGGGTGGGGGATTCAACCCCCTGACACTCCCCGAATTTTTGAAACTAGAAAGGATTTTATTACCCCCCTGAACCAATGCATTACTAGTAATTAATATCGACCTCTCCCACCCCCCCCCCTCCAGCCTGTGCTTGTAAAGCTTCTTTCTTTCTTCTAACTTTATTAACGTGAATATATCCAAAAAAAGGTTCAGGCACGTCCATCCCATGCCGGTTATTTGGCATGGCCAGGGGCCGGGTGTCAGACAGAACATAAAGGTTCAGGCACGTCCATCCCATGCCGGGTATTTGGCATGGCCAGGGGCCGGGTGTCAGACAGAACGTAAAGCTTCTATAAAGGTTCAGGCACGTCCATCCCATGCCGGGTATTTGGCATGGCCAGGGGCCGGGTGTCAGACAGAACGTAAAGCTTCTATAAAGGTTCAGGCACGTCCATCCCATGCCGGGTATTTGGCATGGCCAGGGACCGGGTGTCAGACAGAACGTAAAGCTTCTATAAAGGTTCAGGCACGTCCATCCCATGCCGGGTATTTGGCATGGCCAGGGGCCGGGTGTCAGACAGAACGTAAAGCTTCTATAAAGGTTCAGGCACGTCCATCCCATGCCGGGTATTTGGCATGACCAGGGGCCGGGTGTCAGACAGAACGTAAAGCTTCTATAAAGGTTCAGGCACGTCTATCCCATGCCGGGTATTTGGCATGGCCAGGGGCCGGGTGTCAGACAGAACGTAAAGCTTCTATAAAGGTTCAGGCACGTCCATCCCATGCCGGGTATTTGGCATGACCAGGGGCCGGGTGTCAGACAGAACGTAAAGCTTCTATAAAGGTTCAGGCACGTCCATCCCATGCCGGGTATTTGGCATGGCCAGGGGCCGGGTGTCAGACAGAACGTAAAGCTTCTATAAAGGTTCAGGCACGTCCATCCCATGCCGGGTATTTGGCATGGCCAGGGGCCGGGTGTCAGACAGAACGTAAAGCTTCTATAAAGGTTCAGGCACGTCCATCCCATGCCGGGTATTTGGCATGACCAGGGGCCGGGTGTCAGACAGAACGTAAAGCTTCTATAAAGGTTCAGGCACGTCCATCCCATGCCGGGTATTTGGCATGACCAGGGGCCGGGTGTCAGACAGAACGTAAAGCTTCTATAAAGGTTCAGGCACGTCCATCCCATGCCGGGTATTTGGCATGACCAGGGGCCGGGTGTCAGACAGAACGTAAAGCTTCTATAAAGGTTCAGGCACGTCCATCCCATGCCGGGTATTTGGCATGGCCAGGGGCCGGGTGTCAGACAGAACGTAAAGCTTCTATAAAGGTTCAGGCACGTCCATCCCATGCCGGGTATTTGGCATGACCAGGGGCCGGGTGTCAGACAGAACGTAAAGCTTCTATAAAGGTTCAGGCACGTCCATCCCATGCCGGGTATTTGGCATGACCAGGGGCCGGGTGTCAGACAGAACGTAAAGCTTCTATAAAGGTTCAGGCACGTCCATCCCATGCCGGGTATTTGGCATGACCAGGGGCCGGGTGTCAGACAGAACGTAAAGCTTCTATAAAGGTTCAGGCACGTCCATCCCATGCCGGGTATTTGGCATGACCAGGGGCCGGGTGTCAGACAGAACGTAAAGCTTCTATAAAGGTTCAGGCACGTCCATCCCATGCCGGGTATTTGGCATGACCAGGGGCCGGGTGTCAGACAGAACGTAAAGCTTCTATAAAGGTTCAGGCACGTCCATCCCATGCCGGGTATTTGGCATGACCAGGGGCCGGGTGTCAGACCGAACGTAAAGCTTCTATAAAGGTTCAGGCACGTCCATCCCATGCCGGGTATTTGGCATGGCCAGGGGCCGGGTGTCAGACAGAACGTAAAGCTTCTATAAAGGTTCAGGCACGTCCATCCCATGCCGGGTATTTGGCATGACCAGGGGCCGGGTGTCAGACAGAACGTAAAGCTTCTATAAAGGTTCAGGCACGTCCATCCCATGCCGGGTATTTGGCATGACCAGGGGCCGGGTGTCAGACAGAACGTAAAGCTTCTATAAAGGTTCAGGCACGTCCATCCCATGCCGGGTATTTGGCATGACCAGGGGCCGGGTGTCAGACAGAACGTAAAGCTTCTATAAAGGTTCAGGCACGTCCATCCCATGCCGGGTATTTGGCATGACCAGGGGCCGGGTGTCAGACAGAACGTAAAGCTTCTATAAAGGTTCAGGCACGTCCATCCCATGCCGGGTATTTGGCATGGCCAGGGGCCGGGTGTCAGACAGAACGTAAAGCTTCTATAAAGGTTCAGGCACGTCCATCCCATGCCGGGTATTTGGCATGACCAGGGGCCGGGTGTCAGACAGAACGTAAAGCTTCTATAAAGGTTCAGGCACGTCCATCCCATGCCGGGTATTTGGCATGACCAGGGGCCGGGTGTCAGACAGAACGTAAAGCTTCTATAAAGGTTCAGGCACGTCCATCCCATGCCGGGTATTTGGCATGACCAGGGGCCGGGTGTCAGACAGAACGTAAAGCTTCTATAAAGGTTCAGGCACGTCCATCCCATGCCGGGTATTTGGCATGACCAGGGGCCGGGTGTCAGACAGAACGTAAAGCTTCTATAAAGGTTCAGGCACGTCCATCCCATGCCGGGTATTTGGCATGACCAGGGGCCGGGTGTCAGACCGAACGTAAAGCTTCTATAAAGGTTCAGGCACGTCCATCCCATGCCGGGTATTTGGCATGGCCAGGGGCCGGGTGTCAGACAGAACGTAAAGCTTCTATAAAGGTTCAGGCACGTCCATCCCATGCCGGGTATTTGGCATGACCAGGGGCCGGGTGTCAGACAGAACGTAAAGCTTCTATAAAGGTTCAGGCACGTCCATCCCATGCCGGGTATTTGGCATGACCAGGGGCCGGGTGTCAGACAGAACGTAAAGCTTCTATAAAGGTTCAGGCACGTCCATCCCATGCCGGGTATTTGGCATGGCCAGGGGCCGGGTGTCAGACAGAACGTAAAGCTTCTATAAAGGTTCAGGCACGTCCATCCCATGCCGGGTATTTGGCATGGCCAGGGGCCGGGTGTCAGACAGAACATAAAGCTTCTATAAAGGTTCAGGCACGTCCATCCCATGCCGGGTATTTGGCATGGCCAGGGGCCGGGTGTCAGACAGAACGTAAGGCTTCTATAAAGTCTAAACTCAAGTCTCAAATAACCCTGTAACGTCGTCGTTCTACTAAAACCAAGTACCAAAGGGGCTGTCCATAATTATCAATATTTTCACAAGTGTACAAATTGTACACTTTTGACCCCCCTCCCCCCTCTAAAAGTGTACATCCCCCAAATAAAAATGTTGATTGACATTTTTCATTTTCAAAAAAAAGTGTACTATGGCCCCTTAACACACACACACACACAAACACACACACACACACACACACACACACACACACACACACACACTCACACACACTGTACGGTTTGTACGCTCGTGAAAATGTTGAAAATTATGGACGGCCCCTAACAGTTAAGTCCATCACCTACATAGAGTTTGAAATGAGACGGTGAATATTGTAGTTAGGTATGAGGACATGTGGTCACAATAATCAATAAGATGTATTGTTATAGTCGGTGTGGTGTAGTGGCATAGATTTCAGTCACTTTCCCAACTTCAGATCAGACATTATGCAGTGAAAAATGGATGAAGACGTGGATTAATTCAAGACAAATAATTCACGAATCCTGTAGTGGGCAAATTACGGTAATTGTTTTATTTTATGAATTCACATTTTACAGGGGTGTGATATAGCCCAGGGGTAAAGTGTCTGCCTGATGCATGGTCGGTCTAGGATCAATCCCCATGATAGGTGGACTGATTGGGCTGTTTCTCGTTCCAACCAATCCTCCACAGCTGGTATTCTGACAAAAGCTATGGTATGTACTGTCCTGTCCTGTCTGGGATGCTGTTTCTCATTCCAGCCAGTGCTCCACAGCTGGTATTCTAACAAATGCCATGGTATCTACTGTCTTGTCTGTGGGATGCTGTTTCTCATTCCGGCCAGTACACTGTATGTACTGTCCTGTCTGTGGAATGCTGTTTCCCATTCCAGCCAGTGCACGGTATATACTGTCCTGTGTGGGATGCTGTTTCTCATTCCGGCCAGTGCACGGTATGTACTGTCCTGTCTGTTGGATGCCGTTTCTCATTCCGGCCAGTGCATGGTATGTACTGTCCTGTCTGTGGGATGCTGTTTCTCATTCTAGCCAGTGCACGGTATGTACTGTCCTGTCTGTTGGATGCTGTTTCTCATTCCGGCCAGTTCATGGTATGTACTGTCCTGTCTGTGGGATGCTGTTTCTCATTCCAGCCAGTGCTCCACAGCTGGTATTCTAACAAATGCCATGGTATCTACTGTCTTGTCTGTGGGATGCTGTTTCTCATTCCGGCCAGTACACTGTATGTACTGTCCTGTCTGTGGAATGCTGTTTCCCATTCCAGCCAGTGCACGGTATATACTGTCCTGTGTGGGATGCTGCTTCTCATTCCGGCCAGTGCACGGTATGTACTGTCCTGTCTGTTGGATGCCGTTTCTCATTCCGGCCAGTGCATGGTATGTACTGTCCTGTCTGTGGGATGCTGTTTCTCATTCTAGCCAGTGCACGGTATGTACTGTCCTGTCTGTTGGATGCTGTTTCTCATTCCAGCCAGTGCTCCACAGCTGGTATTCTAACAAATGCCATGGTATCTACTGTCTTGTCTGTGGGATGCTGTTTCTCATTCCGGCCAGTACACTGTATGTACTGTCCTGTCTGTGGAATGCTGTTTCCCATTCCAGCCAGTGCACGGTATATACTGTCCTGTGTGGGATGCTGCTTCTCATTCCGGCCAGTGCACGGTATGTACTGTCCTGTCTGTTGGATGCTGTTTCTCATTCCAGCCAGTGCTCCACAGCTGGTATTCTAACAAATGCCATGGTATCTACTGTCTTGTCTGTGGGATGCTGTTTCTCATTCCGGCCAGTACACTGTATGTACTGTCCTGTCTGTGGAATGCTGTTTCCCATTCCAGCCAGTGCATGGTATGTACTGTCCTGTCTGTGGGATGCTGTGCCACTGGGTTGCACCCCCACTCCCAACAAAAGGAGGGAATGCAATGAATGTTTTTTTGCTTTAAAAAAAAAAGAAGAGAGTCTTATATACAGTAGAATACTTTATTTTCGCGTGGAATTTATTTTCGCGTTTTTCACGTGTGAATGAAATTCGTGAAAATATATTCCACGCGAAAATAAAGGCCGACAAAAAAGAAAAAAATATGTCATGTCATAGGGTTTTACGTGCACATTCAGAACAAGGTGTTGTAGCGCATGCCTGTTGTGGGCACAAGAGCCGGCCTTGGCCGGCTCCTTCGTCCATGACAGGAAAGGTGGGGGGAGGGGAGAGGTGGGGGTGGTGGTGGTGCTATGGAATTTGAATGGAGCAGTTAAATGCCAAAGAGAAAAGGGTGCGCAATTTTGATTGAGGGAATTTGGCACAATTTTGAACGGTCGGTCGAAAGGTAAATGGCTGAGCTAATATAGGTTTTGATATTAGTGAATCGAGAGTAGCTCATTAATTTGAGACCTTTACGATGCTGTGGTGTCTCCTAGGTTGCCCATAGGGCCCTTATAAAGGGCCTGACCGCTTCTGGTCGAGTATTGGGGGTTTAAATTCATATTAAATCTGTTTTTCCTTTCATAGCATCATGTGTGCGAATAAGCTACTGGGCATGAATGTGTTTAATCGTACTCGTACTTTACAGATTAGCGTAACAACTGGCAAAACTAAGTTCCGTTTTTAAAACAAAATTATTTACATCTGTACTACTTTTTTTTATTGATGGGGATTGGGGGATTCGCAAAAATAAATGTTCACGAATTGACCCATTTTCATTAAATCGCGAACATTTCATCCCGCGAAAATAAAGTATTCTACAGTATTTCAAAATGGGTTTGGTGGGTGCACCCTTCTTATTCTGCTCGTGTTTTATATATTTAATATAGCAGCTAAATGCTCCTGCAATGTCTGTCACTTCAAAAGAAAAAAAGAAAGAAAGACATGTTTTATTTAACAACGCACTCAAGACATTTTCTTTACGGTTATATGGCATCGGGCATATGGTTAAGGACCACACAAATATTGAAAGGGGAAACCCGCTGTCACCACTTCATAGGCTACTCTTTTTGATTAGCAGCAAGGGATCTTTTATATGCACCATCCCAGAAACAGGGTGGTACATACCACAGCCTTTGGTATACCAGTCATGGTGCACTGGCTGGAACGAGAAATAGCCCAATGGGCCCACCGACGGGGATCAATCACACACCGACCGCACATCGAGCGAGCGCTTTACCACTGGGCTACGTCCCGCCCTGTCACTTCAAAAGTGCATCCTGCCGAAACCTTGACCTATATAATATAAATAATACAGCCTGCACATGATAACATTGCAGTCACCAAGCATTACATTGTAGCAAGGGATCTTTTATATGCACTATCTCACAGACAGGATAGCACATACCACGACTTTTGATATACCAGTCATAGTGTACTGGCTGAAACGAGAAATAACCCAATGGGCCCACCGATGGGGATCGATCCTAGACTGATCGCGCATCAGGTGAGTGCTTTACCTACTGGGCTATTTCCCGCCCTTCCAGTTGTAACAAGACGACATTACCATTTCATTCGTTGCTATGCATAACGGCTATTCTTGTTCAAGGCACTCGTATTGTCTTATACGTTGCCTTTGATAATAATCAAACTGGCCTCAGTGGTATCTTGGTTAGGCTATCGATCTACAGGCTGGTAGGTACTGGGTTCGGATCCCAGTCGAGGCATGGTATTTTTAATCTAGATACTGTCTCCAAACCCTGAGTGAGTGCTCCGCAAGGCTCAATGGGTAGGTGTAAACCACTTGCACCGACCAGTGATCCATAACTGGTTCAACAAAGGCCATGGTTTGTGCTATCCTGCCTGTGGGCAGCGCAAATAAAAGATCCCTTGCTGCTAATCGGAAAGAGTAGCCCATGTAGTGGCGACAGCAGGTTTCCTCTCAAAATCTGTGTGGTCCTTAACCATATGTCTGATGCCATATAAGCGTAAATAAAATGTGCTGAGTGCGTCGTTAAATAAAACATTTCTTTCTTTTTTTTAATAATAATCTCAAACATGTGTACCTGTATATCTACCTGTACAGGTATAGAAATCTACAACATGTGTACCTGTATATCTACCTGTACAGGTATAGAAATCTACAACATGTGTACCTGTATATCTACCTGTACAGGTATAGAAATCTCCAACATGTGTACCTGTATATCTACCTGTACAGGTATAGAAATCTCCAACGTGTGTACCTGTATATCTACCTGTACAGGTATAGAAATCTCCAACATGTGTACCTGTATATCTACCTGTACAGGTATAGAAATCTCCAACATGTGTACCTGTATATCTACCTGTACAGGTATAGAAATCTCCAACATGTGTACCTGTATATCTACCTGTACAGGTATAGAAATCTAGGTGATAACAGCATTTTTCTATTATTTTCCATTCCTTTGTTCTACAATCAGAGATGCATGATTGCAGTTCAGACTGATTTTAATTTCATTTCATTTTAACTTATTTTCGCGCTTATGTCCAGTTAAGGTTCAACCACGCTGTCCTGGGCACACACACCTCAGCTGTCTGGGCTGTCTGTCCAGGACAGTGGGTTAGTTGTTAGTTGGTTAGTGAGAGAGAAGAGGTGTAGTGGCCTTACACCTACCCAATGAGCCCTTAAGAACTTGCTCTGGGGTTGGAACTGGTACTGGGCTACGAACCCTGTACCTACCAGCCTATAGTCCAATGGCATAACCACTGCGCCACCGAGGCCGGTCTGATTTCACAGCACAAACAGTTTCATAGAATGAAACACCTGTCACATCATTTCCGCTGTAACTGGCATTAAATATGTTCATTGTTCTACTGTGTATTATCTAGAAAAATCAGGGGTTCCATTTCAGTATCCATTTTGATATCGTGATCTGATTTCCTGGTGATATATTTCATTCAAGGTAAGACTTATTTTAGCCCTTAACCACACTATAGTCATGGAAAGGCTTATTTTAGCCCTTAATTGACCACACTAGTGAATATAAGGCTTATTTTAGCCCTTAATAGACCACACTAGTGAATATAAGGCTTATTTTAGCCCTTAATAGACCACACTAGTGAATATAAGGCTTATTTTAGCCCTTAATAGACCACACTAGTGAATATAAGGCTTATTTTAGCCCTTAATAGACCACACTAGTGAATATAAGGCTTATTTTAGCCCTTAATAGACCACACTAGCAGGCCTGCGCAAATAAAAAATGTGCATAACCTGAAAAGGGGTTATGCCAAAAGATTTTGCATAACCTATTTTGGTTTGCATAACCTGTATTTTTTTCTTTATAATTAAAAAACCCCAACAACTTAATTTTGAGAAACAAGAGAGTGGCAATGGTAAGTAAACAGTATATGTATACAAATGTTTAAGAAATTTTAAAAAAGAAGAAGATTAGTACAATTGTAATAAATTACCAAAACATAATGAATGTCTGGCTTGGCCTATTATATAAAATACATCATCATGTGTGCATAACTACGTGTGAATAAATAAGAACTCATTGCAAGTGCAAGGCAATTTCTTACCATTAATTTTATAATATTCGTCTTTTATGTGTATATAATGTCATGACATTCAGTCGTGAGTGGGAGACTCGGTGCTATCCTCCTCATCTGAGGAACAGTGGATACTAATACTGTCACTGCAATTATCATTGACAATGTCGTCGTCGTCACTGTCACTATTAGATTTGGAACTACAGGTAATAGTAGGGTCACTGTGACTCTGGTTTACCCTGGTTGCTGATATCCAGTTAGAGATTGTAATGACCACCACAATGTCGCCATTTCTGATTTCTTAAATTCGGCTATAATGCCTTCTAACAACCAATGGGAATGCACCTACTTCACAAGATATTTATACAAACTTGACTGGTTACGTTACACGCTACGAAAAAGCACTGCGTCTAATGTTTGTACTCGTGATAAAAGTATGTTGGTACGTTGCCGGGACTAACCATTCAGTAAATTTTACGTGAACGGTAAATCGGTTATGCCAAATAAAATGACATAACCGATGCACGAACGAAACGATCGTTCGTGCAATTTGAGCAGGCCTGCACTAGTGAATATAAGGCTTATTTTAGCCCTTAATAGACCACACTAGCAGACCTGTCAACCTTTAGTCAAGAGAAAGCAGGAGGTGTGTGTTGAAAAAGCAGGAGATTTTGTCAAAAAGCAGGAGATTTTTTAAATTCACACAATTTAACCCAAAATCGCAAGATTTAAAAAAAAAATTATTACAAAAAGTTATATGAATACTATATAATGTCATATATACTTCTTAACCTTAGATCTTGGCATTAAAAAAAAAATAATAATATTTTATCCAAAAATGTTAAGAACATGAACAAGAAATAAAAATTTTAATTAGTACATTTACGGTATTACACTTAAGCCTTACAGGTTGCGTTACATTATCATTTGTGGTTAGTGTACCTAAGGCTAAGTACCAAAGACAAATTTATATAAATCTTATAAATTAATATTCAGTTTTTACTATAATGAGGAACGGTGGCGTGGTACTTATTTAAAATCATTATAATGATGCAATAAACATTGTATTTTCATTAATCGTGAGTAACTTTATGTCAATGTCAAACACAACATTTTTTAATTGAACAAAAATAATTTCTTGAAGAGTACCCTTATAACCAACATTTTACTGCACAAACATACAAAATTAACTGACACAAGTATGTTTATACAGCTAATTGGTCTTTTCGTTGTCTTGCAGTGACATGTGATTTTAACAAGCATTGTGTGTATCGCTGTCAACTCGGGAGTCTGGCAGTTCAGATTCGTCATAGTTGCATTATGTAATCCAGTGGGAAGACATTTTACAATTCAGAGGTGTTATTAGAACTAAATTGGATAGTTTTTTTTTATTTATATATGCAACACTGAATGTCAATACACAACCTGTTGAATTAGCGGCAGCACGCTTCGTAGCCATTACGATGACAACAAACATAATAACACGTCATTTTATAAACTCCATGGGCTTTTTTTAACAATATAAATAGGCTATCCCACAATTCTCACTTCGGCAAAGGTTAAACAGTCGGGACAATTCGGCCTGTTACATTCGCAGAAACCGAAAGTAGTCGACATTTTCCGAATGAGAAAAAAAAGGTAGAGTTACTTCCCTTATGTTATTTTGACAAAAGAGGATCGATTTTTTTTTATGCTTACAAAAATGTCATTTAACAGGAGAAACTGTCTCCCGCACAGATGAAAGGAGATTTGATCAAATATCGGGAGACTCCCGCGGAATCCGGGAGGGTTGACAGGTCTGCACTAGTGAATATAAGGCTTATTTTAGCCCTTAATTGACCACACTAGTGAATATAAGGCTTATTTTAGCCCTTAATTGACCACACTAGTGAATATAAGGCTTATTTTAGCTCTTAATTGACCACACTAGTGAATATAAGGCTTATTTTAGCCCTTAATAGACCACACTAGTGAATATAAGGCTTATTTTAGCCCTTAATTGACCACACTAGTGAATATAAGGCTTATTTTAGCCCTTAATAGACCACACTAGGGAATATAAGGCTTATTTTAGCCCTTAATAGACCACACTAGTGAATATAAGGCTTATTTTAGCCCTTAATTGACCACACTAGTGAATATAAGGCTTATTTTAGCCCTTAATAGACCACACTGGTCATGGTAAGACTTATTTTAGCCCTTAATGAACCACACTGTGTGTGTGTGTGTGTGTGTGTGTGTGTGTGTGTGTGTGTGTGTGTGTGTGTGTGTGTGTGTGTGTGTGCATTATAAGTGTGTGTGTATGTATATATATATATATATAACTAGTGAATTTTGTCATGGAAAATTGTGTGTAAATTAAATTACTCACCATTTGCACTATTTGTCCATGACAAAATTCCATTTGCTTTCAGCACAACATGTACATGTATGGTGTAGATTGAAAACTGACAGCTTTAATGACAGAGAATTGATTTTCAGTTCCCCGAACTGAACTATTTATGTAACTTGTGTATCCAGGCAGACAAAAGTGATTTCAACTCTCCCTTATATGTGTACGTGTACTGGTACACATACATATAGTTGACAGCAAACTTATCTTCAGACATTTTTGTTTTGTTTGTTATTTCTTTGTGAAATTAGGTTGTGGAATGCATTAAATGTTGTAATTGAGTATTAATATGAACAGTTAAAGGGACAGACTCTAGTTTTTAAACACTACAACATATTTTTCACTATTAGAGCCATTTAAAAAAAAAAAAAAAATTAAGTCAGAAGTACTTACATTTTGTTATTTAGAATATTCATTTTCATACAGGGTACATCTGAAGTTATTCAGGTCATCCAGGTTTTTGTAATGCCCCGAAATGCATTTTTCATATTAATTCTTAAAACGCACGTTCGTCTGAGAAATAATAGTTAAACATCTCATATTAGCCTCTCTGTGTTATGACCGTATCCAAATGTGCGCTAGATTGCAGATTAATTAAACTTAGTGTCCATTTTCACGGCCTCAGACTAGGGTGTGCGCCTTTAAAGAAAGCTGATAAGCAGTCTGTTGGAAGTTATTTTTACTGACTCGCATGCAGTGAATTATGTGAGTTAATAAATGAGGATTTGTGTCCGCCTGAACACATCTACATGTGATTAGTAGGGCTTCTAGCTGCCAGAGGGTAAAACAGGTATGGCGCCATACCCAAAATGTTTTGCAGATTTTGACAAAATTAATTACTCTTACCATTACGTTTGTTTGATTTTCTTAACCCTAACTCTAAACTTAACCCATTTTCTTTCTGGTGGAGGTCCCCATATCCCCTGTTGACTGTGGTTGCATTCAGAACACAAATTGTAACTATTCAATTCCATAGCGCCATACCCAAAAATATCTTTCTGGCAGAAACCCTGATTAATTTAGAGCTGGGCAGTATATAAATTTCAGGTTCGGTATTGGTATTTTTGGGGTGATTCACTTTGGTATTGGTACAGTATTCGGTATTGATACAATACTGATATCGAGTGGTATTTTCGGTATACTCAGCTTTAAATGCATGCTTGAGTTAAGTCTCACGGTCCGCTAATTTCATCAAAATTAAATTAAATTCTATACACAAGGCCCTCATCTTTCTCTTCTTTTCAGCTATTTTGCATTCATCTGGTATCTTGTTAGTGCTTTACTAAATGGTGG
The DNA here is from genome assembly GCF_016097555.1 of Gigantopelta aegis. NCBI lineage: Eukaryota > Metazoa > Mollusca > Gastropoda > Neomphalida > Peltospiridae > Gigantopelta > Gigantopelta aegis. The sequence goes on along the minus strand of NC_054710.1, from coordinate 36,186,292 downwards.
ATAATATTATTCAATTCCGAAATTTCAGTATTTTGAAATTATTGCTCAGTATGGTAAATTGGTATTGACATGATACCGATACTGAATGATATACCGAGGTGGGGACTTAGCCCTGTTGTAAAGCGTTAGCTTGATGCATGATCTGTGTAAGATAGATCCCCGTCGATGGACCCATTGGGCTATTTTTTGGTTCTAGCCAGTGCTCCACAACTGGTGTAACAAAGGCCGTCTGTGGGATGATGCATATAAAAGATCCCTTGCTGCTAATTGAAAAGAGTAGCCCATGAAGTGGCGACAGCGGGTTTCCTCTCTCAATATCTGTGTGATCCTTAACCATATGTCTGATGCCATATTACCATAAATAAAATGGGTTGAGTGCATCGTTAAATAAAACATTTCCTTTGGAATGATATATATGGTATACCACCCAGCTCTTCGTGTGATTACAGTTTGATTAAATTAGTTTGGTTAAAATTTCACTTCTGCTTTGACGCCTATGTGTACAGGAAGTCCCATTTTTGTCCTTTCCTTTCGTCTCCCCTCCTGTCCACTCCCCTCATCTGCTCTCTTCCCGAGCCCCCTCTCATGTCCTCTCCTTTCCTGTTGTCTGTCCCTTCTGTTCCTGTCCCATCCTATCCCTTCAGTCCCTTTACTTCCTTCCCTTCCCCTTTTCTTACTTCCCTTCCCTCCCCTTTTACTCTTTTCCCTTCTCTTCTTCCTTTCCCTTCCCTACCCTACTTTATCAGCACCTATAGATACCCTACCCTTCCCTACCCTACTTTATCAGAACCTATAGATACCCTACCCTTCCCTACCCTACTTTATCAGAACCTATAGATACCCTACCCTTCCCTACCCTACTTTATCAGAACCTATAGATACCCTACCCTTCCCTACCCTACTTTATCAGAACCTATAGATACCCTACCCTTCCCTACCCTACTTTATCAGAACCTATAGATACCCTACCCTTCCCTACCCTACTTTATCAGAACCTATAGATACCCTACCCTTCCCTACCCTACTTTATCAGAACCTATAGATACCCTACCCTTCCCTACCCTTCCCTACCCTACTTTATCAGAACCTATAGATACCCTACCCTTCCCTACCGGACTCTATCCTTCCTTTTTCTTTCCTTTCCTCACCATCACTTTACCTTCCATTCCCTTCGTAATGCTCTCATCTTTCTCTTCTTTTTAGTTATTTTGCATTCATCTGGTATCTTGTTAGTGCTTTACTAAATGGTGGATAGCATATTTTAATTCCGAAATTTCAGTATTTTGAAATATTGCTCAGTATGGTAAATTGTATTAACATGATACCGATACCGAATGATATACCGAGGCGGGACGTAGTCCAGAGGTAAAGCGCTCGCTTGATGGGCCCATTGGTCTATTTCTCGTTCCAGCCAGTGTACCACGACTGGTTTATCAAAGACCGTGGTATGTGCTATCCTGTCTGGGATGGTGCATATAAAAGATCCCTTGCTACTGATGAAAACATGTGGTGGGTTTCCTCTCTAAGACTATATGTCAAAATTACCAAATGTTTGACATCCAATAGGCGATGATTAATAAGTCAATGTGCTCTAGAGGTGTCGTTAAACAAAACAATCTTTTTCCCTTCATAACCATCACCTTAGCTTCCCTTCCCTGCCATTCTGTAGGCTTCACTTTCCCTTCCCTTCCATTCTCTTCACTACCCTATCCTCCCTTCTCTTCACCTTAGCTTCCCTTCCCTGCCATTCTGTAGGCTTCACTTTCCCTTCCCTTCCATTCTCTTCACTATCCTTCCTTCTCTTCACCTTAGCTTCCCTTCTCTGCCATTCTGTAGGCTTCACTTTCCCTTCCCTTCCATTCTCTTCACTACCCTCCCTTCTCTTTATCTTCACTTCCCTTCACCTTAGCTTCCCTTCCCTGCCATTCTGTAGGCTTCACTTTCCCTTCCCTTCCATTCTCTTCACTACCCTCCCTTCTCTTCATCTTAGCTTCCCTTCCCTGCCATTCTGTAGGCTTCACTTTCCCTTCCCTTCCATTCTCTTTATCTTCACTTCCCATCATCTTAGCTTCCCTTCCCTGCCATTCTGTAGGCTTCACTTTCCCTTCCCTTCCATTCTCTTCCCTGCCCTATCCTCCCTTCTCTTCACCTTAGCTTCCCTTCCTTGCCATTCTGTAGGCTTCACTTTCCCTTCCCTTCCATTCTCTTCACTATCCTATCCTCCCTTCTCTTCACCTTAGCTTCCCTTCCCTGCCATTCTGTAGGCTTCACTTTCCCTTCCCTTCCATTCTCTTCACTATCCTCCCTTCTCTTCACCTTAGCTTCCCTTCCCTGCCATTCTGTAGGCTTCATTTTCCCTTCCCTTCCATTCTCTTCACTATCCTTCCTTCTCTTCACCTTAGCTTCCCTTCCCTGCCATTCTGTAGGCTTCACTTTCCCTTCCCTTCCATTCTCTTCACTACCCTCCCTTCTCTTTATCTTCACTTCCCTTCACCTTAGCTTCCCTTCCCTGCCATTCTGTAGGCTTCACTTTCCCTTCCCTTCCATTCTCTTCACTACCCTCCCTTCTCTTCACCTTAGCTTCCCTTCCCTGCCATTCTGTAGGCTTCACTTTCCCTTCCCTTCCATTCTCTTTATCTTCACTTCCCATCATCTTAGCTTCCCTTCCCTGCCATTCTGTAGGCTTCACTTTCCCTTCCCTTCCATTCTCTTCCCTGCCCTATCCTCCCTTCTCTTCACCTTAGCTTCCCTTCCTTGCCATTCTGTAGGCTTCACTTTCCCTTCCCTTCCATTCTCTTCACTATCCTATCCTCCCTTCTCTTCACCTTAGCTTCCCTTCCCTGCCATTCTGTAGGCTTCACTTTCCCTTCCCTTCCATTCTCTTCACTATCCTCCCTTCTCTTCACCTTAGCTTCCCTTCCCTGCCATTCTGTAGGCTTCACTTTCCCTTCCCTTCCATTCTCTTCACTACCCTCCCTTCTCTTCACCTTAGCTTCCCTTCCCTGCCATTCTGTAGGCTTCACTTTCCCTTCCCTTCCCTTCTCTTCACTACCCTCCCTTCTCTTTATCTTCACTTCCCATCACCTTAGCTTCCCTTCCCTGCCATTCTGTAGGCTTCACTTTCCCTTCCCTTCCATTCTCTTCCCTGCCCTATCCTCCCTTCTCTTCACCTTAGCTTCCCTTTCCTGCCATTCTGTAGGCTTCACTTTCCTTTCCCTTCCCTTCCATTCTCTTCACTACCCTCCCTTCTCTTCACCTTAGCTTCCCTTTCCTGCCATTCTGTAGGCTTCACTTTCCCCTTCCCTTCCATTCTCTTCACTACCCTCCCTTCTCTTTATCTTCACTTCCCATCACCTTAGCTTCCCTTCCCTGCCATTCTGTAGGCTTCACTTTCCCTTCCCTTCCATTCTCTTCACTACCCTCCCTTCTCTTTATCTTCACTTCCCATCACCTTAGCTTCCCTTCCCTGCCATTCTGTAGGCTTCACTTTCCCTTCCCTTCCATTCTCTTCACTACCCTATCCTCCCTTCTCTTCACCTTAGCTTCCCTTCCCTGCCATTCTGTAGGCTTCACTTTCCCTTCCCTTCCATTCTCTTCACTACCCTCCCTTCTCTTTATCTTCACTTCCCATCACCTTTCTTACCATACCCTACAATTCCATTCCCTTCACCTTTCCTTTCTTTCCCCACCTTACCTCCCCTTCCATTCTCTTCCTCTTCACTTCCCTTCACCTTCCCTACCTTACCTACACTGCCCCTCCCTTCCCTTTCCCTTCCCTTCTCTTCCCTTGTCTTGTCAACCCTCCTTTCTCTTCCCTGCCACTAGTGTTAGCCACTGTTTAAACAGTATGTCACCCGTCATTGAAGAACTCTCTCTCGACACCAGAGCACATTAATAATACAGTGACACTGTCCTAATTACCCGATTCTAGTTGTGTGTGAGAAGAGCCCTTCCCTTCCCTTCCCTTCCCTTCCCTTGCTTATACTCCTTTCTCTTCCCTGCCACTAGTGTTAGCCACTGTTTAAACAGTATGTCACCCATCATTGAAGAACTCTCTCTCGACACCAGAGCACATTAATAATACAGTGACACTGTCCTAATTACCTGATTCTAGTTGTGTGTGAGAAGAGCCCTTCCCTTCCCTTCCCTTCCCTTCCCTTGCTTATACTCCTTTCTCTTCCCTGCCACTAGTGTTAGCCACTGTTTAAACAGTATGTCACCCGTCATTGAAGAACTCTCTCTCGACACCAGAGCACATTAATAATACAGTGACACTGTCCTAATTACTTGATTCTAGTTGTGTGTGAGAAGAGCCCTTCTCTTCCCTTCCCTTCCCTTCCCTTCCCTTCCCTTACTTATACTCCTTTCTCTTCCCTGCCACTAGTGTTAGCCACTGTTTAAACAGTATGTCACCCGTCATTGAAGAACTCTCTCTCGACACCAGAGCACATTAATAATACAGTGACACTGTCCTAATTACTTGATTCTAGTTGTGTGTGAGAAGAGCAAATCGCCTGGGAATATCTCCTTCACTGAACCCGATATCAGTCACGTCAGTCATTTCACTTTAACCACAGGGCAGCGAAGTGGAAACACAAGGCATTATCACCTCATCATAAATCATTTTTATAGGTTTTTAACAGTCAATAGTTGTATTTACTGGTGTAGTTTTTCTTTAGAGGGGGTGTCCAATTGCACCACGATCCATATTACTTTGTGTTAATGTAAGTCATGGGAATACGTTGAATTTCAAATTGTTTTCATGGAAGGCTCAAGTGACCCATTATAATCTGTTTTTATTGGTCATCTAGGATCGATCCCCATCTGTGGACCCATTGGGCTATTTCTCATCCCATCCAGTGCACCACAACTGGTATATCAAAGGCCGTGGTATGTACTACCCTGTCTGTGGGATGGTGTATATAAAAGATCCCTTGCTGCTAATCGAAAAGAGTAGCCCACAAAGTGGCGACAGCGGGTTTCCTCTCTCAATATATGTGTGGTCCTTAACCACGATTGGTCTCTGACACCATACAACTGTAAATAAAATGTGTTGAGTGCGTCATTAAATAAAACATTTCCTTCCTTCCACGACTGGTGTATCAAAGGCCGTGGTATGTGCTATCCTGTCTGTGGGATGGTGCATTTAAAAGATCCTTTGCTACTAATGGAAAAAATGTAGCGGGTTTCCTCTCTAAGACCATATGTTAAAATTACCAAATGTTTGACATCCAACAGCCAATGATTAATAAATCAATGTGCTCTAGTGGTGTCGTTAAACAAAACAAAGTTTTATTCATATTTCACAATTTTGACTTCTTCTCCAAAACTACTTGACCAATGTCCACCAAATTTTGTGGGAAGCTTCCTTCGCACATGGGGAATCAAATTTACAAATTATGACCTCCCAAGCCTGAGACCCATTGGGCTATTTCTCGCTCCAGCCAGTGCACCACAACTGGTGTAACAAAGATCATGGTATGTACTATCCTGTTGGTGGGATGGTGCATATAAAAGATCCCTTGCTGCTAATCAAAAAGAGTAGCCCATGAAGTGGCGACAGTGGCTTTACTCTCTCAATATTTGTGTGGTCCTTAACCATATGTCTGATGCCATATAACCGTAAATAAAATGTGCTGAGTGCATCGTTATAAACCATTTCCTTCTAACATTTTTTTACGACACAATATTTCAGGATTTTAATGGTCGTCAAAATTGAGAATTTTTCTAAAATCTTTTTACAACATGATTTTTCAGGATTTGACAGTTGTCAAAATGGAGACTGTTTTTTTAACATCTTTTCACAACACAATTTGTCAGGATTTGATTATGGTCAAAATGGAGATTTCTTTTCTAACATCTCTTCACGACACAATTTTTCAGGATTTGACGGGGAACAAAATGGAGATTTTCTTTCTAACATATTTTTATGACATGGGTTTTTTTCAGGATTTTAATGGTCGTCAAAATGGAGAATTTCTTTCTAACATATTTTTATGACATTGTTTTTTTCAGGATTTGACGGCGGTCAAAATGGAGGATGACGTAGAGGGCGCCGCAAGCGACGCATCAACAAGCCAGCCTGACATGACGGTGACGTCGGCGAGCGCGGGGAAGAAAGACAAGATCTGTCTGGTGTGCGGAGACCGCGCACTCGGCTACAACTTCAACGCCGTGTCGTGCGAGTCATGTAAAGCTTTCTTCCGCAGGAATGCGCACAAAGTAGGTGGCACTGTTTTTAGCCAATTCCTAGCCTCTGATAATTGAATATTTCCGCAATCCATTGATGGGTTACACACCGGCCTTGGTGGCGCTGTTTTTAGTGAATTCTAGGCCTCTGATAATTAAATATGTGTGTAATCCATTGATGGGTTACACACCGGCCTTGGTGGCGCTGTTTTTAGTGAATTCTAGGCCTCTGATAATTAAATATCTGTGTAATCCATTGATGGGTTACACACCGGCCTTGGTGGCGCTGTTTTTAGTGAATTCCTAGCCTCTGATAATTAAATATCTGTGTAATCCATTGATGGGTTACACACCGGCCTTGGTGGCGCTGTTTTTAGTGAATTCCAGGCCTCTGATAATTAAATATGTGTGTAATCCATTGATGGGTTACACACCGGCCTCGGTGGCGCTGTTTTTAGTGAATTCCAGGCCTCTGATAATTAAATATCTGTGTAATCCATTAATGGGTTACACACCGGCCTTGGTGGCGCTGTTTTTTAGTGAATTCCAGGCCTCTGATAATTAAATATCTGTGTAATCCATTAATGGGTTACACACCGGCCTTGGTGGCGCTGTTTTTAGTGAATTCCAGGCCTCTGATAATTAAATATCTGTGTAATCCATTAATGGGTTACACACCGGCCTTGGTGGCGCTGTTTTTAGTGAATTCCAGGCCTCTGATAATTAAATATGTGTGTAATCCATTGATGGGTTACACACCGGCCTCGGTGGCGCTGTTTTTAGTGAATTCCAGGCCTCTGATAATTAAATATGTGTGCAATCCATTGATGGGTTACACACCGGCCTTGGTGGTGCAGTGGTTAAGCCATCGGACTACAAGCTGGTAGGTACAAGATTTGTAGCCTGGTGACAGCTCCAATCCAGAGCGAGTTCTTAAGGGCTCAATGGGTAGGTGTACGGCCACTACACCCTCTTCTCTCTCACTAACCACTAACCATCTAACAATTAACTCACTGTCCTGGAGAGACAGCCCAGATAGCTGAGGTGAGTGCCCAGGACAGCATGCTTAAACTTTAATAGGATAAGTTGATATGAATGGATTACACAAAAAAATTCAGGTAACCCATTTTCTTTTCGCATAACTTCGTTATGTGCATGTAAATATAATGTCCTAAATTTAATGTGCGAACAGAAAATAGGTTACACTGAAGTACTTTTGTGTGAATGACGCACAAACGAAATGATTGTTCTCGCAATTTTCAGAGGTATGGAATTCTGTTTGAACTTTGAAATAGTCTGAACAAAAGAAAAAAAAATCTTTTTTTTTATCATTCACCATTTCCTTTTAAAAATATAAAGGACTACCCTGTGTCATGGGTGAAAGCAGGGGACAGCTGGTCAACAAGACCAGAAGCTTAAGATAACAACTAGGAAGTGACCTCACAAGATACATAGAGAATACTAAACGAGCTTGCCTGTCATACCATTTTTATGAAATAAGTGAACACTTCTGGTATCTGACAAGCAAAAGCAATATCTTACACTGGTGTGTAATAAATGTATATATATGTATAAAATTGAAACAGCAATATTTTAATACATACGTTTTTATGATATATTTAATTTGCTGAATAGACTGACTAAAATGTTGACAAAACATTGATAAAGTAGGTGGTATTGTTTCAGTGAATTTTGTTTAAAATGGCAGCCTTTGAAATATCCTGAACAGGAAAATCAAAATAAATTTGTTAATAGGTTTATTTTCATGATACAATTAATTCAGTACCTAAATTGTTGACAAAAAATTGTTTTAGTGAATTTTGTTTCAAAAAAGTTAAGTTTGTTTTGTTTAACAACACCACTGGAGCACATTGATTAATTAATCATCAGCTACTGGGTCAAACATTTGACAAATTGTCTCAGAGAGGAAACCTGCTACATTTTTCTATTGGTAGCAAGAGATCTTTTATATGCACCATCCCCCAGACAGGATAGCACATACCACGTCCTTTGATACACCAGTCATGGTACACTGGTGATTAATTAATCATCAGCTATTGGATGTCAGACCTTTGGTAATTCTGACTTGTAGTTCATTTATAGTCAACTGTGAATCAAACATCCATTTATTAGCAGTACAGCCGGTAAACTAAGAGACAACATATGTTTTAAAGACTGTATGTGGCAAATTGTAATCAGCGGTCACCTGCCTTAAGCAGCCACTTTTATCTTGTGTGGCCGCTTAAGACAGGTTTCACTGTACTTGCATTCTCTTTGTTATTTACCGGCCTTGGTGGCATCTTGGTTAGGCCATCGGTCAACAGGCTGGTAGGTACTGGGTTCAGATCCCAGTCGAGGCATGGGATTTTTAATCCAGATACCGACTCCAAACCCTGAGTGAGTGCTCCGCAAGGCTCAATGGGTAGGTATAAACCACTTGCACCGACCAGTGATCCATAACTGGTTCAACAAAGGCCATGGTTTGTGCTGTCCTGCCTGTGGGAAGCGCAAATAAATGATCCCTTGCTGCTAATTGGAAAGAGTAGCCCATGAAGTGGCGACAGCAGGTTTCCTCTCTCAATATCTGTGTGGTCCTTAACCATATGTCTGACGCCATATAACCGTAAATAAAATGTGTTGAGTGCATTGTTAAATAAAACATTTCTTTCTTTTCTTTCTCTTTGTTATTCAGTATACTTGTTTCAGTACATGCATGTTTCTTTTTTTCTTTTTTCTTTTTCTTTCTTTTTTTCTTTCTTTTTTGAAGGTAATTTAAGTGCAGATAATAACTCAATGACAATTTTGTTAAAACAAGTTTTTGCCACAGTTGTTTGTATGGTGCTGCTGATGCATCTAGCATTGTATAATGGGACAAAAACCTACAAGTGTACTTGATGCTATATGACAAGCAGCTGATTGTTTATTGAAGCAGTCTTGGAAACCGCTAAGTAGAGGAATGTTTGTTTGACGAAATCTCAGTGCAGGGCTCGAAAAAATTAACAGTTGTCAATGCATCAAATTTCAAAGAATGGCATAGGTGTATATGTACTAGTTTTAAATGGGGAAATGCATATAAAATTGTTTGATGCTAATTGGTAAGAGTGTGTTACCATATGTGGGGCTGTGGGATTTTTATGTTGTAGACCAAGGAAAAAAAATGTTTGTTTAATATGTAACATAATATGTAACATATTTTAAACTGTGGCTATTTTTAGTGTCTAACATAGGGTTAGTTCAACTACATGTATTAGAGAGAGAGAGAGAGAGAGAGAGAGAGAGAGAGAGAGAGAGAGAGAGGGGGGACAGAAACAGATGGGGAGGGGGAGAGAGAGAAAGAAGAGAGGAGAGACATAGAGGAAGGAAAAAAGATATAGGGAGGGAGGAAGGGAGGGAGAGAGACAGACAGACAGAGAGAGGAGAGGGAATTAAATTATTGAAAACATTTAATTACCGATTTGTTCAAGTAAGCATATGAGTGCCTTCTAAGGAAACACACACACACACACACACGGAGAGAGAGAGAGAGAGAGAGAGAGAGAGAGACAGAAAGAGAGAGAGAGACAGAGAGAGAAAATCATCTTGAAAAAATGCTTAAATTGCATATTTATGTTAATAAATATTAAAATTAACCTTCCTCAAGTTTATTTTTCTCATAATTCCAAAATTAGTCTATTTGTATTATTGACCCTTTCTACTGGCCACAAAATATTAAAAATTAATTAATACACTGTTACAAATACTGATGACTGTATATTCATGAGACCAAGTGTTACCGGTTGAATATGAATGCAAAAGCACTTGAAAACTGCAATTCTGCAATGAAAAGTGCTTTAAAAGTACTTAAAAAGTGCTTTAAAAGTGCTTTAAAAGTGCTTAAAGTACTTAAAAAGTGCTTGAATTTTGCCTTCCAACTTGTGTATGAATCTCGAGTCATGCATACACTCTTATGTAGTAGTATTGGTATAAAGTACTTCTGCCGGCTATGTTGCTAGGTGTGTGCTACAACAGCTTGTTCTGAATGCACACTGAAATCTATGACATAAGTAGCTAGTGGGAATTTCTCTTTTAGCTCATTTGGTAGAAAGGAAAGGAAATGTTTTATTTAATGATGCACTCAGCACATTTTATTTGCGGGTATATGGCGTCGGACATATGGTGAAGGACCACACAGATATAGAAAGAGGAAACCCGCTGTCGCCACTTCATGGACTACTCTTTTCCATTAGTAGCAAGGGATCTTTTATAGGCACCATCCCCCAGACAGGATAGCACATACCACAGCCTTTGATACACCAGTCGTGGTGCACTAGCTGGAACAACAGTTGGTAGAGTGCTGGAGTGTGTGATTCAAATCCCCTCACTGGAGGGCAATTTATTTCTTACACTTGTATTAAGACACGTATTGAAATTTGTCATGTTGCTTTGCCCTAAACAAAATTCCATCAGTCAAGACCAAATAGCCTTCCACTGTAATTTGCCAAATGTTTCACGTGAAATAATGTGTCCTGTGATCAGTTGGTGCAAACCAATTATTACTGGTGAAATTCCAATCAATGTCCAACTCTCAATCCTTCTCATCAGAGGTGCATGGTCGTGCTTCTGTGCCAAGACACACTTTTATTTTATCTCGGAAGCATTTTTTAACATCCACCTATAATGTGGTAACAGAGCGCTTTCCACTGAGCCTTGTTTGAGGTGGGACTTTAGTGTTCGAGATTAAAAATTTTGGCCAGTATCCCAGTTGGATACTAACATTTCAAAATCTGGTATCCCATCTGAGAATTTAGTATTATATGGTATCCTAGTGGGATACTGGGTTCTTGAAGTCTGGTATCCAAAATTAAATTCTGGTATCCCCGGGATATCGGGATACTGTTAATCTCAAACACTGGACTTAGCCCAGTGGTAAAGTGCTCACTTGATGCGAAGTCAGTTTGCAATCGATCCCCATCGGTGGGCTAATTGGGCTATTTCTTATTCCAGCCAGTGCACCATACACGACTGGTATATCAAAGGCTGCCGTATGTGCTACCCTGTCTGTGGGATGGTGCATATAAAAGATCCCTTGCTAGTACATGTATTAACTCTCTCCAACCTGGACAAAATTTTGCCCACCAGGTTCCAAAAACTGGCTCCTTTTGTGAAATGGAGGAAATTAGTAGTGGTTCATTAAAAATGATTATAACTTATTAATTATTGGAATAATACCACAACATGTAATGAAAGATTTATTACTAATATAATTTTCTACAATTGTAAATATTTGTAGTGAAATTTTTTGAAATTATAAATGTTGTACATAAATTTGAAAAAATAAATACACACGGTAAACAAATTTTGCCACATTTCTACTCGCACAATGTTTTTATTTGTCAGTTACTCTTTATGCAAGTCCTTTGTGCACTGAATTTTGAAACTCAGCAATGTGTGGTACCTTTCAAAACAAGGATAAGGACACATAGGTTTATCACATTGTTTGCAGATATACTGTGTTTGATGTCGACCTTTTGGAACTTTTCGATCCGAACACACAACACAATCCGGAAATGCCTGAGCTCCACTTTTTGTCTTGTTGTTGTTGATCCCGGTGAAATGGCGTTTGTTTTCCAGTCTTGTTGGAACATCGTCAATGCTGTATCTTGGCTTGGCAGTTGTGGCACGATCGTGTGTTGCTACAAGCGACGAAATGATGGAAAGACGTAGTTTGTATTTGTCCAGTTTCACACCTGGATGCAACCGTTTCCAGACAACTGTGAAATTCACAAATGCCAGTTCCAATAAATAGAGGAACACCTTTTTCCACCATTTTACTGTTCTGTGCACACCAAGATAGGTCCAAATCTTTTGATCCAATAAATCCACTCCACCCATAAACTGGTTGTAACACTCGATAGCTTTTGGTTTGTTGATCTCTCTCCTGTTGTTATTGGCTGGGTCCCTGCATCGAATGTACTTGATCATCATACGGGTGTTGTTGATGGTAGACAGCACATTTACCTGCTTCTTGTCCATCCAGGCAATGAATAAACACTTGTCGTCCCGAACAAACATTGGGTCGTCTCCTTTTTTCAACTTAGCTCTCTGTATTTGAGGCGGAGTTCCGCGTCGGTTTGCCCGTAGAGTGCCGCAAGCTCCAACACTGCATTCTGATAAATCTTTGAACAATTGTGGTGAAGAAAAAAAATTGTCCATGTATACATGATGTCCTGCATCCTTGACAACTTCACACAACTGCATGACAACTGAATTAGTTAGTCCCACCTCTGTGTTTTGTTTTCGTCCAACATACATAAACCAGTTGTAGCAATATCCTGTCGAGGATTCACACAGTACCCATGCTTTCAGTCCCCATTTATGTGGCTTCTGTGGCATATACTGACCCATAGATGAACGCCCTTGAATGCAATAAGGCTTTCATCCACAGAAAGTTCTTTCTCGGGGTAATAAATGTCGCGAAATCTTTCAATCAGTTTATCAACAACAGGGCGGATTTTGAAAGTTGGGTCATGGTTTGGATGGTCTCTTGGAAGGTTTGTTGTGTTATCACACACATGGAAAAACATCCATATTATTTGCCAGCGATCACGGCTCATGATCTCTCGAAATCCTTTCATTTGGGTCAATGCATTTGTTGACCAATAGGAAGCATAATTGGGCAACTTGACAGCGCCCATGAACAACAAAATGCCCAAAAATGATTTCATTTCAGTGTTCACTACAGGTACCCATCCACGTGTTGTAGAACAAGGCGGTAATGTATCTTTGGGGTGCTTTTCAAAATACTGTTCTGCGTACAAGTTCGTTTGAATTGTTAGCATCGAAATGAAATCTTCGTCAAGAAACTTACAAAATATTTCAAACGCAGTTTCTGTTCCATCTGTATCGAGCAAAACGCCGGTCCGTTTGTCGAATCGCGGAAGCCAAGAATCCTCAAACGAATCCGATAATGAAACACCTGGTGTCGGAACGTCAACATCAGATTCCGAAAAATCTTCACTATCCATTTCTCCATCGATATCACTCGCCATAAAACCTTCAAACAAATCTTCATCTGAATCGCTATCATCAAAGAATTCTCTCCAAATAGCATCTTCGTCGGCCGCCATGTTTATTTGGGCCAAAAAAAATCGATTCGCGATAAAGGATTTCAACAGATAAAAAAGTAAAAAAATTTCATGTAAGCATTAGATTTTTCGATACAGGAAGGAAGTTGGACCATTCATCCGTACATGCGCAGAAGGTAGCTTATAAATAGTCTATACAGGGCTATTTATAGTAATCAGGGAATACCTTACTTCGATTGTCGAGTGAACTCGACAACCGGATTTCACAGTGAAACGGCTAAAGTCGAGTACACTCGACAACCGGACGGAGAGAGTTAATGGGAAAATGTAACTGGTTTTCTTTCTTGGACTATATGTCAAAATTACTAAATGTTTGACATTCCATAGCCGATGATTAATAAATCAATGTGCTCTAGTGGTATTGTTAAACAAAACTTTTTTTTTTTCCACTGGTTGTTTGAACAGAAACTGGTTTAACCTCAGCCAGCCCCAGTATTTTATACATCCGTCACTTACTGTTGTTACTGTATTACTATAAGATTGAATCATTTACATTACCGATATGTTTGTGTTTGTGCCATTCAAAATATATATTGACTGGCCTTGGTGGCGTCATGGTTAGGCCATCGGTCTACAGGCTGGTAGGTACTGGGTTCGGATCCCAGTTGAGGCATGGCATTTTTAATCCAGATACCAACTCCAAACCCTGAGTGAGTGCTCCGTAAGGCTCAATGGATAGGTGTAAACCACTTGCACCGACCAGTGATCCATAACTGGTTCAACAAAAGGCCATGGTTTGTGCTATCCTGCCTGTGGGAAGTGCAAATAAAAGATCCCTTGCTGCTAATCAGAAGAGTAGCCCATGTAGTGGCGACAGCGGGTTTCCTCTAAAAATCTGTGTGGTTCTTAACCATATGTCTGATGCCATATAACCGTAAATAAAATATGTTGAATGCATTGTTAAATAAAACATTTCTTTCTTTCTGTCAATGTGCATTCTATACTCGGCATGTTTCCTGTACACTGAATACTAATCACTTGCCTAGAGCAAAGATGGGGGGGACATAGCCCAGTGGTACAGTGCTTGCTCGATGCACCGTCGATGTGGGATCGATCCCCATCGGTGGGCCCATTGGGCTATTTCTTGTTCCAGCCAGTACACCACGACTGGTATATATCAAAGGGGGTAGTACGTACTACCCTGTCTGTGGGATGGTGCATATAAAAGATCCCTTGCTGCTAATCGAAAAGAGTTATCCATGAAGTAGCGACAGTGGGTTTCTCCTCTCATTTTCTGTGTGTGGTCCTTAACCATATGTCTGACACCTTATAACTGTAAACAAAATGTGTTGAGTGCATCGTTAAATAAAACATTTCCTTTCCTTTTTTTTTTATCTTGTGTGGTCCTTAACCATATGTCCGACGCCTTATAAGCGTAAATAAAATGTGTCGAGTGCATCGTTAAATAAAACATTTCCTTTCCTTTTTTTTTTATCTTGTGTGGTCCTTAACCATATGTCCGACGCCTTATAAGCGTAAATAAAATGTGTCGAGTGCATCGTTAAATAAAACATTTCCTTTCCTTTTTTTTTTTCATCTTGTGTGGTCCTTAACCATATGTCCGACGCCTTATAAGCGTAAATAAAATGTGTCGAGTGCATCGTTAAATAAAACATTTCCTTTCCTTTTTTTTATCTTGTGTGGTCCTTAACCATATGTCCGACGCCTTATAAGCGTAAATAAAATGTGTCGAGTGCATCGTTAAATAAAACATTTCCTTTCCTTTTTTTTATCTTGTGTGGTCCTTAACCATATGTCCGACGCCTTATAAGCGTAAATAAAATGTGTCGAGTGCATCGTTAAATAAAACATTTCCTTTCCTTTTTTTTATCTTGTGTGGTCCTTAACCATATGTCCGACGCCTTATAAGCGTAAATAAAATGTGTCGAGTGCATTGTTAAATAAAACATTTCCTTTCCTTTTTTTTATCTTGTGTGATCCTTAACCATATGTCTGACGCCTTATAACTGTAAATAAAATGTGTCGAGTGCATCGTTAAATAAAACATTTCCTTTCCTTTTTTTTTTATCTTGTGTGATCCTTAACCATATGTCCGACGCCCTTATAAGCGTAAATAAAATGTGTCGAGTGCATCGTTAAATAAAACATTTCCTTTCCTTTTTTTTTTATCTTGTGTGATCCTTAACCATATGTCTGACGCCTTATAACTGTAAATAAAATGTGTCGAGTGCATCGTTAAATAAAACATTTCCTTTCCTTTTTTTTTTATCTTGTGTGATCCTTAACCATATGTCCGACGCCCTTATAAGCGTAAATAAAATGTGTCGAGTGCATCGTTAAATAAAACATTTCCTTTCCTTTTTTTTTTATCTTGTGTGATCCTTAACCATATGTCTGACGCCTTATAACTGTAAATAAAATGTGTCGAGTGCATCGTTAAATAAAACATTTCCTTCCCTCCTGTATTTACATTGTGTTTATATTTATGCCATTCAAAATATATTTTTATCAGCATGTTACCTGTACACTGAATGCTAATCACTTGCCTAAAGCAAGTGAACTTGAAGGATCAAATAGTACATTACCTTCTAAAACTGTTACATGGTCATCAGGTTGGAATCCATTTGTTAAAATCACAGACGTATTGAACTGGCAGACTGCATTAGGCTTTAAAATGTTACGGTATTTGCCAAAGTGCAAAATACAAATTGAAGTTGAATTTGGCAAATGCATTTTATAATTAAATTCCAATAAAACCTCGTTTGAGAATTGTAAAAAAAAAAACAACTCATTTTGAGAATTAAATAAATCGAATTCTTCAAAAAGCCAATTTTGTTGTATACTGACAGAAAAAATTCCTGTGCACCAAATGCAAAAAAATAATGCTATATTCAAATCTGTCCAGAACTTCATTATAAATAGCAAACATTTCTTTAGATTAATTAACCATTCACATTCTTTGAATCTCATCTTTGACTGGCTTCGGTGGCATCGTGGTTAGGCTATCAGTCTACAGGCTGGTAGGTACTGGGTTCGGATCCCAGTTGAGCCATGGAATTTTTAATCCAGATACCGACTCCAAACCCTGAGTGAGTGCTCCGCAAGGCTCAATGGGTAGGTGTAAACCACTTGCACTGACCAGTGATCCATAACTGGGTCAACAAAGGCCATGGTTTGTGCTATCCTGCCTGTGGGAAGCGCAAATAAAAGATCCCTTGCTGCCTGTCGTAAAAGAGCAGCCTATGTGGGGACAGCGGGTTTCCTAAAAAAAAAAAAAAAAAAGTGTCAGAATGACCATATGTTTGACGTCCAATAGCCAATGATAAGATAAAAAATCACTGTGCTCTTGTGGCGTCGTTAAATAAAACAAACTTTACTTTGAATCTCATCTGACATCTAATTCTAAATAATGTACAATGGTTGAAGGTAATAAACCTGTTCATCCTCTTTACCCTTTCTTCCTTCTATTTCCTCTCTGAGTAAATGTGGAACAAGTTATAACCGTTATGTTTTATTTGTATGGCTTGTAATATATTCATATTGTAAAATGTTGGGAGAGGCCGTAATATAGGCTAACTCCTGTTTTCTTTCATTGGGAGAGGCCGTAATATAGGCTAACTCCTGTTTTCTTTCATTGGGAGAGGCCGTAATATAGGCTAACTCCTGTTTTCTTTCATTGGGAGAGGCCGTAATATAGGCTAACTCCTGTTTTCTTTCATTGGGAGAGGCCATAATATAGGCTAACTCCTGTTTTCTTTCATTGGGAGAGGCCGTAATATAGGCTAACTCCTGTTTTCTTTCATTGGGAGAGATATTACGGCTAACTCCTGTTTTCTTCCACTGGGAGAGGCCGTAATAAAGGCCAACTCCTGTTTTCTTTCATTGGGAGAGGCCGTAATATAGGCTAACTCCTTTCATTGGGAGAGGCCGTAATATAGGCTAACTCCTGTTTTCTTTCATTGGGAGAGGCCGTAATATAGGCTAACTCCTGTTTTCTTTCACTGGGAGAGGCCGTAATATAGGCTAACTCCTGTTTTCTTTCACTGGGAGAGGCCGTAATATAGGCTAACTTCTGTTTTCTTTCATTGGGAGAGGCCGTAATATAGGCTAACTCCTGTTTTCTTTCATTGGGAGAGGCCGTAATATAGGCTAACTCCTTTCATTGGGAGAGGCCGTAATATAGGCTAACTCCTGTTTTCTTTCATTGGGAGAGGCCGTAATATAGGCTAACTCCTGTTTTCTTTCATTTATTTAAAGAAAGTTTGTTTTGTTTAACAGCACCACTAGAGCACATTGATTTATTAATCAGCTATTGGATGTAAAAAAAAAAGAGGTAATTCTGACATATAGTCTTAGAGAGGAAACCCACTAGAGTATAATACCGTATTTGTGGAGATGTTTTTACCAGTTTGGGAATATCGGAGATCTTCCGTAATATTGAAGAAGCCTACATGAGACATATCAGCAAAATGTCTATATGAATCTAGCAGACCTACGGAATCATTTGGAAACGACAAGTCTGGCGCCCGAGAGCATCCTTGAGTTATCAGTCCAATTAGTGGAAGAAGTGTACGCAAGCTGTTACTTGACCAGATTCCAGCAATACGCAGTCGTGTTAAACTGTCACCCGCGGCGCACCACGCGGGGTGTAAACCATGCTTTAGCTTCAGATAGTGATCTTCCTGTGATCATGTATAATTGAAAACTGATCGGTTTGGCTCCAACGATGTGATTCATGATCGATTATAAATAAATCTATAATTGATTTTGTAGAAAAATACTGGCCTTGGTGGCACAGTGATTAAGCCATTGGACGACATGCTGGTAGGTACAGGGTTCGCAGCCCGGTACCAGCTCCAACCCAGAGCGAGTTTTAACAACTCAATGGGTACATGTGGGTGTAAGGCCACTACACCCTCTTCTCTCTCACTAACCACTAACAACTAACACACTGTCCTGGACAGACAGCCCAGATAGCTGAGTTGTGTGCCCAGGACAGCGTGCTTGAACCTTAATTGGATATAAGCACGAAAATAAGTTGAAGTGAAATTGAAAAGATTGTAGGAAAATGTCATCCATAATTGTTCCTTCAGTTTAGGTAATAGAATTGCTGTAAATATGTTGGGGATGGTGTTTGTTTTCATGTGTATATTCTATCGTGTATCTTTGCCTGAAAGTCGGTCTCGGCTGTAAGTCGTAAGACATTGAAATACCCTTAAAAATAGATTAAACGTGACTACATAACAGTTACTTCTCAGATACACGTGCATTTTTAAAAATATGAAAAGTGCACTTTGTTGTATTAGAAACACCATGATGGCCAGAAAAAGGTCAGTTCTACGGAAATAGATAATCTAAACAATAAAATATAAGTAATGTTTGATTTCAGTAATCTTAAAGGGTTCTAATAGTACCTTAGTAAATAGTAAATAGTGCCTCAATAAATGCCTTAGTGTTCAAAAACTAGGGTCTGTCACCAACAGGCATGAGCCTATATTACAAATACAAAGACATATACAGCCAAGATGATAAATTTAATAAATTGATATTTGTAAACAAAGACAAATGAAGTGAACAAAAGGAGAAAGGGGGGAGAGAGAAAGGAGAGAGATAGAAAGAGAGAGAGAGAGAGAAAAATAAAAATAGAGAAAGAAAGAGAATGGGTGTAAGTGAATGGTTAAGTCGTCAGGTCAGCTCAGGTCATATAGGGCTTTACATGCACATGCAGAGCAAGCTGTTGTAGCGCACGCCTGTCTTGGGCACGCCGGCTCCTCTGTCCAGGACAGGTGGGGGGGGGGGGGGGGTAAGTCGTCTCAAAATGTTTACTATTTATAATGAAGTCCTGGACAGATTTGGACTGGCCTCGGTGGCGTTGTGGTTAGGCCATCAGTCTACAGGCTGGTAGGTACTGGGTTCAGATCCCAGTCGAGGCATGGGATTTTTAATCCAGATACCGACTCCAAACCCTGAGTGAGTGCTCCGCAAGGCTCAATTACGGTTATATGGCGTCAGACATATGGTTACGGACCATACATATATTGAGAGAGGAAAGGCGCTGTCGCCACTTCATGGGCTACTCTTTTTGATTAGCAGCAAGGGTTCTTTTATATGGACCATCCCACAGAGAGGGTAGTACATACCACGACCTTTGATATACCAGTCGTGGTGCACTGGCTGGAATGAGAAATAGCCCAATGGGCCCACCAATGGGGATCGATCCCAGACCGACCGCGCATCAAGCGAATGCTTTACCACTGGGCTACATTCCGCCCCTATAGGTGAAGATGTATGGTAAAGACTAATAGGCAATTGTTTTTAAATGTAAAATTAACCATCTGTGGGAATTAGGTCTCGGTGAACGTGACAACAGGTGCATGATGCTTTCAGTTCAAATCCTAGTTTTAAACATATTTATTACCAAATTATAATGGTCTAGGGTCGGTCAACAGGCCATGCCTATATTAAGACCTCTCCATTACATCATATAGAATATACAGATGCAACAATCAAGTGATATGATAAAATTAAACCATCTTATTATATAACAAGTAAAAAAAAGATATGAGAGAGAGAGAGAGAGACAAACAGACAGACGGACGGATGGACGGAGGGAGGGAAAGTTCAAATCCTTCTCTTCATATAATTCTAACCTAAGGCTAGATATGGCTCTCATCGAATTCGCCAGTTGTGAATTTTAAAAAATAATTGGCAAATTTTATTTTAATTTGACTAAATAATTTCATGTAATAATTTATATTTTGCAGGAAAATGACAGGGTTTCTGCCATTTTTAAAGTCTTAATAGACAATTTGACCACATTTTTTGATATCCCAGAGCTAGCTCTGTTTAACCCAATTGTGTAATAGAAAGTTGATTGGTTGGTGCCAACCAATTATAATTGATGATGAAATTCCAACCAATTCAAAACATTAAGTTCAAAAGTGTTCTGCAGTTTTCTACTCACCTCTTCTCTTTCTCTTCCTGTTTGTTCAAGTCTCTCTCTCTCTCTCTCTCTCTCTCTCTCTCTCTCTCTCTCTCTCTCTCTCTCTCTCTTTTTTTTGTCCTACTGCCCCCTTCCCTTTCTCTTCTTTGACTTCCATTTCATTTCTTCCCGATCTGGCAACTCCTCCTAACTGTCAACTTATTTCGCTGTCCATCTCTACATCCCAGTCCTTGTCTCTCTTCAACCACAACAAGTGCTTCTCTCTTGTGGCTGTCTGTGCCACACACTTGCCATTCCCCATCAGCTTTTAGCTATGGGCTTAGTCTGACCACTTCAAGTCTATATAAGTCTGTTGTATTTTAATATGTATGCGCTTGTAACATGTAGGGAGAGGTCTTAATATAGGTTAAGCCTGTTGACCAATGCCGATATGTTTCTGACAAATAAATATTGTTTAAACCCAAATTCAGTAGACGGAACAGGACCAAGAGTTATGGTTCTTGCCATAATTATCAAAATCGTAAATTACCAACGTAAATAAAATGTCATTATCCACAACAACCTGACTAACAGTAACAGGAATAGCCGAGACCTACATTTTCAACCAATGAAATTAAAGATCGACAGTAGCAATCGAGATCAGGCATGGCTGGGACAGAAGTTCGGACCAGACTTGAATTGTAAAAATTACCAAAACAAAACCATAAAAATAATAATAAACACACACAAACTGAATAAACACAATTTTATTTTATTGATTATAATCACATGAAATGGAATTCAAACTTGATAAACACAATATCATTTTAATAATTAAAATCACATAATAATTAGAATTTGAGTTCATTGTTTATTATGAATGTCACAGTCTATCGAGTGTCAGCTGAGAAAAAGTCTGTAACTGTTGATTGTGTTTTCTTTACGTGCTTCTTCAAAGCAGACTTCTCTGTCATGGCCTCCCGGTTTAATATTGGTTGTAACAGTTCGTCATCGGTTGTAGCAGCAAAGGTTTTCAGTTGTCTTAACATTTTAAGCGCATCGGCGTAAGAAAGTTCTGGTGTTGTGTCACAAGGTGTGTCATCTTCATCTCCCGAACTGTCGTCTGCTGGTTTCTCCTCGGTTTTAGCAACAGGTGTAAGGGCAGTTACTAGCTGAGCTTCCCACTCTGTCGTATCCGGATTCTCTGTTGGGATGTCGTGATCAAAGTCAACAAACTCGGCCGCATTAATATCACGGGATATGGTGGCTACCAACGTAGAAAGAGGAACATCGTCGTCATCAGCATAGTCATCATCAGCATCATCGGAATCAGAAGTGACAGGAAAACCACAAACCATGAAACACTTGACAATTGTTGTTGTCTGTCTTTCCTTCCAGGCAACGTTAATCCAATTAATCACATCCAACACTGTGATTGCCTTGCATAGTTCACTTACATTAGCGCAATCTTCCATCCGTAAAATGAGCGATCTCATCATGTGTTTTCTGTACCTGGTCTTGAAAGCCTTAATTATGCCCTGGTCTAATGGTTGTAACACTGAGGTGTTGTTAGCTGGTAGAAATTTAACAGTTACATTGCTCACTCTCAGATCACAGCCGTGGGATGGTGTGTTGTCGATGAATAAAAGAATATTTCTTCCCTGTCGGCGCATCTGTCAATTAAGTTTCTCTAACCAATCATTGAACAGTTGTGAATTCATCCACGCTTTCCGATTGGCTGTCCAGGTCACAGGGAGTGACTCCTTTCTAATGTTCTTAAAACAGCGAGGATTGTGGGCTTTCCCTATTACCAATGGTTTCGTTTTTTCTCCTGTTGCACTACAACACAATAAAACAGTTAATCGTTCTTTTGAAACCTTCCCACCTTTTGCCACTTGTGTTTTATAAGCCAGTGTCCTGTCTGGTAATGCACGAAAAAACAGACCTGTCTCGTCACAGTTAAAGATATCCTTCATCTCGTAATCTCCAAGAATGGTTGGTAGGCGTGTCTTAAAGTCGTCCATGATATCAAGATTGACACCTGCACTCTCCCCGCTAACTTTGAACTGTTTTATGTTGAACCGAATTTTCCATGACGTCAGCCAGCCATCGGATGCTTTGAAGTCAGGTACTCCTAGCTGTTCGGCGAACTGAAGGGCTTTTTCTTTTAAAATCGGACCGGAAATTGGCAGTGTTTTGGATCTTGCCTGCTTAAACCACTGATGCATTAATCCATTAAAGCATTAGTAATGATCACCACGTTTTAGAATGTCAGATACTGTCTGTCTTCCTATCTTAAATTTCACTGCTAAATCCTTCTGTTTACATGGTGGATTCGATAAAAATTCTTCTATTAATTTAACTTTATTCTGCAGTGAAAGTTCTGTGTGTTGCCGTTTTCTAGGTCGCCCTGCCATTACTAATTCAATAAGACACAGCAAAACATTCGCCATACGTATTTATGCAGACTGCTTGACACTAAGTCGATATGAGTGAATTCATTTAGGTTTCAACACACACTAATACTAATCCAGTTGATCTAGCTGCATATTGTAATTACAAGAAGTGTGGATCATTGTTTATTAAACATTCAAAGATTATGTCATCTCACTCGGTTACAGTCGGTAGCCTAATTACTTGCAAATTGTCGTCTTTGTTTAACAATTGACCAAAGGCAGACCGAACTTGCAAAATTGTGTGCCGGTATAGACAGAGCTAATTACTATGTAAACCATTCTTTTGTTCTGGAATTTGCATCCGTAATCCGAAGTACACAGCTTTGATTAGCCAGAGTTTTGTTCCTAATAGACTTTGATATCGTGCCGGTTTACACAGAAATCCGGATTACTCAAATGCCGGTTTGTACAGAGTCCACTGTATATATATAATACACGTATGATTTAGATTTTATATTTTGGTTCCCACTCTTAAAGGCATATAGGGGGGTTATCACGTGACTATAGAAATAATCCACCTTTTCTTCCATCTCAGTAGCAATCTAGATTACTTTTATTTATAATCCTTGGTAGACCTGGGGTTGCGAACAGATTTGTAAACTTGCCCATGGGAATATGCCTTCAAAATTTGGAATCATTGAATTTACCATTGGTCTGTCTTCTTGTGTAAACCTGAATTACATTATAAAATTGTAGGGAGAGGCCTTGATATAGGCATTTTTGTCTGTTGGCCAATCCCCAACTAGCATTATAATTGGGAATAAATATTGTTTAAACCATACACGTATGGCAAACAAAAGGCTTTGATCTATTACAAAATAAAAATACATGTATTAATAGTACACAGGAACTTTCTTCCATTTTGCTTGGCTAACCGAGAGTTTAAAAAGTACCTAAATATTGAACATCGGATACACATCTACAACTTGTTTTCTGCAGGACAATAAGTTGTTTATTGCACATTACCATTGAATTACGCTTATCGTAACAGGCATGTGAGAAATTATCTGTGTACCATATGTTGTGTTAACAGTGTTTTGATTCTGTATTAATATTTTCACCAAATTTATTGCGTGATCGAAAATTAATCACCAGAATGAAGGCTAATGGTACAGTTTATTGACCTGGAGGGCAGATGATAGAATAGTGTAGATCCTGAAATTAATGCAATCATAATATTAATGCGAAAAATGCGAATTTGTGTTATTCGCATTAATAATATTAGGCATTTATTTCTATGTTTTGTCTATGTGTCCCACATTATTAAAACAAAATAAAAAATGTTAAAACAACTGGAGCAAAGTTCATTGTAGACGAGGCAGACTAATTGTCCAATAGTCAAGCAAGCTGCCAGTCACGTGTGACGATTGCAGGGTCTTTGACCTCCCTGTCAAAAGCCAACACGATCCATCGCACACGAATGGGTTTTAGCACGCTAATATTGCAGTCGACTGTTTCTTTGTCTTTACTGTTCAAGTTCTCTGCAACTTTGTTGGCATACAGTTGTAATGATACATGTATTTTAATGTTTCGCCAGATGTAGGTTACACGTTATTTAAATGATTGTTGGAAAATATGCTGGGAGTTGATCTCATTAAAAACAATAGGGACTAAACAAGGTAATTGATCTGTACACAGACATGGTACAGTAGTGAGTTGATCTCATTGAAGAGACCTTTAACTTGGATTTAACAAAAAAGTACAGATAAATACAGTGAAACCCCACCTAACGACCACCCCGATTCTAAGACCACCCCACTAAACAGACCACTTTTTAGAAGACCGGAATATTTCCTTCATATTTAATAGTAAAAATTACCCGGTATTCAGACCACCCCGCTATTGCGGATTACGACCAGTAAAGTCAGACCTGAACGTCGTTTTGCGTATATTTCGACCCCGCCAGTGCGATCAAATTACGATATCAATATCTCATATTTGTTCATTCCCAGGGCTGTTCAACAATAACTGATCTAAATTTAATGCTTGCTTTGTTTTAGCCGAGACTGGAACAGGTAACAGGAAGTAAAGTAAACACCAATGTTCTGTCTTTTGAAATGAATTAAAACTGTTAAAGAGAGATACACGTTTAAGTCGTTGAAAAACCGACCATCGCAATCTGTTCACATAACCAACTTTCTGTTTCCGGAAAACATTGTCAACTGATTAATATTAATGAAGCGATGTAACGCGCTGATTGGCTGCAAGCCAGTCATCAGACTCTAGAGCCGACACTCATTCGGATTACGAGAACAGGCGTTCCACGCGTCAATTAAATAGCATTGTAACCAATAAACTGTCTATACAAATTGCAATAGCTATTCCAGCGGAAAGTCGCTATAATCACGTTTGATGTTGAAAGAAACGATACAGGTCAGAAGTCGGCATGACACGTGTTTAATGCTTATGTACCTGTTGTACCTGTTGAAACATTTGCGGGCATCAAATAGACAATAACACCCACAGATCTAAAAACTCCATATGGTTATGTCCATTGTAAACTGAATTGTTTTTCTACAGAACTAACTGTATATTTGGCATTTCTTGAAAAAAATACCTGCCTACAATTTAACTGTAGACCCTTGAATCGTCAACTTCGCCTGTTCCAATTGCTAATGACGTCACTTTCTAATGACGTCATTAGCTTTCCGGGTGTTATTGTCTATTTGATCCCGGAAAAAAAATGTAATTAACCAATCAAAATACAGAACACACCCTAGTCAGTTTACAATGATAATTAGGACACAATAGAATAAATTTACCGACTAATTCATTAGGAAACAAAAGAAGTGTTGTTATCCATTATTGAGATGTGTAATGACTGAGGCCACAAAGTGAGTTGTGTTTTTTTTTTTTTTTTTGACCCTGTCGAAGTGAGGTAAACGGTAAACACTACGAATGCCGTATTTCTTCCGTTACATCGGCAGAGGTAATATCAATGTTTGAAATGGGAACCCCCAAAAAGGGTAAATCACGCTGTGAATTGACTTTGAAACAAAAAGTTACTTTAATAAATGACAGTCCAGGAAAAAGTCAACGCACGCTTGCAGAGAAATTCGGTATCGGAAAAAAGCAAGTACAGTTAATATTGAAAAGAAAGGCAGAGATTTTGGATGGCTACGAGAAAAATAAAGATAATGATCGAAAACGTTTTTGTGTACGTTCTCCCGTAGAACAGCTGAATACATTAATGTGGGAATGGTTTCAATGCATGCGCGGTCAAGATGTACCAATTTCAGGCCCCATATTAAAAATGAAAGCTTTGAAATATGCAACTGAACTTGGAATTGCAGAAAGTGAGTTTAAGGCTTCAAATGGTTGGTTAAACAGATTCAGGCAATGACACAATATAGCCTTTGGAATAATCAGTGGAGAAAGTGCCAGCGTTTCAGACGAGGATGTCGCGAAGTGGATGGAAAAGATTTTTTTTATCACTTTATACACAACACAATTAAAATTTTAAAAACCTTCTAAATGTTAGTAATTTGGTAATAGGACCACCCCACTATTAAGACCAATTTTCATAAGTCCCACAGGTGGTCTTAATAGAGGAGTTTCACTGTATGTGTTATTAGGAAAGTTAATATTTTAAAGGGAGGCCACTCGTATTAATTTCATGTCACATTTTAGTCTGCCCACCGTCACTTGCATTAATTTAGGGATGCGTTAATTTCAGGATCTATAGTACTCGATTTCTTTGTCAGAGAATTGATCATTTTGGATTCTATAGATGGGGTGGGGGGGGGGGGGGGGAGACGTAGCCCAGTGGTAAAGCGCTCGCAAAATCCAGAAACACATTGAATATACAGACACTGATATTCTAAACAAGAAAATATATTTAATATGTAATTTTAATCGTAGAAATATTTTATTAGTCGGAAACATCTTACAATGCAGCAAACTCAGGAATGTCCCTTTAATGTGATCCCATTGGTCCAGCCGTAGCAATGGGAGTTTGTTCATTTTGCCGATTCACACAGTTTGCACATGCTTTTTTTTTCATACCCTGATGAATCTAACAGAAATAACAAACAATCCTTAATTAAATAAACAAAATTGATTTAATTTTTAAAAATTTAATTTAAAAGTTTTTAACATGCATTGCAAGTAACATCTATGAAGGAATGAAGGAAATGTTTTATTTAATGACACACTCAACACATTTTATTTATGGTTATTGGGCGTCAGACATATGGTTAAGGACCACACAGATATTGAGAGAGGAAACCTGCTGTCGCCACTTCATAAGCTACTCTTTTCGATTAGCAGCAAGGGATCTTTTATATGTACCATCCCACAGACAGGATAGTACATACCACGGCCTTTGTTACACTAGTTGTGGAGCACTGGCTGAGACGAGAAATAGCCCAATGTGTCCACCGATGGGGATCGATCCCAGACCGACTGCGCATCGAGCGAACACTTTACGACTGGGCTACATCCCGCCCCTTTAACATCTATGGATGCATCTGTAAGTTTATCGTAGGTGAGACATTTACTTCCTCAGAATTCTCACCTCAGTGTTCTGTTTCCATACTCTCTGCCTATCTTGACAAAATTTCATTGTTTTTGTGTTATAACTTGCACCCTGGTGTGACTGTTTGCAGCCAATAACCCTGACAGGTTTGTGTTATGTTAAT
This sequence comes from Gigantopelta aegis, assembly GCF_016097555.1. Classification (NCBI taxonomy): domain Eukaryota; kingdom Metazoa; phylum Mollusca; class Gastropoda; order Neomphalida; family Peltospiridae; genus Gigantopelta; species Gigantopelta aegis. The sequence continues at coordinate 36,159,000 of NC_054710.1, read as the reverse complement.
TTGGTCACACCTGACATTCACTGTTTTATGTCAGTTTGGGTCAGTGTTGAATATTTACACATGTGGTTTGTTCAGACAGATTCCATTCCTATTAACATCTCGCTCCAGCCAGTGCACCATGACTGGTACATCAAAGGCTGTGGTATGTGCTATTCTGTCTATGGGATGGTGCATATAAAAGATCCCTTGCTGCAAATCAAAAAGAGTAGCCCATGAAGTGGCAACAGTGGGTTTCTTCCTTCAATATCTGTGTGGTGCTTAACCATATGTCCGACACCATATAACCATAAATAAAATGTGTTGAGTGCGTCGTTAAATAAAACATTTCCTTCCTTCCTATAACATGATCTCAAAGGTGAACATACGAAGTTTGATAAATATGTGGTACTGTTTGGAATTGTAAACAAAACTAATTTTTTTTTAAACTGGGTAATTGTCAATATAAAATATTGTATTTATATTATGAAAATATAAAAAGCCAAATTGAGCAAAGATGCCATTAAAAATATTATATACGAAAGGTTGAAAGTATGAAAAATTTAGATTTTATAAAAGTTGTAAGTTTCATTTCTGACACTACTTTAGTTTACAGTTATATACTGAACAAAATAAGAAACTTCCGCTAACTTTGCTTGAACATAACTTGATGAAAACAAACCGGGGGAATAATTGTTATATATGCGTTTAAAGAGTGTTCCATGATGCATCGTTTGGTGCAAAAATCATGGCCATAGGTTAACAGAAACTGGGAGAAATTTTGACCAAGTGTGGTAGGGGTTAAAAATAAAAACACCCACTTAATAACTGGTATGTCCACATCTTGAATTCACCACTGCAGTGCATCGCAGGCGCATAGAATTGACTAAAGTGTTGATTTCTGCTTGTGGAATATTGTTCCATTCCTGAATGAGCGCTTGACGAAGTTCGTTGACGTTAGCGGGTGGGTTGGGATGACGCCTCAATCGTCTGTCCAGACTATCCCAGGCATGCTCGATGGGGTTGAGATCAGGACTTTTAGTGGGCCAGTCATCAATGAAATCAATGTTATTTGTCCTAAGAAAATTTACAGTGTCTCTAGCTGTATGAGAGGTGGCATTATCATGCTGAAAAATCGAGATGTTGGCATTGTTATGGAACAGAGGAATGACGTGATGAGCAAGAATGTCATCGCGGTAACGTTGAGCATTTAAATTGCCATCAATGACGACTAGTGGTGAACGATAACCATGGGCAATGGCTGCCCAGACCATGACAGAACCCCCACCCCCGAAACGATCTCGTTCAAGAACACAACAGTCAGCATAGCATTCATTTCTCCAACGGTAGACGCCATCACCACGTTGTAAAGAAAATCTGGATTCATCCGAAAAAAGAACGGTATTCCAGCGTCGCCGTATCCAATGAGTGTGTACACATGCCCAATTAAGACGATTTAGACGATGACGTTGCGTTAAACGCATCCGACGTAAGGACGTCGTGCATGTAAACCGTTCTCCCGCAGACGATTACGAACAGTTTGCCCACTGATTCGGTTATTGTGAAGCCCAGGTGTGTTAGCAGCAGTAGCAGTGGCAGTTTGGAATCGATTGCGCAAATGTGTGTTCATGATATAGCGGTCTTGACCACGTGTTGTAACACGCGGACGTCCACGAGGTGGCAAGTCGTTGGTGCTTCCTGTCGTTCGAAATCTTACGCGAAGATTTCGTATCGCTCGACTAGAACTCCCAACATGCCTTGCAACGTCTTCTGTCGCCATGCCAGCATCAAGCATGCCAGTCGCCCGTTCGCGTAATTATTGGGTATTCTTGGCATACTAAAAATGCTACAATGTAAAAACCTTTAATTTTTTTACAAATTTTGAAGCGCTTTCGTTCACTTGACAACAATGTTAGTAAGACAAGTAAAACAAATTGACCGAATACTACATGGGACATGTCGAACCATGCATGCATGTGCAAACTGAATTTCACGTTGTCGACAATTAACAGTGCAAAAATAATCAATAAAATTCATGAATCCTAATAATACATCTCAAGGCTAATACTACCTATATAATTTCATTACACAATGAATTCTTTAACACAAACCGGCCTTGGTGGCGTCGTGGTTAGGCCATCGGTCTACAGGCTGGTAGGTACTGGGTTCGGATCCCAGTCGAGGCATGGGATTTTTAATCCAGATATCGACTCCAAACCCTGAGTGAGTGCTCTGCAAGGCTCAATGGGTAGTTGTAAACCACTTGTACTGACCAGTGATCCATAACTGGTTCAACAAAGGCCATGGTTTGTGCTATCCTGCCTGTGGGAAGCGCAAATAAAAGATCTCTTGCTGCCAATCGGAAGAGTAGCCCATGTAGTGGCGACAACGGGTTTCCTCTCATAATCTGTGTGGTCCTTAACCATATGTCTGATGCCATATAACCGTAAATAAAATGTGTTGAGTGCGTCGTTAAATAAAACACTTCTTTCTTTCTTTAACACAACAAATACTATATGTACAAATCGGAAGTTTCTTTTTTTGTTAAGTATATAAAGAATTTGACGAGTATTGGTCACCTTAACCCTTTTAATCATATCGGTTAATTTTGGTTGGTGATACCCTTACATGGCTGATACAATATAGAAAGTAAAACAATATTCAAAATAACCATGTTTAAACAGTTTGTATATAGAAATAATGATGGCCTTGGTTCAGTGTATTAGCAACAAGTAACAATTAATAGAAACACATTGAGATAATAGCAGAGAAATGTAAGGTTGATAATATAGTTTGTTACATATGATAGATATATATAACTCGGGACTTGTCTAAAACCTGTTGACCTTTTTCTACATCAATCTTCTGTATGTATGAATGTGTGTGTGTGCGTGTATGCAGGGCTCGCACTGTCGTTCACCAAAGTCAACCAATTGCGAAAAAAAAAAAAATTTGCGAAAGAATTTTCGGTTTGGCAAAAAAAATTGTGAACGATTTGTTTTCCATCTCGATTTTTAGAACCAAACGTGTTCAACCAGTTTTGTTCAGTTGATCCGCCTCGCGATGTGAATAAGCGTTATTTGCATGTCCACGTGGCCAGTCTACTATTCAGCAGCGTACTGCCAGCTGCTTGTCGTAAAGCTAGAAAACGCGATTAAATAAAATGAAATACTTTTTAAGACATGTTGCATTGTTGATACTAAATGTTTGATTACTATCGACTACAAGTTTTACTTTTTATTAGTCATGTTTTGTCATACCGGTTAATGTTATAAATCTAGGTCACATAGTTGAGTTCATTTCCACGAAGGAATATATATTGTTTCTCACTTATATACAATCATTATTAGTTAAAACTTTCTACGTTTACAGATTATATTTCAAACATATTAAATGGCAAAATTATAATTCATTTGTGCTATATCTGCTGATATAATACTAACGCCGACATGATACATCCTTCCGCCCTTTGCACAGAAATACAAAATTCGAAACCGGCGTAAAACTGAAAAAGTTTTTTCCCCCAGTTGTCGCACGCCAGTGTTTTGATAGCAATAAAATAAAGACGTTTCCTTTGTCTTTATGTTGGGTGACTGGCTATAATGTTTATTTGGACACCATACTAATTATAGTTATAAATCATACCGGGAAGTTAGGAGGGTAGTTACAAAAGGAGGTCATGGCATAGGGTATGATCAAGAGTTACGCACTTTTAATTAATAGTTGTTTTTTCATAAAATAAAACGGCCAGTCTGGCCATTTTGTTTCTTTTAAAATAAGATTTTTCTGTTATATATACAATAATACATCTATTACCAAAGAGATTAAAGATACATGCCTACAGGCCTGTGGCATTGGAACAATATCTGGAGGGGGTAGCACAGTCTCTGGTGGGATTATTGAGTTTTATCTTTATATAAAGCAGAAAAGAAAAAAGATAACCAAAATAAGAACAGAAAATCTAATGTTTATAAATTTATAATGTTGGTAAAATTAATGCCAGTGACAGGGAAAGAAGGAAGTGTGTGGGAGACAATTGTTAAAGAACTTTAGAGGGGCGATTATTGTCATTACAAAACATAATGCGGGCAGGGTTACCAAAAAAAAGTTGGATTTTACATTATGTAATTGTTGAACGTCTCCATAATTGGACATCTATAAACTTCTTTTGTCATTTTCAAATTATTTTGATGTCTCATCATATTTTTTAAAAATTGTAATAAAAAAAGAAGGGCATTGGGTCCTGTTCGGGACCTCATTTATTCCCGCATTTTGCACACATATCTCAAAAGCTCAGATACTGAATGATATAAGTTGTTAGGCTATTAAATATGTAAACATTATGTACCGGTATTTACATTTCACACTTTTGGTGCAAAAATATATGTATAGTGTATATCTTAGTCCGGTGAATCTTTTTGGGAACATATATATTGGATCAAAATTCACTTGATTCTTTCAAATTACAGAGAAACATACAATTTATATCATTCTCTGATGCATACAAAAAGTTAAATTGTCTCTTTTGTGATATATACCACTTGTGATGCACTGATTTCAATGAGCCCATCGACGGGGATCGACCCTAGACTGACCACACATCATACAAGTGCTTTACCACTGGGCTACAGCCAGCCCTAGACATCAGCAGCATTTCATTATTAGATTACAAGACGTAAACTGAATAATAAGAACATTTTAACATATACTATATTATCATAAAGAACGAGATTAAAAATAATATCTTTTCACTGAAATGTTACTGGCGAATATATATTTAGATTGGCGAAAGAAATTGAAGATTGGCGAATTTTTGGGCAAACAAAAATAGCCATCCAGGGCTAGCCATGGTATGTGTAAGAGAGAATGTGTGTGTGTGTGTGTGTGTGTATCTATGTACATGAGAGAGCGAGAGAGAGTTTGTGTGGGTGTGTTGTTGCCTTTGTAAAATATTATTTGGGCGATCTTCTTTCTCTAAAATATATGAGCCACTTTTAATAATTGTATTGCATATATTTATTCTGCATTAAAATCTTGCTTGTGGTTTGCAGAACTGAAAGCATCAGCTTACCATAATTTGCCAACATTCATTATAAAAAATGGTTTTGTAGACCGGGTGTAGGTCAGGTCATAGGGTTTAACATGTACATTCAGAGCACACTGTTGTAGCGCACGCCTGTCCTGGGCACAGGCTTCTGCCTAAGCTGGTCCTCCGTCCAGGACAGAAAAAGGGTTTGAGGAGAGACCACCTGTGCTGGTAGGTACAAGAGAGCACCAGCAGCCCGACCTGGGTTGGTATAGCGGGCGGGGCCACCAGGTGTAGTTGAGTGTTGTCTTGATAAAACAAAGACTTCCTGATACAGTTGATAACCATCTAATTTCAATATCTTGTATGGTGGTATCTTTGCTATCTAGAAGCGGTTCTTCAAATCAATATTACTTTATAGAAGCATATTTTATGTGCTTACTTATGCTTACTTGAACAAATTGGTAATTAAATGTTTTCAATTATTTAATTCCCTCTCCTCTCTCTGTCTGTGATTGTCTGTCTGTCTGTCTGTCTGTTTATCTGTCTGTCTCCCTCCCTTCCTCCGTCTATCACTCTCTCCCTCCTATTTCTTTTTCCCTTCCTCTGTCTCTCTTCTCTTCTTTATCTCTCTTTCCCTCTCTCTCACACAAATCCACACACCTCTCTCTCTCTCTCCCCCCTCCATCTCTCTCTCTCTCTCTCTCTCTCTCTCTTTTCCTATCTCTCTCTCTCTTCCTCTTCCTCTCTCTCTCTCTCTCTCTCTCTCTCTCTCTCTCTCTCTCTCTCTCTCTCTCTCTCTCTCTCTCTCTCTCTCTCTCTCTCTCTCTCTCTCTCTCTCTCCTGTTTTTAGTGCCAGTGTGAGTGGGCTAATTCAGATTAAAAAGACAAAAAACAAACAGTTGTGGCTGTTAGTGTTATTTATAGCTGCACTGAATCATCTTTCAATGACATTATATAACATTTTGAGCATTCGCAGAAAAAAGTGTTCCTTAAGGCTACATGACAAAAAAAGCTTTTCCTGAAGAGCTTACAGCAAATGTTCAAGGTTATCAACAATATATTTAATAAATACTCACATTAAGATATGTAAGGGTTTTTTGTGACTTTTATAAATAAAAAAATGGGGGGGGGGGGGGGGGTATTATCAAGTGTATATGATTAACTGCCAAATGTTGTACATTTATTTGTTAAAGCGACATTCCTGACTTTTTAATGATTGTAATTACATATCAAATATATTTTTCTGCATAAAATATTAGTGGCTGTATATTAAACGTGTTTCTGGTCGTTCTAATATTTGTACTAGGTTAAATTTCATCTTATTTCCTAAAATATTGGTTTTTCGTACGTATGAAATTATTTTATGACAAGATCCAGTTTGGACTTCTTAGAAATATTAAGACGACCAGAAACATATTAAATATACAGACATTGGTATTCTAAACAAGAAAATATGTTTAATATGTAAGTTTAATTGTAGAAATATTTTATTAGTCAGAAACAAACTCAGGAATGTCCCTTTAAAGCAAGTAGTCTAATTGTGAAGTATAGGTAGCACTATACCGACAAACATTGGGCTGGGTCATAGTTTGAAATGACCTCATACTACCAATCCTGCCATTAGTGATAACCCGCAGTGTTTGTTATTAAAAAAGAAAGATTGTTTTTGCTGGACAATAAATCTTTTCAATTTTATTTGATCCAGTACCACTATGTTTGAAAAAAAAGACGTTTTGTTTAACACCACCACCAGAGCATATTGATATATTAATCACTGGCTATTAGATGTGAAACATTAGGTAATTTTTGACATGGAGTTTTAGAAAAAACCTGAGCACTACATTTTTTTTCTATCAGTAGCAAAGGATCTTTTATATGCACTTTCCCATCGACAGAACAGCACATACCACAGCCTTTGATGAATCATTGGACTATTTCTTGTTCCAGTCAGTGCACCACGACTGGTATATCAAATGCCATGGTATGTGCTATCCTGTCTGTGGGATGATGCATAAAAATTATGCCTTGCTACTAATGGAAAAAATGTAACTAGTTTCCTCTCTACGACTGTGTCAAATTAACCATATTTGACATCCATTTTTGACGATGATTAATAAATCATTGTGCTCTAGTGGTGTTGCTAAACGAACCAAACTGAACAAAAGTTGTTTTGATTAATCATTATGAAATGTACCATGTTTCTTTTGACTCTCAGAATTACTGATTGCTCATTTGTTTTGGTTTTGCCGTTGTTTATTTTCCCATAGAGATAAAAATATAAAAATACAAAAAATGTTTTTCCAAAATAGAGAGAGAGAGAGAGAGAGAGAGAGAGAGAGAGAGAGAGAGAGAGAGAGAGAGAGAGACAGAGAGAGAGAGAGAGAGAGAGAATGACAGAGAGACAGAGAGAGAGAGACAGAGAGAGAGAAAGAGAGACTAAAAACATGAATAAGGAAGTTATTACTTTTAATTTTTAATGATATCACTGGCATAATATTTATAATGTGTCCAATTAGTGTAACATATATGCAACTATAATCAGACCAGTAAGACCGTAACTATCATAATATTAGCTAAGTTTCCACAGCCGAAGGCTAGTTACTGAGTTACACAACATGACTTCAAAGAACATAATTACATGCCTTTGAAGTTCTCTTTCTGCTTGCAAAAAAAATACAAAAATCAATTTTTAGAGTTAATAGAAACAATCATAGACTAACGATGGACTAATGTCTTTCTTTAGAGACTAGCATCTTGTCCTTTTCATTTCATTCGGTCTGAGTTTACTTTTTTTAAAAGGTTATGTTTTCCTACCGTATATTACCATGTATAAGCTGATATTTTTTAATGCCAGAAATTATGTGACATGAGGTGGATTGTTTCTTTGTGATCACACCGTGAAGTGTGTATGTGTGGTAGAGGTTGGGTTTGGGGGTGGGGGGAGGCTGTATTGTTTCTTTGTGATCACACCGTGAAGTGTGTATGTGTGGTAGAGGTTGGGTTTGGGGGTGGGGGGGAGGCTGTATTGTTTCTTTGTGATCACACTGTGAAGTGTGTATGTGTGGTAGAGGTTGGGTTTGGGGGTGGGGGGAGGCTGTATTGTTTCTTTGTGATCACACCGTGAAGTGTGTATGTGTGGTAGAGGTTGGGTTTGGGGGTGGGGGGAGGCTGTATTGTTTCTTTGTGATCACACTGTGAAGTGTGTATGTGTGGTAGAGGTTGGGTTTGGGGGTGGGGGGAGGCTGTATTGTTTCTTTGTGATCACACTGTGAAGTGTGTATGTGTGGTAGAGGTTGGGTTTGGGGGTGGGGGGAGGCTGTATTGTTTCTTTGTGATCACACCGTGAAGTGTGTATGTGTGGTAGAGGTTGGGTTTGGGGGTGGGGGGGAGGCTGTATTTGATGTAGCTCAGTGGTATAGTCCTGAGGTATTAAAGTTTTTATGTCGAGAGAAGGAGAAAGAAATGAGGAAAACTGTCACCACATAGGCTACTCCTGCTGAGTAAGCAGCAAGGGATCTTTTATATGCACTCTCCCATAAACAAAAAAAGAAATGTTTTATTTAACGATGCTCTCAACACATTTTATTTACGGTTATATGGCGTCAGACATATGGTTAAGGACCACACAGATATTGAGAAAAAAAAACCGCTGTCGTCACTTCATGGGCTACTCTTTTCGGTGAGCAGCAAGGGATCTTTTATATGCACCATCCCACAGACAGGGTAGTACATACCACAGCCTTTGATTTGATATACCAGTCGTAGTGCACTGGCTGGAACAGAAATAGCCCAATGGGCCCACTGACGGGGATCGATCCCACACTGACCGCGCATCGAGCGAATGCTGTACCACTGGGCTACGTCCCGTTCCTCATAAACAGAGCAGTGGTGGAGATATGAAGCAGCCTAATTCCGCTGAGGGTGATCAAACCAGTGACCTGTAGCACCTCAGGTGATATTTATTATAGGGTATACATACCACCAAATCTAATGCTATAGATGCCAATAGTAACATGAAGCTAAGACAGCTACAGGCATCATTGTAATCAACATATACGCCATGGATATATAAATATTACAGTCCCTCACTCTTAAAGGGAGAGTAAACTCCAACAAGAGCCTTATGTGTTGGAAAGATGCATACTCGGACCACCAACACATACTGACACTTTAACAAATGCTATAGATGCCAATAGTAACATGAAGCTAAGACAGCTACAGGCGTCATTGTAATCAATATACGCCATGGATATATAAATATTACAGTCCCTCACTCTTAAAGGGAGAGTAAACTCCAACAAGAGCCTTATGTGTTGGAAAGATGCATACTCGGACCACCAACACATACTGACACTTTAACAAATGCTATAGATGCCAATAGTAACATGAAGCTAAGACAGCTACAGGCGTCATTGTAATCAACATATACGCCATGGATATATAAATATTACAGTCCCTCACTCTTAAAGGGAGAGTAAACTCCAACAAGAGCCTTATGTGTTGGAAAGATGCATACCCGGACCTCCAACACATACTGACACTTTAACAAATGCTATAGATGCCAATAGTAACATGAAGCTAAGACAGCTACAGGCGTCATTGTAATCAATATACGCCATGGATATATAAATATTACAGTCCCTCACTCTTAAAGGGAGAGTAAACTCCAACAAGAGCCTTATGTGTTGGAAAGATGCATACTCGGACCACCAACACATACTGACACTTTAACAAATGCTATAGATGCCAATAGTAACATGAAGCTAAGACAGCTACAGGCGTCATTGTAATCAATATACGCCATGGATATATAAATATTACAGTCCCTCACTCTTAAAGGGAGAGTAAACTCCAACAAGAGCCTTTATGTGTTGGAAAGATGCATACCCGGACCTCCAACACATACTGACACTTTAACAAATGCTATAGATGCCAATAGTAACATGAAGCTAAGACGGCTACAGGCGTCATTGTAATCAACATATACGCCATGGATATATAAATATTACAGTCCCTCACTCTTAAAGGGAGAGTAAACTCCAACAAGAGCCTTATGTCTTGGAAAGATGCATACTCGGACCACCAACACATACTGACACTTTAACAAATGCTATAGATGCCAATAGTAACATGAAGCTAAGACAGCTACAGGTGTCATTGTAATCAACATATACGCCATGGATATATAAATATTACAGTCCCTCACTCTTAAAGGGAGAGTAAACTCCAACAAGAGCCTTATGTGTTGGAAAGATGCATACTCGGACCACCAACACATACTGACACTTTAACAAATGCTATAGATGCCAATAGTAACATGAAGCTAAGACAGCTACAGGCGTCATTGTAATCAATATACGCCATGGATATATAAATATTACAGTCCCTCACTCTTAAAGGGAGAGTAAACTCCAACAAGAGCCTTATGTGTTGGAAAGATGCATACTCGGACCACCAACACATACTGACACTTTAACAAATGCTATAGATGCCAATAGTAACATGAAGCTAAGACAGCTACAGGCGTCATTGTAATCAACATATACGCCATGGATATATAAATATTACAGTCCCTCACTCTTAAAGGGAGAGTAAACTCCAACAAGAGCCTTATGTGTTGGAAAGATGCATACCCGGACCTCCAACACATACTGACACTTTAACAAATGCTATAGATGCCAATAGTAACATGAAGCTAAGACAGCTACAGGCGTCATTGTAATCAATATACGCCATGGATATATAAATATTACAGTCCCTCACTCTTAAAGGGAGAGTAAACTCCAACAAGAGCCTTATGTGTTGGAAAGATGCATACTCGGACCACCAACACATACTGACACTTTAACAAATGCTATAGATGCCAATAGTAACATGAAGCTAAGACAGCTACAGGCGTCATTGTAATCAATATACGCCATGGATATATAAATATTACAGTCCCTCACTCTTAAAGGGAGAGTAAACTCCAACAAGAGCCTTTATGTGTTGGAAAGATGCATACCCGGACCTCCAACACATACTGACACTTTAACAAATGCTATAGATGCCAATAGTAACATGAAGCTAAGACAGCTACAGGCGTCATTGTAATCAATATACGCCATGGATATATAAATATTACAGTCCCTCACTCTTAAAGGGAGAGTAAACTCCAACAAGAGCCTTATGTGTTGGAAAGATGCATACCCGGACCTCCAACACATACTGACACTTTAACTGGGGGCAGCCATTTTGTTTGGTTTTTGTGACGACAGGTGGTATAGCTTGGGGCGAAGTGACGTCAGCTCAGGTCCAACTTCTCTATTGTGCACAGTATAAACAAATGCTCTAATTTACGACAAGGCGCTTCGCTTTCATCAACCTAACTTGTAAAACAACATAAATGACTTGATAGTATAATAAACTATTTAACTAAATATATTTCAATTTGCATCAATATAACGAAATGGAGTTATAGTATTTTTTTCTTTTAAAAATTCAAAGAAAAAATGCATATTATTAGGACTATTGGTAGGATACGTTCGAGCCAAAAACGACCACTCACGATACCCAAGTGATAATTTTCTTTTCTCTGGGACTACGTAATTGGTCAGTTTTGTGATTTTAAATGGGAAAGTCTATTGTCGTCTATGGGATTTGATTTGGTAGTATACACCTTTTTGGGTGTTTTTTTTTACAACAAACTGTCGTATCTTTCACCCCATGGCAGAATTGGTAATGTTAACTGTTAAAAGTTGGAAGGAAGGAAGAAAATGTTTTATTTACGGTTATATGGCGTCAGACATATGGTTAAGGACCACACAGATATAGAGAGGAGACCCACTGTCGCCACTTCATGGGCTACTCTTTTTGGTGAGCAGCAAGAGATCTTTTTATATGCACCATCCCACAGACAGGGTAGTACATACCACGGCCTTTGATTTGATATACCAGTCGTAGTGCACTGGCTGGAACGAGAAATAGCCCAATGGGCCCACCGATGGGGATCGATCCCAGACCGACTATGCATCAAGCGAGCGCTTTACCACAGAGCTATGTCCCGCCCCGTGTTAAACGTTGGATACACTTTGAACTTTGACCCAGTGCCATGCCATTTGGTATAGTGCTACCTATATATACACATGTAGAATTAAACACAATTGATTGGTTTGCTTTTGATGCTAATGGATCAAGACATGGCTGACTATTCATCAGGTCAAAAATAAACCGGTCATTAACGTTCAGCTGTAAATGTCAAAATCAATAAATAAATTTAGGGCCCCTTGTGTTTCAAACTGGTTTTCAAATGGAAGACTTGGTGTTATGTACTTTCTTGTATATATCTTCGATTAGCAGCAAGGGATTTATTTTTGGTTGAAGTATCCCAGTGGTAAGGTATTTGCTCAATGCACAGTTTGCGGATGATTTTTTAAATTTTCATTCCCTGATGAACGTAAAAGAAATAACAGACAGTCCTTAAATAAATCAATGTGCATTGGCTGGAATGAGAAATAGCCCAATGGGCCCACCAATGGGGATCGATCTTAGACTGACTATGCATCAAGCGAGCACTGAGCTACGTATATATTTTCACAGGATTTATTTTCGGTGGAAGGCGGGAAGTAGCCCAGTGGTAAAGTGTTCGCCCAATGCAAAGTTTGCGGATGATTTTTTTGTTTTGTTCATTCACTGATGAACGTAAAAGAAATAAAAGACAATTCTTAAATAAATCAGTGTGCTTTGGTGGTGTTGTTAAACAAAATGAACTTTTTATTATATATTTTTCTGAACAACTATTTCTTCATCACTTCAAAAACAATCGTCAGTCATGAACGTTCGACTGATGCTGGTCAGTTTAGGATTGATCCCCTTGAGTGGGCCCATTGGACTATTTCTTGTTCCAGCCAGTGCATCATGACTGGTACCAAAGTTCATGGTATGTGCTATCCTGTCTGTGGGCTGGTGCATATAAAAGATGTTTTGCTACTAATAGAAAAATGTAGCAGGTTTTCTCTCTATGACTATGTCAAAATGTTTGACATCCAATAGCCGATGATTTATAAATCAATGTGCTCTAGTGGTGTCATTCAACAAAAACAAACCTCTTCTTCAATCACATGCCAGGACTCTGACCACCGAGCTACATCTTAAATAGACCCTCCCCCAGTGGCGGTGACACCTCCCCCAGTGACGGTGACACCAGGATTTCTGCCAAAGGGTAAAACGGGTATGATGCTATACCCAACTGTTTTGCAGATTTTTCTTTTTTTTAAGTTAACCTTTTGACAAAATTAATTACTCTTATCATTACTGTATGATTTTCTTAACCCTAACCCTAAACTTAACCTATTTTCTTTCTGGGGGGGGGGGGGGGCCTCCCAACCCATAGCCCGTATCGACTGTGGTTGCATTCAATTCATACATACATGTATATGTCCAAATGACTAAATGTTTAACATCCAACAGCCGATGATTAATAAATCACTGTGCTTTGGTGGCAGTGTTAAACAAAACAAAGTTTTTATACATATTTTTTCTATGAATAGCTAGTTATTCATTACTTTAAAAACCGGCCTCAGTGGCGTCGTGGTTAGGCCATCGGTCTACAGGCTGGTAGGTACTGGGTTCGGATCCCAGTCGAGGCATGGGATTTCTAATCCAGATACCGACTCCAAACCCTCAGTGGGTAGGTGTAAACCACTTGCACCGACCAGTGATCCATAACTGGTTCAACAAAGGCCATGGTTTGTGCTATCCTGCCTGTGGGAACGCAAATAAAAGATCCCTTGCTGCCTGTCGTAAAAGAGTAGCCTATGTGGCGACAGCGGGTTTCCTCTAAAAAACAGTGTTAGAATGACCATATGTTTGACGTCCAATAGCTGAAGATAAGATAAAAAAAATCAATGTGCTCTAGTAGCGTCGTTAAATAAAACAAACTTTACTTCATTACTTTAAAAAGAAACATCGGTCATTACCCGTTGACTTTCCAGTGGTGTTGTTAAACAAAACAAACTTTAAACATTAACGTTTGACTGTAAATGTGAAATCGGTAAATAAATGTACGTCACTTTGTGTTTTAACTTGGCCATCGAGTGGGAGACTTGGCATCATGTACTTTTGTGTATGTATTTTTTTTTAGAGGATTTATTTTTCTTCTCTCTGGCAGTTGTAACATGAGAATTTCAGGCTTATTGACAGTCAAAGCATTATCGCAAACCCATTAAGCTTATAGCTTAATTATTGGTTGTGAAATGTTAAAGCAATATCAATACATTTGTGTCACCTTGTCATTTAAAAGCTCTGGCTGGCCTTCAAATGAAAGATTTAAAGGGACAGACCCTAGTTTCAGCCAGTGAAAATTAACACTAAGTTTAGTTAATCTACAAATCTGTAACACATTTGGATAAAGTTACAATTGAGTGAAACGTGAGACTGTGACTTTGAAATAGTGAAATACCCTCTAAAAATAGACTAAAACTCGACTCCATAACTCTTACTTCTCAGAAGCACATGCATTTTTAAAAATATGAGAAATGCATTTTGTGATGTCAAAAACACCAGGATGACCAAAAACACTTGGAATGTACAGCAATGGATAATCTAAATAATAAAATTAAGTAAAGTATGATTTCAGTTATCAAAAAATGGCTCTAATAGTAAAAAAAGAATATATGCCTTAATGTTTAAAAACTAGGGTATATGTCTGTTTAACATCATATATTTCTATGTATGTTCTTCAGAGTTTATTGCCTTTATTTAACATCCATTAGCAGATGTGATTTGATATTTGTGTTGTAATGTCTCTAAACATGACTTTAGGGCTGAGTTTTAGCTCAGTCGGTCAGTTGAGAGCTTGCTTGAGGTGCTTGCATCGCAGGATCGAACCACCTCAATAGATCCATTCAACTGGGTTTTTTCTTGTTCCAACCAGTGTACCACAACTGGTTAAAGGCCATGATATGTGCTTTCCTGTCTGTTTGAAAGTGCATATAAAAGATCCATTGCTGCTAATGGAAAAATATAGCAGGTTTCCTCTGATGACTACAAGTCAGAATTACCAAATGTTTGACATCCAATAGCTGATGATTAATTAATCAATGTGCTCCAGTGGTGTCGTTGAACAAAAACAAAGTAAACAAACAAACTGTTCCTTGTGTTTACATGTCTTTAAAACATTCATTCATTTCATTTAGTTCATCAGCATCAAGGGATTTCTTATATGCCGCCACACCCACAGACAGTACATTCCTCAACCTTTGATATACCAGTGTGTGGCACTGGTTGCCATGGATCCACCGATGGGTGGCTCAATCCTACAATGCAACACTCTACCCACTGAGCTACCAACCAACTGATTAATTAAATACCAATTGATTAGTTAAATACCAATTGATTACTTACCTTTTGATGTTGATGGAACAAAGACAATACTACTCGAGCACATTAATCATTGGCTATTGGAAATCAAACATTTGGTAATTCTGACATATGGACTTAGAGAGAAAACGTGTTACATTTTTCCACTTGGAGATTTTTTTTATATGCACCACAGCCTTTATTAAACCAGTTGTGGATCACTGGCTAGAACGAGATATAGCCCAATGGGCCCACAGACAGTAGTATGCACCACAGCCTTTATTAAACCAGTTGTGGATCACTGGCTAGAACGAGATATAGCCCAATGGGCCCACTAACAGTAGTATGCACCACAGCCTTTATTAAACCAGTTGTGGATCACTGGCTAGAACGAGATATAGCCCAATTGGCCCACAGACAGTAGTATGCACCACAGCCTTTATTAAACCAGTTGTGGATCACTGGCTAGAACGAGATATAGCCCAATTGGCCCACAGACAGTAGTATGCACCACAGCCTTTATTAAACCAGTTGTGGATCACTGGCTAGAACGAGATATAGCCCAATGGGCCCACTGACAGTAGTATGCACCACAGCCTTTATTAAACCAGTTGTGGATCACTGGCTAGAACGAGATATAGCCCAATGGGCCCACTGACAGGTATCGATCCTAGACCGACCGTGCATCAAACAAGTGCTTTACCACTGGGCTACGTACCACCCCCCCCCCCCCCCCCACACACACACACAAAGAAAGAATTCACCTGATCACATAATTTCTGGCATTGACAAATATCAGCTTATACATGGTAATAAACGGTAAAGGAAAAATAATCTTTTAAACAAATAAACTAAGACCGAATGAAATGACAAGATGCTAGTTTCTAAAGAAAGACATTAGTCCATCATTAGTCAGTGGTTGTTTCTATTAACTCTAAAAATTGATTTTTGGTGAGGTTTTTTTTTTTGGCAAGCAGAAAGACATAGAAGGAACACTACAGGTTGGTAGGTACAGGGTTCGCAGCCCAGTACTGGCTCCAACCCAGAGCGAGTTCTTAAGGGCTCAGTGGGTAGGTGTAAGGCCACTACACCATCTTCTCTCTCACTAACCACTAACCAACTAACAACTAACCCACTGTCCTAGACAGACAGCCCAGATAGCTGAGATGTGTGCCCAGGACAGCGTGCTTGAACCTTAATTGGATGTAAGCATGGAAAATAAGTTGAAATGAAAATAGAAGGAACTGCACAAAACCCGCAGGATCTGTTATTGGTTGTAAGAACTGATTATCAAGCCGCAGCTAATAGCGCAATTTGCACTTCACCACCCAGGAATAAGTCATTTTCCCATGCACTGGAACACTATTGAATTATCAAGCTGCTTGCATGTGTCAAGACATTTTACAAGTGCCAAAATGTGTCAGCTATTGGATCCTCGTCTAGGGTCTTAATTTTAAGATACACAGGTGCACGTTCTGAGGAATGGGTGCTGGGAAGGTTATGGCTCGGGAAGTAGATAAACTTGTATAAATGGTCCTAAAATGAATTCTACGTCGCGGGACTGGTTGATGTGTACTAATTAGGATCTATCTACGTCCCGGTACTCATTAATTGCCCTGTTACCTAGGTGATGGTGTGTGCAGTAAAAAGGTAACAACAAACTAATTCTGTACCACAGTGCAGTTATTAGCATTAAGAATTCGTGCCACTGGTTATGTTGTAGGTATTACAAATAAATAAAATAAAATAAATTTTAAAATGATACACAATAATATCAGCTCCAACCTAAGTTTTAACGGCTCTGGTGTAAATATGTCTGTCTGTCCGTCCGTCGTCTGTGTGTCTGTCTCTTTGTATCTATGTCTGTCTCAGACAGTGTCTGTTTGTTAATTTTTATATGTTAATACAACAAACTATCCAATTTAAAAGTAGTATAACATTTTTATTCAAACTTCAGTAACACATTAATTGTTTCCATAATTCAGTTCCACGTTTCATTTTGAGAGCCGGATTCTGGCATTGATAGTGCGGTATTTTCGTTTTCGTGCCGGACCTCGCCAGTGACCATCTAACTGCTGTAGTTTTAACTTCCACTGTAGACTGCTCACGTTTAAATAGACCTACCACCTCAAATATGTTTGGATGACTCTTCTGGGCGATTTGATTTATTTTATGGTGTCATCCTTTCAAATTGTTATTTGTCCGGTGGTCGTCATTGCCAAAGTGGTTCCACATTTCTGGAGTCCATCAGTAATGTTACCTTTTCATTCTGTGGACTGTCAGCAATTGTGTCAGCCCAAACGTCCTCAACTTCGTCTAGCGGAACCATCGGAAGGGCTGAAGCACACCTTACCACCTTTTGTACATCATCGTGTTCAATATATTCTGATGCTGCATGTAGTTCTGCTTTTTGCGCGTACAACGTCAAATACACTGAGTTTAATGGAAAATTTTAAAAATAGCCTCTCAATTGTGTGGTGGGGAATTGGAATTGGGAACTCTATTAACGTGCCCATATCCTTAAAGGTTCAGGCACGCCAACCCTGGATCTAGTCTCCGACATCGCCAGTGGCCAGTTCCGGGGCAGGAGGGGGGATGGGAGGGGAGCAGTTGAGATGATGGGGATAATTTGGAAATTTTAATGGTATGACCTTAGTCCAAAAGGTAATGGGGGGGGGGGGGGGGGGGGGGGTAAACAATTAATTAGTTTAGAATGCACCAATTTTTATTTTAAAAAAAATATATATTTCAGGATATGAATTTAACATTAACATAGTTGGTGCAATTTTCAGTTGAGTAAAAAATAGTATTAAATAATATATTTATTTAGTTGATAGTGTGGTGGGGTATACAGTGCGTACAGCATTGTGAGCAGATATACAATACTACCCAGGACAGTAATCCTTTAAAACAGTAGAGACCAATACGAGCAAAATGAAACAAAACTGAGAAGAAAAAGAAGAAATAACAATAAAAGAAAAGAAAACACACACAAGCGCCTGCTCAATTGCTACCCCGAACAGTAATGCTAGACTATAAACGCTTCTCATTTCATTGGTAAAGAAAACACGGCTCACACTGCAATGCAGAACACGTAAACCAATTAGTTCCTTCTACTTCTCGGGACATTCATAATTCGGCAAACCGGTACTACACAAAATCAGATTTTATACATCCTGGGCCGACACCGCTGGGAAGAGTGGGGGGGGGGGGGGGAGGTTGCACCCACCCCATGCTGATACCCATACCTGAAATGCCCCCAAAATCCAGTGTTTTATGAATTAATATCTTTTGTATTTTCCTTGTCAACAACAAAAATATCTACAACATCAACAAAACAATATTAAAAATATCAACGACAATATCTAAAACATCAACAACAACATCAACAATATCAATATCTAAAACATCAACAACAATATCTGCAACAACATCAACAACATAAACAAAGATATCAACAATATCTACAACATCAACAACAATATCTAAAACATCAACAACAACATCAACAATATCAATATCTAAAACATCAACAACAATATCAGCAACAATTGCAACAACATCAACAACATAAACAATAAAGATATCAACAATATCTACAACATCAACAACAATATCTACAACATCAACAACATCAATATTTACAACATCAACAACATCAGTATCTACAAGATCAACAACAATATCTTCAACATCAACAACAATATCTTCAACAACATCTACAACATCAACAACATCTACAACATCAATACATGTATCTACAACATCAATATCTACAACATCAACAACAATATCTACAACATCAACAACAGTATCTACAACATCAATATCTACATCATCAATATCTACATCAACAACATCTACAACATCAATATCTACTACATCAACAACAACATCAATATCAACAACAACCACATTTACAACATCAACAACATCATCAACACAATATCTACAACATCTACAACATAATCAACAACAATATCTACAACATCAACAACATCATTAACATCATTATCAATATCAATAACAACACACAGCATCTTCATTTTTCTTTACAATTAAATGAACTTCCATCAAAGAAAACCTTTCTGTTCAATCAATATCTGTTCCTAACTAATCATGATGTATTGATACTCGTGTTTTATTGGGATTTTTCCTCTCAGTTGTTTTCCCCATTTGTTACACACATGTAGCTATTTTTGGTTGTTTTATGTTGGTTAAAACAATGAAATATGACTTTTAATTACTACGTCAATATGTGTACACCAGGTGCTGTTGTTTCATCAATACCTTGATGATATTAATGTTAGGATTTAGACTCTGTAATATTCACTCAGATATAAATAACATTGAGCAAGAAAGTTCTGTTTGATATATTGGCAGATACCAAGTGGAATTATACTGATGGAAAGAAATAAGGGAACACATCAAATTGTAGACCAAATTTAATTCACTACTAGCGTAGTAATGTCTTCATACCAAGTTGTAATGTGGGACTGAATGTCTGTAGTGTTGAATGTGCTGCCTATATGTTCCCAGTCAACTTCGGACAATATGAATTGAGTTTTAATGCAATCATTATTTCTTGTTGCTATCTGTGTGATCCTTTATTTCTTTTCATTAGTATAATTATGGTAGGGTTTAAGCAAGACAATCCCACACACCCTTGAAAGAAAGAAGGAAAAAAAATCACCAAATCTGTAGCCAAATTCAATTTTTTAACTAGGGGATTGTTTTATCATTGTCCTTTTCATTTGTGACAATTGTAAACAATGTCAGTGATGTTTTGTTTAGACCAAGCAAACTGGCATATTTCAAATATGTACCACACTGTTTTCAATAAGCATTTACATATTTATAGTATACTTCATGTGTTGAGTGCGTGGTTAAATAAAACATTTCCTTCCTTTCTTCTGTGACATGTAGTAACAGCAGGACAGGGCTTGAACTAAAGAATTTGTCCAAACTACATCAGTGCATTGATGCAAAACAAAGGAAAGATTTATTTAACGTAATTCTGACATATAGTCTTAGAGAGGAAACGTGCTACATTTTTCTATTTGTAGCAAGGGATTTTTTATATGCACCATCCCACAGACAGGATAGCACATACCACATCCCACTATATTTTTTCCATTAGTAAAAAAGAAAGAAATGTTTTATTTAATGACGCACTCAACACATTTTATTTACAGTTATATGGTGTCAGACATAATATGGTTAAGGACCACACAGATATTGAGAGAGGAAACCCACTGTCACCACTTCATGGGCTATTCTTTTTCGATTAGCAGCAAGGGATCTTTTATATGCACCATCTCGCAGACAGGATAGTATATACCACAGCCTTTTGAGTTACCAGTCGTGGTGCACTGGCTGGAACGAGAAATAGCCATATAACTGATGTCATATAACCATAAATAAAATGTGTTGAGTGCGTTGTTAAATAAACCATTTCCTTCCTTCCTTCCAAGACCCGATGACTAATAAATCAATGTGCTCTAGTGGTGTTGTCAAACAAAACAAACTTTGATTCAGTTTAGACAGGTTTCACCATACATCAATTAACCGAGTAAAAGATGTTAATATAAGTTGGTGATGCAGATAGCTTCTATGACAGATGGTTTGACAAGTGATCAACCAAGCATGCAAACTGGACCACGGGACATCTGCAACCGAACCACACAACCAGGGCAAGTTCAGCCAACCGTTGATCGCTAATGCTTGCCTGACTGATTTTTACACTACACATTAAACCTAGAGCACATTGATTTATTAATCATTGGCTGTTGGAATTCAAGCATTTGGTAATTTTAACATCTGGTCTTAGAGAGGAAACCCGCTACATTTTTTTCATTAGTAGCAAGGAATCTTTTATATACACCATCCCACAACAGGACAGCACATGCCATGACCTTTCATATACCAGTCATCATGCACTGGGATCTTTTATATGCATCATCCCACAGACAGGACAGCACATGCAATGGCCTTTCATATACCAGTCATCATGCACTGGGATCTTTTATATGCACCATCCCACATACAGGACAGCACATGCCATGGCCTTTCATATACCAGTCATCATGCACTGGGATCTTTTATATGCACCATCCCACAACAGGACAGCACATGCCATGGCCTTTCATATACCAGTCATCATGCACTGGGATCTTTTATATGCACCATCCCACAGACAGGACAAACTTTTTAACTTTCACATTTCTCATAAACTGTTCTATAAAATCCTACATCAATGAAACTTGGTTTGTAGTTACATCTATGAATGTTCATCTCAGTGCATGGTTAAAAAAGAAGAAATTCCCTGGTAAAAAATTTTGAATTGAATTATTTTTATTAAGTTGTGTTTTTGTTTTAAATATGTATTGAAATGAACATCTATGGCATTCATACATGTGTATTTAATTTAAATTTGAATTTTAATAAATTTCTTCTTTCTTTTGTTTAAACTATGCACTGAGGCAGAATACAATTATGATATTCAAGATCAATGGAAATCTTTCCTTTTTAAATCTTTAAAAAAAACCTTTGTTATTAGAAAATGTCATTCATTTCCTACAATGATACTCAATGTCAGTGTATTAATAGTGAAAAACAATGAAGTTGTCAGGTTGAATATATTTTTTGTTTACTATTTACTATTTCTCGTTCCAGCCAGTGCACCATGACTGGTATATCAAATAAAAATAAAAATAGATTAATACCATAGGATATTAGTTTTATCCTGCTTAGGTAAAATGTTATTTTCTGTTTTTATATCTGTGCATAACGCTAATTATGATTCAAGCATTCTTTATTTACTGAATCAGTTTATTATACCATGATGGGTACATCAAAGGCTGTGGTATGTGCTATCCTGTCTATGGGATGGTGCATGTAAAAGATCCCTTCCTGCTAATCGAAAAGAGTAGCCCATGAAATGATGACAGCGGGTTTCCTCTTTCAATATCTGTGTGGTCCTTAACCATATGTCTGACGCCATGTGTTGAGTGTGTCATTAAATAAAACATTTCTTTCTTTCTTTTTGTTTTTTGTGAGTGTTTTTGTTTTTCAAAGAAGTAAAACACATGCTATTTTGTTCTTTAACAGTTTGCCATCTATTTTGTCTCAGTGGTTTTTGGTTGGGGTTTTTTCAATAAAGTTAAATGGTTTAAACAATATTTATTCCCAATTATAATGCAGGTTGGGGATTGGCAAACAGGCAAAATGCCTATATCAAGGCCTCTCCTAACAATTTGAAAATGTAATTCTGGTTTATACAAGAAGATAGACCAATGCTAAAGTTCATGATTCCAAATCTTAAAGGCATATTCCCATGGGCAAGTTTACAAATCTGTTCGCAACCCCAGGTCTACCAAGTAAAATGCAGTCATTGCTATGCTTTATTGTTCTTTAACAGACGGTTTTCAATCTAGTCTGCCTCAGGGGTTTTGGGTTTATTTTTTCAATAAAGTAAAATGCAGCCATTGCTATATTGTTTCATTCTTTAACAGATGGTTTTCAATCTAGTCTGCCTCAGGGGTTTTGGGTTTATTTTTTCAATAAAGTAAAATGCAGTCATTGCTATATTGTTTCATTCTTTAACAGATGGTTTTCAATCTAGTCTGCCTCAGGGGTTTTGGGTTTATTTTTACAATAAAGTAAAATGCAGCCATTGCTATATTGTTTCATTCTTTAACAGATGGTTTTCAATCTAGTCTGCCTCAGGGGTTTTGGGTTTATTTTTTCAATAAAGTAAAATGCAGCCATTGCTATATTGTTTCATTCTTTAACAGATGGTTTTCAATCTAGTCTGCCTCAGGGGTTTTGGGTTTATTTTTTCAATAAAGTAAAATGCAGTCATTGCTATATTGTTTCATTCTTTAACAGATGGTTTTCAATCTAGTCTGCCTCAGGGGTTTTGGGTTTATTTTTACAATAAAGTAAAATGCAGCCATTGCTATATTGTTTCATTCTTTAACAGATGGTTTTCAATCTAGTCTGCCTCAGGGGTTTTGGGTTTATTTTTTCAATAAAGTAAAATGCAGCCATTGCTATATTGTTTCATTCTTTAACAGATGGTTTTCTATCTAGTTTGTCTTGGTTTGTTTGTTTTTTTGTCTCTTTTTTTTTTTTTAATAAAGGAAAAAAACACCCAGTCATTGCTGTTTGTTCTTTTAACAGATGTTTTTTCTATCTAGTATTTATTACCAAACCAGACAAACAGAAATAGAAAGATAAAATCTGATAACATTGGTCAAATTACATCATTATAACAGGAAAAGTATTATTTTATAGGGGGCGGGGGTCAAGTGGCTTTGGTGAAACAAAATATTACATGGGGAGAGCCATATATCAAAAAAGAAGTTTGTTTAACGACACCACTAGAACACAAGGATTTATTAATCATCGGCTGTTGGATGTCAAACATTTGGTAATTTTGACGTATAGTTTTAGAGCGTAAACCCACTAAATTTTTCCATTAATAGCTTCCATTAGGATCTTTTATATGCACCATCCCACAGACAGGATAGCAGGATAGTCATGTTGCACAGGCTGGAATGAGAAATAGCCAAATGGCCCCACCTACAGGGATCGATCCGAGACTGACCATGCATCAAGTTAGCCCTTTACCGTTGGGCTACGTCCCTTCCCTTATTTATAAAAGAGAAAAGCCACAACGTGTTTTGACTGTTCAAACCACTACCCACTAAAAATGTCCGGTATTAAGAGGGATCTGGTTTAAAGAGGTTAAGTTCAGTACTGGTTTTTAAAAAGGTCTGATCTTATGAGGTTTCACTGTAGTACCACAACTGATGTTCTGTACTGGGAATTTAAACCGTGTTCCTGTCAGTAAAAGAAAGAAATGTTTACACATTTTATTTACGGTTATATGGCGTCAGACATATGGTTAAGGACCACACAGATTTTGAGAGAGGAAACCCACTGTCACCACTTCATGGGCTATTCTTTCCGATTAGCAGCAAGGGATCTTTTATTTGCGCTTCCCACAGGCAGGATAGCACAAACCATGGCCTTTGTTGAACCAGTTATGGATGACTGGTCGGTGCAAGTGGTTTACACCTACCCATTGAGCCTTGCGGAGCACTTACTCAGGGTTTGGAGTCGGTATCTAGATTAAAAATCCCATGCTTCGACTGGGATCCGAACCCAGTACCTACCAGCCTGTTGACCGATGGCCTAACCACGACACCACCAAGGCCAGTCCAACATATCGAGTCCCACATTACCTCTCCGAACCCAGTACCTACCAGCCTATTGACCGATGGCCTAACCACGACGCCACCGAGGTCGGTCCAACATATCGAGTCCCACATTACTTCTCCGAACCCAGTACCTACCAGCCTATTGACCGATGGCCTAACCACGACGCCACCGAGGTCGGTCCAACATATCGAGTCCCACATTACTTCTCAGAACCCAGTACCTACCAGCCTGTTGACCGATGGCCTAACCACGACACCACCGAGGTCGGTCCAACATATCGAGTCCCACATTACTTCTCTGAATTCTCTACAGACATATAACTACTATAGCAGTGGATTAAATTTGAGCTCAAATACCGTGCGTCCCTAAATGTCTTCCCATCAGTATACGCAAGCTATTTTGAAGGATGAACTCCAATTAGAGACGTCTTGTTAAGTCGAAAGAGATGTAATGCAAAGACTTGAATCGTCACGAACTCGTGGCTAATATAGATCTGTCGTAAGACTAATAGGTCTTGTTACATTCGGAACATCTGAAAGGACCAGACAAGATAATTATCTCAGGCTTTAACATATGTTGAAGAAATATCTATACAAAAAAAATATTGGCAAGAAATGGACAACATTTTAAATAATTGATTTTTTTTTCTTTCTGTAATACTGTCATGGGAAAATGATTGATTTGTTTTCATTCTGTAATACTGTCAATGGAAAATATTTAGCCTTGATATATATTTGTACTGTGTGCGGGGGATGGGGGGGGGGGATCATGAAAGGACCAGACAAGATAATTATCTGAGGCTTTGACATATGTTGAAAAATATCTAACTTTCACCCACAAGAAATGAACATTTTAAATAATTGATTTTTTTTTTTTTTTTTTTTTTTTTTTTTTATAAATATCGTCATGGGAAAATATTTAGCCTTGATATACATTTGTACTGTGTGTGGGGTGTGTGTGTGTGGGGGGGGGGTGGGTATCATGAAAGGACCTGGCTTAGTGCTTATAAAAACTTCAGAGTCTAGACTCGAGACTCTTAATAATTAAGAGTCGGGTGTCGTTAAAGAAATAGTCATGACAACGCCATACAAACTGTACGTGAGTGACGTCATTAGAGTCTGGACTATAAAAGTTTTATAAGCACAGGCCCAGATGAGATAATCATCTAAGGCTTTAACATATGTCAAAGAAATATGTACGTTTCACGGGCAAAAAACGAACAACATTTTAAATTATTGATTTGTTTTCCTTCTTTAATACTGTCATGGGAAAATATTTGTACTGTGTGTGTGGGGGGTGGGGGTGGGGGGGGTGCGGTGAGGTGGGGGATGGGGGGTGTCATGAAAGGACCAGAAGAGATAATTATCTAAGGTATTGACATATGTTGAATGATTGATTTGTTTTCTGTAATACCATCATGGGGAAATATTTATCCTTCATATACATTTGTACTGTGGGGTGGGATGGGGGGTGTCATGAAAGGACCAGAAGAGATAATTATCTAAGGTATTGACATATGTTGAATGATTGATTTGTTTTCTGTAATACCATCATGATGAAATATTTATCCTTCATATACATTTGTACTGTGGGGTGGGATGGGGGGTGTCATGAAAGGACCAGAAGAGATAATTATCTAAGGTATTGACATATGTTGAATGATTGATTTGTTTTCTGTAATACCATCATGGGGAAATATTTATCCTTCATATACATTTGTACTGTGGGGTGGGATGGGGAGTGTCATGAAAGGACCAAACAAGATAATTATCTAAGGCTTTAACATATGTTGAAGAAATATATATATAAGTTTCACTGGCAAGAAATGAACAACATTTTAAGTTATTGATTTGTTTTCTGTAATACAGTCATAGGAATATATTTAGCCTTGATATACATTTGTACTGTGTGTATATGGTGTCATGTCGAAGAAATAGAGTTTTGCTTGCAAAAAATTAACATTTTAAATACTCCATGCTGGCTATATATGACAAGTAATTGATTTTTTTTCTTCTTCTGTAATACTATCATGGGAATATATTTAGCCTTCATATACATTGTGTATGTGGGTGGGTGGGAAAAAAACATGTCGAAAACAGAGAATTTTATAGGTTTTGCTGGCAAGAAATGAACATTTTAAATAATTGATTTTTATCTTTCTGCAATACTGTCATGGGAATATATTTAGCAAAACATAGAATTTTATAGGTTTTGCTGGCAAGAAATGAACATTTTAAATAATTGATTTTTATCTTTCTGCAATACTGTCATGGGAATATATTTAGCCTTGATATACGTGTATACAGTGTGTGTGTGGGGGGGGGGTGGGGAGGGGGGAATCGGGTATAAAAAAAAAGAATTACATGAACATGTATATTGGTTTTGCTGACAAGAAATTAACATTTTAAATAATAAATTTTTATCTTTCTGCAATACTGTCATGGGAATATATTTAGCCTTGATATATGCGAGTGGGTGTGTGCGAGTGTGTGTGTGCGTGGGTGTGGGTGAGTGTGTGTGTGCATGGGTGTGGGGGTGTGAGTGTATACAGTGAAACCTGTATTAAGCAACCACCAAAGGGTGTATCAATAAGTGTCCTTTTTAAGCAGGTGGCTGCTGTATACAAGTCAGTTTTTATACTATACTAGATTTGGGAGAATAAGAATGAGGCCTCTTAACACAGATGGACGTTAGTATCAATAAGTGTCCTTTTTAAGCAGGTGGCTGCTGTATACAAATCAGTTTTTATACTATACTAGATTTGGGAGAATAAGAATGAGGCCTCTTAACACAGATAGACATTTTAAAGTTTGTAGCCATTATATGAAAGGTTTTCGACAAATAAAATATTTTACGTTATTAAAATTAAAATTTACTTACATTGTCTTGCATAGAATGTGATTATCTTCATAACTGATGTGTACAAATTTATTATTTCTTCCAACGGCCAGATGAAATTCGGCCATAGGTAATTTGAAATGTATTTATTTATATAAAGTGTTATATTTAAAATATTTTTAAGGTAAGATAATATTTAAATTAACAGGAAAAGGCAGGCTCTATGTTTATTTTGTCGGGGGGGAGGGGGGGGAACAAACAGAAGTGTTGTTAGGGCTGAAAACTCAGTAGAGTCCCGGAGGGGGAGGGAGAGAGAGAGAGAGAGAGAGAGGAAGAGAGAGAGATAGGAAAAGAGAGAGAGAGAGAGAGAGATGGAGGGGGGAGAGAGAGAGAGAGGTGTGTGGATTTGTGTGAGAGAGAGGGAAAGAGAAGGACAAAGAGATCGAGAGAGGCAGACAGAGAGGGAGGGAGAGAGACAGAGAGAGAGAGAGACAAAAATAGAGAGACAGGGAGAGACAAAAAGAGAGACAGAGAGAGGGAGAGCGAGAGAGACAGACAGCTAAATTTAATGACTATAACCTCATGATATGAAGTGCTGATGTTTTCATGTCTTATATCTCAAATCACCAAACACTTACTATACCAGTTACCGGTGTTTCATTTTCAATGTGAGTGAAAGACGAATTTCAATTTTAATCATTGCTGACATGTTGAAATCAAACACTAATCGGAAGACTTTTTTCAGACAATCAGAGGACGCTACGAGGGCAAGTGACATTAACCGTTCATTTTATTTTCAGAGAGTAAAAGGAAAAGAAGAAAAAAAGAATTTGAATTTGAATCATTCCTCAACTGTTAACATCAGACACTAACCATGCTGCTGTTTTTCAGACAATCAGAGGGCGCTACGAGGGCAAGTGTGACATTAACCGTTCATTTTATTTTCAGAGAGTAAAAGGAAAAGAAGAAAAAAAGAATTTGAATTTGAATCATTCCTCAACTGTTAACATCAGACACTAACCATGCTGCTGTTTTTCAGACAATCAGAGGGCAAGTGTGACATTAACTGTTCATTTTATTTTCAGAGAGTAAAAGGAAAAGAAGAAAAAAAGAATTTGAATTTTAATCATTCCTCAACTGTTGACATCAGACACTAACCGTGCTGCTGTTTTTCAGACAATCAGAGGGCGCTACGAGGGCAAGTGTGACATTAACCGTTCATTTTATTTTCAGAGCAAGTAAAAGAGGGGAAATAAAGAAGAAGATTTTTAATTTTAATCATTCCGCATCTGTTGATATCAGACACTAATCGTGCTGCTGTTTTTCAGACTATCAGAGGGCGCTGTGAGGGCAAGTGCGACGTGAATGTAGAATCCCGGTCATTCTGTAAACGGTGTCGACTCGCCAAGTGCTTCACGGTGGGCATGAGACGGGACATGATTCTCAGTATGTATCAGTCTCTTGTCATCAATATATGCTTGTATGTTGCTGCCTGGTCTATTACCAACTCTTTGCCTACATGTTGGTGTCTGGTCTATTATGAACTCTCTGCATGTATGTTGCTGCCTGGTCTATTATCAACTCTTTACCTATATGTTGCTGGCTGGAGTGGTCTATTATCAACTCTCTGCATGTATGTTGCTGCCTGGTCTATTATCAACTCTTTACCTATATGTTGCTGGCTGGAGTGGTCTATTATCAACTCTCTGCATGTATGTTGCTGCCTGGTCTATTATCAACTCTCTGTGTCTGTATTGCTGCCTGGTCTATTAACAACTCTGTTTCTGTGTTGTCGTCTGGTCTATTATCAACTCTCTGTGTCTGTATTGCTGCCTGGTCTATTATCAACTCTCTGTTTCTGTGTTGCTGCCTGGTCTATTATCAACTCTCTGTGTCTGTATTGCTGCCTGGTCTATTATCAACTCTCTGTTTCTGTGTTGTCGTCTGGTCTATTAGCAACTCTCTGTTTTTGTGGTGTTGCCTGGTCTGTTATCAACTCTTTGTTTCTGTGTTGCTGCCTGGTCTATTATCAACTCTCTGTTTCTGTGTTGCTGCCTGGTCTATTATCAACTCTCTGTTTCTGTTGCTGCCTGGTCTATTATCAACTCTCTGTTTCTGTGTTGCTGCCTGGTCTATTATCAACTCTCTGTTTCTGTTGCTGCCTGGTCTATTACCAACTCTCTGTTTCTGTGTTGCTGCCTGGTATATTATCAACTCTCTGTTTCTGTTGCTGCCTGGTCTATTACCAACTCTCTGTTTCTGTGTTGCTGCCTGGTCTATTACCAACTCTCTGTTTCTGTTGCTGCCTGGTCTATTATCAACTCTCTGTTTCTGTGTTGCTGCCTGGTCTATTATCAACTCTCTGTTTCTGTGTTGCTGCCTGGTCTATTATCAACTCTCTGTTTCTGTTGCTGCCTGGTCTATTTTTTAAATTATTATTTAGTTTTTTGCAATGTCTCAAGATACTGAACTTAAGTTTTGTGTATTGCTATATCATATACTGTTACAGATAAACTTTGACTTACATGGCAATTTATCCATTTTTCACAGAGTTATCGACCTTGAACTCAGAGATACGAAAATTAGTTTTTCAGATTTCAGAATGCTTATTATTTCTGCAAAATTGTTGTGTATTATTAAAAAAATTTAATTAACAGACGACGAGCAGAAACGTGTGAGAAAACAAAAGATTGTGATCAATAAACTACGACGTCACGGACAGGTCCCGGATGGAAGTTACCCCGAGTTAACACCGGATATCCTTGCCAAGGCCAAAACTCTTTTATCAGGCGATGGCTCGAATCTGCCGTTTTCCATCGCCGGCGACAGCAACTATTTACTCAGCTTAAAAAACGAATTCCTCAACCAGGGATCGAGCTGCTGCTCCAACAGTTCGACCGAAAGCGTCTCAAAACCGCCCCCGTGGTCGGAGAGTCAAGAACTTGTCAGCGCTGCCATCGACAAGCTGAAGGATACTGATCAGAAGGTCATAGAGGAGGTGTTGCGAGCTCACAAGATCAGCTCGTTTTTAAGCGAGACGACCACATCACTGAAGGTGCTACCAACGAACCCGACGGAGTTCATAAACGTCGCCGAGGGATTTGTTCGGCGGATAATTAAATTTGCAAAAAATATCGACTTTTTCAAAAAGCTCTGCAAGGAGGACCAGATTGTGTTGTTGAAAAGTTCCGTCGTCGATATAATGATGCTGCGGTCGGCGGTGAACTTTGACCCGTACACGGAAACCTGGTCGCTCAGCACGTTAAGCTGTCTCTCAGGCCCCGGTTCCAGTTCTGGCAGCCAGTCGGCCGGAATCGCAGACAAAATCAGCGCCGAAGTCCTGAAATCAGGAAGTGCCGAGTCGGCAAAATTGTTCATCACATATTCCAAATTCATAAAATCCTTGATGACCACGATTCATGGGGATCTCGTTATTCTGAAGGTGTTGATATTAATGTCGCTGTTTTCGGCCGATCGCGGGAACCTGATGAACCAGAAACAGGTGATGGAGATTCAGGAGAGTTACGCGGGAGTCCTGCAGAACTACACACAGTTGAGGTTTCCCGACGAGAAGACGATGTTTGCGCGCATCGTGATGAAGTTGACGGATCTGCGAAACATCAATGAGGTGCACACGAAGATGTTGCTGACAATGAAGATAGACGATATCGAACCGTTGCTCGTGGAAATTTTCGATCCCAGTTTAGCTACCGATGTATAATGTTGAAAGAGATTATGACACAAGTGTGTGTGCGAGTGTGTATGTATGTGTGTGTGTGATATGAAATTTATTACATTGTGTTAGAAATTAATTTTAATACTTCAACCTGATGTATAATATTTAAGAAATTATACCACGTGTGTGTGTGTGTGTCTATGTGTGTGATATGAAATTTATTATATTGTGTTAGAAATTAATTTTCATTCTTCAATCCGAAGTTTATCTAATGATGTATAATATGTAAGAGATTATTCCACAGGTGTAAGTAATATAAATGTTTACAGTGTTAAAAATTAATTTTAATTCTTGAACCCAGTTTTGCTAATAATGTATAATATTAAAGAGGTTATTCCACAATTGTGTATGAAATATAACATTTATTACATTGTGTTGGAAATTAATTTTAATTCGTCAACACAAATTTTGCTAATGGCATGTAATATGAGATTATTCCACGAGTGTGTGTGTAATATGAAATTTATTACATTGTGTTAGAAATTAATTTAAATTTTTCAACCCCAGTTTAGCTAATAATGTATAATATTAAGAGATTATTCCACAAATGTGTGTGTAATATGAAATTTATTACATTGTGTTGGAAATCAATATTAATTGCCAACAATGTGTATAATATTAAGAGATTATTCCACATTTTTGTGTAATACACAAGTTAATACATTTCGGAAATTTTTCTTTTGTATTATTATTTATGAAATTCTTCAAACAATGTTTAGTTAGTGATGATTATTCAGAGAGATTTGTGTCAAATGAAATTTATTAGATGGTTTAGACATTGTTTTATTCAGATTTTTTTTTTTTTAATTCTGTAGAAATCTTTGATCCTAGTTTAGTCACTTAGGTATAATATTAAGAGCTTATTCCGTGATTGTGTGTGTGAAAATTAAATCTATTACATTCATGTTCATGATTTTCGGGATTTACTGAAGTTTGTTTGTTTGTTTTTGTTGGGTTTTTTACTTTTTGTCTCACTTTGATAACATGGAAAAAGCTAAATTTAGGCATTATTTATCCGATGGTGAAATCGGCATCAACTATTGCACTTTACTCAGTGTTAAATTTCTCTTTCTTTTGGGGCAGGACATAGCCCAGTGGTAAAGCACACACCTGATGTGTGGTCGGTCTAGGATCGATCCCGGTAGGTGGGCCCATTGGACTATTTCTCATTCCAGCCAGTGCACCACGACTGGTATATCAAAGGCCATGGTATGTGCTATCATGTCTGTGGGATGGTGCATATAAAAGATCCCTGTCTACTAATGAAGAAATGTAGCGGGTTTCCTCTCAATAACTGTTTTAAATGACCATATATTTGACATCCAATAGCCGATGACTAATACATCAGTGTGCTCTAGTGGTGTCGTTAAACAAAACAAACTAACTTTTTAACTCAATGCATGATAATAAATATTTACTAATTTAAAAAAAAAAATTAATCAACACAAATTAATTTTTTTGTAAAATTAATAAAAATAATAATAATATATATATATATATATATATATATATATATATATATATATATATATATATAGACACACACACACACACACACACTCGTTGAGGTGACCATCTATGCGTGCAAGTATGAGCGACACAAAATAAATTTTCAGAAAATGAGCACAAAATATGTTTACGGTAGCCAAAACATGGTTATTTATTTATTTTTACTTTTAGGGGGGGGGGGTAATTATGAAAGTTGATTTCACATCTTTAGAAAGAAAGAAATGTTTTATTTAACGATGCACTCAACACATTTTATTTACGGTTAAGGACCACACAGATATTGAGAGTGGAAACCTGCTACTCTTTTCGATTAGCAGCAAGGGATCTTTTATATGCACCATCCCATAGACAGGATAGCACATACCACAGCCTTTGATATACTAGTCATGGTGCACTTGCTGGAACAAGAGATAGCCCAATAGGCCCACCGGTGGGGATCAATCCCACACCAATCATGCATCGAGCGAGCGCTGAGCCACTGAGCTACGTTCCGCTCCCTCACATCTTTAGAGTCTTTTAGCAAATTAGGCCACATATTGTTATATCGGGATATGTGTAGTTCTGAGTTGAGCAAATTAGGCCACATATTGTTATGCAGGGTATGTGTAGTTCTGAGTTTAGCAAACCATGTTTACTCTTGCTCAAGAAATAATTATCTTCTTGAGATGAACCATAATTTAATGTCTTGTAAAGTTGTGATGTTACAGGGTTGTATATGAAATATATTTATAACACATGTGATATATATATATGTATATGTATATGTATATATATGTATAGCACCATTTATTTTTCAACTTTTGTGTTAGTGTGTATGTGTCTAGAGTGTGTGTGTGTGTGTGTGTGTGTGTGTGTGTGTGTGTGTGTGTGTGTGTGTGTGTGTGTGTGTGTGTAAGATATAATGCCTATTCCAGATGACTTACAAATATATATATATATATATCCACGCCTACGAATGGGTTACCTCAGATTACGTAGTTTAATATAGGAAATATTAAATATTATGTTTTGTATATAGCAGTTATTGTGTGTTATTTAACACTGTGTTCACCAGGTCATAATGGGTGTTAATATTTGTTTAAATGGAAATTAGAATTGTCTGTAGATTCCACTGCTAAAGTGCTACTCTTTGTTTTCGAAAAATTCCAACATTAATGTGCAACACATATAAGTCTGTGTGTTATGCCTTACATTAAAATATGGTACACATAATGTGCAACATTGTGTTAGTAAATGTTCGTGGTACACATAACATAAGAACGTGATGCACATTCAATAAGTATGTTTACACATTACATAAGGGTATGTGCTACATGCCATTCTCATCCAACTCGCATTACATAAGTATGTCTGAAAAGATGTGTATAAAAAGATCCCTTGCACCAGTTGTTCTTTTAAGTAGTAACCTCTGTGTAGTCCAAGATAATAACCTATGATGTCCAGATAGTCAATATTATATTTAGGTCGTGCATGTCAAGGTCACAATGACTCAATAAAATAAAAACCTATAATTATGGTAGACCAGGGCCGTAGCTAGTGGGGGGTGGGTGGGTGAGGGGGGGGGGGGGTCAAGGGGAGCAGTTGCCCCCCTCCCTAGAAAAAAATACGGAAAAAATTATAGAAACTTAAAGAAAATTCTGTTCTTAACTGTTTAAGGAGTTTTAGACTATTGACTACTTGGTTGCCCCCCACCCCCACCCCCCCAAAAAAAATTCCTAGGTACGACCCTGTTGACCATTAAGAGTTGTTGGTAAATCATGCTTGCTTAGGTATAAATATTCCACGATTGCAGAGTTATTAACTTCAAAATTTGAAAATATCAGATTAACATAAATTTGACATCATAGGTTATTCCTTTGGACGTTCATATGTACATGTTGAGTGAAAACTCTGAAAACCGGACCCTCTGTAAACTGGAATTCCATTAAAACCGGACGTTTTTTGCAGCTCCTTTTTAAATATCTGTACATAAGAGAACCTCTCTAAACCAGATACCTCTTAAAACCAAACGTTTTACTTGGTTCCGAGGGTGTCCGGTTTAAAGGAGTTTCACTGTATGTATAAATTTTACTTCAAACAGAAATACAGTGGGTTGAATTTGCAAAATCTGGAGCAAGTTTAGCTCACTGAACATATCGATAGGCCTAGGGTGGGTTTTTTAGCACACAAAAAAATGTTGGCTGAACTTAATGATATAGGCCTGGGTGTTTTTTTGTTTTTTCTGAAAAGCAGATGTTTAAGCATGGTCCAGTGAAAGCTCTCAAAACCGGACCCTCTGTAAACCGGAATTCCCCCCAAAACCGGACCCTCTGTAAACCAGAATTCCCCCCAAAACCGGACCCTCTGTAAACCGGAATTCCCTCAAAACCGGACATTTTTAACAGCCCTTTTTTAAAAATCGATACAGAACTTAACCTCTCTAAACCAGATACCTCTTATAACCGGACATTTTACTTGGTTCCGAGGGTGTCCGGTTTAGAGGGGTTTCACTTGTAAATACACATGTAACACAAAAACAGGCATGCCTTGATTGTTGTAGAGAGAACAGGGTTGAAATATTGCAGCATAGTGCTCATCATCCAAGTGCTATTTTCGTTTGTTTTATATAATATATGTGCGTGCGTATGTGTGTGTGCACGTGTGCATGTGTGAATGCATGCGTATATGTGCAGTGCTCAAACTTTAGAATTTGTCTCCCACGGCAATTTTTAAAAGAATTGCAATGAGTGAAACAGCAATTTTGAAACTTGTCTATGGCATTTTTGTTTTTAAAGTGACATTTGCAGAAAATAAACATGACTGAACGGTAGACATATTTCAAATGTGAAAACGTTAAATATTGGCAGATTATGTACACCAGGTGTATATATTTTGCCACTGTTGAGGAGTTTTACCAACGACACAAAAGTGCCATCAGTAATGCTCTCTACCTACAGCAATTCATATCTCAACGACGGCAATTGCCGTCAGTGCCACCATTAAGTTAGAGCCCTGTATGCGTGTGCACACGTGTGTATGTGTGAGTGCGTGCGTATATCTGTGTGTGTGTATGTGTGTGCACACGTGTGTATGTGTGAGTGCGTGTGTATATCTGTGTGTGTGTGTATGTGTGAGTGTGTGCATATATCTGTGTATGTGTGCACACGTGTGTATGTGTGAGTGCGTGCGTATATCTGTGTATGTGTGTGCACGTGTGTATGTGTGCGTGCGTGCGTATATCTGTGTATGTGTGCACACGTGTGTGTGTGAGTGCGTGCGTATATCTGGGTATGCGTGTGCACACGTGTGTGTGTGAGTGCGCGAGTATATCTGTGTATGCATGTGCACACGTGTGTATGTGTGAGTGTGTGCGTATATCTGTGTATGTGTGAGTGCGTGCGTATATCTGTGTATGTGTGCACACGTGTGTATGTGTGAGTGTGTGCATATATCTGTGTATGTGTGCACATGTGTGTATGTGTGAGTGCGTGCGTATATCTGTGTATGTGTGTGTATGTGTGAGTGCGTGCGTATATCTGTGTATGTGTGCACACTGTATGTGTGAGTGCGTGCGTATATCTGTGTATGCGTGTGCACACGTGTATGTGTGAGTGCGTGCGTATATCTGTGTATGTGTGTGCACGTGTGTACGTGAGAGGTTGTGCGTATATCTGTGTATGTGTGAGTGCGTGCGTATATCTGTGTATGCGTGTGCACACGTGTGTATGTGTGAGTGTGCGTATATATGTGTATGTGTGTGCACACGTGTGTATGTGAATGCGTGCGTATATCTGTGTGTGTGTGTGCACACGTGTGTATGTGTGAGTGCGTGTGTATATCTGTGTGTGTGTATGTGTGTGCACACGTGTGTATGTGTGAGTGCGTGTGTATATCTGTGTATGTGTGTGCACACGTGTGTATGTGTGAGTGCGTGCATATATCTGTGTGTGCACACGTGTGTATGTGTGAGTGCGTGCGTATATCTGTGTGTGTGTGTATGTGTGAGTGCGTGCGTATATCTGTGTGTG
Source organism: Gigantopelta aegis (assembly GCF_016097555.1). NCBI lineage: Eukaryota > Metazoa > Mollusca > Gastropoda > Neomphalida > Peltospiridae > Gigantopelta > Gigantopelta aegis. The sequence goes on along the minus strand of NC_054710.1, from coordinate 36,122,339 downwards.
TGTGTATGTGTGAGTGCGTGCGTATATCTGTGTGTGTGTGTATGTGTGAGTGCGTGCGTATATCTGTGTGCACATGTGTATGTGTGAGTGCGTGCGTATATCTGTGTGTGTGCGTGTGTGAGTGAGTGCGTATGTGTGTGTGCACACATGTGCATGCAACAGTATTAATCTGACCCTATTGCACCACCTCCCCTTGTTTATTTGTGGAAAGACCCTAATTCAAATGCATTTCAGTTTTTCCATTTTCTCTGTGTGATGTATGAAACCTGCTTGGTTTACCAATATGTTCTGTCATTAGTAAATTTATTGCATTTGATTTTTCTTCGGGTTTTTTTTTTTGAAAGGGGTTATTCGTAGATATATTTTACATTTGTCTATGTTGTTACTTACCGGTGTATCCAACGACAACTGAATAATTTGATTGTTTTTGTGAAGACATACGTACGTTGTTTTTCCTCTCTCGTCGTTGTTTACACTTATTTTCGTGCTTATATCCAATTAAGGTTCAAGCACACTGTCCTGGACACACACCTCAGCTAACTAGGCTGTCTGCTCAGGACAGTGGGTTAATTGTTCGTGGTTAGTGAGAGAGAAGTCGGGTGTAGTGGCCTTACACCTATCCACTGAGTCGTTAAACTTAGTCTGCGTGGAAGCCGGTACTGGAATGCGAACCCAGTACCTACCAGCCTTATGTCCGATGGCTTAACCACTGCGTCACTGAGGCCATTGTTAGTGTTTTCAAAGACTACTTTAACGGGCCTTACCCACAAAGTTGTTATAATAATTGTTGTGCTAATTAGATAGAAATTGTACAATTGGATTTTGTGATACAATTGGATTTTGTGATGGATGTTTATCGGTTTTTCACATATTTTGTTTTCTGAGGCCTTTTAGGGGATCTTTATAATGAAGTTGTTATTAATACATACAACATGTATATAAATATTATTCTACTGAAATTTGAGATTTTAATTGTTCTTGTGAAGATTTTCTCTGCCTCCACCCTCTTGGTTGTTTTCGGGGTGGGGGTTCATTTTTTTTTTTTTTTTTTTTTTTTTTTTTTTTGAAGGGCATATACACAAATGTATTTATAAAAAGGTGTTTTATTAATATTGAAAAAATTTGTGCATTCTTCTTTCCAAGTTGCTCAACAGTTATATGTCATAGCAGACAAATGTTGTGATAATATTAACAGGAATTATTTTTGTATATGTTGCCGCTGTTTATTATGCTAGACACAGAGTACCAACTGCCAGCAGAAGGTTGGTCAACTTTCTGCTGTCACAACTTCTACGACTGTCCAGTTGCTAGTCTGAGCACTCTTACAACTCGATTCTCATCATATATAACCCACTGTTAATCTGAGCAAACATGTCTTAAATCGGGAGTTGGGGAAATTACAACGAAACCGTCGAGTTGGCCAACTTTCTGCTGGTAGTTGGTAGCGTGAGCCTAGCACATATCTGTAAATAAGTGTTACATAGTTTATGCTTGGTCATTTTAATCTACAAAATGAGAATATAGCATAGTTTATACCCAGCAAGGGTGACACAGACAGTATGGCACCACTTTTCAAAGAGGTACGGCATGGCTGTATCACCTTTTTGTTCATATTTGTTGTATCTGTGAAAATGTTCCACACAGGTAATTTGAAAGGAGAGTCTGGCAATCTCGAGCCTTGCCGCTATTTTTTACACTGCGCCACCCCTGCCCAGTCAGTTCTTTCAACACAGTGACAGCATGGCAGGATTTAGGCAGAGTTAAGCCCAAAAACTAATTAGCAATTTGGTGAATTTTCTACGAAAATCTGTCACCAAATTCAAGTTTCATTCAGCCAAACAGCAAAAATGGCAGTACATCAATAGACAGATGATTTTTTAATTAGCGTTTTTGTGAATTGTTAATGAAATATATTGCCAAATTCTATTTTAATTTTAATTTGCATTTGGCGCTTTAACAAGCGACAGCTCAAAGCCTGGTATTGTATCATTAATTTCTGTCTTTTCGCCCGACAAAATGACAGTATACCTTTAACACCGTAAGTATAACAATACACAAGTGTTGTATTGTTTTTAGTTTGCCTAGACAATAAAGAGCCATTCCATTGTAATACTTCTGTCCCTGCTTAATTAATAAACAGTCGTTTGGTATGCTATATTATTATTATAAGAATGAAAAAAAAAAGGTGCGGTCTATATACATGGCAGTTACCGTAAAATTCATAATTAAAGCACACCGTTTTATAAACCGCATCTTGTTTATAGGCCGCAAAATATGGTATTATAATTTATACTCGGTCGGTTCATTCGACAAATTTACAGTATATTATACAATGTAGTTTGTACTTGGTCATTTCACTCTACAAAATAAGAGATAGTATAGTTTATACCCAGTGGGTTCATTCGACAAAGGGACATCATACTATAGTTAAACTGTCTTTTCACTCGACAATATGACAGTATAGTATAATTTATACCCAGTGGATTCATTCGACAAAGTGACAGTATACTACAGTTTATATTCTGTTATTTTATTCGACAAAATAAGTATTGGCAATAAACAAATTTGTAATACTAAAAAAGAAGATGTGATTGGTTAAACTGATGGATTTGGGGCTAATTTCACACAACAGTAACTTTACATTCAGTTAGCAACTGTAACCTTTATATGATTGTGTTTGTAGTATTAATTTATTAGCATGAAATTACAAAATTATGGAATATGTATTTCAATAAATATGAAAGAACATGATATTTGTATCGGTATATTTTTTCTCCCTATAATTATTTTGTTTTTAATCGTAGATTTGTAGCCCAGATTTGCATATAAACATAAATTAACGACAAAAAAACTATTATTATAATTGCAAACAGTACAAATAATAATGTTTGAAATGGAAAGAATTTTTTTTTTTCTTTAACGACACACTCAACACATTTTATTTGTGGTTAAATATACATGTTCAAAATGTACACAAATCATTTTCTTCCATCTACAAGTATACCATGGCCATCTTTCATATTGACTTGATTGTTTGCATGGCATTGTAGATAACAAATCATTGTAAACATAGCAGGCCCAGTGGTAAGGCCTTGCCTGATGCACAGTCAGTCTAGGATCGATCCCTGTCTCATTCCAGCCAGTGCACCACCACTGGTATATCAAAGAGCATGGTATGTGCTATCCTGTCTGTGGGATGGTGTATATAAAAAGGTCCATCTCTAAGACTATGTCATAATTACCAACTGTTTGACATCCAATAGCCGATGATTAATAAATCAATGTGCTCTAGTGGTGTCGTTAAACAAAAACAATACTAATTTTATTGATCACTGCATTGGTGTTTCGTTTTGGTCATATTTATCATGTTTTAAATGTTTATCATGTTTTGTAGTAGCTGCATGCCCCAGAGGAAATGTTTAAACGGGTATCGAAACGTTGATTGTTAGAAAGGGCAGCTATGGGAAGAAGTGTTGTAAATTATGACATTTCCATTTTACACTTCAATGAATATTGTTTTGTTTTCGTTATCGATGAAAGTGCTATTTTAATTTTGTTTTGCTTGTTTTTTTAACTACAGTAAAGTGCCACAAAACTGGATCCTCTGTAAACTGGAATCCCATCAAAACTGGATTTGTTTTCACGATGTCTATTTAAATATCGGTACAGAACAGAAGCTCTTTAAACCAGATATCCTTAAAGTAGACTTTTTGACTTGGTTCTGTGTGTGAGAGCTTTGAATGTTTTTAGGTCCATTTTCCATGTGCATCATTTTGGGGGTTTTCTGGGGGTTTTCTGGGGTTTTTTTTTTTTTTTTTTTAAATACAGTGAAAGCCTTCGGAACTGGACCCTTCGTAAACCAGAAAATCCTCAAAACCAGACATTTTTACAGTCCCTTTTTGGTTTTTGGCACGGGTATAGCGAGAAACATAGAAACTGGACACATGAGAAAATGGATTCTGTGGCTATCAACAGCAGTGTGATTCCGCATGAGGGTCAGCACGGCACGTAGCCCAGTGGTAAAGAGCTTGCCTGAGAAGCGGTCCGTGTAGGATCGATCCCCGTCAGTGGGCACATTAGGCTATTTCTCGTTCCAGCCAATGCACGACTGGTATACCATGGGCCACAGTATGTGTTATCCTGTGTGGGATGGCACCTATAAAAGATCTCTTGCGAGTAATGGGAAAATGTAGCGGGTTTCTACTCTTTAGACTATGTGTCAAAATTACCAAATGTTTGACATCCAACAGGTGATGATTTTTAAATCAGTGTGCTCTTGTGGTGTTGGGGGGGGGGGGGGGGGAGTGGGGGGAAATCAACTGTTATCTTGCTTCTGCTCTGCAGTAGAAGTGTTGTTAAAACAACATAAATAAATGTAAATGTTTTCATAACATTATGTATCTATGTAAAAAAAAATTCTATTATCTGTTATTTAATTTATAGTTTCTCCAGGGGTCTTGTAAAGAAAGAAGAAAAATAAATAAATCTTTTTGTGTATCTTTTTTTATATAAAAATATGAATTATAGATAAAATTAAAAATGTTACATGTTAAACTAATTTTATGTTGTGCTATTACACATGCAGTTTGTTGTGTGTGTGTGTGTGTGTGTGTGTACTTTTTTTCTAGTGCCATTATATGGTGTGAACAACCATATCAATTTTATTGAGACAAAACAAATGGCATTAAATTTTAGACATTTTTACATCAGTGAAAGGAATGTTAACCAACACCCCAGCACATGGCATGCAGCTGTAATCTTACCTCCCCATCTGAAAACATAGTTTATGAAAGCCAAATTCAGTTATAGTTCGTTTTCATCAATAGGAAACCGCACTGGGCTATTTCACCATGACTGATATATCAAAGGCCATGGTATGTACTACCCTGTGTAGGATGGTGCATATAAAAGATCCCTTGCTGCGCATGTAGTGGCGACGGTGGGTTTCCTCTCAAAATCTGTGTGGTCCTTAACCATATGTCTGACGCCGTATAACCGTAAATAAAATGTGTTGAGTGCAACGTTAAATAAAACATTTCTTTCTTTCAATAGGAAACCGCATTGGGCTATTTCTCGTTCCAGCCAGTGCACCACGACTGGTATATCAAAGGCCATGGTATGTACTATCCTGTCTGTGGGATGGTGCATATAAAAGATCCATTGCTACTAATAGAAAAATGTAGCGGGTTTCCTATCTGTGACTGTGTCAAAATGGTCAAATGTTTGACATCCAGTAGCCAACGATTAATAAATCAATGTACTCTAGTGGAGTCGTTAAACAAAAACTTTTCCTTCTTTAAACGCCATTTTAAAAAATAGTTAAAAGCTTTTGTTTTCAAACAATATTTATTCAAATAAATGGAGTGGATCGGCAAACAGGTGGTAGACCTATACAAAAAAGAAAGAAAGAAAGAAATGTTTTATTTAACGATGCACTCAACACATTTTATTCAGTTATATCGCGTCAGACATATGGTTAAGGACCACACAGATATTGAGAGGAAACCCACTGTTGCCACTTCATGGGGTTCTCTTTCCGATTAGCAGCAAGGGATCTTTTATTTGTGCTTCCCACAGACAGGGTAGTGCATACCACAGCCTTTGATATACCAGTCCTGGTGCACTGGCTGGAACGAGAAATAGCCCAATGCGGTTCCCTATTGTTGCAAACGAACTATAACTGAATTTGGCTTTCATAAACTTTCAATTAGCAGCAAGGGATCTTTTATATGCACCATCCCACAGACAGGGTAGTACATACCACAGCCTTTGTTATACCAGTTGTGGTGCACTGGCTGGAACGAGAAATAGCCCTATGGGCCCACCAACGGGGATCGATCCCACACATCGAGCGAGCGATGTACCACGGCTACTAGACCTATATAATGCCTCTCCACAAATTTGAAAAGGAAATTTACATATAATTTTGTTGTTGTGTTGTTAAAAAATACCGTTTATTTTGTTATTAAAGTATTATAATATTTCAATGCCAGTGTTTTCTTTCATCTGCTGAAAGCTAGTGTGACAAACCCATTGTCATGCATATATTTGCTTCTTTTTTGTTTGCAAATTATTAATGTTTATTAATGTTATTTTGTTTGTTTTCCTATCGTATTTATGAAGTAAAAAGACAATACATACGTGCTACTTTTCCGACAATGGCAGCGACAACAATGGCAAGGTCAGCTTATGTGTTAAGATTTTACGGTTAGATCAGTATCTGACAAGCTATGTCCTTGGTCATTGAAACTTGGTTTATAGTTGCACATATGGATGTTTATCTCAGTACACTGAAAAATGTTTATGGTAGACAAGACCATTTAAATCTGTGGAATTTTTGTTCTGAATGTGACAGGAATGCGTGTGTGTGTGTATATGAGAGAGAAATTTATAGAAAGATGTTGATGATGATGATTAATGGGTGAATAAGAATGTATGGGTACCTGTATGACAAAAACATTGCAATGTAAAAAAAAAGAAGTTTTTTTTGTTGTTTTTTTTCATTTTCTTCATTTATAATATTGTGTATTATACACTTCATTCAACACACCTCATATCATTTTTTGAACTTCGACCTCAGATATATCCATTATATGTATATTTTGGTGGATTCTTTGATTTAATTACCATAACCCTTCTAGATTTGTTTAAAGTGCTTTTGTCTGTAGATTTGTTAATATTTTTGAAGAAAATTTATTATGCATACTGTGACTTTTGCTCTTAACTGTGCCATATATATGTATATATAAGATTTCGTTTGCAAGATTATTTGTAGTGGCTTGAAAATCTTTTGTTATCTGTACTCGTTTTGTTATAGTATGGTTTTAGTGAGTTATCTGCCCATAATTTTGTGAACTCATCTGTCATTATTTGTTTTGTGTTTATTAAAAGATTACAATAGAAAAAAAAAAATTGTCCTTCAGGGTTGTTTTTCAGTGAATAAAATTATCAACAAGAACTCGTCATGTTTACTGTCGTACAAAAAGTATCGATTTCTGACAGAGCCTCGAGATGTTTTCGTCCTAAACTTGTACTTTTTTTTAAACACCAGATTTGAAATTACTTAAAGAAGGAAGGAAATGTGTTATTTAACGACGCACTCAACACATTTTATTTATGGTTATATGGCGTCAGACATATGGTTAAGTACCACACTGTCGCCACTCCATAGGCTATTCTTTTCGATTAGCAGCAAGGATCTTTTATATGCACCATCCCACAGACAGGATAGTACATACCACGGCCCTTGTTACACCAGTTGTGGAGCACTGACTGGAACGAGAAATAGCCCAATGAGCCCACCGACGGGGATCGATCCTAAACCAACCGTGCATCAAGCGAGCGCTTTACCATTGGGCTACATCCCGTCCCGAAATTACTTAAAGATGCATTATCAAATTACTTAAAGACGCATTATCAAATTACTTAAAGATGCATTATCAAAAAGTTTTAAAATTTGTATTGTTTACAGACATCACTAGAGCACATTGATTTATTAATCATCAGCTATTTGATGTCAAACATTTGGTAATTTTTTGACTCTGTCTCGGAGGAAACCAGTTTCATATTTTTTCATTAGATTCAAGAGATCTTTTTTTTTATGCACTTTCCTACAAACAGGATAGTACATACATGTTCTATGGCATTCTCAAAGTTGGAAAAAAGAAAGTGTTTTGTTCAACACCACCACTAGAGCACAATGATTTATTAATCATCGGCTATTGGATGTCAAATATTTAGTAGTCTTGGAGAGGAAACCTGCTATATTTTTCCATTAGTAGCTTTTATATGCACAATCTGACATACCATGACCTTTGATAGCCACTTTCACTGGGCTTCCTTTCCACCCTCTGTATCAGAAATTACTTAAAGAAGCATTCTTAAAAAGTTTTCTTTGTCCACACCACTAAAGTATGTTGATTTGTTAATCAGTGGCTACTGGATATCAAATATTTAGTAACTTTTTTTCTTATAGTCTTTGAGGAAACCCACATTTTTTCCATTAGCAGCAATGGATTTTTCATATGCACTTTCCCACAGGCATCGGTCTCGGTGGCGTCATGGTTAGGCCATCGGTCTACAGGCTGGTAGGTACTGGGTTCGGATCCCAGTCAAGGCATGGGATTTTTAATTCAGATACAGACTCCAAACCCTGAGTGATAGATATACCACTAGGGTTTCGAACATGCCCATCCAAAGTCCAACCTCCGATAAGATCGGTGGCCTAACTCGGGATGGGGGGAGAATAGAGTTGAAAATGGGTCAGAATTTTGAAAATAGCTATTAGTAAAAAAGCTAATACAATTTTTTTTTTAATTAAATAAAATGTTACAAGCCAAATATAAAAAGAATTGACTGCTCGGCCGAATATTTATATAATTTGGAGCATTTTAGATCGACAGTCCAAAAATAAATGAGAGAAAGAAGAGAGGATCGGACTATTTAATAATAAAAAAAGAATAATTTCGACATATAATTTTGAACGGAGGTCTAAAAGTTTAAAGTCCGATCTATATGGTCCAGGCTGGGGGGTGTGTGTGTGTGAGAGTTTAAGGTGGGCTGAATTTGGAATACGAATTTAGTAGTTAGGTCAAAGACCTAACGCCAAAATGAGCTCATTCATACAACTCATGTCTGGACAAAAATTTAAGTCCAAAGAACAAAATTAGAGTGCTTGACCGAAAGGGTTTTTAAGGTGATTTGAGCAATTTAGATGGGCTGCCAAAATAAAGTGCGTCGGACTGTTTACAAAATTTGTTTAAAAAATTCGAATGCCGGCCAAATATTTTAAAGTCCAACTAAGCCCTTGGAACGGTTGGGGACTACAGGTACGAGATGAAGTGCTTGGCATTGAACTGTGGCACCAGTTTTCTCCAACGGTGGGCTAGCAAGGTCTTGGCTAGCTCGATGTAATGGGTGCCGGCGATGATCTTCAGTACTCTGTGCACGGCGTAGTTGTCCATGTCTTCGAAAAGTATTTTCTGTCTGTAGAGATCATCTCGGCACGACGTCACCACAAGTCCAAACATCCCGTCTCGTAGTTCCATGGCGTGGATGGCACACTGAACTTCTTAAAGTTGCCCTCAAGAATGCCTCCCAGCAGTGAGCTGGTGTCCGAGGTGTCCCCGACCAAGTATCGAGCGTACCGGCCCTTGATCTTGGAGATGGCTAGATTCAGGCAGCGCTACTGCCCAGGGCGGTCGCGGCTGGCTGGTCACTACTCATCCATAGGGGTCTTGGCGGAGCCCCCCGGAGGTGGGGGGACTCGACGCCAACCACCTTGAAGGGGTTGGAACAGGAGATGCAAGCCGTGGAGTCTCGCAGATCGCTGTGTCCAACTGCGGTGTCGACTGGTCCACTGGCTCAGTCTGTTCAGATAAATTTGCGTCGGCTGGCACTGGTTCGTCAGGTCCCGGGGGTGGGGGCGGCGACACAAACCCTGAGCGAGTGCTCCACAAGGCTCAATAGGTAGGTGTAAACCACTTGCACCGACCAGTGATCCATAACTGGTACAACAAAGGCCATGGTTTGTGCTATCCTGCCTGTGGGAAGCGCAAATAAAAGATCCCTTGCTGCTAATCAGAAAGAGAAGCCCATGCAGTGGCGACAGCGGGTTTCCTCTCAAAATCTGTGTGGTCCTTAACCATATGTCTGACACCATATAACCGTAAATAAAATGTGTTGAGTGTGTCGTTAAATAAAACATTTCTTTCTTTTTCCCACAGGCCGGAAAGCACATACCACAACCTTTGATATACCAGTCGTGGTGCACTGGCTACAAGAAATAACCCATTGAGCTTACTGATGGACATCCATCCTTTATGTGCACCATCCCAAAGACAGGATAGCACATACCACTGCCTTTGATATATACAAAAACTATTGAAAATAATCTTATCCTGTGATGTTAAAAACGTATAACCCCTCTACAGTTTTTTGTCAAAAATTGAGGTGGGGCATAGCCCAGTGGTGAAGCACTCGCCTGATGCTCGGTCAGTCTAGGATCATCTCCATCAGTAAGCCCATTGGGCTATTTTTATAGCTAGTGCACCACAACTGGTGTAATAAAGGATATGGTATGTACTAACCTGTCTGAGGTGGTGGATATAAAAGATCCCTTGCTGCTAATGGAAAAATGTAGCGTGTTTCCTCTCTAAGACCATGTCAGAATTACCAAAAGTTTGACATCCAATAGCCGATGGTTAATAATGTTTGCTTTGTTTAACAACACCACTAGAGCACATTGATTTATTAATCATCAGCTATTGGATGTCAAGACATTTCTGACCCATCATCCAAGGAAACTCGCTACATTTTTCCACTGGTAGCAAGGGATCTTTTATATGCACCATCCCATAGACAGGACAGCACACATCATGGCTTTTGATATACCAGTCATGGTGCACTGGGTAGAACAAGAAATAGCCCAATGGGCCCACCGATGGGGGTCGATCCTAAACTGACTGCACATCAAGCGAATGCCTTACCACTGGGCTACGTCCCGCCCCGATGATTAATAGATCGAGGAGCTCTAGGGGTGTCGTTAAACAAAACAAACTGTTGTTAAACATCAAAACAAACTGTTGTTAAACGTTAAACAAAACAAACTGTTGTTAAACGTTAAACAAAACAAACTGTTGTTAAACGTTAAACAAAACAAACTGTTGTTAAACGTTAAACAAAACAAACTGTTGTTAAACGTTAAACAAAACAAACTGTTGTTAAACGTTAAACAAAACAAACTGTTGTTAAACGTTAAACAAAACAAACTGTTGTTAAACGTTAAACAAAACAAACTGTTGTTAAACGTTAAACAAAACAAACTGTTGTTAAACGTTAAACAAAACAAACTGTTGTTAAACATTAAACAAAACAAACTGTTGTTAAACATTAATCAAAACAAACTGTTGTTAAACATTAAACAAAACAAACTGTTGTTAAACATTAATCAAAACAAACTGTTGTTAAACATTAAACAAAACAAACTGTTGTTAAACATTAAACAAAACAAACTGTTGTTAAACATTAAACAAAACAAACTGTTGTTAAACATTAAACAAAACAAACTGTTGTTAAACATTAATCCAGTAGACTAAAGATTGATTCATTGTAAACTAAGACAATAAAGTCTGCAGTAACTGATACCAAGTGTCAAATGATGACTCCTACCGTCAGGTGTTAATTTCACTAAAACTGCATTTGAATGTGACCTAGTTTTTGTTAAGCACGTTCTAAACGAAATCGAAGAATTGCATCAAGGGAAGAAATAAAAAAAAGCCGATGATCTATTCTAGAACAAGTGTCAAAACAATTTGGCTAATTTTATAAAAAAAATTGCAGCCAAATTAGTTTCATTTAGTTAAACGACGAAATTGGTGACAATCTGATGAATGACAGCTCAAACCACATCTATTGTAAATGCCTAAATATACGGAAAAACAAAAAAAAGGGAACACTTGTAGTACAGACTAAATTTAATTCACTATTAACATCATCATGTTTGTATAAAACATATTAAATTGGTCTTAAAAACCTTTTTAAAATAGGAATATTGTGATAAATTTAATATACTTTATACCATTTTATAGACTTTGTTTTAGTATTCCGGCTCCTGAGTTTCAAAGCTATCTTGGTACTAAAACAGGTGATAATATTTCAAAATCTTAGGTATTCGGAAGTCTGTTCTCGCGAGTTTTACTTAGGTTATGTGATTATAGTTCTTGTAACCGACAAGTTAGACCTACCTAATCCTAAAAACTTAACTACGGTTCGGTGCTACATTGGTGGTTTAAATGCATTTAAAAACATAAAATGATTTTCACTTTCATTACTCATATAGGATACTTTTAATTTTAGGACGTAATTTGTTCACCACGTTGGCGGTTCTCGTGATTTTAAAGTTGCTCAACAGAACAACAGTTCTCATGATATATTGTACCCTGCTACAATATCATTAAACCGTCATAAACTATGACGTCACTACGACACTCACCACAGCATTTTTACAATATCGTAATGCTAAGATAGCTTTGAAAATATGGACTTAGCTCAATACATCGGCTTGGATCCTGTCTGCACTTGATCTCCAGTGAAGTGTTTGTGGCACCAGATTTTGTCATCTATAATGTCTGTATAAAATACCAAGACGTGATGTTCGACTGAAGGCAGCACCCTCAATAGTTTAAGAAGTAGCAGGCTACGACAGTGATGATAGTAGGGGGCAAAGCGGGGGGTCTGGGGGCCCTCTCCAAGAAACATTTGAAAAATCGAACCTCTGAGATGCATTCTCATGGCCTCTGTTAGCGCAAATCAGTCACCATCCTTTAAATGCAGCAACTGAACAATTTTAGGAGACTTAAAGAAGAGAAAGCACTTTTTTTTTTACCATCAACGAAAAGTAGGCGGCGGCAAAAGCTGTTTCAGGCAGTGATTTGCCGCCGGAGACCGGGTACTTTTGAGGGCTCTGTGAAGGTCAGTAATGTGCAGGGCTATCTCTGGGTGAGCAGAACATTTCTAAAAATTATCCGAAAAGTTATCTATCAAACGTAAAAAAATTAGTAAAAAAAAGTTATTTTCTAACAAAATGTCAATTATTATATAAAATTATTTCGTCATTTTAAAATAAAATTTGACAATTGTTTTCAAAATTCTTAATTTGCGTATTTGTCGAGAGCCCGAGCCAGCCTCGATGTGGGATTGAGTGTCGGTAACACAGTTCCAGATCTCTGAGAATTTAATATTTGCGTAACCCAAACACAAAAGTTCAAGCTGGTTTTTTTGTTTTGTTTTTTTAATAGCAGGCCAATAAAAATGTCCTTGTAAATAATGTCCTAAATTTAATGTGCTGACAGAAAATAGATTACGCTAAATTAGATTTGCATGAATGAAACACGAACGAAACGATTGTTCTTGCAATTTTCATAAGTCTCAGTTGACTTTGTGACTAATATAGATGAGGGATCTGGTTGCAGTCACTGTTTACTGTTGGTGTTGGTGTGATCGCCCATTTCTTTCCGTCAGTATGTTAAAGATATTCTCGGATCTGCAGTCTCCCACCTCACTTGGGTACGACGATGAACGGCTGGTGCGGCACCATCTTGGTTTTCTCATGGCATATTCTGATCCATTTGGGCTTCACAAACACCAAGTTGGGATTTTCAGACAATGCCTGGGGAAAAAAAAATATACAGACTGCTTAACACAAAAGTTGACTCGGCTATCTTCACTGATCAAGATACATCTACATCTCCCTTTCAACTTTGTCTACATGAGAAAGACAATTCCACAGAAATAAATATTTCGTCTGCTATATATTTATTTGGTGTCGTGGATAGCCATAGATGTTCATCTCAATCCATGTTAAAAAATGTATTTAGATTTTCAAAAATTTTAATTCAATTTTAAAAAACCCTTTAAATAAATTTAAAAAAAACAAGTTAATATTTGAATTTCTTGTGTTGTTCAGTATATCATGAAACCTTTTGTTAATACGGGGCCGAGATTTAGCTCAGTCGGTTGAGGTGGTGGTGTCGCAGGATCGAACCACTTCAGTGGATCCATTCAGCTGATCAGGGTTTTTTTCTCATTCCGACCAGTGCACTACAACTGGACAAAGGCCGTGGTATGTGCTTTCCTGTATGTGGGAAAGTGCACATAAAAGATCCCTTGCTGCATTATGAAAACTGCAGCGGGTTTCCTCTGATGGCTACGAGTCAGAATTACCAAATGTTTGACATCCAATAGCTGATGATTAATTAATCAGTGTGCTCCAGTGGTGTCGTTAAACAAAACAAAAACAACCAACCCACCTTTTGTTAATACAATCACATCCATTCCTGAATATACTGACCTTTGACCTTAATATACTTTTCATTCATTCATCTGGGCTCAAAATATTAACTGGAATATTGCCTGCTGTTATTTGTTTTTAAATAGCAGGCCAACAGAAATATATCCTACTAAAAAAAAACATGGCCTGCTGCAAATAGGGACAGCATGGGATGAGGGAAGGGTTTTGGACAATGTGTGAAAAATGAGGACCTCCGAGATGTATTGTACAGCATTAAGGAATTAAAATATATCAGAATCATGAGTTAAACAGCAGATAAGATTATTGTACATACATCTCTCTCTGGGAAAAATGACCAGTGATTCTCTTTTAAAAAAACAAATTTAACAGATGAATTTCTATTTCACCTGCAAGATTTAAAAAATAGACTGCTTTTTGCAGACTACTATTTCCCAGCCATGATTCATCGATTCATTTATTTGTGCCTTCATTCATTCTATGACCGACCATAACTACAGTCCATTTATGAAATGATACCCTGGGCCCATATCCACAAAGCAATCTTAGCACTAAGATCACCTTATGTGCGTAACTACTTTATGCACTTACTGTGATCTGAGCACTAAGATCACCTTATGTGCATAACTACTTTATGCACTTACTGTGATCTCAGCACTAAGATCACCTTATGTGCGTAACTACTTTATGCACTTACTGTGATCTTAGCACTAAGATCGGTTTGTGGAACGGAGCCCTCGTCCATACACACTCACCTCTTCAAAATTGTCATCCCAGGATTGTTGGGTTACCACGTAGCTAACTTTGTCCGACATGTAATCAGAAGTTGTCCTAAAAACAAAGAAAGCCGTTTGAGACAATGAAATTTAGGAAAAGAACAGTTTCTTTTATGGCACTTCATCCAAATAAAGCCGTTTGTGACAATGAAATTTAGGAAAAGAACAGTTTCTTTTATGGCACTTCATCCAAAGAAAGCAACTCACAAAATTGGTTTGGAATTGGTAAAGTAGTTTTGAAGAAGGAATTGAAAATGTAAAACATTTATGCACGACAGACTATGATAGACACGCAATATGTAATTTATTAGTGTTGTCACTGTTAGGTGACAAAAAAAAGGTCTGCTTACCTTCACCTCTGTTAAAATAGCTAGTTAGATAATGTCAGATAATGTCATTTACATGTTGGTACTTCAATTTTTTTTTTAATAATTATAAACAAAATATTAAGTTTAGTTTAAGTTTAAAATGCTAAAAGAAAAAAAAAAGTGCTCTGTGATGCAAGTGCAAGCACCGTAAATATGTTTTAATAGAAAAAGATGTTTAAATTTATTTTAAACCTGGATTTTTAGCCTTTGATATACCAGTCATGGTGCACTGGCTTTCTTTAATAACTCATTGTAAGATAAATGGCAATCATATAGTATTTTCTAACTAACGAATTAATTACCCATCATATGCAGCGATATATCTCGTTAGCAGTCTCTTCTCCTGAGTGGGAAAATCTCCATAAAACATGAAAACTTTGTCAGCAAAGAAATCGGGAAGGTCCGGTAATCCGGAGTCAGAACTGTCATCTTTAGTCGAGCCTTTCTTCGGCTCATCTTCATCAGTCGAATCACCGTACGGATTGTCTCCCTTTGTTTTAGGGGCCGGTGGTGTTGCCTCTTTCGCTTCCTGTTTTGCAACTCTTTCCTTCGCCCTTTTAAAGTAGAAAGCAGAATTTTAGTTTAGTTGTTTGTTTGGTGGTGGTGGGGAGGGTGTTGTTGTTTGTTTGGTGGTGGTGGGGAGGGTGTTGTTATTTGTTTGGTGGTGGTGGGGAGGGTGTTGTTGTTTGTTTGGTGGTGGTGGGGAGGGTGTTGTTGTTTGTTTGGTGGTGGTGGGGAGGGTGTTGTTGTTTGTTTGGTGGTGGTGGGGAGGGTGTTGTTGTTTGTTTGGTGGTGGTGGGGAGGGTGTTGTTGTTTGTTTGGTGGTGGTGGGGAGGGTGTTGTTGTTTGTTTGGTGGTGGTGGGGAGGGTGTGTTGTTGTTTGGTGGTGGTGGGGAGGGTGTTGTTGTTTGTTTGGTGGTGGTGGGGAGGGTGTTGTTGTTTGTTTGGTGGTGGTGGGGAGGGTGTTGTTGTTTGTTTGGTGGTGGTGGGGAGGGTGTTGTTGTTTGTTTGGTGGTGGTGGGGAGGGTTGTTTTTGTTTGTTTGGTGGTGGTGGGGAGGGTGTTGTTGTTTGTTTGGTGGTGGTGGGGAGGGTGTTGTTGTTTGTTTGGTGGTGGTGGGGAGGGTGTTGTTGTTTGTTTGGTGGTGGTGGGGAGGGTGTTGTTGTTGTTTGGTGGTGGTGGGGAGGGTGTTGTTGTTTGTTTGGTGGTGGTGGGGAGGGTGTTGTTGTTTGTTTGGTGGTGGTGGGGAGGGGTGTGTTGTTTGTTTGGTGGTGGTGGGGAGGGTGTTGTTTTTTGTTTGGTGGTGGTGGGGAGGGTGTTGTTGTTTGTTTGGTGGTGGTGGGGAGGGTGTTGTTGTTTGTTTGGTGGTGGTGGGGAGGGTGTTGTTGTTTGTTTGGTGGTGGTGGGGAGGGTGTTGTTGTTTGTTGGTGGTGGTGGGGAGGGTGTTGTTGTTTGTTTGGTGGTGGTGGGGAGGGTGTTGTTGTTTGTTTGGTGGTGGTGGGGAGGGTGTTGTTGTTGTTTGGTG
The DNA here is from genome assembly GCF_016097555.1 of Gigantopelta aegis. Classification (NCBI taxonomy): domain Eukaryota; kingdom Metazoa; phylum Mollusca; class Gastropoda; order Neomphalida; family Peltospiridae; genus Gigantopelta; species Gigantopelta aegis. Next base: position 36,105,864 of record NC_054710.1, on the reverse strand, counting down.
GTGGTGGGGAGGGTGTTGTTGTTTGTTTGGTGGTGGTGGGGAGGGTGTTGTTGTTTGTTTGGTGGTGGTGGGGAGGGTGTTGGTTTGTTTGGTGGTGGTGGGGGAGGGTGTTGTTGTTTGGTTTGGTGGTGGTGGGGAGGGTGTTGTTGTTGTTGTTTGGTGGTGGTGGGGAGGGTGTTGTTTTGTTTGGTGGTGGTGGGGAGGGTGTTGTTGTTTGTTGGTGGTGGTGGGGAGGGTGTTGTTGTTTGTTTGGTGGTGGTGGGGAGGGTGTTGTTGTTTGTTGGTGGTGGTGGGGAGGGTGTTGTTGTTTGTTTGGTGGTGGTGGGGAGGGTGTTGTTGTTTGTTTGGTGGTGGTGGGGAGGGTGTTGTTGTTTGTTTGGTGGTGGTGGGGAGGGTGTTGTTGTTTGTTTGGTGGTGGTGGGGAGGGTGTTGTTGTTTGTTTGGTGGTGGTGGGGAGGGTGTTGTTGTTTGTTTGGTGGTGGTGGGGAGGGGGTTGTTGTTTGTTTGGTGGTGGTGGGGAGGGTGTTGTTGTTGTTGGTGGTGGTGGGGAGGGTGTTGTTGTTGTTTGGTGGTGGTGGGGAGGGTGTTGTTGTTTGTTTGGTGGTGGTGGGGAGGGTGTTGTTGTTTGTTTGGTGGTGGTGGGGAGGGTGTTGTTGTTTGTTGGTGGTGGGTGGTGGGGAGGGTGTTGTTGTTTGTTTGGTGGTGGTGGGGAGGGTGTTGTTGTTTGTTGGTGGTGGTGGGGAGGGTTGTTGTTTTGTTTGTTGGTGGTGGTGGTGGGGAGGGTGTTGTTGTTTGTTTGGTGGTGGTGGTGGGGAGGGTGTGTTGTTTGTTTGGTGGTGGTGGGGAGGGTGTTGTGTTGTTTGGTGGTGGTGGGGGAGGGTGTTGTTGTTTGTTTGGTGGTGGTGGGGAGGGGTTGTTGTTTGTTTGGTGGTGGTGGGGAGGGTGTTGTTGTTTGTTTGGTGGTGGTGGTGGGGAGGGTGTTGTTGTTTGTTTGGTGGTGGTGGGGAGGGTGTTGTTGTTTGTTTGGTGGTGGTGGGGAGGGGTTGTTGTTTGTTTGGTGGTGGTGGGGAGGGGGGTTGTTGTTTGTTTGGTGGTGGGTGGGGGGGTGTTGTTGTTTGTTTGTTTGTTTGGTGGTGGGTGGGGAGGGTGTTGTTGTTTGTTTGGTGGTGGTGGGGAGGGGGTTGTTGTTGTTTGTTTGGTGGTGGTGGGGAGGGTGTTGTTGTTTGTTTGGTGGGTGGTGGTGGGGAGGGTGTGTTGTTTGTTTTGGTGGTGGTGGGGAGGTGTTGTTGTTTGTTTGGTGGTGGTGGGGAGGGTGTTGTTGTTTGTTTGGTGGTGGTGGGGAGGGTGTGTTGTTGTTTGGTGGTGGTGGTGGGGAGGGTGTTGTTGTTTGTTTGGTGGTGGTGGGGAGGGTGTTGTTGTTTGTTTGGTGGTGGTGGGGAGGGTGTTGTTGTTTGTTTGGTGGTGGTGGGGAGGGTGTTGTTGTTTGTTTGGTGGTGGTGGGGAGGGTGTTGTTGTTTGTTGGTGGGTGGTGGGGAGGGTGTTGTGGTTGTTTGGTGGTGGTGGGGAGGGTGTTGTTGTTTGTTTGGTGGTGGTGGGGAGGGTGTGTTGTTTGTTTGGTGGTGGTGGGGAGGGTGTTGTTGTTTGTTTGGTGGTGGTGGGGAGGGTGTTGTTGTTTGTTTGGTGGTGGTGGGGAGGGTGTTGTTGTTTGTTTGGTGGTGGTGGGGAGGGTGTTGTTGTTTGTTTGGTGGTGGTGGGGAGGGTGTGTGTTGTTGGTTGGTGGTGGTGGGGGGGGTGTTGTTGTTGTTTGGTGGTGGTGGGGAGGGTGTTGTTGTTTGTTTGGTGGTGGTGGGGAGGGTGTTGTTGTTTGTTTGGTGGTGGTGGGGAGGGTGTTGTTGTTTTTTTAGGTGGGGAGGTAACAGGGCTCACATTGGAAAGAATTTTGTTTTAGAAACTTTCAGAAAAATGTAGTCTTGAAATGTATATATATTAGCCAACTACTAAAACTTGTAGTAATGGGTTAATTCTGCAATGGGTATAGTGAGTCTTGGTGTAATGTTATAGGTGTAAAATTTGTATAGATCCATTCAACTGATTTTTAAAGAAGAAGAATTCCATAAATTAAAGGTCTTGTCTATAATAAACTGGAACAAAGGAAATGTTTTATTTAACGATGCACTCAACACATTTCATTTACGGTTATATGGCCTTGGACATATGGTTAAGGACCACACAGATATTGAGGGAGGAAACATGCTGTTCATGGGTTACTCATTTTGATTAGCAGCAAGGGATCTTTTATATGCACCATCCCATAGACAGGACAGCACATACCACGGCCTTTGATATACCAGTCATGGTATAATAAACTGATTCAGTAAATAAAGAATGCTTGAATCATAATTAGCGTTATGCACAGATATAAAAACAGAAAATAACAGCATTTGACCCTAAACAGGATATAACTAATATCCTATGGTATTAACCTATTTTAATTTTTATCCTGCTATCTACTCAAAAGGAGTGGAACGATAACATTTATTCTTAATTTTTAATACACGACCTTTTCCTGATCAATATCAACAACGAAGTCTCCCGCCGTTTAATTAACTACAATGTTAAAGTGAGGTATTTATCGACTGTAGGAAACCAACTATGGGAGATTTATTGATTTTGTTTTTCTCTCAATAAACCAACTGTGGTTAATTAATTGACTTTATCACTGGGGAGTGGGACGCAGCCCAGTGGTAAAGCACTCGCTCGATGTGCCATCGATTTGGGATCAATCCCCGTCGGTGGACCCATTGAGCTATTTCTTTCTCCAGCCAGTGCACCACGACTGGTATATCAAAGGCCGTGGTATGTGTTATCCTGTCTATGGGATGGTGTGTATAAAAGATCCCTTGCTGCTAATCAAAAAGAGTAGCCCATGAAGTGGCGACAGCAGGTTTACTCTCTCAATATGTGTGGTCCTTAACCATATGTCCGACGCCATATAAGTGTAAATAAAATGTGTTGAGTGCGTCGTTAAATAAAACATTTCCTTCCTCATCACTGTGTGACCTACTGTACCTTCTTATTTCATCCTCTGTGTCCTCACCACTGTCTGTCTCACCTCCATAACTAGCTGAGTCACAAAAGAAAGTAAAGTCAGGATTAAACTAAACTGGTCAACAAAAGAAATGCAAATATGCTATTCAAAACAAAAACATTTAAAATTATTTTTAAACAGTAAAATTACTTTGGTAAATAGATTGAAAATGGAGAATGTACTTAATTCCGGAGGTGTGTAACTTTTCTGTTTTGCATAAAATGACACTGATTTATTAATCATCAGCTACTGGATGTCAAACATTTGGTAATTTTTGACATATAGTCTTAGAAGATATCAGCTACATTTTTACATTATTAGCAAGGGATCTTTATATGCACTTACCCACAGACAAGATAGCATAAAGAGAGACAGACAGAAAGAGAGAGAGAGAGAGAGAGAGAGAGAGAGAGAGAGAGAGAGAGAGAGAGAGAGAGAAAAGTGAAAAAAGATATACAGAGAGAGATACAGAGAGAGAGAGAGAGAGAGAGAGAGAGAGAGAGAGAGAGAGAGAGAGAGAGAGAGAGAGAGAACAAAAGAGATATACACAGAGAGACAGAGACAGAGATACAGAGAGAAAGTTTGAGTGATAGACATAAAGAGAGACAGACAGAAATAGAGGGAGACAGAGAGAGAGAGAGAGAGAGAGAAAAGAGAGAGAAAAAAGAGAAAAAAAGAGATATACAGAGAGAGACAGACAGAGAGAGACAGAGAGAGAGAGAGAGAGAGAGAGAGAGAGAGAGAGAGAGACAGAAAAGAGAGAGAGAGAAAAAAAAGGAGAGTTATACACAGAGAGAAAGAGACAAGAGACAGTCACAAAGAGAGAGATTGCTACCATTATAAGCTGTTCCTGATTAATAGTTTATTAACGACTAAAATTACACACCAAATACATTTTTTAAATGACTAAAATTACATATTGAATACACATTTTTTAAAAGAATAACAGTGTATCTATATTCAATTTGTAGACCCAATTCATATTTTCTAATTCACTAACCTTTTGAAGTCTGCGTCTTTAGTTTGCTGGCCGATCCTTTTGATGACGTCGAATCTATCAAGGAGATGAAGAGAGTGATAAATAATCTGCCATATAATTACACGTTTCCAAGAGCATGTAGAATACTAAATAATCTGCCATGTAATGACACGTTTCTGACAGCATCTTTAATCTGATAGCTGATGACACGTTTCTGACAGCATCTTTAATCTGATAGCTGATGAACAGGGTAGGCAGGCAAAGAAATAACTCACTCAACATTAATGGGGGAAAAAACCTATTTATGTGTATGTTAAAGTATGTTTTTATTTAACGACATAACTAGAATACATTGATTTATTAATCATTGGCTATTGGATGTCAAACATTTGGTAAGTTCGACATTTAGTCTTAGACTTCAAGTTTGATTTGTTTAACGACACCACTAGAGCACAATGATTTATTTTGACATTTAGTTTTTGATTTCAAGTTTGTTTTGTTTAACAACACCACTAGAGCACACTGATTTATTAATCATTGGCTATTGGATGTCAAACATTTGGTAATTTTGACATTTAGTTTTAGACATCAAGTTTGTTTTGTTTAACGACACCACTAGAGCACAATGATTTATTAATCATTGGCTATTGGATGTCAAACATTTGGTAATTTTGACATTTAGTTTTAGATTTCAAGTTTGTTTTGTTTAACGACACCACTAGAGCACAATGATTTATTAATCATTGGCTATTGGATGTCAAACATTTGGTAATTTTGACATTTAGTTTTAGATTTCAAGTTTGTTTTGTTTAACGACACCACTAGAGCACAATGATTTATTAATCATTGGCTATTGGATGTCAAACATTTGGTAATTTTGACATTTAGTCTTAGATTTCAAGTTAGATTTCTGACTACTGCAGGCAAGATATCTCGCCCGACATCACGCAAGTCAACATACTGTACACTGTATACATTCATATTTAATATTTCACGCCGTTTTGCACATGGCACTAACAGGAAATAATAATAGAACAACAGGAAATGCATTAATTGAGAATATCGTAGTTTTAGTTTTTAATTTTTCAATAGAAAATACCTGGGAATTTTTAGTTAAAATTTTGGGGTTTTTTGCAATTATTTTTGTAGACAACAATGGCGGAACATTGCGGTCATGATCATTCTGAGGGATCGATAGCTGATTGTGACACCTAATTTGATAATAAATTTGATTGTTTTACCAATAACAAAAATCATCAAATATTGGGATATGAATCGTGGTGTGTTTTTTCAAAAAGAATTCTGATCAGAAAAACAGTTATTGGGAAATGAAATTAATACTGGACATTTGGCCACAAATGTCTGTACCTTTTTTTATTTTTTGCCTAATTTTGATCAACACTAACTGATCTGAAATGCAACAACAACAACAAAAAAAACCCACCAAAATAATACTTACCGAGACATATGAACTTTATTTTATGTATTTATAAAACATTTAAGTAAATATATGTGAGTAAAAATTATAAACTTGGTTTTTGTCAAAAATTAATCTAGTATTCTAAAGGTTAAACAAAAATATAAATTCTTAAATAAATATTTTGTAAAAGAGGAATGTCAGTGACATAGTTATATATTGTGGGTTTGGAGTGGACATTTTTAAAAACACTCTCTAACTAACTGAATAATTTCTATAAATTTACAAACCTGCTCGCTTCACTGGCTTCTGACTAACGGGTGTTACTGGAGCCTCGTCTTCTGAACTTTCACTGGGTGAGTCGGCGTCGCCAAGACGATACCTAGACAACAGAAACAAGGACAGATACGAATAATTTGTGTTGCCAAGAGGATACCTGGACAACAAAAACAAGGACAAAGATGAATAATTTGTGATGCCAAGACGATACCTAGACAACAGAAACAAGGACAGATATGAATACTTTGTGTTGCCAAGACGATACCTAGACAACAGAAACAAGGACACAGACATATAATTTGTGTTGCCAAGACGATACCTAGACAACAGAAACAAGGACAGAGACGAATAATTTGTGTTGCCAAGACGATACCTAGACAACAGAAACAAGGACAGAAACGAAAAAAAGAAAAAAGAAGTGTCTTATTTAACAACGCACTCAACACATTTTATTTACAGTTATATGGTGTCAGACATATGGTTAAGGACCACACAGATTTTGAGAGGAAACCCGCTGTCGCCACTACACGGGCTACTCTTCCGATTGGCAGCAAGGGATCTTTTATTTGCGCTTCCCACAGGCAGGATAGCACAAACCATGGCCTTTGTTGAACCAGTTATGGATCACTGGTCGGTGCAAGTGGTTTACACCTACCCATTGAGCCTTGCGGACTTAAGGTTGGCAGTACGTTGGACTTAAGGCTGGCAGTACGTTGGACTTAAGGCTGGCAGTACATTGGACTTAAGGCTGGCAGTACATTGGACTTAAGGCTGGCAGTACATTGGACTTAAGGCTGGTAGTACATTGGACTTAAGGCTGGTAGTACATTGGACTTAAGGCTGGCAGTACATTGGACTTAAAGGTGGTAGTACATTGGACTTAAGGCAGGCAGTACATTGGACTTAAAGGTGGTAGTACATTGGACTTAAGGCTGGCAGTACATTGGACTTAAAGCTGGCAGTACATTGGACTTAAGGCTGGCAGTACATTGGACTTAAGGCTGGCAGTACATTGGACTTAAAGGTGGTAGTACATTGGACTTAAGGCAGGCAGTACATTGGACTTAAAGCTGGTAGTACATTGGACTTAAGGCTGGCAGTACATTGGACTTAAGGCAGGCAGTACATTGGACTTAAAGCTGGCAGTACATTGGACTTAAGGCAGGCAGTACATTGGACTTAAAGCTGGTAGTACATTGGACTTAAAGCTGGCAGTACATTGGACTTAAGGCAGGCAGTACATTGGACTTAAAGCTGGCAGTACATTGGACTTAAGGCAGGCAGTACATTGGACTTAAAGCTGGTAGTACATTGGACTTAAGGCTGGCAGTACATTGGACTTAAGGCTGGCAGTACATTGGACTTAAAGCTGGCAGGTACTGGATTTGTATCCAGGTATCAGCTCCCACCCAAAGCAAGCTTTAACGACTTAATGGGAAGATGTAAGATAGCATAGTTTGTTTTTGTTTTACGACAAAACTAGAATTAATTAATTAATCAACAGCTATTGGATGTCAACATTTGATTATTCTGACATATAGTCTTAGAGAGGAAACCTGCTACATTTTTCCACTAGCAACAAGGGATGTTTTATGTGCACTTTCCCAGATAGAAAAGCACACACCACAGCATTTGACTAGTTGCGGTGCACTGATTGTAACACTGGACTTAAGGCTGGCAGGTACGGTCTTTGTATTCAGGTATCAGCTCCCACCCAAAGCAAGTGTTAACAACTTAATGGGTAGATGTAAAATATAAAAAATTGTTTTGTTTAACGACAACACTAGAGCACATTGATTTATTAATCATTGATGGATAGATGGATGGATGGATGGATGGATGGATGAATGAATGAATGGCTGGTAAGACTGACTGATAGATTGATAGATGGATGAATGGACAGATCATGATGGATGGATGGATGGATGATTGGATGGATGATTGGATGGATGGATGATTGGATGGATGGATGGATGGATGGATGGATGGATAGATGGATGGATGGATGGATGTAATAAGATGGCTGGATGGGTGGATGGGTGGATGGCAAGATTAATGGATGGATGAATGGATGGATGATGATGGATGGTAATACTGACTGACTGATTGATGTATAGATGGATGAATGACGGGAAGGATGGATGGACTTAGAAAGTGATAATCAAATATTACACACACTGTAAGGATAGATAAATAAATGGATGGATGGATAGATGAAAGAATGGATGGATGAATGAATTGGTAGATGGATAAACAGATCATTGGATGGATGATTAAATTATTATTAAATGAATGGATAGATTAAAAACAATTTCTAATTAAGGAAAATAATGTGCAGTAATGCATAAAAAGTAGGTCACGGTGACCTAGTTATGGTACACAAAAACACCACCATCCCAAGTCGTACTAGCATACAAGGTTAGATGATCCTACATAATTGATAAGAAAGATGATATACTGGAACAAGAGCGGTGTGCAGGTGCAGAATAGCTCATTGTGAGCTCCTGGCCTCTGACAAAAACATCTGAAAACTGCTGTAGGTAGCAAATCGTTAAGCCTCATCAGTACATCAGTGCTAATGCAGACCCCAGTGGTATAGGGTTTTTTTTTAACGATATTTTCTAATCAAGTCAATTATTGTTTCCTCTCATTGTATGTAGTTGTTACATCCGCACATGACATCAGCAGGACCAAAGATTATTGGATTCTGTACAGTCATAGGATCTGTAGATATACAATTTTCAATTGGGCTATAGTATTTTGCGGTGTGGTTGGACCCCAGCAGTCAATGAAGGAAAAACATGTAATTATGACTATAATAATGTCACTCAATTAAAATATTTGTATAACAGAATGTCATTATTTCTCTTTTGTTGTATTGTTATCCTATTTTTACTGGCCTCACTGGTGTCGTGGTTAGGCCATCGGTCTACAGGCTGGTAGGTACTGGGTTCGGATCCCAGTCAAGGCATGGGATTTTTAATCCAGATACCGACTCCAAACCCTGAGTGAGTGCTCCGCAAGGCTCAGGGTAGGTGTAATAGCCGATGATAAGATAAAAAAAATCAATGTGCTCTAGTGGCGTCATTAAATAAAACAAACTTTACTTTTTGTTATCCTATTAGGGTTAAAGGCATATTGTCACAGACCACTGACCTATTTAATGGTTTAACGAAGTATTACCTGAACAAAAATAATTAGATTTGTTCCTAAATGTACTTTATTCAACCATCTTCATAACCACCATACTCCATTTATTAATGACATTTTGTGATAAATAATTGAATTATAGCAATAGTCCATAATTCAAAAACTATAATTGCCGAGAGGGATGACGTGTATTTCACTCCATCGTGGTTCAGTTACGGTGATGCGATACCTAGATTTGCCTCTGGCAAAAACATTTGAAAACTGCTGTAGGTAGCAAATCGTTAAGCCTCATCAGTACATCATTGCTAATGCAGACCCGAGGGGTATAGGGGTTTTTTTTACGATATTTTCTAATCAAGTCAATTATTGTTTCCTCTCATTTTATGTAGTTGTCACATCCGCACATGACATCACCAGGACCAAAGATTATTGGATTCCGTACAGTCATAGGATCTGTATATATACAATTTTCATATAGTATTTAGTAGCAAGGGATCTTTTATATGCACCATCCCACACAAAGGATAGCACATACCACAGCCTTTGATATACCAGTTGTGGTGCACTGGCTGGAACAAGAATCATATGAGGGAGTGATAAAAATCATATCAATGTAAGTATTACAAATAGAATTCAGAAAGGGCTGAACTAGTGGTGGGGGCCAGGTGAACCCCAGATATATGATTTAATCAATTCTGGACCTCCGTTTTATGAAGTGATCTTAGCACAGGTGTTCAGGACAGTACTTATATTTTTCATGCTTATATTCAATTAAGGTTCAGGCACGCTGTCCTGGGCACACACCTCAGTTAACTGGGCTGTCTGTCCAGGACAGAGAGTTAGTTGTTAGTCATTATTGAGAGAGAATAGGGTGTAGTGGTCTTACACCTACCCACTGAGTCATTAAAACTCGCTTTGGGTGGGAGCCGGTACCGGGCTGCGAACCCAGTACCTACCAGTCTTATGTTTGATAGCTTAACCACTACAGCACTGAGTTTGTACTGATGAGGAAAAAGTATGAGCCCTGTTTTATTGTGACCCTCAGCTTACGGAATGGGCTCGTTGCCATCTAATCTAACAAACTTAACAAGTGCCACTAACTTTCTCCATGGCAACAGTCTCTTGTGTTTGAAGGAGTCGGTGATCCAGTCTTTCTTGACGATAATTCCCTTTCCCTGAACCTGATTGTATTTCGGTGTGTTGGCAAACGCACATCTGAAACAGGAAAATAAAACACTTATTTTTTTTAAAGGGACATTCCTGAGTTTGAGGCAATGTTTTAAGATGTTATCGACTAATAAAATAGTTCTTCGATTAAACTTACATATTAAATATATTTTCTTGTTTAGAATATTAGTGGCTGAATATTAAACGTGTTTCTGATCGTTCTAATATTTGTACTAGGTTAAATTTCATTTTATTTGCTAAAAAATATTTTTTTGTACGTACGAACTTATTTGATGACAAATCAAAGTCCAGTTTGGGCTTCTTACAAATATTAAGACGATCAGAAACACATTGAATATACAGACACTGATATTCTAAACAAGAAAATCTATTTAATATGTAAGCTCAATTGTAGAAATATTTTTTCCTTCGGAAACATCTGACAATGCAGCGAACTCATGAATGTCCCTTTAACAAGAACGTTTCTGTACATTATAAACCATAAACAAGGAAAAGAAATCCAGGCAGAACTTACGACGGGTAATAATCATCACGTGTTATTTTTCAATGTGTGTATAGTTTGTTTGTTTTGTTTAACGACACCACTAGAGCACATTGATTGATTAATCATCGGCTATTGGATGTCAAACATATGGTAATTTTGACAGTCAGAGATGAAACCCGCTACGTTTTTCCATTAGTAACAAGGGATCTTTTATATGCACCATCCTACAGGCAGGATAGCACATACCATGGCCTTTGATATACCAGTCGTTGTGCACTGGCTAGAGCGAGAAATTGTGTGTAAAGATCAAGGTTAACTATGGTTTATATCTGTCTTAGTGTTTAACCATGTCTGATGTCATATAACCACCGATAACATGTGATGAGTGCATTGTTAAATAAATTCTTTCTTTCTTTCTATCTTACTGTCTACTTCGTATTCTTAATAACCAGTTAACAGTGTTAGTCTTACTTTTGTTTTTACTAAGTACTGCAAAGCATCATACAAAATATACTGATGGAAACAAGTAAGGGAACACATCGAATTGTAGACCAAATTTAATTCACAACTAGCGTAGTAATGTCTGTATTTCATACCAAGTTGTAATGTGGGATTGAACAGACCTTTCCCCAGGATATTTTTTAAAAAGCTTACATTTTCAGTGCTTGGTTGTCTATGACAAATAGTAATCGACTGTTGTTAAAGGAAAGGGTGCCGAGGGCCTTGCACCTAATTAGGTATGAAGGACATGTTTCACCTGTTAGAAGTGTGAATACCTGTGTACGGTGAAGTTTTAAAAGTTGTTACAGCCAACAGTTGATTTTTACATGTAGCCAAGTAAAGTGTAGTGGCAATTGATTTAAGGCCCTTACATGATGCCAAAGCACTTACTTACACACCTGAGGCATAGTGGCCCCCTATGCCATATGCGTCTGGGGAAACCCCTGATTGAACGTCTGTAGTGTTGACTGTGCTGCCCATATGTTCCCAGTCAACTTCTGACAATATATATTGATTTTTGATGCCGTCATTATTTCTTGTTGACCGGCCTCGGTGGCGTCGTGGCAGGCCATCGGTCTACAGGCTGGAAGGTACTGGGTTCGGATCCCAGTCGAGGCATGGGATTTTTAATCGAGATACCGACTCCAAACCCTGAGTGAGTGCTCCGCAAGGCTCAATGGGTAGGTGTAAACCACTTGCACCGACCAGTGATCCATAACTGGTTCAACAAAGGCCATGGTTTGTGCTATCCTGCCTGTGGGAAGCGCAAATAAAAGATCCCTTGCTGCCTGTCGTAAAAAGAGTAGCCTATGTGGCGACAGCGGGTTTCCTCTAAAAACAGTGTCAGAATGACCATATGTTTGACGTCCAATAGCCGATGATAAGATAAAAAAATCAATGTGCTCTAGCGGCGTCGTTAAATAAAACAAACTTTACGTTTTTTTATTTCTTGTTGCTATCTGTGTGATCCTTTATTGCTTTCCATCAGTATACATACACTAAATGGTTTTGTTGCAACTATAAATAATTAAATTTCCCTTACATTCATTACAATTTAACATCATCCCATTGGTCCAGCCATAGCAACAGGAATTTGTTAATTTCTCGATGAATGTAAAAATTACGTCATCAGGGAACGTCATACCTGATGACATCATTTCATAGTGGTAATTTGTCTTACTGAGTGTTACTGTTTTAACCAAACAAATAATTCAAAATAAAATATTAACTTTTAAAGGGACATACCCTAGTTTCTAAACACTACAGCATATTTTTCACTATTAGAGCCGTTTATGATCACTGAAATCAAACATTACTTATAATTTATTGTTTAGATTATCTATTTCCGTACAACCGAAGTGTTTCTGGTTATTCTGGTGTTTCTAATATCACAAAATGCATTTCATATTTTTAAAAACGCACGTGCGTTTGAGAAATAACAGTATTGGAGTTGAGTTTTTAGTCTATTTTTAAGGGTATTTTACTGTTTCAATGTCACGGACTCTTGTTTCACTGTCTTGTAACGTTAATCCAAACCAAACTTAGTGTCCATTTTTATGAGTTGAAACTAGGGTCTGCTCCTTTAATGCTATTATTAGTAAGTATGTTTCAAATTAAAATATAAGTATTGTCTGTTATTTCTTTTACGTTCATCTGGGTATGAAAAAAATATATATTCATGCATAAACTTCTGTGAGAACGACTTCGCCTTAAATGAAGTATCTACTTCCTTAACTCACATGAGATGCGTACATCCACGCCCCCAGTCAGGTCGATATTTCGCCCCCATCTCAAGCGCTTTCTCCCGAATCTCTCCTCGATACGGATTTTGGAATCCGCTGATGACAAACACAACGTTCTCCATCAGTTTAGAGAATTCCTTCGATGGTGATGGTTTCGGCGGTTCGGCTGCGAAGAGAGCAAATAATGAAAAACTAAACTTGAAGTTGTTTAGGTCCCACCAAGTACAGAAATTGTAGATTTTTTCACTCTGTGATGAGTGTTTTACTTTGAATGTGTCTTATAATGTAATTTATATTGGTTTTCAGGGTCATTATCGTTTTTGAAGTAAAAACCACATTTAAAATCAAACTTGTCACAAAATAAAAATGGTGGACATAAATAAGTATATTTAAAACAATATACAGGGTTTCTGCCAGAGGGTAAAACGGGTATGGCCCCATAACCAAATGTTTTTGCAGATTTTATTATTTTCAGTTAACTTTTTGACAAAATTAATTACTCTTATCATTACTGTATGCTTTTCTTAACCCTAACCCTAAACTTAACCCATTTTCTTTCTGGGGGAGGCTCCCTCATACTGTATGCTTTTCTTAACCCTAACCCTAAACTTAACCCATTTTCTTTCTGGGGGGGGCCCCTCATACTGTATGCTGACTGTGGTTGCATTCGGTTCCACAGCGCCATACCCAAAAAAATAATTCTAGCAAAAACACTGACACATAAAATATATTTTTATGTTTTCAGGGTTTACAGTATATTTTTACCTCCCCTCCCCACAACCCAACACCATAATCCAAGATGGCTGCTAAATACCACAAGAATCATGAATTACTTCAAATGAAACTAAAATCATTAATTTCTTTACGTCAGTACACATTTATCATTATATTCAAAGCCCTAACCAGTTATTCATAACCAGTTATTCGTTACATATTTAAAATTATATTTAAAGCCATAACCAGTTATTCTTTACATATTTACAATTATATTTAAAGCCCTAACCAGTTATTCATAACCAGTTATTCGTTACATATTTAAAATTATATTTAAAGCCATAACCAGTTATTCTTTACATATTTACAATTATATTTAAAGCCATAACCAGTTATTCTTTACATAATTAAAATTATATTTAAAGCCATAACCAGTTATTCTTTACATATTTATCATTATATTTAAAGCCCATACCAGTTATTCTTTATGTAATTTAAAATTATATTTAAAGCCATAACCAGTTATTCTTTACATATTTACAATTATATTTAAAGCCATAACCAGTTATTCTTTACATAATTTAAAATTATATTTAAAGCCATAACCAGTTATTCTTTACATATTTCACATAATATTTAAACAAGAATTCTATAAGAATTAAATGTCTCGCTTACTATAAAATGTTTTCAGTGCAACTATAAACCAAGTTTCACTGACCTAGAACTTATAGTTTGTCACAAACTGACCTAAATGCAAAACTTTAACACTGAACTAATGCAAAAGTTGATGTCGTCAAAAAGACGAGACAAAAAGTAAAAAAAAACAAATTAAAGAGACAAAAACAATACGACTTGGAGCAATTACTTGTTTGTTGGTTTCAGAAATTAACTGTTATCAGGACTATCCAGAAATATCTACGTGTAACAAATTAAGACTGTACATTTAGTTTTCTTGAGTGGCGGTGGTGTTTCGTGACTGTGTCTGCTGGACGTTGTGGATGTCGAACTGATGCTGGTCGACTGTTTACGTAATGGCGTCTTCATGGCCGGGGCTGGCGCTTCTTCTTCGTCACTGCTCACATTGTGCTTACGTTTTGCCTGCAATATGCAAGTGTGTCAAAGCAAAGTTTGTTTTATTTAACGACGCCTCTAGAGCACATTGATTTTTATCTTATCATTGGCTATTGGACGTCAAACATATGGTCATTCTGACATATTTCTTTAGAGGAAACCTGCTGCTGCCACATAGGCTTCTCTTTCCGATAAGCAGCAAGGGGTCTTTTGTATGCACTTTCCCACAAACAGGGCAGTACATACCACGGACTTTGATGAACCAGTTGTGGACCAGTGGTTGGAACGGAAAATAGCCCAAATTGCAAATGGGTCTACTGAGAAGGATCGATCCGATGACCGACTGCTTCACAGGCGGACATGCTACTGCTTGAGCTACATCCCGCTCCCGCAAGTGTGTCTGTTAATTGGAATGTTGCATGTTACTATTGGTGTTTATGTGATCTGATTTCGAAGGAAGGAAGGAAATGTTTTATTTAACGACGTACTCAACACATTTCATTGACGGTTATATAGGGTCAGACATATGGTTAAGGACCACACAGATATTGAGAGGAAACCTGCCGTTGCCACTTCATGGGCTACTCTTTTCGATGTGCAGCAAGGGATCTTTTATATGCATCATCCCACAGTCAGGGTAGCACATACCAAGGCCTTTGATATGCCAGTTGTGGTGCACTGGCAGGAACGAGAAATAAGCCCAATGGGCGCACATAGAGTGAGTGCTTTACCACTGGGCTACGTCCCGCCCCCGATTTGATTTGGTGTTAAACACCTCACAGATCTAGAACAGGCATCAAAATAAGTCGAGACTGGTTGTATTAGCTGTAAGGAATCATTTACATGCACTTTTCCCACAGACAAGACAGCACATACCACAGCCTTTAATATACCAGTCATGGGACACTGGCTGGGTCAGAGGATACAACACAAATGAACAAGAGTACTGGTCAGGAGTTTGATGGAAAACCAAATCTGTATTAATTAATAAATTACGGGTATGATTCAGTTCTAATTATGTGAAATTTTTGCAGTTTGTTTTGGACCAACCACCATCCAAAGTTGTTCCTATGTGTGAGTTTTGATGGTCCTGTATGCATCTTTATTATCCATGTGGTTCAACATAAACGAGTTAATAATATTCATACGAAGCACATGTGTAATAACAAGTGTAATGACATAATTTTGGGAAGCGACGTCATAACATGACGATACTTCTCCAGTCCTAGCTCAGACTGTGCATTTGAAATATGACGTCATTTCGTCGTTTTCGCCAAACTGATCCAATTGATCACTGGAAAATCACACTAACAAGGACAGTCAAAACAAACGGTTACAAACAAAACACTCACTGGACTGGGTTTCGTCTCGGCAGAACGACTTGATGGTACCGATGGTTTCAACGTCACAGATGGTTTTGGAGTCGCTGGTTTGGAATCTTCGGCAAGCTTAGAGGCAGCCCTCACAGCAGCAGCACCTTAATTGTGAAACTTTGTAGAGATAAATTACAGATAAAACAAGCATTCCGAGAGGACTGCTAAAACATGTCCCTTACAAGGCACCCCCAAAAAGTATGTTCAAGGGCCATAACTGCTAAACATGGGTAAATTTGAGTTTTGACAGAGTTATGGCCCTTGAATAAATTACCATGAAAATCAAAATACTGTCAAAAATGGGTAAATCACATTAAAAAGTCAAACTTGATCTGTAGCTGTACATGATAAACCTATACATAAAATTTCTGCTCAAGATCTTAAGGCACTGTAAAAAAAAAACCAACAAAGAACGGACAACTATGTAGGATAGATGAATGGACAGAAGATGAAAAAAACCCTGATAGACTCAATGGCAGATCCAACAAAGCGGAGATAGGGAACCATTCCCTCACCCTGAAAAAACAACCTATAGTTCACTCTGATAGACTCAATGGCAGATCCAACAAAGCGGAGATAGGGAACCATTCCCTCACCCTGAAAAAACAACCTATAGTTCACTCTGATAGACTCAATGGCAGATCCAACAAAGCGGAGATAGGGAACCATTCCCTCACCTTGAAAAAACAACCTATAGTTCACTCTGATAGACTCAATGGCAGATCCAACAAAGCGGAGATGGGGAACCATTCCCTCACCCTGAAAAAACAACCTATAGTTCACTCTGATAGACTCAATGGCAGATCCAACAAAGCGGAGATGGGGAACCATTCCCTCACCCTGAAAAAACAACCTATAGTTCACTCTGATAGACTCAATGGCAGATCCAACAAAGCGGAGATGGGGAACCAGTCCCTCACCATGAAAAAAAACCCTATAGTTCACTCTGATAAGACTCAATGGCAGATCGAACAAAGCAGAGATGGGGAACCAGTCCCTCACCCTAAAAAAACCCATGCATTATGAGAAAGAAAGAAATGTTTTATTTAACAATGCACTCAGCACATTTTATTTACGGTTATATGGTGTCAGACATATGGTTAAGGACCACACAGATTTTGAGAGGAAATCCACTGTCGCCACTACATGGGCTACTCTTTCCGATTAGCAGCAAGGGATCTTTTATTTGCACTTCCCACAGGCAGGATAGCACAAACCATGGCCTTTGTTGAACCAGTTATGAATCACTGGTCGGTTTAAGTGGTTTACACCTACCCATTGAGCCTTGCGGAACACTCACTCAGGGTTTGGAGTCGGTATCTGGATTAAAAATCCCATGCCTCGACTGGGATCCGAACCCAGTACCTACCAGCCTGCAAACCGATGCATTATGAGAGTAGTCCTAAAGCAATACACGTACCCTACCAAACCCAACACTTTTTCATATCTCCCAGGGCTTCTAGATTATGGCTAGTGATATTTAATGTTGGGCTAGTAAATAACTACTACTGCCATGCCCAACGGCTAGTGAACAAAAAAGGTCAAATGCTGCAGTTAAGTCTATTTTGTAAATATGAATATCCTGCCCCTACCTCAACCCCGCAATGTTAGTGTTTTTAAGGTCTATCTCCATCTTTAGGTGATATATCTGATTATTACTATTATTTAGTAAAATTGCATTAACTTAAAGTAAAGTAGGGCTAGTGAATTTTTAATCATGGCTAGTACATTTTTTAAATCACTGATCCGATGGCTAGTGGATTTTATAATAATTCTAGAAGCTCTGTATCTCCTTAATTACACTTTGTAAAAAATGGGTAAATCACAATCAAAGATAAGCTTGATCAGTAACAGTACATGATAAAGAAATAACCAAAATTTCATCTCAATATCTTCAGGCATTGCAAAACAAAAGTCCGAAAAACTAATTTTCACATCTCCTAAGTTCAAGGGCCATAACTCCATCAAAGATGGGTAATATGCAATGAAAGTCAAACATGATCTGTAACAATACATTATAAAGTTATACACAAAATTTCAGCTCAATCTCAAGGCCTTCTAAAACAAAAATACGGAATTTATTTTTTTCACATATCTTAAGTACAAGGGCCATAACTCCATAAAAAAATGGGAAAATCGCCATGAAAGTCAAACTGTAACAGTACATTATAAAGCTATATACAAATTTTCAGCTCAATATCTCAAGGCCTTCTGAAAAAAACATCCAGAAACTATATGTGGAACAGATGGACAGACAGAAAGACACAGACAGACAGAAAGACGGACGGAGATGAAACCTATAGTCTCCTCCGGTTGGACCGGTAGGGGACTAATTAAAGTGCCCCCTTTTTTTCATAATGTGTCTACAATTTTTATTGAAGTACCCTTTTCAAGGAATTGGTCAATATGCCCTTTTGTCCTTAGTCCCCTCTCTAAAATATTTCCTGGGTCTTCCCTTGAGACACAGACATGGAAAGGCTACACAAAGCTAGTTTGTTTTAACGATACGACTAGTGTTCATTGATTAATTAACTATGGACTATTTGATATCAAATATTTGTAATGGGACAGATTTGTAACAAAAAATGGCTGAGATGTTTACTTCTGGCAGAAAGCATATAACTTTCATATAAGCAAAACATTTCGCCAATTGTCTATTAAAATGAACAAAACGTTAATTATTACATGAAAATATTTCACTGAATTAAAATAAAATTTGCCAATTGTTTTTTAAAATCGAAGTTGTCGAATTTGGCAAGTGCCAGAGCTAGTCCCGAGTTTAAGACATGCTGATTAAAAACTTGCTAATTCTGACATGCGGTCTTCAGATGAAATCTGTTACATTTTGGCATTAGACGAAAAGGATTTTTTAATAAGCACTTTCGAACAGACAGGACAGCATATACCATGGTATTTGAAATACCAATCATAGGGCCAAAACAAAAACCTAATCAGAGAATGCGTCCACCAAGAAGATTCACTCCTTTCACTGGTGACATCAACTGGCTATTGATTACCGTATATCTTCGCCTATAAGTCGAATTTTTTTCACCCAAAAATTATTTTATAACTTGGGGGGTCGACTTATAAGAGGGTAAAAAAAATTCAAAAAAAAATATTACTGTTTTGGGGATTATTTTACAAGTTTTATTGTTGAAGTATGCCATGTATTTATACTCAAATATGTTAATTTGACACATTTATTTTTTATAACCTATTTTTTTTGGCATCAGAACGGTTTTGGTTATGCGAAAAGGCGTACGATCTCACTCACATGCCAAGACAACAGTCCACATAGTTAAATTAACAGTCATCACTAATAGTAAAAATGTAAACAATACTAACTACCTGTTGCCTGAGTTTATTTTGAAATCTGGTCACTGGCATTAATGGTTGTTCAAACAATGTTTTGGCGGTGATTAACTTCATGAATATTACTGAGCTTTCCCTTAAAATAGACTGATCTCTGCAGTTCACTATCTAGAGCAATAGGGACACACATCATTTGGTACAAAAACCAGTGTACTTTCCAGAGTTATCCTCCTTACATGTATTAATATGGCGGCAAAACGTGATACTTTCAGTTTTATCGTAGTGATCTGTTGTCAGGGTTTATAAATAAAGTTGTTGTCTGTGCACAAAACCATCTGTACAGTACTATACAGTAACAGTCAAACAGCTTTCACTCTCTACTAAGGGAATATTTCGTTTTGATGCTATGTAATAATGATAGTTTGATTGGAATAGTCTGATTATATTGCGATGTACAAAACGTGAAAACCGAAGTTTGTAAAATAATTTTCTTTTGTTCAAATATTATTGTTCTCATGTGCTGAAAATAAGAAATATTTCAATATTTATAAGTAGTTTTTCATGGGTCGACTTATAAACGGGTCAATAAAAAAATACGTTTTCAGGGCTTGAAATTAGGGACTCGACTTATAGCCGAGATCGACTTACAGGCGAAGATATACGGTAATTCATTGTGCTCTAGTGGTGTCATTAAAAAAAAAAAAAAACCCATTTCACTGAAGCACTTCAGATGAGCATTGCAACCAACTCCTGTAGATCCCAGCCATCTACACCCGTAATTTAGAAATGTTCTGTGACATAATTAAACCCACATTCCTTTCTTTCTTTCATGTTTTACCTTTCAGCGGCGTTGGTTCCGTCTTCTCTTTACGGTGAGCAAACAGAGTCCCGACTGGGATATCATCTCCTGATTCAGACTTCAGACGGAAAGCTCCTAGCGTCTGCTGTCCAGCCGGTTTTGTCTGGAAAACAATTTAATACTTCTTATATACTGTCAAAGCTTGAAATTCGCGACAGCAATGAGCAGCATTGACACAAAAAACTGTAACAAAATTGATTTGTGACGTTATTTTTGTCTTTACTGGGCATTTACTTTCTTATTAACTGTACTAAATTACCACTGCAAGATGATCTGAATTTCTAAATTTCAAACGTAAAAATCTGTCTCCCACAGCAATTTTGTAAAGAATTGTCATGGGTGAAATGGCCCACCGACAGCAATTTTGTAAAGAATCGTCATGGGTGAAATGGCCCACCGACAGCAATTTTGAGTCTGCCTATGGCAATTATTTTTTAATTAACATTTGCAGCAAATAAATATGACTGAAAGGTTATTTTGCTGTATGTAGACATATTTCAAATGCATAAATGTTTAATACTGGCAGATAATATACACCAGGTGTATACATTTTGTCATTGTTGAGGAGTTTTACCGACAGCACTTTTGTGCTGTTGGTGATCATTTCTACCTACAGCAATTTAGGAACAAATCTGGTTCAATGGGAAATAGGAACAAATCTGGTTCAATTGGAAATAGGAACAAATCTGGTTCAATGGGAAATAGGAACAAATCTGGTTCAATTGGAAATAGGAACAAATCTGGTTCAATGGGAAATAGGAACAAATCTGGTTCATTGGGAAATAGGAACAAATCTGGTTCAATGGGAAATAGGAACAAATCTGGTTCAATTGGAAATAGGAACAAATCTGGTTCAATGGGAAATAGGAACAAATCTGGTTCAATGGGAAATAGGAACAAATCTGGTTCAATGGGAAATAGGAACAAATCTGGTTCAATTGGAAATCGGAACAAATCTGGTTCATTGGGAAACAGGAACAAATCTGGTTCAATTGGAAATAGGTACAAATCTGGTTCATTGGAAAGAGGAACAAATCTGGTTCATTGGGAAAGAGGAACAAATCTGGTTCATTGGGAAAGAGGAACAAATCTGGTTCATTGGAATTATAGGTTGCATAGTACCAAAGAAGAGAGTACCGTGTCGAGGTTCGACGTGCACCGTCAAATATTTACGGAGTAAAAGCAGCTGTGGGTGTGATTGGTAGTAATATGTGACATTGATTATTTGTGCAAATACTATTATCCATTGACAATAAATAAATACACTTTTATTTGTCATACAGTTGTTATGCAGTATATACCAGAGGTTGAAACTAATGCGGGGTACCCCCAAAAATGGAACTGCAATTTTCAGCAAAAATGACGGTTGCTATTAAAAACATAAATTAAATCTCTTAAATGATACGTGACCCCCCATTTTCTTGCAGCTAGATTAGATGTGAGGTGCCACACTTTCTATTGCTGTACTTCCTGGGTGTGTTGAAACGCTGCTTATATCAGTTTTATTAGTAAACGTTAACATTATCGGCAATAGGAATTGATTTGGTCTAATGGAACCTATAAAGAGTAGCTAAACTACTTCATTATGGCAGAGAACTATTTCTCCTTCAGTCTACAGAAATACAACACCAGTTACCTCCCCTTCCTTGCCGTCAGATGGAGAATGGAACTTGATGAAAGATAGACCAAACTGTGATGTCTGAAAAATACACAAATAAAAGTAAACACAAAAAAGAGAGTCCAAATCATATTTCAGCCAGTGTTCTGCATATTTATGTCAACAACTAGTGTCTACCCATTATAAAATCAGTTTAACCGTTATTGATTTATAAAATGACAAGTTTTCAAAGTCACTGCAGTTTATATTTATTTATACCAGCTAGAAATCATGTTGCTGTAATTAATGTCTTGCTAAAAAATTTAATTTATTAATTTTCAGAAATAGTTGAGTAGTTGAGGTGTCTCAAAAGAGATCGGAAGTTTAAAATTGTTTCAACACTAACAAGCTGAATAGACACAAAATATTTATTGCTTCTCTTTTCTTTTTTTGGAAAGATTTCCGACTGTTACTTCCCATTATATTGATACATATGTATAACACTAACCTTAAAAATAACACTAACAATACATGTGTGTGTGTGTGTGTGTGTGTAACGGTCAGATATTTTACCATGTGGTAGCTGTTTACACAATTGGGTATACAAACTGAAATTCAATTTGACATTCATTAAATATATTACATGTATATCGTAAATTCTCCAAAAATCTAATTTAACAACCACAAGTAAATGCCAAATTAATAAGCTGTAATTGCTTCTTTAAAACTTAAAATGACTTTGGCATCAGTATTTACCTTATTAAATTGTTGTGTACAAACAATTTTCACACGATCCCATTTCTCGCTGGCCACCATCTTCGATAGCTTGTCGGCACCAAAGATTCGAACCGAGTTCCTGTTTGTTCCATTTCGACTCTCTAATGGACTCATGAAGGATGATGCAACTAAAATTACCTGAAATTCAATATACAAATCTTTAGGCAGCAATACAGAGCAGAAAACAACAATAAAATCAATTGGGCAAAGTTTTAAGGGGGCAATATTTCAAGATCTTAGGTAACCCGAAGTCAGTTCCTGTGAGAAGACGTTTGATCTGTTTAACGATAACACTAGAGCACATTGTTTAATTAATCTTTGGCTATTGGATGTAAAACATTTGGTAATTCTGACATGTAGTCATCAGAGGAGGCTCTTGGATGGAGTTGGGGCCAGGTGACGAAGCTTGCAACGGACAAACAACATTGGCGTTCTTTGGTGTCAGCCTTATGTGTGACCGCACACGAAGAGGATTAAGTAAGTAAAGTAAGTAAATAGTCAACAGAGAAAACCTGCTACACTTTTTTTTAATGCAGACAATACCACGGCCTTTGATATACCAGTCGTGGTGTACTGGCTGGAATGAGAAATAACCCAATGGGCCCACAGACGGGGATCGATCCTAAACCGACTGACAGTCAGTTCCTGTGAGTGTCCCCTACATGCAGATAACTGATTGATCAGGTACATGTATTGTAATTAGTACAATTTAATCAGGTGTTTTTTTCTGAAGTTGGCCTCTATTAATTTCAGAATGCTTAATACTTCACATTGATAGAAATAAGCAGAATTTTTTATTAGTCCACTAGACAAGTACATCTAGAAATGTACTTATCCACCAATATTTTCACTTGTCCAAATAAATGGTTTGCCTCAATCAAGTATGATGAAAATGTTTTTGACTGCTCAAAATGAAACTGCAATGAATTTTTTTTACTTGTCCACAACAGTGCTAGTCCCGGCACTCGCCAAATTCGCCAATTGCAAATTTCAAAAACAATTGGCGAAATTTATTTTAATTTGGCAAAATAATTTCATATAATAATTATATTTTATTACAGAATAATTGGGTTTCTGCAATTTTTTAAGTTTTATAGATAATTTAGCGGAAATTTCTGTAGGCCCAGAGCTAGACCTATACAGGACACCTATTGAAATACAATTCGCTTGTCCAAGCACATTTTTACTTGTCAGGACAGACAGACAGTGTTTACTACAATTGCTGCTTCACCATGTGTCCAAATGATGATTCGCAAGAATTTTAAGTTGCATAACTAACATTTAACTTCCAACAAAAGATTGGTTTAACCTTCTGACTACTGCAGGCAAGATATCTCGCCCGATGTCATACTAGTTGACATATTGTACACTGTATACAGTGCATTCCCCAATTCATATTTCCCGCCGTTTTGCACACGACATTGACCGGAAAGACTCGTATAACAGAGAACAGAAGACAACTCAGCATCCTGTATCTTTAGTTTTTTGTTTTTGTTTTGAAAATAGCTTGTAATTTTGAGTTGAAAAAGAGGTTTTTGGCAAGAATTTTCACCTGACAACAATGGCGGCACGTCGCGGCTATTGTTTGGGATCGATAGCTGATTGTGACAGCTAATTTGATAATAAATTGATAAATTGATTGGGATATGAATCGTAGTTCGTTTGTTTAAAAACAACTCTGGTCAGAAGACCACTGCTATCGGGAATAATAGACATAAATACTGGACAGCTGGCCACAAATGCCCATAAGTAAATGCAACTTTTTCAATTTTGTGCGTCATTTTAATCAACATTAATTGATATAAAATATCATTAAAATTATAAAAACCCACGAAAATAATACTTACCAATTCAAATATGAACTTTATTTTATGTATTTATAAAACATTTAAGTGAATATATGTCAGTAAAAATTATAAACTTGTACCCACTCAACATGGTTTTTGTCAAAAATCAATCCAGTAGTCTAAAGGTTAATACTTGTCAACCTTTTCTGTTGGAGTTGTCAATCTTAACTGTGGGTGTGGCTAGAGTTGTCAATCAAAACCTCACCTGGTAATCTTGATCTCCGCTGGCTGTAGATTTACCAACAAGAACTTCGACAAATGCCGACCCTTCATTGCCGATATCAATTGCACTGATCTGACACGCCTTCTCAAACTGAAATCAAAGAATTCAGGGGTGCACAAATGGAAAATATTTAAGTAGCCCGCCGCACCAGAACCAACTAAACTTTATTAGTACGCCAGAATTTCTACTAGTCCGGCAGTCTATAGAACAACATATTATTAACAATATTATAACATACAGTGTCTTCACTTCAAATTTTATTAATAGAGAGATATATTGACAAAACATTATTGAGAACATTTGGCAAGTGATCAACATCACGTGGCAAACCAAATTAGAAAGACAGGTAGACCATCTGGCTGATAGTTGTATTTTTAAACTCGTCCGTCAGAATTTTTACTCACATTTGGCAAGTGAGTGAGCGAGTGCTTTCTGCAGTCCTGGTATTAAAATAATTTTTACATCAAAAAAAAAAAATATCGTAATTATTTTCAACTTAATAAAATAAAAGTACCTAGTTAATGGGTGTATAGTATGAATAATATACATTCAAAAATGGAATACTAATGTTTAAGGTTGAAGTTGCTAAAATAATTTTCTTTTGTTCAAATATTGTAAAACATTATACGTATGAGCCATTCAGGACTCGCATTTGCTGAAAATAAGAAATACTGTAATATTTACATGTAGCCTGTTTCTCATGGGTCAACTTTAAAATGGGTCAATAAAAAAAAAATCAATCAAGGCTTGAAATCACAGACTCAACTTGATTCTGAGATTGACTTATTTTGTATGTGAATATAGATCTATAAACAATCTAGGTTTTTTTTTTTTTCTAATAAATCTCTTACACTGACATTCACCTCTCCCTCCCAACAGACATGTCTGAACACTTGTGAAAATTAAAGTTTGTTTTGTTTAACGACACCACTAGAGTACATTGATTTATTAATCATTGGTTATATTGGATGTCACACGTGGTCATTTTTGACAGTTACAGAGAGGAAACCTGCTACATTTTTTCATTAGTAGCGAGGGATCTTTTATATGCACCATCCCACAGACAGGATAGCACATACCACAGCCTTTGATATACCAGTCGTGGTGCACTGGCTGGAATGAAAAATAGTCCAATTGGCCCACAGACGTGGGTCGATCCTACCGACCGCGCATCAAGCGAGCGCTTTACCACTGGGCTACATCCCGCAACTTGTGAAAATTATGATCACTGAATATGCTGAACAGTCCTGGGGCACTGGTTGGGAGGGAGAGGGAGGGAGCGGGAGAAAAGAATAATCACAAAATGAGTGCACTCAATGTGTTATGCAAGACTGTACCTGTACAATCACAAAATGAGTGCACTCAATGTGTTATGCGAGACTGTACCTGTACAATCACAATATGAGTGCACTCAATGTGTTACAAGAGACTGTACCTGTACAATCACAAAACGAGTACACTCAATGTGTTATGTAAGACTGTACCTGTACAATCACAATGTGTTCATTCAATGCGTTACGCAAGACTGTACCTGTACAGTCACAAAATGAGTGCACTCAATGTGTTACCTGTACAATCATAAAATGAGTGCACTCAATGTGTTACCTGTACAATCATAAAATGAGTGCACTCAATGTGTTACCTGTACAATCATAAAATGAATTCACTCAATGCGTTACGCGAGACTGTACCTGTACAATCACAAAATGAGTGCAATCAATGCTACGCGAGACTGTACCTGTACAATCACAAAATGAGTTCACTCAATGCGTTAGACTGTACCTGTACAATCACAAAATGAGTTCACTCAATGCGTTAGACTGTACCTGTACAATCACAAAATGAGTACACTCAATGTGTTATGCGAGACTGTACCTGTACAATCACAAAATGAGTGCACTCAATGTGTTATGCGAGACTGTACCTGTACAATCACAAAATGAGTTCACTCAATGCGTTAGACTGTACCTGTACAATCACAAAATGAGTGCACTCAATGTGTTATGCGAGACTGTACCTATACAATCACAAAATGAGTGCACTCAATGTGTTATGCGAGACTGTACCTGTACAATCACAAAATGAGTTCACTCAATGCGTTAAGCGAGACTGTACCTGTACAATCACAAAATGAGTACACTCAATGTGTTATGCGAGACTGTACCTGTACAATCACAAAATGAGTGCACTCAATTTGTTACGCGAGACTGTACCTGTACAATCACAAAATGAGTTCACTCAATACGTTACGTGAGACTGTACCTGTAGGACCACTGATATACTCTTCTCCCCCGGTGCTGCACACTTCCACTTGTAACTGCCTTCTGGTTTCTTCAGATTGTCAGCGGGATTATTCTGTCAAGAAATTAAAAGAAATCCGTATTAGCTACAAAGTAGGAAACACTGCCAGTGATTCCACAGGAAAGAAATTATTGGGTGTGGCACTGTGAAACTGAATAATTACAATGTGTGTGCCGAATGCAACCACAGTTGATAGGGGGTATGAGGGGTCTCCCACAGAAAGAAAATGGGTTAGGTTTAGGGATAGGGTTGAGCAAGTCATACAGTAATGTTAAGAGTCATTAATTTTGTTAAAAGGTCAACTTAAAAAAAAATTAATCTGCAAAACAAAAATTGGGTATGGTGCCATACCCATTTTACCCTCTGGCAGAAATCCTGACTGCTACATGCAGACATGTTTTTCAGCTTGCAAACTTGTAACGTCAGTAAGGTCTAATATCCCCCATCCCTCCACCCTTGTAAAACTTGGTCAAAGAAAGAGTCTTTTTTATTTAACGACATCTTTAACATATTTTTATCGATGGTTATATGGTAATAGCTGTATGCGTACATGTACGGTTAAAGACCCCAGACATAATGTCAAAAGGAAACCTATTCCAACCCATGCAATTAAGAAAATGTTCACAGCAAAAGATATGCCAATGAAAAAAACACCTGAATAGTCCAAGCCATATAAGTGCTGTGGAGAAGTGAAACCTCCAAGGCATTGCCGACTGCCGTGGGCAAATGCAGGGATTTCATTCAGGGGGCGGAAAAATATCCGCCCGGTGCCCCCTCCCCTAACCCTAATCCTAACTAAAAATAATAAAGGGGGGGGGGACCGGGCAGATATTATACCAAAATTATTTTGCCAAATTAAAATAAAATTTGCCAACTACAGTAAAACTCCTCTAAACCAAACACACTCGGGACCAAGTAAAAAGTCAAGTTTTATGAGGTATCCGGTTTACAGAAGTTCTCGTCTGTACAGATATTTAAAAAGGGGCCACGAAAAATGTTTGGTTTTGAGGGAATTCCGGTTTACAGAGGGTCCGGTTTTGAGAGGTTTCACTGTATAGCCAATTCACATTTGGCGAATTTGGCGACTGCCAGAGCTAGCCCTGTATATGCACCATCTCACAGATAGGATAGTACATATCATGGCCTTTGTTATGCCAGTTGTATAGCACTGGCTGGATTGAAAAATGTTATCCAATGATATATATATATATATATATATATATATATATATATATATATATATATATATATATATATATATATATGCTAAACAGTTTCGAGCTTGGAGCAAGGTATCTTTTATGTGCACTTTCCCACAGATAAGACATACCATGACCGTTGAAGTAAAAGTTGGGGGGCATTGGTTAATGTGGAACAAAAATGGGTCTGCCACGGTTTGATCTTGAGCAAAATCCATGCGGGTACCAGACATTTCGCCCCACAAAAGGGTTTAGACGAAAATGCATAATCAGCATCAAGGTTATGTAGCTGATTAACCAATGTTTTAAAATCAAATAAGGTGGAGGTTTATTTCATTTTATTTCTGATAGTTTGTAGATACTCATAACTCTTTTAACTCAAAATGATTTCTTTATTCTTAAAACAGATCCTATCTCTGGCAGGAATGGGTGTTTTAACAAATGTTGATGATGTGGTTTATATGTGTAAAAGTATTCTTTTTAATTTTAAGAAACATTATATATATGTATATATATTAATTAAACTGGTGATTATATCATCGGTGCCAAGACTGACTCATGATCCATCCAACTTGTGGAAAGACAACAATCCCTCCCCTCTAAGAAAAGAAACACACACACACGCACCACACACACACCACACACACGCACGCACGCACACACACCACACACACACTTTAACATGCCTCTAAAGAAACAATACAATAATTGTTTAAAAGTAATAAATAAATTGGGAGTTGGGGGCGAACTGACTAAAAGTTGGGGGCAAACTGACAAATAGTTGGGGGCGAATCGACCTGAGAGCCAACTGGTACATGGGGCAAACAGGTGAAACTGGGGGCGAACTGCCTTGGGGGCGAAACGTTATGGATTCATCCATGCACCTCAGTCCTTAGGTCAACTCGCTCCAAAACTAACTCACCCCAGTGTTTGGACAACTCACCCCAAACTTTACTGTCCGTAAATAATTGTGACAGGGTATCAGACGTTTCGCCCCCTAGCCAGTTCGCCCCCAGTTCTGTCCACCCCCAGTCAGTTCGCCCCCAAATAGGATGTCAGTTCACCCCCACGTGCATAACCAGTTCGCCCCTACAAAGGTACCAGTTCGCCCCAAGTCAGTTTGGGTTATATTGGTCATGGAACAGCCTGAGTGTAATAAAGTTCTGTTTTGATATATTCATATATGTTTGTTCTGTGTTGAATACGAATGCCAAGCTAGGCAGGTCAGGTCAGGTCATAGGGTTTTACGTGCACATTCAGAACAAGCTGTTGTAGCACACGCCTGTCATGACAGGCCAGGCTAGGCTGGTCGTACACGCTTTTATGGCCATTATCACACGTTAACCTGTTAACTATAATCAGTCAGTGTTTTTATGGTTACTAATTAGTGGCCAAAAGAACCCCCACAATAATCCCTCAATTAGAATAATGCTCACCAGAAGAGGCCATATCGAATTGCTGTTCAAAGCCACTTAGGTGTTAGCCGAAGATGCATAATCAGCATCAAGGTTATGTAGCTGATTAACCATTGTTTTATTTCTTTCTTCTTAAAACAGATCATATCTGGCAGGAATGGATGTTTTAATAAATGTTGATGATGTGGTTTGTGAATTTGTGAAAAAATATCGATGCTTATTCGGCACCCTACGTTTAATTACATCTGAAAAAAATATAACCCTGTATTACAATTCTCATGATTCATGATCAGTCCAAATTGTGGAAGGACAACAACCCCTCCACTCTAAGAAAAGAAACACACACAACACACACACACAAACACACTTTAACATCCTCTAAAGAAACAGTACAATAATTGTTTAAAAGTAACAAATAATTGGGGGCGAACTGACTAAAAGTTGGGGGCAAACTGACAAATATTTGGAGGCGAACAGGCAAACAGTTGGGGCGAATTATCTTGGGGGCGAACTGGTACATGGGGCGAACAGGTCAAACTGGGGGGCGAACTGACCGGGGGCGAACTGGCTGGGGGGCAAAACGTCATGGATTCATTGTGACAAAATTAAAAATGGATGTCTACAACTTTGGTGTCATTGTATTTATTAATATTACGATCACTTATTAAATGGTTTTATGTTGGGAGATCTTAATATCGGATAAATAATAATCTATTACAATGAACTTACAAGCCTATTTTAATGACATTTGTGAGTTTGTCTCTTATTAAGTTATTTCCTTAAAGGAATGATCAGGCCAACCTTTTTGACTCTGACTGGTGTGCATATTCAACAATATACTTTCAGAGTAGAATAATATGTTATATATTCACAATACCATCAAAACTGTTTGTCACTATGACTGTACATTCGAAAAAAATCATTATGCACAAAATCACAGAAATTAGGGTGAATTTGGATATTGACCTTGTGACCTTGAATTTTGACCTTTTACAATGAGAAACTCAGTGTTAGACACTCATATCAATTTATTTGTTACATGTAAGAACACTAGAATATACATTTTGACACACACACCCCTAAAAAATAAAAAATAAAATAATAAAAATAAATAAAATTGACATGTTTGCTATATTTACCCAAATAGTGCCCCCATACACTTGGCTCAAATCCACATCGATGTAATTACCTTTTATGAGGATGCTACACTAGTACATTTTCATTTTGGCTTGCTAAACTTATATATTTTTGGATAAACAGTAATTTCATGTTTTACATTATGGTCTCACTACACAGATGTCATCTGCCATTGAAACCCATGTTAAACTGCCCAACTTCAAGTGAAGATTTCCCATAGAACAGGTTCTCGTTGGCACTAACAACATACACCATTGCGAACATACATTATATAAGCATTTATTTTTACTCCAAAATTGAGAACATTTCCGTCTCAGTTTTTGGCTATATGACCGCATCTGGCTGTAGTACCGGTCCGAACAGGTGGTTCATTAACCGATTCACTCTGGCTGTCACTTGCGCTATATACCCATGTCCCAAAAGGTCGATGCACAATATTACAAAATAACAGGGGCAAAATACAGCCAGAAGGCTTACCATTAAACATACATACTGTTTTAATTCTTCACCATTTCCTAGAAGTGAATATGTGAACCATAACATGTGCCACAATTAGGAACTATAGTGGGCCGTGATGAATGAACTCTCACCCGGAAGTGATCTGTGTAGTGAGACCTAAGAAAATGGTAATGATATGAGTTGATTAAACAGTGTGAGGCGAGTTGACCAACCGCGCTGGGGGCGAGTTGGTTTTGGGGCGAGTTTGACCTACTCCCGCTCCACCGACTTAAGTAAATACTGCCCCAACTTTTATTTTAAAAAACACTATGTAGGCCTAATTTATTGACAAAATGCCAATGTCACGAATCGACCGAAAATTACTAGTGTTACTGTTAGCACGACTTTCGATTGATGGTGAATAATAACAATGTCTCGTTGAAGAATAATAAAATTGATTGCACCAATGTAACAAACCTTGTCTTCGCTACTGCAGGACACAACGTGTTGTATTTTTATTTCTGGCATTCTGACATCAGCAGTACTTAGGCACTTGACTATAAACAAACAAAACAATCATAAAAAACTAAATTAAAACTCCCGGACAAACACAAAAAAGCGGAAGTCTTCGTCGAGTGTTCCTCTTTTTGATTTCCTCCTTTTTAGTAAAAGCACACCCAAAATGCTATTTAACGTAGCAGACGAAACCAGAGCCTAGAATAATGGTCACTTAAATGCGCGTGAAAACCAAATATTGCTGTCTATGTAATGTGGATTCCAAATTATATAGCAAAAGGTTGAGCTCCATAGTCCAGTGGATAAGCTTCTGGATTTAAAGATAACGACCGTGGTTCAAATCCCGTCAAAACTGGCTCACATTTTCATTCATCTTTCAGATTCTCATCTATCACCAACTGTCTATTATTCTAATTATCTTAATATAAAAAACAAAATTCAATCTGTTTTGACTCCACTCTGTCTTCTTATCTGTCTCAGCCTTCTCCACGGGGGCAGTCTCTCTGTTCTTCCCTGCACCAGCCTGGGCACCCTCGTTCTCTGCCACTAATAAAGCTGATTTGACCCACGGCACTAACTAACGATCGCCGGTAGTAGAGGAGTGTAGTTGGTTGTTACAGGTGCCTTTCAACAATACCAGAAAGTAACGCTGAACACTCTCCGGTTTGGTCAGACTAAGCTTACACACACACACACACACACACACACACACACACACACACACAGAGCTAAAGTTGATTTGAAATGACAGGTGTATGGAACGGATGGCCACAAGAGACAACCACCTGTCGCAGTTGGATAAACAAGGACTGTGATGTGGACGTGGACAGTGAAAGAAGTTAAAAGATAGGAGATGTCAGGCTGGGAAATAATAAGATGGACTTCAACGGAGAGAAAAAAGGGGGTGGAGGGATTGTAGTGTTTCAGGGAATTAATGAACGTAAAACGTGTCCAAAGAGACGTGAAACCTGACATTAAAAATAATTGCTTTAAAGAAACTAAGAAACACACGAAAGTTACATCACTTAAAGTCAGTTACCGTTAAAATAAAGTTTAACCGTACACTACACTAAACAGAAATATAGACATTTATGTGAGAGGCAATAAGTTACATAACCATCTGAAATATGTGAAGATACGTTAATGTGCAGTAGCCTAATCATAAATATAGTACTACTTACCTGCCAACAGACACCACTTGAACACATTAATTTAAAAATCATCTGCTATTGGATGTCAAACATTTGGTAATTTTGATATAATGTCTTAGTGAGGAAACCCACTACATTTTTTTTCCATTGAGTCAGGTCAGGTCATAGGGTTTAACATGCACATTCAGAACAAGCTGTTGTATCGCACGCCTGTCCTGGGCGCAGGCGTCGGCCTGGGCCGGGTCATCCGTTCAGGACAGGAAAAGGGTTGGGGTGGGTAGGAGCAAGGGTCCGCCCGCGCTGGCAAGCCAGACCGTGGTCGATAGCGAGCGGGGACATATTTGGTGCTATTGAGTTTTGAATATCCCGTAGGATTAAGTAAAAAAACGGTAGTAAAGTTGTGCGCAAATTTCTTGAAGTAATATTTGCGGATTTTGGAACTGTTCATCAAAAGAAAAAGAGACACTTCTTAATTTTGAATTAGATTGCCGAATGGTAACTCGTATTGGAACCTAGCCTATTGGTAGCCGTCGTTGTTGGTCTCCCGATTTTCCCCATTAGTAGCAAGAGAACTTTTATATAGAATAGAATAGATGTTTAACGACACCCCAGTACTAAAATTACAACGGCTATTGAGTGTCAAACTATGGGATCTTTTATATACGCACCATGCCACAAACAGGATCATCGCTTTACCACTGGGCTACGTCCCGCCCCCAATTGCATCTGAAGTAACAAAAGAAATTATATATGAAATGTGATTTAAAGAAAAATATTCTGTCTACACTAGACATACTATGGGTGGGGGGGGGGGGGGGGTTCTAGTTCAGTGTTGGAGAGCTCGCCTGAAGTACCGTGGACCATAGGATAGATCCCGTTCTAAACAGTGTTCCACGCTTGGTTTATAAAGACAATCTGAACTAAATCTCCCCAAACCCCCAACCCATAAAGAGTGTATACACAATATTACCAAATTATATGCGCAAATTCCAGCCAGAGGGCTTACCGTTGGAAAACACAAATCAGGCATAGCGGAGGCAAGTGAACAATGGGGTGGGGTGTGTTTGAGGCAACTGAGGTTGACGGCGTGAAGTGCCCGAGTTTCTAAGGAGACTAGAGGTATTATCCCCTGCGAAAATTTGAAAACTAGTCCTGAAATACAAGTTCCGGCATTCTACAAACAAAATTCATTATGACAAACGCTGGTAAATGCACACTTTTTAATACACTTTTCACGATGTATAATTATCGTATACATGTGAATACGCTGTCATGTAGCTTTATTTCATGGTTTTCTTGTGGGTTTTTTAATGATTTGTCTATTTTATATTTGTGTAATATGTTCAATGGCTTTTAAAAGCAACTGAACATATGAAATATGAAATAAAGCTTTACAGAGGCAGACATATTCGATCTAGCTGTCATGCTACATGTCTCAAAATTATTAGGCTAGTTACAATCAACAGCTGCATGATTTATTTTCCCGGGTGAGTATTTTCCCAAACACCTCAGGCTACAGGTCACATAATCGCTATCATGCAGCCAAACCAACGCAATGGCATTTACGTACATTTGTCATAATAAATTTTGTTTAAATTGTATTTTAAGACATCTAATTTTCAAAATTTATCTGTGAGTTATACCCCAACATCCTGGAATTAATGTAAACGCACTATCATGAAAATAATACATTGCAAAATATATAGGAAGGAAGAAAATGTTTCATTTAACGACGCACTCAACACATTGTATTTACGGTTACATGGCGTCGGATGCAAAATATTTATGTACTTTTGTTATTAATACATGATATTTGAGATTCTAATTGCAAAACTTTTATTGTATTTACACGAATTACGTAATGATATTTACATACGTGTATTTATACAATACGCTGAAAACCTGTATTTTAACCACCGCATTGAAATGCAATTTCCTGCATTCAAGAAGTAAAATTAATTCATCATGACAAATGCTGGTAAATGCTAAAGCTATCCACCCCCACCTCCACTGCTCTGCCGTGCCTGCAAATCGCTTTAATTGTTTCCCAATATATTAGAAGAGAATGTGTGAACCAGGGGAGCAACGTAGCCCAGTAGTAAAGCGCCCGGACGATCGGTTTGGGATCGATCCCCATCAGTGGGCCCAGTGGGCTATTTCTCATTCCAACCTGTGCACCACGACTGGTATATCAAAGGTTGTGGTATGTTTTATCCTGTCTATGGGATGGTACATATAAAAGATCATTTGTTACTAATGGAAACATCTAGCGGGTTTTACCTCTAAGACTATATGTAAAAATTACCAAATTTTGACATCCAATAGCCGATTATGAATAAATCAATGCGCTCTAGTGGTGTCGTTAGACAAAACAAACTGTGTGAACCACAACACGTGTCGCAGACCGTAACTATCAAAGCAAGTATTCTAGTTCTGACTTCCCCACTGTTTTGACACATACCCGTGGATAAATATATGCAGTTGTTTAGCTTTAATATGTGTTTGAAATTTTGTGTATAATATTTGGCACGTTTTAGTCTTTTAATTGTTACAAATAAATTATATCTAAACCACAACTGAGTCAACAGAGTACCATAATAAAACCACGTTTGAGCTAAACGAGACTCGTTTTCGGAAAATACTTTGTACTATTTTTAGACTACTCTAGCGTGTTCGAATCAAACGTTGTTCAAGGCGAGCAAACTTGTCTTCTGCTAGAGTTGGTAGAGCAACCGGACTGAGAGTTTTGTGTTCTCTCCATCTCTCCGATATTTTTATTTGCTAATGATCACTACTACCCTGATCAGAAAACAAGTTTATGAAGCAGTGGATTTACATGAAGTGACAAACAGAAAAACGTTATAATTTCTTTAACGCAGGTTGTTTCCTGTCTTAGAATTCGCAGGTAAGAAACTTTTCTTTGATTTGTGTTAACGATACGTTAACGATGTTTGGATTCCTTTGACATTGTTGTACAACACCAAACCAATTGGGCTGTTGCATACCAAATATCTTGGCATGTTTCATCTTTGTTAAAATATGTCTTGTCCCATGTGAAACCTCTCAAACGTCGTTCCGTTACCGGTATCGTCCTACTCCTAATTCCGTTATGCTGAAAATTCCGCGAAGTTTGATTTCTCGTGCACGGTTCGTACAGTCAACACCAGACGTGTTGTTGTCTGGTTCATTTAGAAGCATTTTTACCAACAGTACACTTTTAAACAGTGGCCAAGCGACCGCTCAATGCGCGGTCGGTCATTGATCGATCCCCGTTGGTGGACCCATTGGGATATTTCTCGTTCCAGCCAGTGCAACATGACTAGTATATTCAAGTCTGATATGTGCTATCCTGTTTGTGGGATGCTGCATATAAAATATCCCTTGCTACTAATGGGGAAAATGTAGCAGGTTTCCTTTAAGATTTTGTCAAAAATTACAATAAATAAATAAATAAAGCAGTGTGCTTTAGTGGTGTTGTTAAATAAAAGAAGCTTTAACTTTTAAACAAGTATCTTACACAAGAATTATGTTGGTCTTACACTAACAAAATGATGTCACCTGCTAATAAAATAAGGTATAATTTAACAAATAGCTCATAACATTTTGTTATTTTGACCAATAAGTTAGGGCCTAGATATAATAATCATTTATGAAAGTATTTTGACCAGTATGGTAAGTTAGATATAATAATCATACCTGATAGAAGATCTGTACTTACTAGAAAATCTGTACTTACTAGAAAATCTGTACTTACTAGAATATTAGCTATTCATGTAGGAATATAATACAAAATCTACTCAGCCTGAGTCAAGTTATATACCAGTATAACACAACTACAGTCCTTTTACTATATACATGTATTAATCATTAAGCCAAAAGGGGTGTCATGGGGCCATGGTTTCTACCCCTAAAATGTAATTTTACACCTTTTTGCCAATCAACATTTACACTTTCCTGTTGCCACATAACTGGACTCATGGACTGTGGTTGGTCTTTACTCCCAAATATAAAATCCTGGCTTTGCTAGTGTGTAAAATACAAATCTTCTCTTTTTTGAAAATGGTACTAGTATATATCTTCTTTGAAAAACACTAAAGCCTCGGCCTAAGAAAAAAGTCTGAATACAAAAACAATGACACTGGACTTGTAAGAATCCGGTGAGTACAACCCAAGCTCAGAAACTCCCAGAAGCAACAAAACAAAGGCAGCACAAGTACATGTATATATGCTGACAGAACAGAAATATGTGAACATTTGTTTTGAAAGTGTGTGTATAGCATGTAATCTAAAACACCTGGTTATGGTTAAAAAATTCATTTTGTTAAAAAAAATGCAAGAAGTTGCTTTGGATTCAGTACTTAAGTCATTAAAATAGTGAAATTTAAACAAAAAATAACAAGTACAGTTTGTTTAAATATATGAGGCCATTATTTTCTCACACTGAGAATGAATTTATGGGGATGCATGGGCAGAATCATGCTCACACCCCTCAAAAATAAAAGTCTAATTTAAGCATGGAAGTACATTAAAACTATGATGTTTGGACCTCCTGAAGTCGAATACAGTATGTACACATAAGACCAAACATACAATCTGTCACTATAATTAATCTGCAGGCCAGGGAGCTTGTTATTTTTTAAATAGAAAGCATTTTGGCAGGACCAGGTACTGATGGCTAATTAAACTCTGAAAGTCATGTATACATCTGCCAAGAATTAATGGCTGGATGCCATCCATGAATGAACACACACTTTACTCATCTGTCTATGGTGTAGTGTACAGATAAGTTAGTAAAAAAAGAAAAAGAAGCTAACATAAAACAATTGTGGAAACTAGTGAATTATTCATAATGCAAGTTCCCTGTTTTAACGTAGCCCAGTGGTAGAGCACTGGCCTGACGCACAATCGGTCTATGATCGATCCACATTGGAGGGCCCATTGGGCTATTTCTCGTTCTGGCTAGTGCTCGACAACTGGTGTAACAAAGATTGTGGTATGTACTATCCTGTTTGTGGGATATGCTGTATATAAAAGATGCTTTGCTGCTAATTGGAAAGAGTATATCTAGCCCATTCTGTGGTGGCAGCAGGTTTCCTCTCTCATTATCTATGTGTTCCTTAACCATATGTCCAATGCAATATAACCATAATTAAATTGAGTAGTTCGTTAAATAAAAGATTCATTCCTTGAGCACTTGTTTTAAATAACAACCCAGACAGGTGATCTGCATGGAAATGTAACAGGTCGAATATATACATTTTTAGAAAAGCAGTTATTTGTAGAAACTATGTGGAAATTAAGACTTTACCAGTAGATGTAGTAGGTTGTAAAAATTAATAATTTGGTAATTTTGTACCAGCAGGTATCTTACCACTTCATATACATACATGTAGTGGCAGGACGTAGCCCAGACGTAAAACACTAACTTGATACATGGTCAGTTTAGGATCGATCCCTGTTGGTGCATGGGCCCATTTAGCTGCTTCTCATTCCAGGGTTTCTGCCAGAGGGTAAAACGGGTATGGCGCCATACCCAAATATTTGTGGCAGATTTTATTTTTAAAGTTAACTTTTGGACAAAATTAATTACTCTAATAATTATTATATGATTTTCTTAACCCTAAGCCTAAACTTAACCCATTTACTTTCTGGGGGAGGTCCTCCCACACCCCCTGTTGACTGTGGTTGCATTCAATTCCATAACACCATACCCAAAATTTTCTTTCTGGCAGAAACACTGCATTCCAGTCAGTGCACCATGACTGGTATATATCAAAGGCTGTGGTATGTACTATTCTGTCTGTGGGATGGTGCATATGAAAGATCCCTTGCTACTAATGAACAAATTTAATTGATTTTCTCTCTAAGACTATACGTCAGAATTACCAAATGTTTGACATCCAATATCCAATGATTAATAAATCAGTGTTTTCTAAAGGTGTCGTTAAACAAAACAAACTTTTAACTTTAACTTACCATACCACAGAACATGTGTCTCAATAACTGTTTGTTATTTAGAGAAATGTCTTGAGGCATCATTAAAAAACATGCCTTTCCATTTAAATTTTCAGCGCCATTTTGAACTAAAAAAATATAATTTCCACCTTTGAAAATAAGGAAATTTAACAAAGGAAGTTAAGTTTTGAAAGTCCAAATGAAAATATTCAGAAATATTTTATTATTTATAAATGTAACACAGTGTCTGTATGACACTAAATGTTTTTCAAAGTAACTGCCTTGAAAAAAAAAAAAAAAAAAAAAAAAAATGCCTTGGGCGTCCTCCCATATTCAGTTTTAAAGCCTTGTTTGAGGCCACCACATGAAAACACATGTACATGTAAAATACAGATGATTTAACCCCTTGGTACAGTCCGCCATTGATGACTGGATTTCCTTTAGGTGAACTCCTTGCTGAAGAATAGCCATTCAATAAACTGAATGGGCGCGCTTGAATGCCAGTTAAGTGCGCATAGAAATTTCTCTTAATGCAGGGTAAATAGAGGGTGGAAATTCTTAGGAACCTTTCACAGAGAGGGACTGCTGTTCGAAGTCTGTTTATGCCTTTCAGACGTGTGCTGCATCATAGAGTGCTCTGACTACATTGTATTTGTAATAAATTAAGTCTTAGAAAAATATGCTTACCTGTAGGCCTATATTCAACATATTATATATGAAGAATTTGCATGAATAGCTCTATAATGTAAAAGGAACAGAGTACATGTATTTTTGTATAACAACACCTTAATACTTTTTAGACTGGTCACAGCTATTTACATACATTTAGGCTGGTGTTTCTGCCAGAAAGTAATTTTTGGGTATGACGCTATGGAATTGAATGCAACCACAGTCAACAGGGTATAGGGGGCTTCCCCCAGAAAGAAAATGGGTTAAGTTTAGGGTTAGAGTTAAGAAAGTCATACAGTAATGATAAGAGTAATTAATTTTGTCAAAAGGTTCACTTAACAGAAACCCTAAAAGCACTTAAGTGTATTCTTATGATACACCACATTTTGGTGGAGTGAAATTGTCTTTTATCATGATCAAAACAAATTCCACCCTGAACTTATTTTGAAATTACTCCAAGATATCACATTTTATTTTAAAGTTTACTTTTACAAGCCACTGATATTTTTTGCATGTAGCTTTTACACTGTGTTTTAATAAAATAATCTTTGAATGTTTATAATATTGATGTTGATGATAGATCATCAGTTTATTCATTTATTTACCATTCGTTTGTTTGTTTGTTTGTTTGTTTGTTCGTTCATTTATTCATTCAGCAGTGTTTGTCTAAAAAGATGATTGATCCCTTGCATTTCCCTAGATACACACCTGGATAGTTTTAGGTGCACGGCAAATTGATCACCCTGTGTTTTAATTTAATGTTTGAATGTTTATAATTTTTATGTTGATCATCGGTTTATTAATTTATTTACCATTTTTCTTGCTGGGGTGTTTTAAAACAATCATTCGTTCGTTCGTTCGTTCGTTCGTTCGTTCATTCAGCTGTTCAGCAGTCTTTGTCTGACAAGACGAGTGATCACTTGCACTATACCTTTAGAAACACTCGCCTGGATAGTTTTAGGTGCACGGCAAATTGATCACCCTGCAATAAAAACTAATTTATTTACATTTTTGAAATTTGAAACTTCATGTGATTGCTTATCTAGCACCATATCAGAAGAGAGATTTTCAGCTTGCCTTGATTCTGTTTCTATAACATGGTTATTTCTACACTTGGTTGAAAGAGGAATTCTGCTGAGCACTGTCAAATACTCCATTTTGCTAATCTGGAAGTTGTGACTGTTTCTTTTTCCCCGCCAAAAAGGAACTGTACATTGATTTTAATGAAAAAATCTATTAAATATGTACTTAAATTCAGTAGTTCTTTTCTATTGATAAACACATGCAGGTACATTCACTTGGAATTATGTACAAAATTAATCCAGCATTCAAAAAGCCGGTTTTAATTTCAGAATATTGTTTGAAAGTTAAAAAGAAATATGTGTGTCTGATTTATATTTCTCATTAAATAGTCTTTAAAATAAGCAGCAGGATTATGCCATGTCATACGATCAGCGTATGTATTCTCACATGCGTTCATGCTGCAACATTCCTTACCTAATGGTTTTAACATTGCACTGTGACAGAGTGAATGGGTGAGGAGATCAGAACACAAGTTGAGCAGTGCAGTCCGTGGCCAGTGCCATTTATTACGGCTAATGCACGAATCGGCAGAAGCAGGGCTTATTGTATCGGTATTGTGTGATCAGGAATGCTGTCCTTAATTGCATTTTTGAGTGACATAATCCATTACGACTAGATCGGCTTCAAACTGTATTCATTCTATCACCTGTGTGTGTGTGTGTGTGTGTCTGTGTGCGTGTAAGATGATGTATGTTGTTGAAATCAAGAATTGAAATTAATGCTTGTCCCTGTGTGTGAGTATAAGATGATGTATGTTTTTGAAATCAAGAAGAGAAATTAATGCTCGTCCCCTTACCCCAGGCGAGTAGAAATTGCTGGGGTCGACAAGTAGAAAATTTAAATGACAATGCATATATTCCTCTGGGCCAGTTAGATATGTTGTGACTTGATTGTTATGCAGTTTATCTTTTTGAGGATTGGGCTCAAATGCTACACTGTATATGACTGTCAATCACCTGGTTTCAACCAATAATTGGGGGACTAGTGATTAAAAAAAATTAAAAAAATTGAATATATACTAGTAATATTTCTAGGCAAATAGTTCCCCAGGCTAACAAAGTTTTTGTAATTTCTACCCCTGAAAACTGTTCTGTCACTTTGTTAAAATATACTGAGAGAGAAAAAAAAAAGGGGGGACACTTGGTATTGCTATTGCGTAGTAATGTGTGCATAAACTTCAAAGACACAATATGGGACTGAATGTCAGCAATGTAGAATTCCATGTCAGGAACAGTTATCTTCCTGTTATGAATGAGGGTTTTGGTTACAGTCACTCTTTTCCTGTTAGTGTTAGTGTGATCCCATATTTCTTTCAGTCAGTATACTTTACAGATGCATACATACATGTTTACAAAAAAAGAGAGAAAGAATTACGCAGACCTAGCGACATGTACATGTATGATGGAGTAGTATTCCAATGACACCCCAGCGTTCTGCTTTAAATGAAACTTCAGGCCTTCAGATTTTGGAACCAGTAGCGTGTTAAAAATAAAAATGGAATTGAAAGTTTCATTGCTCATGTAACATAATCCATTGCCATGATATCCAAAAATCAATTTCCAATGGGTTCCTATGATCATAAGGCAAGGGAATTGAAAAAGTGTGTCCCATAAAAAATGAAATGCTTCAATTTTTATTTTATAGATTTATGATACTTCTGTCCTTACTATTATCACTGTTGAATTATTATCAGGAGAGCATGAAAACCTCAGATATGACATTTTGTTAAATTCAAAAGTTTTAAATTGATTACAAATTATAATTGCTTAAAAATTTGATGTAGTGATCTCTTGAACTTGCATAGCAAATTGCGACAAGATATTGAACAAAATATTCCCAGTGAGGCACATCCTAGTCCGATTTAAAATTGAAAATTGATTTGGAAAATATTTTCCTGTTCCCGCTCAAAGACAATAGCTATTGAATATGTTTTTTTCAAAAACATCAGCGAAATATGTTTGCAACAGTAACACCATCCTGCTAGCTCAGAAAAGACCACACTGTTTAACTGGCGTAAATCTACAAGGCAAATCTTTGCACAACTGCGTCAACGGTCACGTCTGTGCAACATTGCCTGCGTTTGACGAGGAATTGTAGCGAGCAGCGCCAAGTCATAAGCCAACATTTACACAAAAGGTTTAGTCTATTATCCCTTGTTGTTTTGTCATGAGCATGGCAAACAACGTTGACACTGCCAATTTCCTGCTCATTGGGCAGGTATGCCCATTTGAGTTGCCACGGAAACCAGAAATGCCGGCTTGTCCCAAAATTCGGCTTGCTTTACTGCATGAATTCCAGTATTTCATAAAAACATTGTTGCCACAGGTTGAAAGAAATTCACGTCTTTGTTTTGTAAACCTTGAGCTGTTTGCATCTTGTTAAAAGCTAAACAGTTTCGTTTTTGATTTAAGAAAGAAAAAAGAAATGTTTTATTTTAACGACGCACTCAACACATTTTATTTACGGTTATATGGCGTCAGACATCTGGTTAAGGACCACACAGATTTTGAGAGGAAACCCGCTGTCGCCACTACATGAGCTACTCTTTCCTATTAGCAGCAAGGGATCTTATATTTGGGCTTCCCACAGGCAGGATAGCACAAACTATGGCCTTTGTTGAACCAGTTATGGATCACTGGTTGGTGCAAGTGGTTTACACCTACCCATTGAGCCTTGCGGAGCACTCACTCAGGGTTTGGAGTCAGTAT
The DNA here is from genome assembly GCF_016097555.1 of Gigantopelta aegis. Taxonomy (NCBI): domain Eukaryota; kingdom Metazoa; phylum Mollusca; class Gastropoda; order Neomphalida; family Peltospiridae; genus Gigantopelta; species Gigantopelta aegis. The sequence goes on along the minus strand of NC_054710.1, from coordinate 36,062,691 downwards.
CTGGATTAAAAATCCCATGCCTCGACTGGGATCCGAACCCAGTACCTACCAGCCTGTAGACCGATGGCCTATAACCACGATGCCACCGAGGCCAGTTTTTGATTTACGAGACTTGGGGCCCCATTTTACTAAGCGATCTTAGCACTTAAGATCACATTATATATCTAAGGTAGTCATGGACTTAAGATGATGATCTTAGCGCTAAGACCGCTTTGTAAAACGAGGCACTGGATTTTTAAAATTTAATTTTAATTAATTAATTAATTTTATTTAGTTATTTTTCTTTAGACTTGATTTAGCTGTGATAGGTCAAGAAGACTGTGGTTTCTGGAATTATCTTTGTAAAATTTGCAATTCTTTGAAGCATATTCAGCATTTTTATTTTATGCAAAGGCTGTAATCAAAAAGCAAGAACAGGAATAATATCTGGTACAAATATGGCCACAATATCTACTGTCTTGACTTGTCTGTTGGGAAGTACACGTAAATAAACACTTGCTGCTGCCTGTATTCAATCTGTGCCAGGAAAGGCGAGTGATTGTTCCCACTCCTCACCAAACTCATCTGGAAAGTTTTAGGTGACCTGCATAATGATCGCCTTGCAATAAAACATTTAGTACATTTTATTTGTTACTTCATGTCATTGTCATTCCAGCCAGTGCACCACGGCTGGTATATATCAACGGCTGTGCTATCTGCTATCCTGTGTATGGGAAGGTGCATATAAAAGATCCCTTGCTACTAATGGAAAAACTGTAGCGGGTTTCCTCTCTATGACAAAATTACCAAATGTTTGACATCCAATAGCCGATGAATAATAAATCAATGTGCTCTAGTGTTGTCGTACTTTTTTCATGTGATTGCTCTCCTAGCACCATTTCAGGAGAGTGATAAAGAAATGTTTTATTTAACGACACACTCAACACATTTTATTTACGGTTATATGGCATCAGACATATGGTTAAGTACCACACAGATTTTGAGAGGAAACCCGCTGTCGCCACTTCATGGGCGACTCTTTCCGATTAGCAGCAAGGGATCTTTTATTTGGGCTTCCCACAGGCAGGATAGCACAAACCATAGCCTTTGTTGAACCAATTATGGATCACTGGTCGGTGCAAGTGGTTTACACCTACCCATTGAGCCATGCGGAACACTCACTCACTTTGGAGTTGGTATCTGGAATACAAATCCCATGCCTCGGCTGGGATCCGAACCCAGTACCTACCAGCCTGTTGACCGATGGCCTAACCACGACGCCACCGATGCCGGTAGGAGAGTGATCTGCAGCTCGCCTTGATTTTGCCCATGGGGAACACTACATGTATTTGGAGAGAATAGTCAATGTGATGACAGCAGCAGATTTCTTCTGTCACTATTTAAACCATTTAAGTTGTCATATGTTGGATGCCCTATTATTGTAACTTCAAAATGTGTCATGGTGTTGTTAGTCGTTGAGCAAGTATTCTTTTGCTGTCATCGATTGTCAGAAAGAGAGTTTTGCTATCAACTCCCCTAATTCAAATCTCACTATGACAAAATAATAATTTCCTAATAAAGCGCCGGCGTTTAGTTCAAATCCATTGAATGATAATAAAGCAATTTTAAATGAAGAGCAATTTGACTCATTGATTTGTGATGCCAGCTTTGTGCGTAGTCGTGTGGTGTGTCAGGCGAGCATGCTGTTTTGAATGGCGGCCTGATTGAATCGCTTCTATTTACAAGTGGAATGATTCCGTTGTCTAATTGTGCAGTAATCAATGCATTCACACCAGCTCCGTGGTAGGCATGTCTGCTGTTGAAAATCGTTATGATGATCAATGCAGTGCTGTCAATAATGCAAAACGCAGGTTACGGTGGAAGTTTTGAAACTATTTTGAAATAGTGGTATTCCTCATTTCTTATTTATCCTAGGCATTGAATTTTGCAGTTTTATTTTATGATTCCCCTCAAAGTTTCTGCCAGAATTTGTGTGGGTTTTTTTTTTTTGGGGGGGGGGGGGTATGGCACTGTGAAAGCATATATTTACTGGTACAATGTGTGTGCTGAATGCAGCAACAGTCAATAGGGTATATGGGGGCCTCCCCAAGAAAGAAAATGGGGTTAGGTTTAGAGTTAGGGTTAAAAAATTGATACAATAATAAGTCATTCATTTTGTCAAAAGATCAACTTAAAAAAAAATCGGCTAAAAAAATTTGGTATGGCACCATACCCATTTTACCCTCTGGCAGAAACCCTGCCTCTGGAATTGTAAAATGATTTTAAATAGATATTTTGGATTTTATCTCATTATCTTATGCTTCTGACTTAAAATCTGGGATTCACTGAAGCATGGAATCGTGCTAAATTCGCAGCCACATCCATTGTCTAGTTACATTCACTCAAAATACCGGCCTCGGTGGCGTCATGGTTAGGCCATCGGTCTACAGGCTGGTAGGTACTGGGTTCGGATCCCAGTCGAAGCATGGGATTTTTAATCCGGATACTGACTCCAAACCCTGAGTGAGTGCTCCGCAAGGCTCAATGGGTAGGTGTAAACCACTTGCACCAACCAGTGATCCATAACTGGTTCAACAAAGGCCATGGTTTGTGCTATCCTGCCTATGGGAAGTGCAAATAAAAGATCCCTTGCTGCCTGTCATAAAAGAGTAGCCTGTGTGGCGACAGCGGGTTTCCTCTAAAACAAACAGTGTCAGAATGACCATATGTTTGACGTCCAATAGTTGATGATAATCAATGTGCTCTAGTGGCGTCGTTAAATAAAACAATCTTTATTTATCATTCACTCAAAATGTGCCTAACCATTGATTTTGGAGATTCTTATATTTTAAGGATTGTGTCAGAATTGTAAAAATGATATTATCTAAATATTTTGGTATTCCGTACCATAATCTTACACTTCTGAACCAAATTCTAGGATTTGTGGAAGCCATCCACCATCTGTTTGTCTGTCCATTCACCATCTATCCATCTGCCATCAATCCATCCATCCATCTTTCCATCCATACATCTTATCAGCCATCCCTCCAGCCACATATCCAGTCACCAATCCACACAAATCTATCCATCGATCCATCCATCTACCCACCAATCCACCCACCATCCATCCACATATCAGTCCGTCCATCCAGCCATCCGTCCGTCCGTCCGTCTGTCCATCCGTCCGTCCGTCCATCCATTCATCCATACTTCCATCCATCAAATATTACTCAGCAATTTGTGCATCCATAACATACCATCCATCCATCCAACCAGCCAACCCTCTATTTACCCATCCAACCAGCCAACTCCCTATTTACCCATCAGCCAGAATAAGCCCTTCCATCCACCCACCATGTTCATTTTGGTTCATATATCTGGCCATCAGGTGAGCGACTACAGTACTTAAATAATTATCTGTCACAAAGATCTATGGTTGTTGATTTAGCATCATATCTGTACCAATCTATATTAACAGTGTCCACTAGACTGGAAACCTGTTATTAATTATTCACTGACCAGTTTACACAGCATGGGATCAAACATGATTGTTGTTATTAATCGAGTTAACAGTGTTATACTTTATTGGATCAGTGAATTGATGGTGCAGAACGACATGGACATAATGTCTACAAGTACAAATGTCTGTGTTTGCAGCATCAGGTGGCTTGGAAAGTTAAGAGTTTGTTTTGTTTAACGACACCATTAGAGCACATTGATTTATTAACTATCAGGTATTGGATATCAGTAATTTGGTAATTTTGACGTATATAGCATCTATTTGTTTGTTTGTTTTGTTTATACTTATTTTCATGCTTATATCCAAATTAAGGTTCAATCACACTCTTCTGGGCACACACCTCATCTATCTGGGCTGTCTGTAAAGAACAGTGGGTTAGTTGTTAGTGGTTAGTGAAATCTTTAGAAGAGGGTGTAGTGGTCTTAAAACTCGTTCTGGGTGCGAGCTGGTACCGGGTTGCAAACCCAGTACCTACCAGTCTTATGTCCGATGGCTTAACCACGACACCACCAAGGCCAGTATTTACCCATTAGTAGCAAGGGATCTTTTATATGCGTCATCCCATAGACAGGATAGCACATACCACGGTGTTAGATATACCAGTCTTTGTTCACTGGCTGGAAAGAGAAATGGCCCCACCGATGGGGATCGATCCTAGCTCAAGTGAGCTCTTTACCACTGGTCTGCATTCCGCTCACGGTGGCTTGGAATGTAGCTCAATAGTAGAGTGCTCGCCTGAGGTACCATGCACTTGGTGAACCTTTTTTTCTGACCCAATCAGTGCCCCATGATCAGTATGTACTGCCCTATCTGGCAGATGTACATGTACTTACCAAAGACCCTGCACTACTATTAGCTGAGCAGTGCTTCTGCCAGAAATTTTTTTTTGGGTATGGTGCTATGGAATTGAATGCAACCATAGTCAACAGGGGGTATGGTTGACCTCCCCCAGAAAGAAAATGGGTTACGTTTAGGGTTAGGGTTAAGAAAATCATACAGTAATGATAAAGAGTAATTAATTTTGTCAAAAGTTTTAACTTTAAAATAATAAAATCTGCAAAAACATTTGGGTATGGCGCCATACCCATTTTCCCCTCTAGCAGAAATCCTGCTTAGAGTAACCTGTGTGGCTTAACTTACAATGTATTTTTTTCTTGCCTTTACCAAGCAAAAAGGTAAGATATGGTTATTTGCTAGGACTTTACTGACTGGGTGGGGTCATACATTTTTGTGTTTAGCTCAGCGTTAAAGTTTCATGTTTAGCTCCATTTCTGACAAACTATATAAGTCCCGTAGATCAATGAAACTTGGTTTATAGTTGCTGCCATGCATGTAACAAGAAACAAAACAAAACAAAAACAAATGAATTATTAAATTTTAATTAAAATACTTTTGTGTTTAGCTCTTTCGGCCTTTACGACGTAAAAAGGAAATATATAAGCATTACTTTACCAACATCATTCTGTCCGTCTGTCCATCCGCCCGTCCATCCATCCATCCATCTATCCATCCAACAACTCGCCCATCCAAAGCTGAAACACACCAGAAACTCACATATTCACCCTTCAATCCATGCTGGCTTCCATCCATCTATCCATGTTGGCTTCCATCGATCGATCCATCCATCCATCCATCCATCTATCCATCTATCCATCCATCCAATAACTCGCCCATCCAAAGTTGAAACACACCGGAAACTCACCTATTCACCCTCCAATCCATGTTTGTTTCCATCCATCTATCCGTGTTGGTTTCCATCGATCGATCAATCGATCGATCCATCCATCCATCCATCCATCCATCCAGGCTCAAAGTTACCATTTAACGACACCCCAGCATGAAAAATTCATCTGCTATTGGGTGTCAAACAAAGGTAAAGGTAAATAAATCGATAAAACTGAAAATAAAAAGTCAAATTAAAACACTTTGTAAAGAGAAGGTGCAAAAAGCTGATATTTTGTTTTCTAAACTGTATTTTAAAGTTATGCAATACTGTGCCACGTGTATAATGCACTGTTTTTAAAAGCCAGTTGTCATGCCATGCACTACTTGATTAAAATGACCAGTGTTTTCGTACCTCACTTGCATCAGATCTACACTGGAATCAATGAAACTTCATCTGTTTTGATAAACAAGATTACAAGTAGTTTCCATGCAGTAATACTAGAGGGGGGAGAAGACCATGTGTAAATTAAATTACCCGTGTTACATGTTACAAGTAAGTGCTTTTAGCTGTGCATTTGGTAAAGGTAACCAAATAAATCATAAAAAGTTCAGGTTCTGCCTATGCGACTAAAGCAGTTTATTTAGGTTCAAGCATCAAATTATTGTTGCATTTGCAACTAAATAGTTACTAATTTGAGCCCTGATCCATCCTTCCATCCATATATCCATCCATGCATCCATCCATCCATCCATACATACCCACCCACCCACCCACCCACTCACCCATCCATATAGGTACAAATTGTATTGTTCTCTTTATTCATCGGTGTGAGGCCAACGTGGGAAATATATTGCCTGTTACACATGACTGGCTCGTGAAAGTCAGCCCTGCTCACTTTGTTTTCAGCCACAGTTTTCTGTTTGATCATTTCCTCAGTATACAGCAGCAAAATTATATGCCTTCCGACCAACCCATAATTACTCAAATTCATGAACAATAGTTACTGAGGTACACACGTTTTCTGTTCTATTTAAACTGCATTTTTTAGTTAGTATGAAGACCGGGTTGACCAGAAATAAAACACTAGGTTTGCCAGAATTGATCATTTAAGTGAGACATTGTAAAGTGAAGGTAATTTTTTAAAAATACATCAACAAAGTCAATGGAACAAATTCGAGACGGTCTGTTTGAAACTAAAGGGACTATCCTATGTTTTTTGCCGTTTTAAAACATTTTCGGCAAATAAAGTATATTTACATTATTTAAATTACAATATTATACTTTCATTTTCTTGTTTATCTCTACAACCAATGCATTTTTGGTCATTGTAATGTTTTGTAGTATTGTAGTATCTCAATATCAATTTTTATCTAAAATAATTTTGTACATATAAATTTGTTATTTTTTCCAGCGGCCAAATGAAATTTGAAATAAATCGGCAAATGTATTTATCCTTATAATGCTTTATATTTAAAACATGTTACATAAAATAGTGTCTTAAAAACAGGAAAAAGCAAGATGTGTGTTTATATTGTTGGGATGGGTTGGGTGGGTGGGGGAACTAACAGATGTCATCCTGATGCTGAAAACTTAGGTTAGTCCATTTAAAATTAAAAGTTGGTTTTGTTTAATGACAGCACTATAGAGCACATTGATTTATTAAATCATTGGCTATTGAATGGCAACCATTTGGTAATTTTGACATGCAGTCTTAAAGAGGAAACCTGGTCTCTTTTAAAAAAAGCTGTAATTTTCAAAAAATCTTTTACGTTGCCTAAAACTCTAGATAGGGTCAGCACCTTTTGAAAATAACTTATGAAAAGTGGCCTCAATTATGGGCTGATATAAAACTGTGCTGCGTCTGTCAGCGTCTTTAACTGGCGAGTTTGCTTATTTATGTTTATGTAGTCTGTTCACACATGCCTTAAGGGATGCGGGCGAAGATGATAAAAATCAATTTATCGCGGCTCCACGTCCACTCCGCCACCATCAACCTTTCACGCTTGACCGAACATTTCAGAAATCCATAAATGATATAGCCCCGGTGCACGGCTGAGTTGATACTCGTTTCTGTTTTATTAGACATTTTGGAGTCAAATATTGATGCCTTTCCCTTTTCTGTCGGGAAAATGTCTTGCATGAAATGGGGGGAACATTTTCTTTATTACATTTATGGAATGACTCGATCATGCCAAGGATTTAATATCAGCTCTGCATTTTCAGGATGAAAGCTTAATGGTTTTAATTAGTTTTAAGAGACATATAGCCTGGCTTTGATGACAGCTACACTAACGGACAGGGTTGAAATAATATGTAGAGGTCCAGAGTCCAGGGTGGGTCAAGTCAGAAGCCAGTTAGGAGATATTGGTGATGAACACTTTTTTCAAGGTGCCTCCTAAAGAATGTGCTATGAAATGGTAAAACCATCGTAGGCTATGTTGTCACTGTAGCACATGCCATAGTGATGTAAATGCTTACAATGGTTTTACGATTTATTAGTGCTAAGATGGTTTCGAAAAATATTTGCCCAGGTGATAAATTATTTCAAATCCTAATATCAAAATAATTTAGAAACCAGTTAGGTTGTTGTTTAATTTATATTATCCATCCATCCATCCATCCATCCATCCATCCATCTATCCACAATCCAACCATCCACAATCCAACCATCCAACCATCCACAATCCATTCATCCATCCATCCATCCATCCATAATCCATCCATCCATAATCCATCCATCCATCCATCCAACCAACCAATCAACCATCCATCCAGCCAGCCAGCCAGCCACTCGCCCATCCATCCATCCAGCCAGCCAGCCAGCCAGCCAGCTAGCCACCTACTGACCCACCCACCCACCCACTCGCCCATGCATCCATTATCCATCCATCCATCCATCCATCCACAATCCATCCATCCATCCATCCACAATCCAACCATCTGTCCATCCAACCAATCATCCATCCAGCCAGCCAGCCACCTACTGACCCACCCGCCCACCCACTCATCCATCCATCCATCCATAATTCATTGATCCACCCACCCACTGACCCACCCGCTGATACATCCACCCATCCACCTACCCTTCCATCTATCCATCCGTCTGTCCATCTATCCACCTAGCTGGCCATTTTTTGCCAAGTTGGCTTTATTATTGTTGGTTCGTGCACAGTCGAAAGTGTTATTCCTGTGAGAGCCATCCCACTTAACTTCTTCCTTTTTTTAATTGTGTCTGTTTTATTGACTAAACAAGCCTTGATCAGTCGGCTGTTAACAATGTGCCAACAGAATTAAATATTTTATTCTGTATTTTACACTGTGGTACCTTATTAAATGGGGTGGAAAATTGGTGCATTTTAAAAGGACAAGTCAGGAGTCAGCCGGTGCACTGCTCAGGGGTGATTAAGGCTTTGAACATTATATACATTGTACTACAATGATAGAAAAGAAAGGAATGTTTAACATACATCTAAGCAACACATTTTATACTACCAGTCTGTGAATTTATCAGGATTCTTCACGTTCCAACCAGTGCACCACAACTGGACAAAGTCCGTGGTATGTGTTTTCCTGTCTGTGGGAAAGTGCATATAAAAGATCCCTTGCTGCATTAGAAAACATGTAGTGGGTTTCCTTTGATGACTACGAGTCAGAATGACCAAATGTTCCAATAGCCGGTGATTAATTAATCGATGTGCTCCAGTGGTGTCGTTAAACAAAACAAACTTTAACAAACTTTTTTATTAGGATTCTGTGCTTCCTTAAATCCTAGTTTGTGGGATACAAGTGTAAGATTATGAGATGGAATCCCAAAATATCTGTATATTATATATAGTCGTTTGCAATTCCAACAGGATTCCGGGAAAAAAAAAACAATCTGTGTATAAAAAAAAAATCCACAAATTCAATGCCTGACTACAAAATTATACAAATTAACATACCAGTATGGCTATTTTTTGACACACATAGCTCAGTGAAAGAATAGTTGCCTCATTGAGCGATGAATCACAGGATCAATCCCCAATGATGGACTTGGTTTTTATTTCCCATCCCAACCAGTGTTCCATGATTGGTACATCAAAATTTATAATATAAAAGATCCCTTGCTGCTTTGTTATTAGGAGTAACCTAAGCTGCAACAGCAAGCTTCCACTTTCTTTCAACCATTTGTTGACCTGAATATAAGTGTGTATAAAAGATTCCTTGCTATTAGTGGAAAAATGTGACTGGTTTTCCTCTAAGATTATGTCAAAAATTATTAAATGTTTGACTTCCAATAGCTGATTTCTCACTCCAGCCAGTACACCACGGCTGGTACATCAAAGGCTGTGGTATGTGCTATCCTGTATATGGGATGGTGCAAATAAAAGATCCCTTGCTGCTAATTGAAAAGAGTAGCCCATGAAGTGGTGACAGCGGGTTTCCTCCCTCAATATCTGTGTGGTCCTTAACCATATGTCCGATGCCATGTAACTGTAAATAAAGTGTGTTGAGTGCGTTGTTAAATAAACCATTTCCTTCCTTCGAATAGCTGATGATCAATATGATCTAATGGTGTTGTTAAGCAAAACAAACTTTAATAGAAACAGCTGTTTAGTTTCAAATGTGACAAAGTGTCATGAATCAAATACTCCTCTTTTATCCTATCCTGTCCCTAAACAGCAGGGTCAGATATATGTAGAGCTGACATGGGATTCCTGCCCTCCCACCCCCCACCCCTCTTGATAACAGGTCTTATTTTTCCTACTTTACTGACATTTTTTATATCTTGTATAAACACCAAGATGCTATAGATTACCAAGGTGAAATAACCAACCATGGATCCTACAGATTTCAAGGGATCAGTTTGCAGAATTCCTTCCCCCTTAATTCTCTCAGAAATTCTAGACCAGCACTTGATCGGAGAGCACAGATAGGTGAGGTATGTACCCAGGAAATCTTGAACATTAATTGATATGAAAATTTAAAAGAAAAAAAGAAAAAAAAAGGAGAGCAAAAAAGCCACAATCTTGACAGAAGTGTAATGGGTGATTAGCCTGGTTCAGCCATCCAAACGCCAGTCGTCTTTGTGGCTCTTTCGCTTGATTTAATCACAATGGCTACAGCGTTACTGGCTGATTGACATAAAGACAGGGACAGAGGCACACAGACTATGGCCACGGTTGGATGAACATGTCGCTGGACTAAAGCTGGAGGTCTGATTATACACTCACCGTTCGAAATAACACTTACTACATTGTATTTATGATACGCTTCTGTGATAGTGAAATTATATCTTTCATATTGGTGGACAGGTTGAGTCATGCATGCCAATAGATACATTCAGGCAAATACATCACATGATGCCAGCAGCTACAGGTGGGTGGGATGGGGTGGGTTAGGGGGTCAGTTATAATACATTAATTAGCCTTTCAACTGAGAGGGCATAATCTTCACAGGTGAGAGGAAACCCTTCTCTCCCACCTTCTCTGACACCCATGCCCATTTAAACTGATACTTCATTTAGTTCCAAGTCAAATTTAATAACATTCATGACTGTACTGGCACTTCATGAGAACAAGTAATGACACATACTAATTAAGTACCTTATCAGTTGGTTGGCATCACAATAGTCAGTGCTGTGTCAAAAATTCATGAAACTAAATTAAATGAATTTAAAATCCTTGATGAAAATATTTGTGTATTTGTAATGCATAATAATAAAAACAATGTATGTGTACCCTTCATATTTATTATCCAGAGCACCATTTTGTGAAGCAATCATAGTGGTAATTTGGCACTTAAGGTAATTTTAGTGCTAAGATCACTTTGTAAAATGGAGCCTAGGACTGTAAAATCTGACTTCAAAATCCTACATGTAAGCCATTTTTGAGGATTGAAACCCATGACTTAAATGGGTTATCACAGCATAGAATTCATTTGCCATGACAGTATCATTTGAGCATGATCGGTGAATAAGTCTTCGATCGGCAGCCCCTGTATTAACACATTGCTGAAAAGATTGATGCTAAATGAAATGAGCATTTGAGGCCTTCCGCCTTAGCGGGACATAAAAGAGATCCATTGCAATTGGTTTGTGTTCGTTTACGCATTGCCAGGCTGATCAAATCTATTTTGCCATCAGTTTAGTGGCGAGAAATGTAAATAATTGGAGCAAACACAATCTATCTCTCTTGTAGCGGTTATTATTTGCTCGATAACAATACGTATTGTGCAAATGTGCAAGCGACACATTTCGTTTATCTAATTGCCGATATATTTAAATTTTCTTGTAATTTTTTTTATAAAATAAAATGGATGGAAATTGAAGTGCACTTCAGCATGAATGAAAACCACTAGTAATAGTCAAGACAGTATGTTTCAAAATGTGTGCACGCAAACCTCATTTTGACTGTATGTTTATATATATGAAGAGTTTCATCGCAAAACGTGATAAACACCACTAAACACACCCAGTCCTAAAAATGTTTTATTCCAAACCACCATAAACACTACAGCAGTTTCTCTGCAATCTGCGATATATCCTCAGAGTCTCAGACAATCGTATCATGTTTTGATGAAAACTGAATTTGCGCACAATGGGTTTTAATATGGTGTTTATCGCGTTTTGCGTTGAAACTCTTCATATATATAGTTTAAAAAAAATGTATTTTGTTAAAAGTTGCAGACCTTGGTTTCAGCCCATAGAAGTTGACATTAAGTTTGGTTAATCTACAAATCTGTAACACATCAGGATAAAGTTACAATAAAGAGTGAAACAAGAGTCTGTGATGTTGAAATAGGGAAATATTCTTAAAAATACACTAAAGCTTGTCTCCGTAACTGCTATTTTGCAGAGGTAATTGCATTTAAAAAATACATAATTAATGCATTTCGTGGTATTAGCAATACCAGAATGACCAGAAAGACTTTCAATGAACGAAAATGGATAATCTAGATAATGAAATCTAAATAATGTCTTAATTCCAAAGATCAAAAACAAAAATGGCTCTGAAAGCGAGAACTATGCCGTAGTGTTTAAAAAACTAGGGTCTGTCACTTTAAAAGATAACGTCCTCGCACAATTCAACATTCAGTGGTCAATAAACATTTAATGGATATTAAATTTTGACTGTTACTTACAAAATTTACACGTATACATTTAACCCATGGCAACATGATGTTACCAAGTTTTGCACTCTGTAAGATGATTACTGTCGACCATGGTAACCCAACTGCAACCTTTCAGTGACTGGGAAGCTGTTAATTTTTAGATTAACAAAACCTGCGTATGATAAATAGTCCAAATAACATGTTTGAGTGCTGGTATGTTTTGCTTGTGGGTGCATGTACCAGCTGTGCAGCATTACACAACGGACAGTTTGTATTTGAAGAAAGGCAAGCAAAGGAATACTGGTTTAATAACACGTTTGCACATTTTTTAAACTTTGGTTGTTTGCTCTCTACTGCATTTAACATGTATGATTATTTCGATACTTGGTCAAGAAGGGGATGATGATGAGAGAGAGAGAGAGAGAGAGAGAGAGAGAGAGAGAGAGAGAGAGAGAGAGAGAGAGAGAGAGAGAGAGAGAGAGAGAGAGAGAGAGAGAGAGAGAGAGAGTGAGAGAGAGTGTGTGTGTGTGTGAGTGTGTGTGTGTGTGTGTGTGTGAGTGTGTGTGTGTGAGTGAGTGTGAGTGTGAGTGTGAGTGTGTGTGAGTGTGTGTGAGTGTGTGTGTGTGTGTGTGTGTGCTGTGTCTGTGTCTGTGTCTGTGTCCACTACTTCTATCTTGCAGTGAACAAAATTGAAGGAAGTGATAAGTGCTGTTTAAAATATTACCATATTGATACCATATAAATTCACATGCTAACATGAGCTAAAAATTACTCTTCTTGAACTAGTCTCAGGATAGTGATGAGGAGTGAGATAAGCTCCCCTTAAATGGCGAGGTCTGATGAAGTCATGGCACTTGTGCACAAAAGCAAGGGGCGAGATGTAGCCCAGTTGTAAAGTGCTTGTCTGATATGCGTGGTCTGCCTGGTACCGATCCCCATCGGTAGGCCCATTGGGCTATTTCTTGTTCCAGCCAGTGCACTACGACTGGTATATCAAAGGCTATGGAAGTGCTGTGGGGTGGTCCATATAAAGATCCCTTGCTACAAATGGAATAATGTAGTTGGTTTCATGTTTTAAGACTCTGTCAAAATTGCCAAATGTAGACCCTTGAATTGTCAACTTTGCCTATTTCAATTGCTAATGACGTCACTTTCTAATGACGTCAATAGCTTTCCGGGTGTTATTTTCATTTGATCCCGGAAAAATAATGTAATTAACCAATCACAATACAGAACACACTCGCCATCAGTTTACATTGCCATTTGCGGGATCAAATAGACAATAACTTCATATGGTTATCTCCTAAGTGTGCATTTATAGTGGTGTCGTGAAGGAAACCAAACTTTACTTTGTTCCACAAAACTGTTGGTGGGCCCATTGAGCTATTTCTTGTTCTAGCCAGTGCACCATGATCGGTATATCAAAGGTCGTGGTATATGCTATCCTGTCTGTGGGGTAGTGCATATAAAAGATCCCTTGCTACAATTGAAAAAATGTAGTTGGTTTCCTGTCTAAGATTATGTAAAAATTACCAAATGTTTCACATTCAATAGCCGATGATTAATAATTCAGTGTGCATTTATAGTTGTGGTGTTTGACAAAACAAACTTTACTTTGTTCCACAAAAGCAGAACATCTTCTATGTGAAGAAGGTATATTCTGTTAACATACCTTAATTACTGACAGTTTAGAACATCTCGAATGTATATGTCTATCGGAAATCAGTTAACTGTAGTAATCTATTGACTGTGGTTTTATTTGACTACTAACAAGTGAATTTTGCAAACAATGAGTAAAACTGTTTTCACACTAATTTAATATTTACAATCGTTAATTTTAATTTTCTCGGAACAGACTTCAACAGTATCACAGCCAGCTTGGGTCTGTCCTGACATTTTAGCAGCAGAGGGCGAGACACACACCAGCCGTCACGACTAACTAATTAACTTGCCTCATTAAATAATTATCATGATCTGTTCTGTTTATTCTGGCTAAATAAAGAATCTTCGGCCCAAGCTGTGATAATGAGATTGGATCCATTTACAATCAAGTGCTAATAATTCACGAATATGACATAGGGTACAAATTTGTTCACTTTGTGGAAATCATTTTGAGGTGGACACACTTGTTCCATAAGCTGGTACAAATGGTTGACTGCCTAGATATAATTATGAAGATGGAGGCTGGGATCTTGGATTTATTATAATGTTTCTGCAGCGTTAAGTGGCAGGTAACAGTTTTATGTACGCATTCTTGTAGGTGAGAGACAAATGTATTCAGGGATTTAGATCCCCCTAATTTGGGCACAATTAACAGGTCTTTTCTCTGGTCTTAGTAAAGTAAGGTCTTTTTAACACAGAAACGTTATTAATGGCTGCTAAAGAGTTGTGGATCTTCTGAAGTGCATTTCAAGTTACAATAACAGGACTCGAACTTAAAGGAAACATGTCACGAGACCATATTATAGCTCATTTTAAAAGCAAAATGATATAAAAATAATATACAAATAAGTTTATAACAATAAAATGCGCGTAGTTAACTTAAAATGAAGAAATTACACTAATCAGTATCAAAGTACGATTCATGCATATTTATTCGTGAGCGTTCGGGAAAAAAAGGGAAGTGACGTCAGAGCCGCTGTACTCTTCCATTCTTGTTAAATGTTTATATATGGAGTAAGGAGCTTACGATTTTTTCAGTCCAACAGTGCTGTACTGCGCGGCCTTTGGATGTAAAAAGAAAAAGGATTATCTTTTTTCGGTTTTCCAAAGGATTGTATCCGAAGAAAGGCGTGGGTATTTTATTGCAAAATAAAAGATTGGACACCAACACCGCATAGTACTTTGGTGTCAGCCTATTTACATCCTGGAGCCCGAACGTTACCCAGAGACAAAAACAGTACTCGGTTGCACATTGTACATATTTGGCACAAAGATACACCTCAGCATGATGTATTTATATATGTTAAAAAAAAAAGTAGAAATTATGAGAAAAAAAAATTGAAAAAAAGAGAAGATTTTTCATGTTAGGGCTGTATAGGCCTACATAACAAAATCTGTATTCACCGTCCGAAGAAGGAAACGTCAATAAGTAATTAAATATGGCATATACAAACATGGGATTTGGCATGAGGATACATCTCAGTACGATGTATTTAAATATGTTTTAAAAAAAAACAAAAATAATTTTAAATAATATTTTTAATCTTCGGGCGGAGTACGTCACAAAAACGTTCCTCATCACCTGAAGCCCCAAAGTAACACGAAGTTCAATACAAAATATACCACTACTGTCGGTGTCGAAATAACTATTATGTTTCATCCACGGGCTGACTTGAGAATCGGAGTGTTGTTTTTGTTAATTGGTCCTTTCTTTCCATGGCCTGCACATGTGATTCCTGATTGGCAGGTGTATATTGCAGGGATCGACCAGGTAAGTGATTAACCACTGTCTAGACATACGTACAAAATACTTGCCAGTTTTTTAAGATCACAGGGTATTGTGGCATAACCTGTCGCGACTATAGTACAATGTTAATGGACATTATCAGCCGCCTGCTTCATTACTGTAAATAATGCTGTAAAACCCTTGATTTTAAAGTAAACTTTCCCATCTAAAATTACAAAACTGACCAATTACGTAGTACCAAAGAAAAGAAAATTATCACATGGGTATCGTGAGTGGTTGTTTTTACTCTAACGCACCCTACCAATAGGCCTAATAATATGCTGCTTTGTTTTTAAGAGAGAAGAATACTATAACCCCATTTCGTTCTATTGATGCAAATTGAAATATATTTAGTTAAAAAGTTGATTATACTCACAAGTCATTTATGTTGTTTTACAAGTCAGGTTAATGAAAGTGAAGTGCCTTGTTGTAAATTAGAGTGTTTGTTTACACTGCATACAGATTTCATTATGTACAGCCCGAACATGAAAAATGTGATATTTTCTAAAAAAAGAAAGAAAAAAAAAAAAGGTTTGTCCTACATTTATATTTTTTACATCATATCGAGGTGTATCTTTATGCTAAATATAAACAGTATACACCTCGGCATTAGCAACCGGGTTTTGGTTTTGTCTCCGGGTTACTTTCGGGCTCAGGGCTGTAATTGGGTCGACCGGTCTGGTCTGGCACCATCGGTTTCTCCACCCTCCGACTCGCTATCCGTTTTTTCTTCAGTATCACTGTTGTAAGTAAATGTGTGTCTTTCTTCATTTACTAACAGCTCAAATTGATACGGCAAAACGTTTTGCAAACGAACACTCATTGTTTTGGTAAGCTGTGCAAGTCTTAGATTCTTTATGAGTGGTACGGACTAATGCTTTTAAGTGTAAGGCTTTCAGATCAAGCGACGCGTCTGACGTCAAGGACCTCGTGATTGCTCTGCTCATTAAAGATCGGCAATTTCCGCTCAGAGCTCGTATCTGGGTTTTTTTAACTGAGATATTTTAAGTAATTAATTTAATTTATATTTTTTTTTTTTAGGTGATTCAATTTATAATTAATTGTACATGGTTGGTGCCAAATATAGGTCACGTGACATGTTTCCTTTAAGAATTTGCCTCCCATGGCAATTTGGGGCATGATGTAGCCCAGTGGTAAAGCATTCGCTTGATGTGCAGTCAGTCTGTGATCGATCCCCATTGGTGGACCCATTGGGCTATTTCTTGTTCCAGCCAGTGCTCCACAACTGGTGTAACAAAGGCTGTGGTATATACTATCCTGTCTGTGGGATGGTGCATATAAAAGATCCCTTTCTGCTAATTGAAAAGAGTAGTCCATGAAGTGGCGATAGCGGGTTTTTTCTCTCTATATCTGTGTGGTCCTTAACCATATGTCTGACGCCATATAACTGTAAAGAAAATGTGTTGAGTGCGTCTTTAAATAAACATTTCCTTCTTTCCCTTGGCAGTTTTTAAAAAAGTTTTTAAAAAGTGATTTTTGCTGCAAATAAAATGACTGAGGTTATTTTGCTGTAAGTAGCTATATTTTAAGTGTACAAATGTTATATATTGGCAGATAATGTACACCAGGTGTATACATTTTGCCATCGTTGAGAAGCTTTACCTATGCAATTTATATCTCAGTGATGGCAGTTACCGTCGATGCCATCATTAAATTTGAGCCCTGCAGTAATCTTATTAAAATGTAACATTTCATTGGTTTTGAGGTAACATTTTTATAAATCAGCATGTTTGTAGTTATTTTGGGTGTGATTGTTTTGGGCATACATATTTTATTTCACAACATTTATTGTCTTGACTTTGGTTCAGTTCAAAGCACTGGTGAGTAACAATTTGTTTTAGAATACTTAATGAAAATGAAAATATTTTTCTTGCAACATTGTATAATGCATCTCATTTAAATTTACAGTTTATTTTGCTTTGAAGACTATTAATTTCTAAGACAAATGTGTTCAACAGTATTTCTGAGAAAACGTTAATGAGACACTGTTTTTATAGCTACATGTATTATGGTTTATTAAAACCGTTGTGGTTTACTCATTTTATTTTTGTTGTACATAATGACTACATGCACATAAAAAGATAAATATATTATCTGTGTAAACCTGAGATCTTCAGTTCTGAATAGAGCTAACCGTCAGTTTTAGTGATTTCAAAGCGAACCTGTTGAAAGATTATAACGTATATTGAAATGTCAGAGGACCTCAGTAGCAAAACGAGACGAGGTCTGTATTTTCTTTGTTGATTTCCTCACCGATGGAGAGATGATTGCATAGTGATGAGCGATGTGGACGTTTTTTTTCACCTGAGTTTACCTGTGTGAGTAATTCCCTCTGACAGGTTGGCCACTAAAGCTGATCTCACTGTGTTAACCGACTCTGTGGAATTATTGTAAAAAGCAGCCTTTATCCATGGGGCAGTGTAAACCTATCGGCTTTCAAATTGATAGGGGATGGATCTATAGTCCTCCCCATAGGGAGCACCGTTTTCTTACTGTGGTATTTGTACTACAAGTTATTTATTTCTGAGAAGATTGTTTTCTAAATTACATACAAAAATAGGTGGGTTTTTTTTGTGTTATTTTCAGAACAATTTACTTTTCTTCTTACGTCAGATCAGAACTGAAAGTATTTACAGAAAACAATGTTCATTACGGCTGGGACAGACTATAGCTCAGTTGGTAGAGCACTCACATGATGCGCGTTCGATTTGGGATCGATCCCCGTCAGTGGGCCCATTGGGCTATTTCTCGCTCCAGCCAGTGCACCACAACTGGTACATCAAAGGCCGTAGTATGTGTCATCCTGTCTATGGGATGGTGCATATAAAAGATCCCTTGCTGCTAATCTAAAAGAGTAGCCCATGAAGTGGCGACAGCGGGTTTCCTCCTTCAATATCTGTGTGGTCCTATGTAACCGTAAACAAAATGTGTTGAGTGCATCGTTAAATAAACCATTTCTTTCTTTCACATGATGTGATGGCTCAAAGGATCAAACCTTGGCAGACTTGGCAGACCCATTTCTTTTTTTTTACCCAGGTATATCAAAAGCTGTGGTATGTACTGTCCTGTCAGTGAGAAAGTGCACATAAAACATACACATTGCTGTATTGAAATTAATTTCTCATAAGCTGATCTCACTGTGGAATTGTGAAAAGCAGCCTGTATATATATCCGGTACAAGGAGCAGTGTAAACCTATCGGCGTTATAGTTTGTTGGGGTTGGATCTAGCTTAGTTGATGTGTTGGTTCAAAGGATCAAACCTACTTTGTGGACCCATTTGTTTTTCAGGCCACAACATATTTTAAAAGCTGTAGTATGTACTGTCCTGTCAGTGGGTAAGTGTGTATAAAATACACATTTCTGCTTTATTGGTAAAAGTAGTCTGTGTGGACCTTTTGGGTTTTTTTCAGGTCCCAACTAGTGTATCAAAGGCTGTGGTATGTACTGACCTGTAAGTTGGAAAATGCATATAAAACATACACATTGCTGCTTTATTTGTAAATTGTAGGAGTAGTTCATCTGTTGGCAGTGGGTTTTTTTTTACTTACGTCTATTTCTCTATATCTGATAAGCCAGACATGTAGATCTGTAAGCTGTCATATGATAAATGTTGTTTAATGAATTGGATTAAACAGCCAGTATTGCAGTAACATGAGATACCTTATGATCCAATTTTTGTCGTTTATCGGGATAGGAACTGTCGTTCGGTGCAATCGGTGTTGGGAGATTGTCTGATATGTCAGACTTTTTCTCCAATTCTCATCTATTACATGATGAAATAAGCGTCATGGAGATATGATACTAGGAGTGACATTTGTCTGGCTGACTTTGCAGACTTATGATGATTTTAATCCAGGAAAATTGTTTAAAAAATAATATTTAATATACTGAGAACTCCAAAATGTCAACGAGAAAACAGATTTGAGCTCAAATATCACCGATACATACATGAGATCTCTCGTCTGAAATGAGAACTACGTAATGTCTTCTGATTTATCAGCACCAACACCTGACATTTATTTTGTATGATGGAATCACAGAGATATGTGCCAGGCTTAATACACTAATTAGTAGCCATTGTTTAAGATGCTCCAGTGGTGTCATTAAACAAAACAAAC
The DNA here is from genome assembly GCF_016097555.1 of Gigantopelta aegis. Taxonomy (NCBI): domain Eukaryota; kingdom Metazoa; phylum Mollusca; class Gastropoda; order Neomphalida; family Peltospiridae; genus Gigantopelta; species Gigantopelta aegis. The sequence goes on along the minus strand of NC_054710.1, from coordinate 36,042,846 downwards.
TAACTTTGTTTAAGATGGACAGAGTTGTAATGAAACAAATTTCTTTTTGTCTTACCCTTTCCGATGGCAGTGGCAGTGGCAGCAATGGCATCAACTTTTGCATTAAAGTTTTGCATTTAAATCTGTTTCTCTCAAACCATAAAGTTTGTTTTGTTTAACAACACCACTAGAGCACATTGATTTATTAATCATCGGCTACTGGATGTCAAACATTTAGTAATTGTGACATTTAGCCTTAGTAGAGAGGAAATCTGCTATGTACATTTTTCCATTAGTAGCAAGGGATCTTTTATATGCACCATCCCACAGACAGGATAGAGCATACCATGGCCTTTAATATACCAGTCGTTGTGCACTGGCTGGAACGAGACTCAAACTATTAAGTCTTAGATTAATGAAACTTGGTTTATAGTTGCACCTATGAATGATCATCACAGAGCACTGAAAACTGTTATGGTAGGCGAGACATTGAATTCTGCAGAATTCTTGTTTTAGTTCTTGTTTCTTTCTTTCTGATACATTTAAAAAGTTGTCAAGTATTTTCGGTTGTTGACAGCACTGTTGATTTTCACACCAGTAGAAATGTTTTGCCAACTGATGAATGATTTACTTTTTTCTTCTTTTTTTTTACCTGTGTGAGTAATTATTTCTGACAGGTTGGCCGCTAAAGTTGATCTGAGCCTGTTAACCAACTGTGGAATTAGTGCTCATATTTGCCAGATGTAGGTTCATCTTTTAACCTGCTTTTGCTAATGTGTTTTGTAAACCGGTCAATTTCAACTTTTGTTATTTTAGTTATTAGTTGTTGTATGCCACAATTTGCTTTAGAATGAACGTTAACACAGACCAAAACCTACAAGTGTAGATCTGGCTACTTTCAATAAAGAACCTCTTACTTTCAAACAATGGTGGGAATCCGAATTCATCATCAGTTATCAGTTCTCTTATTCTCTCTCCTTTCTCTCTCTCTCTCTCTCTCTCTCTCTCTCTCTCTCTCTCTCTCTCTCTCTCTCTCTCTCTCTCGCTTTCTGTCTGTCATCTCTTTTTCTGTATCTGCATGTCTCGCATCGAATTAACCTTGTTAGACACCAAACAGCTGTAGTAATGTGCTGGGATGCTATAAAGAAATGTCATTCTTTTCATGGCGACTATCTTGGAAAGAAGTTGTAAATGAAGTGTAATTAAAAAAAATTTAATATAAAAACAACAACTTTGCCTTAGGTACACCATGAAAAAACCCTGATGGGAGCAATTTATTGATTGCCTAACACAGGTTATGGGGAACCATTTAAAATATTATAATATTGAGCATTGAAATTTCATCATTTCAATGAATTATTTCTTTTTCTAAATTCATATCCTAAAGGGAGCTAAGTTTTACTCCTTGATCTAGTCTTAGAGGAGTGATGAGAAAGAAACATTTTTTTATTCAATGACAGCACTAGAGCACATTGATTTATTATTCATTGGCTTGTGGATGTCAAACAATTGGTCATTCTGACATATATAGTCTTAGAGAGGAAACCCGCTACATTTTTCAAATAGTAGCAAGGGATCTTTTATATGCATCATCCCACAGACAGGATAGTACATACTACGGCCTTTGGATATACCAGTCGTGGTGTACTGGCTGGAACGAGAAATATCCCAATGGGCCCAATGATGGGGATCGATCCCAGACCGACTGCGCATCATGTGAGTGCTTTACCACTGGGCTACGTCCCGCTCCCCCGAGAGTGATGAGAAGCCAAAGTGATAGCTCATTTTAAATGGCCTAAGTATACCTGTGTTTGTTAATTAAACGAGGTAATTATGTTGCTTCCAGTGGTGTTTCTCTGTTTTCCTCATCAAGCCTGTAGTAGTATATATATATATATACACAGATATTTACACGTCGAAAGGTGAAACCTTTGACAGGTATCCGTGCGCTGCCAAGTTGAAAAAAGAAAACAACAAAAAAGAAAGGAATTTGGTTTCATGCTACACTTGTTCATTTATCTTCCCAAGTTTGGATTGTAGTGTTGAACTAGCAGACGCATAAACAAAATGGTCTCGGGGTAATGAGTATTGTAATAGGTTTTCTGCCACTAGTTATCTGTGATTTTTGTTTTGTTTTCTTTAAAAAAAAAAGAAAAAAAAAGAGAGAAAAAAGTGAACTCTATAAAAAGAAAAGAATGTTGGTAATCATGAGGTTTGATGAGTGGCTACTGGGTGTTTTTCATACAATAATTGCAGCATTTGGGGAAAGCCAAAAAAGAAGAAGAAACCCATTGTGTTATTTAGTTAGCAGCATTGAAATAAGGGGCCATCCTTGACATATGTATGGTACATATTAAATGTAATAAGATTCTAGGATTTTGTTTTAATCCTTTCCACCCATATACCTTTTGTATGTTTCATCACTACCTACCCACCCACCTTGCCCTGTACATTTTACACCATGACATTTAAAGCATGCTACATGTACTTGCTTGAATTAGCAGAATTGAAGTTTATTGATGAAAAGTTTTGAAGAAACTTCATGTTAAAACTGATTTTATTAGAATATAAATTGTAACACTGACCAGTACATTATAGGGAGTATCAGGAATCTGTCTGAATTCCTCTCATCCCCGTAGAGATGTACGCTCTTTGTATGTGATGTCCAAACTACCTTTCCCCACTGGTTGGCCATACATTATGGTTGCCCCCATCACACAACAAATAAATAAATATTTAATGACACCCCAGCACGAAAATACACATCAAATTTCAAATTAGCTGCAAGAGGTCTTCTTCTTCTGCGTTCAGTTTCTTTGTGCTCCTTAAAATTAAATTTGGATGAGTATTGCACAGATGAAATGATTGGTCTCATAGTTTTTCAGAGGTCTGATGTTGTGTACATATTCGTTTTTCATTTCTACGTCCCACAAAAATCACTCACTTTGTCACAGCCTTTGATGTATCTTGGATAGAACATACTGATGCTAGCTATCAGGAACATCCCATTGTAAATTAATTCAGTTTTAGACTCAGATACTGTGAAAGATTTAGGTTATAATCTTTAGCAGACTGTACTGTGTTAGGTCAAATACATTTATAAGCATTCTATTCAACAGAGATCATTTACAGTTGTCAAGAACGTTCTTTACTGCTATATATTTAATTCATTCATATTTTTATTGCTTTCTAGTTGATCTAGGATAGTTCCTCTTTGAAATGTGAATGTTTCCTTTGCAACTCGTAATGTTTGTCATTTGAATATCTTATTAATCTCTAAGCTATCTAAGTTTTAATATGTGTACATACACATATATGCAGTTTTGTGTCCACATTGGATGTTTCACGCAAGTGACGATGGGTTTTGGTATAGGAAATTGAGAAATACCATAGATATAAATTAGACTCGATTGATAAGGTACGGTATATAAATGTAGTATATTAGTTTATTTTGGGTTTTTTATGAAGTAGTGGACATAATCTAGCTCAGTAATAGTAAAATTTGTTTAACGACACCACTAAGAGCACATTGATTAATTAATCATCGGCTACTGGATGTCAAACATTTAGTAATTCTGACATATAAAGTCTTACAAGAAATCTGCAACATTTTTCAATTAGAAGCAAGGGATCTTTTATATGCCCTTTTTATATAGACAGGACTGTACATACCAGTCGTGGGCTCATAGAATATTTGCTTACGGCATCATGGGTTATAGGATCGATATACCTTGGACACTGGGTCTCCCCCTCCCCCTAATCCCAGCTGGTGTGGTACATTACAAGTCATGGTACCTGTATCTGCTATGTTTAAAGTCGATATAAACGTATTGCTGCTTTTATGGTAGGGTTACCTAGTTGGGTGGCTGCAATTTTCTTTTCTTCTTGTGTAGATCAAGACACCAAATACCAGGAACAAGTTTGAAATGTGCTAAATTAAAAAAAAAAATCTTTTCTTTCCTTTTAAGATACTGGTAACAAATAAAAACATGAAAGTTAATGATTTTTGTACCTCGTCTTTATAATAATAATAATAATACCTCATCTTTATAATAATAATAATAATAATAATAAAATACATGTATATATATGTGTATAAAACCTAAAACTTTTTTTCATTTAAATGATGTTTACCTTAATATATACTTAAAATATAGTGTTAAATCAGACATTTACATATGAGCATGTACGCTGAACAAAAGGCATAAAACAAGTTGCTGAATTATACAAGTTTGGTACATTGTGTTTGGTCTACAGTTTTCCACACATTTAATTCCACCAGCAATCATTTTCACCAAATGTACTTGTCCTGCACTCTGTCCGGCAAAGTTTAAAAACATTCCATATTGGTGCAAGAACACCATCATTTGTTATTCTAACAATTTGCTGCCCAATGACAAATAATTTTTTTGCATCGTGTCGCTAAGATTTGCTAAATATTCATTTGACGTGAACAACAAGATGCCATTGTTTTGCATGACAGCGGAGGTGAATGCTTAGAATGCCTCTCGTATTGACAATAACAAAACGCTCGGAAAGGATCATGGCCACATGGAAATGCGAGACGACTTCTTATTTAACATCTTCCTGCATGCTGTTGTTTCATGTGTTAAGCCTGGGCGCTTGACATCCTAATAAGGGTGCCATTATGTTTGTGTGTGTATGTGTGCGTGTGGACAAATAAAACAAGAAATATGATAAGCTTGTTGAAAGGGGTAGAGGAAATTTTATGTAATGCAAGCCGAACTACAGGTATGTTTTCCCTCTAATTCTGTTTCACTGCTGACTACTTGCTCTGCTACAAAGGTAAATTAATATTGTGTGATGTGTTTCATGACATAAAATTGACACTGAAATTAATCTTGTCATCTGAATACAGTTTTACTGTACAAATTTGGACGGTTTTCTTTACGAGGTGATATACGGAATGTAACTATCAGACTGAATTTAGAGATTGTATCTATACCTGTAGAATTTATATGCATGTTGTCTGTAATTAGCAATTAAGTGTTAAGATCAGGGGGAAAAAAAGAGAGAGAAATTGATACAGATTATGAAGTGGTTGCCCAATGGAAAAGTGTTAAAAGAGACTGCTAGTCAAAATCAATAGCTTACTAGTATATGACATAATCAGGTTTCCTCTCTAATTCTCTTTTATGTTAAAACATCTAGTATTCTCGGAATAGCATTAAACAAAGAACACTTTCCCTTAGTGTATGTCTACTGAACATGGCTTTGAGTGGAGTGTTCCTCTACCATCCCGACCACCAAACCCACCCCAGGATTTAATTTTATAGTGATGATATGGCTTTCCCTTAGTGTATGTCTACTGAAGATGGCTTTGAGTGGAGTGTTCCTCTGCCATCCCGACCACCAAACCCACCCCAGGATTTAATTTTATAGCGATGATATGGCTTTCCTTAGTGTATGTCTACTGAACATGGCTTTGAGTGGAGTGTTCCTCTACCATCCCGACCACCAAACCCACCCCAGGATTTAATTTTATAGCGATGATATGGCTTTCCCTTAGTGTATGTCTACTGAACATGGCTTTAAATGAAGTGATTCTCTACCCCCCCCCCCCCCTCCACTCCCCACTACTCCAGAATTTAATTGTATAGGGATAGGGATGCTATGGTCAAGCCCAAAACACACTGGAGTGCCAGATTCACCAGACCCAACTTTGGTGTGTTTTGAGCCTGAGAAAATCCTAGAGATCTGTTTCATGATGGACCTAACATCACCAGTATAAAAAATTGTTCAAATTTACAATCCAGGTAGGAAAATTTATGGCGACACTGGGAGAACACTAACTGTGGGCTTAAATGTAATATTTGAATTACTATACATTTTATTAATCATTTTTAACCACGAGATGGACCACTGAAGAAATGTAATGTCATATATATAATATTATAAGTGTGTGCTTTAACTTGAAGGAAAATGGCCAGCTGAGTTTGTCAGTGTTGGTTATTTAAATGTATTTGCTGTGGCAGCAGTGAGCGTCACTGAGAGAAGAAAAGATGATTTACCATGGTCTGAGAACAATGGCTTCACTCCCATTACACATTGGCAGCACTCCATTCAGCGTGATGACTTGAAGAACATCCTGCCAGTCCCGGCCTTTGTAGTGACTTCATGTTGTTGATAAAAGATTTTAGATCTTATATTCATAATTGTTCATAAGATGTTATACAGATCATTCTTGCTGAGCTGTTTCAATATGTTAGGTTTTTTTTTTCATCCTTTGCACAGTAAGAATGAAAAGAAAAGAGAATGTAGGTGCAAATTCTTTTCTTCCTGTTGTGAGTTTTTCTTCTATAAGTGAGATTTAGCTCAGTCGGTAGAGCACTCACCTAAGTTGGCTTGGGTTGTAGGATCGAACCTCCTTGGCAGACCTTTTTTTCTCCATCCCAGCCATGCAGTGCCCCATGATTGGTATTAATAGAATCTATCACCGGTGTGAGGTATAGATAAGAAATGTTTTTTGTGAGGGCCGAGGTTTACCGAGGCCCTTACAAAAACATTTTGTCCCGAGGGTTGGAATTGCCTTATCTATACCTCACAATGGTGATTGATTCTTTTTCTTGCCCATTTAATTACAGTAACAAAACATTAATTTTGTAAGCTACGGTCTGTTTATTGTAGAACCATTCGTATACATTTCACCTGCCAACTCATTTAATCATACGCGGAAAAATATAGTCCACCTTATGCAACGACATAAATATGTAATGTTCAAATAACCAATAAATATAAAGTTGAAAATATTAATTTGTTTAAATATTTTTAAAACAATGATACAACGTGAAATGGCAAACAAAATTTTGAAAACCATGAGTTATGACGTCAATCATCGTAAAACATGAGTTATGGCATCACACGTATGTTGAAATCGTCTAGCCCTCGGGTCGGACAGATTTATCTAGCCCTAGGGTCAGACAGATTTATCTAACCCTAGGGTCAGACAGATTTATCTAACCCTAGGGTCAGACAGATTTATCTAGCCCTAGGGTCAGACAGATTTTTCTAGCCCTAGGGTCAGACAGATTTTTCTAGCACTGTGCAAAAGCTGGATAACCCTGTCCAGTGGGCAAGAAATCAAAGGCTGTGGCATGTGCCATCATGTCTGAGAAAAAGTGCATATAAAAGATTTCTTACTGCTAATGGAAAAAAGTAGCGGGCATCCTCTGACAATTTTGATCAGATGTTTGACATTCAATAAACAATGATTAATTTATCAACGTGCTCTGGTGGTTGTGTGAAATAAAACAAACCTGAACTTTTTTTTTTTTTTTTTTTTTTTTTTTTTTTTTCATTAATAAATGATTTGGGAATGTAGTATTGTCAATACAGTGGCTTATTGATACAAGCCTACTGGTATTTGAAAAGAAATAGGAACACAATAACAAGATTGTTTTAGATAACATGTGTCAGAATTCTTTCCCATCGATTTAAAAACCAAAAAACCCAACAAAAAACCCCATCTGCAAGCAGAAAACGAAAGATACTAAATTAACGTGGTAGTGATGGATGCAGGTTTAATTGGGTTTGGGGCAATCCAGTTGTTCCTGTTTTTAAATCTATTACTTGCAACTCTAGTACGAATGTATTGACAAGCTGCGGTTTTATTTATTTTAACCATCATGGACAGCTTGGCAGCTTGGCCATTAAAAGTGACATTTGCAAAACAGAACACATAGGATTTCGAATTCAACACTAATTAAAGCTCATCCTGCCATGCAATTGGGAAAGATTTGCATTAAGTCGGAGGATAAACTGAAACATATTTCTTCGTTCAAACTTTTCTTTAATTTCCTGCCGACTTGCCGGAAAATCTACAAGGTTAAGCCTTTGATGCCGCTCTCGGTCCGTGAGTGATGAAGGGTTTGGAGACCAAAGTGCTAATTTCTTTATTATTGATTGGACGACACCGGCTCTGGACTCTTGATTTGTCCAGTATATACAGCAGAAGTCCCACTATACTGTGGTAGTATAGTGTTGGTATAAAGTGCTCCTACTGGCAGTGGCTAGTGGGAATTTCACTGTTAGCTCAGATGAGATGTAGCTCAGTGGTAAAAGTTAGTTTGTTTTATGATAAGTTACAGGGAACATTTTGCTTAGTATTGCGTTGTGTTTCACTACACAAGTTTTGGAGATCGCTACACAATTTTAAAACATTAAACAGTATTTGCTAATCAATTTTTACTTGAGTAGAAATATCGCTAATCAAGATTTTGAAAAGAAAATGTTCCCTGCACTAGAGCACATTGATTTATTAATCATTGACAGTTGGATGGCAAACATTTGGTAATTTTTACATACAGTCCTAGAAAGGAAACCTGCTATATATTTTTTTAGTAGTAGCAAGGGATCTTTTATAAGCATCATTTCACATGTAGGATAGCACATACCACACCCTTTGATATACCGGTCGTGATAGACTGGCAGAAATAAGAAATGGCACAATGCGTCCACCAACGGGGATCGACTGTGCATCAGGCGATTGTTTTACCACTGGGTTATATTTTGCCCTAACGCTGACAGTGGTAGAGCTCTTGCCTGATGTGTGATGGGTTGCAGGACCCATCACTCATGAAGGACTTTGTTTTTTTTTCCTCATCCCATCAAGTGTCGCTGGTATGTTCTGTCCTGTATGTGGGTAAGTGCATGTATATAAAATACTGTACACTCGTTTTTTGTTAGATATCTAAAGATTCTTTTTTACAAAACGAGCAAACTTTCCTGGTATCTGGCGAAAAACAGTGAGATCATATACAAGGAAAGTTTACATGTTTTGTAAATATATATGTTACAAAAATTAGTGTGATATTTTAGTTATTAATTTACCTGGACACTTTCAGAAAATTTAATATTTATGTGAAAATTCATAAATTCTAGCATTTTGAGTAAGTAAACATGTTGGAAATTTGTAATATATGTAATTTATGTCCATTAAGAAGGCTCTATTATTCAGATAACATGTTACAATTGCAGCAAACTCAGAACCGTCTCTTGAACATATAAAATATATATATATATTTATAAACGTTTGAGCAAATTACATGTAGATGCCAGAGAATGATGATTAGTGGAGATCTACGCAGCATGCTGGCACCGGATAATAAAGCCGTGGATTGTGGAAGTCAGGTCTTGTGTCTGGCCGTTGTGTGATACGTTCATTTATCTCCCGGGGAAGTGTTCCTTTCATTACCGCCACCACCTTGGCGTGTGTGTCCAATGTGTCAAGACGAGATCAAAGCTTATTGCTTCTCGATTAAAAAGTGTTTGCCTGACCAGCCTTGGTTAAGAGTTGCATTAGCAATGTTAGCGTGCCTGAGCGTGTCAATATATCGCACAATCGACGAGCCTTTGCTCGCTATTGATTCTATGGGTTTTCCACTTGTTCTGCGCGACTTTCACAATGTCCCAGTGTTTGTCAGCATGTGTGCGTGTGCTATGCAGATTCCCACAATGGTGCGGGTTTGTTTGCCACTATTGTGGTTTTTTAACGACAAAGGAAGCATGTATATGTTTTGTTGTGCTGTCGGTTATGCCTGAGTGAGATTTGTAAAGAAAACAATTTGTTGTGTCATATTTGTTGTCATGTGGTTAAAGCACTGACATTGCAAAATAGTTACAGTTCCTTGCTTGAAGTATAATATGCACATCCGTGTGCCCAGTCAGATTTGTCCCTTTGTTTACGGAAGTTGTAGACAGAGTTTTCATGTGTGTACTGGCAGGTGCTGTGAAAGTGGCAGTCCTCCTACAGATGGAGTTGGAACCATATATCATGGTCAAGATCAGGGGCCTAATTCACAAAGCTCTCTTAGGCTCTGCTGGACAACAAAGCATCCTCTTTGCAAGTCGTTTAGCACTGCACTGCGATATCGCAGAGTTGCAAGAGTTTAGTGAATTAGGCCATGCAGCTCTCCTCTGTAGACAAGTACCTGCCAGTGACTCTTGGCTGCATACCCTCAAGACCATCATAAAACAAAGTTGAGATACAGTATTGAATAAGCTATTGGCAGATTCATAATTGTCATATATGTTACAGCTTCTGTTGCACACTTTAAAATTTAAACTTTATCAATATTGCTGATAGTAAAGACCCTAATTAATTTTAAGGACAAAGTGCCTTTAATGAATGTTGTTTATGTGAAATAAGAACAAAGAAACACACTTACATGTAGACATGTCACATGCACTAAGTACCAGTTAGCAACAAGACAGTCAGAAGGCACATATCACATGGCCATTGATATACATGTACTAGACCTTGCCATAAAAACAAATTGAGGGGAGTGATTAATTGCACTGCTAACTTAGATTACCGGCCTCGGTGGTGTCGTGGTCAAGCTATCAGACATAAGGCTGATGGGTACAGGGTTCGCAGCCCAGTACCAGCTTCCACCCAGAGCGAGTTTTAATGACTGAATGGGTAAGTGTAAGACCACTACACCTTCTTCTCTGTCACTAACCACTAACCAACTAACAACTAACAAACAGATAGCTGGGGGTGTACCCAGGACAACGTGCTTGAACCCTATTTGGATATAATAATAGAAATAAGTTGAAATGATTAAAAAAAAAAAAAAAAACACCAATTGTGGGGAACCAAAATTTAAGATATTACCATATTTAATCTTTTAATAGTACTGGGTAGGGTCTCCATGAGTACTCGAATACTCAGGTACAGGCTGAGTCTAACAAGACACGACTCCATTCACAGGACTCAAGTACCCATGCAAGGAAGAGCACTCTCATTTAATTGTTATTTTTGTTTTACGTCACTTTGCCATATGCTTGCTTCCAGTTTCATTATAGGGCCATGAGACATCAAGGGAAAACAAAAGTCGAATGTGTGGAATGAAGTACAATGGCATTATTTGGCATCCATGTTCAGAGCTGGTATTAAGATGCTTGCATAATGTTATTTTACTTTATTCCTAGTCTCATTATCATCAAGTATAAATGTATCGGGTTCGGGTCGAGTTTGACCCTCGAGTACTTGTATCCAATATTTTGGACTTGTGGAGGCCCTAGTACTGACTACAAAGGAGCATATCCTACAAAAGGTGTCCAACTTATCGAGAATTGAGACAATCTGAGTGGCCCATGAGACTTCCTACACACCAGGTGACAGAGGAGAACTGGAACATACAACTCTTTCATCCTGCAGACTGGACTACTGGTGTAGCTTGTGAATGAGAAGAAGAAAGAACAAGAAGAAAGACTAATACTTCACGATTCAAGACTCAATGTCCTTTCAGTACAGTATGCAAATCATCTGTAAAGTCAAAAAGGCATGGACGACCACCCAAGTTTTCAGCCTATTTCACTGAGTGCCTTTTATGGTTATTCCTTTCAGTATGCCACTGTTGGACGTTTATGTGTTGGCATGATCTAAAAATGGAATATTTAGTTCCCTTCTGAGAGTTGCATTTAAGAACCTTTGCCACTTTGAGTAAAGCACAACCATCTTGAATGAATCCCTAAGCTGACATTTTGTTGCACATCTTGTCATCTCGATCTCCTCATTGCTGGTCTGTTATGTTTATGAGCCACCATTCAAAAGAAATCACTTCTTATTGATGTTAGCTGCAATCCTTCAATTGATTTTGTGCTGGCTCTCTCTCCTTTTTAAAAAATATAATATGCTTTTTTTTTTTTTATTACAACAAGTCAACCATTTGTCTTTAGAAGCATGATTTGATGAAAACCTTTTGACTACAGCCGGAGCACTTAGTCTTGCTTCCTGCCACTCTTTATGGTATTTTGAATGCTGTGTGTTTCTGAGGTCCATTGATAGCAGCTTGCTAAGAGCGTTAGTGATGCCGTGAAATGGCCATCTCAGGTTGTCTGGAGCTTTCTTTACCGTCTTTTGATGATGGCCCTGACTTGTGCCGGCATTGATCCTCAGTGTATTGCAGCGTTTCTGATTGTACAAGACATGCATACGCAATGATTTCAGCGGTCTTTTTTTTCTCTCGCCATGGTGTCTTTGATGTGGCAACTGTCACTCGAATGATGCAAATCAAAGGCGAGGACGTTATTGTGTTTTGAAGAGCTCCTTTGCTTCATCGAGCCGGGCTTCATCAGTGGTCATTAATCTCATGAAATATGTCTGAACCCATGCGGTTTGGTTCAGTTTCCACAGTGTCAGGGCTCTTTGTTGTGGCCAGTTTGTATGGTTATTTTTAATAATCTGTGTATGTAGGCCTTAATTGGCACAAGTTCAGAATTATTGTTTTTTCATTTATGGCAAAAAAAATAAAATAATAAAAACTTAAAAAATCAGGATATTTCTAGTATTTTGACAAGCGTTGTAGTTTTAACTGTGCTAAATGGTTGTCAAGTAAACCATTCCATTCCTTTCACAGCTTGTATAAAAAGCATATAAGCTGTCTTAAGCTTATGAAAGAATATTTTTTATTATTAATTTAGCTTTCTATTTTATTTTTTTCTCATAGTTGTTTTACATGAGCTAAAACTTTCTCCTAAAAAACACCAACCCCATTCACACCCCAGAAAAGACAAAAAACCAAACACCACCACCAACACCACCACCACCAAAAACAACACTCATACCCTCCCCCAAACCCCCCCCCCCCCCCCCCCCCAAAAAAAAAAAAAAACAACCCCAAAACAAAAACTATATTATTTTTGCTTTTTTCCTAACTGTAATATCTTTGGGAATTAATTGTTTTTAGCTTTGTATCCTACCCATCTGTACATACCCATGCTTTCAAAAACAATCTTATTATTTATAAGCATGTTTTCTCCAATTTACCAAATATTACAAAAGTACAACCAAATTATTACATTTATTCCTCAAAGAGAAGAATTTCGAAATTGGTCCAATTCAACAGCAAATTGTGCAGACCATAGCAAAATATTTTCACTTAGGTCACATGAAAGGACCTGGGCTGTGATCAATTTCCTTCATATCAAAGCATTTTGTGGATGGTCGTAATTATCAGTGCTGTCATTTTGTGATTTCTGATTGGCTTGGTAATTGACGGAAGGTATTGGAAACCGTGGCAATCTTTGAAATGTTCAACATGGTTTTTTTTTTTTTGTTAGAGATTTTCTTAAGGAAACGTAGCTAATCCAATTAACTGGCGTTTGTATTAGATCTATTGTTGACGATCTGATTGGATCAATGCCGGCATGATAATGGGAATGAGTGCTGAAGCTAAGGCTTCTGGGAAACAATCTGGTGATGGCTTCCCTTGGTGACTATGTGTATGGCTCAGTTGTAGAGCACCCGCCTGAGGTGCGATTGAGTTATTTGCCATTCTAACCAAGCATGTGTTCAAGAGTGGTCTGTGGTGCGTCAAATGATTTTCTGCTGAATGATTCGCTGTTCACTTTCCCTTGCTATCCCTGGAGGAGACAAAAATGGCTGACATCAACATTATTGTAACTTTAAAAATACTCATTCCTTTGATTGTGACCAGTAGTATTTATTGCTTTTTCCTTTTTATTATTGACATATAAAGGTTTATCTTTAGTTATAAGCATGTGAAATAGTACATCTGTTTTACAAATTCATTTACTTGTAGACAAAAAAGAGAAGGTTTTAATTTGAAATCAAATAGTAAGACCTTAAATTTATTTACCATGGTTATTAGAAAGTTTAAAATATTTTCAGCTGTTAAAGCTTTCTTTTTACTATTATCTTGCACATACATATAATATTTTGCTTAAATTATCAATTGCAAATTCAATGTTTTTCTGGTTGTCCTGGTGCTTGTAACAGCTCGGAATTAAATTGTTTGCTGAACAGAAAAAGTATGTACCTTGGATTCCAGGATCAGTGGCTTTAAAGCCAAAATTTATGGATGACATAATTACAAATTTTCCACCCGTATACGATTTACTCTATTCTGATTGGAGGGGCGAGACATAGCCCAGTGGTAAAGCGCTTGCTTGATGAGCGGTCTGTTTGGGATCGATCCCTGTCAGTGGGCTATTTCTCGCTCCAGCCAGTGCACCACGACTGGTACAGCAAAGGCCGTGGTATGTGCTATCCTGTCTATGGGATGGTGCATATAAAAGATCCCTCTCTGCTATCGAAAAGAGTAGCCCATGAAGTGGCGATAGCGGGTTTCCTCCCTCAGTATCTGTGTTGTCCTTAATCATATGTCCGACGCCATATAACCGTAAATAAAATGTGTTGAGTGTGTCGTTAAATAAACCATTTCCTTCCTTCCTTCCATTAGGTCAGGTCAAGTCAGGTCAGGTCAGGTCATAGGGTTTAATAAGCACATTCAGAGCAAGCTGTTGTAGCACACGCCTGTCATGGGCGCAGATGTCAGTCCATGCCACCTTTTCTGTCCAGAACAGGACATTTTTCCATTAGTAGCAAGGGATCAGTAGTACATCAAAGACTGTGGTATGGGTTATCCTGTCTGTGAGAATGTTCATGTTAAAAAATCCCTTGCTGCTGTTCAGGAGTAGTTTATTTGACCACAGTGGGTTTCCTCTTTCCCTATTTCTTTTTCCAACTTGACCAAATATCAATATAACCATATTTTATATGCACCAGAGAGCCATTATTTAGAATATGTTTCTAGAACACCTCTCTGTCTCTAGACCAATGTTCACAATTAACATATGTTAAATACTAAATAACACCACTTTAAAATGTACTGAGGTGTTGTCTAACAAACCTTCCTTTCCTCTCCTTGCTTGAAGTTAAGTCCTTTGCCATTAAGAAAGCTAAAGCTGCTCGTCCAGATGTATCCCATCATGCCTTGCTATCTTGGGTGTTTTTCAAAAGGCCCAGAGACGTCCAACTCTTGTTTGGCTAATTTGATTGTACAATAAAGTAATTCCGTTATTTGATTACCAGGCACTTGTTACTGACCCAATGAACATGAGTCTGAGATCACCTCTGTTGCCAGTGGAGCTTTATTTTCGTCTAATGAGCGTCTTGAGAAATGCTAACTGCATATAAATAATTGGACGTAGTGGAGCATGCATGTATTGTACATGTGATTCAGCATTTTGTACCAATCTGATTTGTAGAGTTGAAAAGAAAAAGAGGAACTTTATTTAACTCACTTTGAAGGTAAAAATGTCATGTAACTCAGTTTGAAGGATTTTTTAAATTTTATTTGACGACAGATTCAACACATTTTTAATACGGTTTTTAGATCTCAGTTTGAAGCAAAAACATGGAAATTCTGAAAAACATTGTTATTAAGGAATTATTAGGTGTGGGAAATTAAGGAAGATGGGCAAAGTTGTAAATGTCTGGTAGTCCAATTTAGCAAATTTTGTGTTACATTGAATATATTCTGCTCATGAGTTTTCTCTGATTAAAGAAGAATTGTGATCACTTTCAGAAATGACATAGTGGCATACCACACAGCTGATAAATAATTAAAACATGCTTTGTGGTTTTTTTGTTTTTTTTAATGTACTAAAACATTAATCAAATTGTATACCTTGACTTAGAGAAAAACAGGGTTCATAATTGCCATTTTGAAATAAATATTTTTTAAATTTCATTTCCTTGAAACTTGCAATTCAAATTGTACTATATAGAAAGTAAATTTCTCACTCATTCCATCATGTTGTAAAATAATATAATCATGTTGTTTGAAGCTCATAATAGTTTTAATACATACATGTATAACTCAATTTTGAGCATATTGTCAGTTGAAACCATATTTACTGGAGGTCTTAAAATGTGTTCTTTGCTAGCTAGTTTAAAGCGCTCCTATTGGCTGTATAGCTGGTTGAGGTTTGCCAATTAGTTCTGTTGGTAGAGCAACACCAGACTGGTATACAAATTAAGAATATCCAATTGGAATCAAGTGTGTTACTTGTGAATAGACCTGGTCTCTCTTAAAACCCCAGGAAGACCATCATTCTTAAAGCGCTGAATGTGAAGTTGTAATTCGGCACCATTCTGAATTCCTGGAGCTGTTCTATATTTCCATTGTTTGTGAGACAGTCTCATAGGCGGATCCAGGAAATATTTTTAGGGGGGGGGACCAAAAAAGAAGGGCACATTGACTCGTCAAAAGGGCACCTTACTACAAGTTTTGATATTTACAATTAATATGAATTCCTACAGTTCTACGTCATAATATACTAGCAATAATGAAGTAAATTGGCGTCACTCGTGTTAGAACCTCAATGGGGCCCCATTGAGACTCAATAACACAGACACATATCTGCAAGCTTGCGCATGTACACGAAAATCTTGATTTCATTTATCTACAATATAATTATTGTTTACTTAAAAAAAAAAAAATTCTACAAACAAAAAGGGCACTTGGACATTTTGAGGGCACTTGAACAATTTTTTGGGGGGACGCGTCCCCCTGGTCCCCCCCCCCCCCCCTTGGATCCGCCCATGAGTCTTAATGACCATGCATTCCAAGCTTGGTGCACGTCTGAACCAGATGACAGGGAAAACTGGTTCTCTCGCCAAAAGAGTAAAAAAATGTAAAGTTTGTTTTATTTAACGAAGCCACTAGAGCACATTGATTTTTTTATCTTATCATCGGCTATTGGATGTCAAACATATGGTCATTCTGACACTGGTTTTTAGAGGAAAGCCACTGTCACCACATAGGCTACTCTTTTATGACAGGCAGCAAGGGATCTTTTATTTGCCCTTCCCACAGGCAGGATAGCACAAACCATGGCCTTTGTTGCACCAGTTATGGATCACTGGTCGGTGCAAGCGGTTTACCCATTGAGCCTTGCGGAGCACTCACACAGGTTTTGGAGTCGGTATCTGGATTAAAAATCCCATGCCTTGACTGGGATCTGAACCTAGTACCTACCAGCCTGTAGGCCGATGGCCTAACCACAATGCCACCGAGGCCAGTCTCGCCCAAAGAGAAAGAAAGAAAGAAATGTCTTATTTAACGACGCACTCAACACATTTTATTTACGGTTATATGGCGTCAGACATATAGTTAAGGACCACACAGATTTTGAGAGGAAACCCGCTGTCGCCACTACATGGGCTACTCTTCCGATTAGCAGCAAGGGATCTTTTATTTGCGCTTCCCACAGGCAGGATAGCACAAACCATGGCCTTTGTTGAACCAGTTATGGGTCACTGGTCGGTGCAAGTGGTTTACACCTACCCATTGAGCCTTGCAGAGCACTCACTCAGGGTTTGGAGTTGGTCTCTAGATTAAAAATCCCATGTCTCGACTGGGATCCGAACCCAGTACCTATCAGCCTGTAGACCGATGGCCTGCCACGACGCCACCGAGGCCGGTCGCCCAAAGAGAGTCATATCAAGGTAATTCAGCATTGGTGTTCTTGCTGTCCCAACAGTGATTAATCAAGACATCATCAGCAGCTGAGGTTAAATTCCAAAGGGCTTTGTGTTTGCATCACATTTCTGTGAGCCAAAAAAGCCAAGAAATAATTCATCAGAAACTGAAAACATGTTGTCTGGCTAGGAAAAATTATCAATAGTGTTACTGTAATTTAAAGGGTAATAGTGAAAGCTTCTTTGAGGGCTGGTGATTTAACACAAAAAAAAATGTTTGTCGAACACTGTGTTGTCCCCAGCTAGTTCATTAAAGGCCATGGTATATGCTGTCCTGTCAGTGGGAAAGTACACACATGTAATGTCTGTGTTTAAGTTTTATACCAAGACACAATGTAGTTCCAACCCCTGTAATTGCCCATGGCAATCGGCAATGCCGTGGAGATTGCCTTGGAGATTGCCGTGGAGTTTTTCATTTTCCACGCCACTTTTTTGCTGTGGACATTTTCTTAAGTTCACAATATCTGAAACAAAAGACTTTAGTAAAATTGCACTGTTTGTATTTGTTTCACATTATTATGGTAAATGATGTGTTGTCCCCATCTGGTTCATTAAACACTGCTGTATATGCTGTCGTGTCAGTGGGAAAGTGTACACACAAATGTGCCTTGTGGTTAATTTTTATACCAAGACAGTTCACAATATCTGAAACAAAATACTTTATTATAACTGCAGTTTGTATTTGTTCACGTTACGGTATGGAAAATTATGTTTTAGGATGGGAAACTTTAAGGTGCAAAATAATCAAAATTGAGAGAATTAAGTTGTCCCCCCCCCCTAAACACCCCCACTCCCACCCCTACCCCCACTCTACTGACTATATTAAAAGTGCACAGTTTCACATTATTATGATAAATGATGATTGAAGATGATAACCTGTAAGTTGTAAATGAAACATAATCAAAATTGAGAGAATTAAGTTACCCCCCCCCCCCCCCCCCCCCCCACACCACACCCCCACTGTATAGACTTCTAACAGACCGGAGGTTTGCTCTGCCACTTAAACCGCTTAAAGTCTCTACAAATCTCCGTATGTGGTGGCTGATACATATCTGGCAAAAAGATGGATTTGTCACTGCCAGAGATTCCACAAGATGAATTGCTACCCACATCCTTTATTCTGACCTCAGTAGATTTTAATCATGCTTCGCCAGAACTCTCAAGGTGTTTCGTTAATTTAGTGTCCGTGCTACCATTAACTGAGGGGCAGTGGAAACAGCACACTACAGATTATGCAGATCACAAAATCTATTAGACAACGCGAATTGGTTGTCGTGATGCGGCTGTATGGCTGCGAAAACTTGTCGCAATGTGCAGGCTTACGCTGCAAAAGAGTGTCTTCCATGATTTATGGGAGAAGAAAGATTGTATTGACCTTTTCTGTGTATTTTGTTGACAATAAATGTCCAATCCAATAATTTGCTATTACTATTAGTGGCGTCATTTTTATCTTGCATGTCACATATAATGAGATACTGGGGGCTTAACTGGTGTCGTCGTCTCTCTCCCCCCCCCCCCCCCCCCCACCAAGTCGAAGACTATAAGAACGTTGATATTTTGTGCTTTCGTGTACATGTAAATTGTTCAGTTTTTTCTTCTGTGTTATAAGTTCATGTAAGATGAAGGTGAAAAATGTGACAGTTTAAACCAATTGCTGAGTGATACATGTATATGCATGTGCCCGTTGGCTAATATTTCAGTATGCAATATTTTATGCCAATATTGAACATATTTAGATACTGGTAATTCAGATTTTAACAAAAGATTTGAATATGACAAAGTACACAAGTTTACATTCTAAATTTATCCTCTAAGGCTAGCTCACCACTCGCAAATTTTCAAAGCAATTGGAGAATTTAATTTTCATTTGGTGAATACATTCGCATTAATAAGTGTAATTTTATTTAAAAAATTGCAATTATTGAAGTTTAAATAGATCATTTGGCAAAGTGTTCTATGCACTAAAAACTACCCCTATATCTGTATGGATCCAAGGAACCACAGACTAATGGAAAGCAAAAGCAATGTAAAAAGAAAAAAAACCCCCAAAACCCCCAAAATACCAGAGAAAAAAAAGGTTGAAAAAAAGATATTACTATATATTGGCAGCCATTTTGATCCTATTCTAGACTAAATCTTGCATGGAGTGTTTCTTGGAACGCGTCCACAATTAACTTGTTAGAGTAATGTTATTTATTGAGAGCCTGGATTACTGGCAGATCATGGGCTGGAACTGGTGTGTATGTGTGTGTATGGTTTGCCTGCGCCAGCTCATCGTAATGCAGTTACAGGGGCGCTGTAACACATGCATTTGTCTCTGGAGATCCCTCGTTAGATGTAAGTGATCATGGAATTAAGTAGAGAAGCGAAAGAACTAGTTTAAAAGCAGAGAAGACAGAGTGAGAATCAGAGAGAAAGTGATGGAACAGTGTGTGTGAGTAAGAAAAACAGAAAACGTGAGAGAGAGAGAGAGAGAGAGAGAGAGAGAGTGAGAGTGAGAGTGAGAGTGAGAGTGAGAGTGAGAGTGAGAGTGAGAGTGAGAGTGAGAGTGAGAGTGAGAGGAAGGAGAGAGAGAGAGGAGAGAGAGAGGAGAGAGAGAGAGAGAAGAGAGAGAGAGAGAGAGAGAGGGGGGAGGGGGAGGGGAAGGGGAAGAGAGTGGGGTGGGGGTGGTAGGCAGAAAAAACAGGGAGGGAGGGAGGCTACACTTACCAAATAACAAAGATTTATGTGCACTTCCCATAGACATGATAGTACATACCACGGCCAGTTGATTGGGACAATGTGGCAATTGGATTCCATTGGGTGCAATTGATCCTGCAACCCATCGGTTATGATGTGAGTGCTCTACCACTGAGCCACATGCTGGTACAACTGTTGTCGTTTGCATTGTTAACTTCTACCGAGTCTTTAACTAAACTCCTTAATTGCATGCTCGCGATGTAGTCATTATTGAGCGATGAATGATTGCCCGGTGTCACTTCTCCCTTGTCAGGTAATAGTTTCCTCGGCAATGATTGAAAACGTCACTTGGTTCCTGATGTATCACTGTCATAACTCAGCCCCCAGTAAGACCAGTTAATAAACACTGCTCCCCGCTGTTGGCCCTGCTAGTAATCAACTGATATTTTCTCATTAACAGCCAATTTGACCCTTGATTCCCACTAAAGCCTGGCTGGAATCGAGTTAATAAAATAATTTATACACTGAAAGGGACAGGATTAAAGTGTGATGGTGTGACAATGGCATCCAGTGCCTTCCGATGAGGGGGTTTCGCAGCAGGTGCATTGTGGGATAGCTAGGCGCTATGGGTGATGACCTTTCAGGACCTAATAAGGAAACTGGTGCCTTTATCAGATTTTATTCATTGGATGCAATGATTGGCAACAGAACTTGATACTTAGTCATCCGAGAAGTGTGTGGAGGGGGTGATAGAATTCATTGCTAGAGTACTTGCCTGAGGTGTTCACATAAGGGTTTTTTGCTTCCATTTTCACCAGAGCCCTATGACTGGTACATTAAATACTGTGGTATGTACCGTCCCGCCTGTGAGAAAGTACATACATAAGATCCCATGCTGTTTTTGTAGCTTGTGTGACAGCAGGTTTTCTTTGTATATGTATTTGTTCCTGTTTTTGTCTGTCTGTCTCTCACTCTTTTTCTTAATCACCCCCTTTCTCTATATCCATCCATCAGTCCATCCGTCTGTCCGTCCACCCGTCCGTCTGTCCGTCCATCCATCATTCCATCCATCCATCCATCCATCCATCCACCCATCATCCATCCATCCATCCATCCATCCATCCAATCATCCCACCCACCCATCATCCATCTATCCATCCATCCATCCATCCCTATCTCGCTCTCTCGAGTATCTCTGTCTGTCTCTTTTTCTTTGTCACATGTTTTCTGTTTGTCTTGAGCATTGACATAACAATAATTAACATTTAATTTGCATTTTACCATTGACAATTAAGGCATTACTTGTTTCAAATGTCAAAAATATGCAGCTGGAATTCAACTTTAAACCCCCCCTCCTAACCCCCCCCCCCAACAATAACAACAACCCAAAACAAAGTTAACAAACAAAGATCCAAGGATGAATGAGTGTTTCCCAATATCATCTAATTCACATGTTAAGGACACTTGTCACAAACATTACTGCCGACATGACTATCCTGAAGCAAATTTCAAGTTCTTGAAAATCAATTTGGCTAGTTGAAAAAGGGCTTCAGATTTAGAATTTCATTTTCTGAACCCAGTATACACCTTGTTAAATTACTCTTCTTTTTTTTAAATTTTGCATGAAACTTTTAAATATAACTTGTAATGTAAATTTTTTTCTTTTTTTTTAAAGTCAAGACATAAAGAAGTGTTCTTCAAGCATATACACCATCTTCCATAGAAAAGTTAAAAAAAAAAAAAAAATCCCCCTAAACTCAATACAGTGAAACTTTTAAAAACCAGACCCTCTGTAAACTGGAATTCCTTTAAAACTGGATGGGTTTTTTTATGATCTCTTTTTAAATATCTATGCAGAAAAGAACCTCTCTAAACCAGATACCTTTTTTTTTTCTCATAACATCACATTAATGTGTTGGCTGTTAAAAACGTCCACTCTTCTGCCAAAACTCAATCCCTACATGGAATTCCCTTTCATATGGGCCGTGTTATAAAGATGCCACAAATTGAAGAGGGTTTATTAGTCGATTAGAAATCAATGTAATATCATTTAGAGGCTAAAGCAAAATTGAAAATGGTGTTTCTTTATTATTTTTTTTTTATAAAGATGCCTCAAATTGAAGATGACTTCAGTCTATTGGAAATCAATCTAATATCATTTAGAGGAAAATTGGGAATGGTGTTTCTTTATAATCATGTAAAAGAAAAAACTTTTAGCCTAAACTCTTGGCATTAATACTACTTGACTGCCGTCATATTTATAGATGCCTTCGGGCTGATTGCGTGAATGATGTGGTGTATGGGGGGCACCTTGATGCTGTTCGTCTTTCTGTTTCTGCAAGAGAAGCCCTGTTCGCTGTTTTAATCATCTTGTTTTGCCCGAGCATTAGAGTTAATCCCACCTTCAGTGCAATTCATCGCATCTCCAGCATCCTACAAGGGGAGAAAAATCAATTGGCTAGTGAGCCGGATTGATGTTATCACAGTGATCTGTCGCACGTTGAAGTGATTTTTGCCTCACGGCGTGAAACACTCGATGAATGGACAGTTTTTTTTTTTTTTTTAGGACCTGTAAAGCTATGAGAGATATAAAGCCAGACTACTTGCTAAATACGACAAACTAGATGAAGATCTTTATAAGATGAAAAACCCACTGAAGTTAATTAATTACTGTGCCATCATTGTACAGGGCTTCGGCTGTATCAAGACTTAAATCCTATATGTGCACAGATATTTATTCAGATCTCTGAAGGATTAAAAAAAATTGGAATCCCCCCCCCCCCCCCACCGTTTATTTTTCAGCCAACTCATTTCATTTTACTTAACCCATTACTACCTTATTAAGCAGTGTTTCTGCCAGAAATAAATGTTTGGGAATGGCGCTGTGGAATTAAATGCAGCCACATGCAGCATATAACCATAAATAAAATGTGTTGAGTGCGTCGTTAAATAAAACATTTCCTTCCTTCCTTCCTTCCTTCTTTGTCGATTCACATAACTTTTAAGGTTATGTTGACATTTAACTTTCTGTTTGATCACGATAATGATAGTGTTTAACCATAATGCACCGCCCGATGATGTGATATTTTCCTTGAAGCTCTGCCCCTTTTTGATGCTGCACCCCTTCCCTGAAAAAATCTTGCAGTCACCCCAGATAAAGTTTTCATGGAATGATGATGCATGTTTCATCACTGTCCAGTTTTATTATGGTCATCACTCTTTGTTTTATAGGTGAGGGTTATAGTTCAGCCCTTTTTAGATGCTGCACCCCCTCCCAAAAAAAATCCTAAAGTGCACCACCTGATGATAGTGACAGTTTTCCTTGGAATGGTGATGCATGTTCTATCACTGTCCGTGAGACAGGACCAGTTTTATCACGGTCATCAATCTCACCGTGTTGGTGAGACGTGTCACCTCTGTGCAGTGAGTCGTGTGCCAGGGTGAGGTCTTTCGACCCTAGTCATTAACACTTGATTAGCTGCAGGATCTCAACCGTGGTACTTATGGAGTCTTAATAATTGTAATAGCGGTGTCTCATGTAATAGCCATTATACATGTACATGCACGTGGACACAGATTTTGGTGTACATTCCAATACACAGTTGCCCTTTCCCATTATAATTTTTTTTCTTTTTTTCTTTTTTAATCCTTTATAATTTGCCATTGGTGTAATTTACTAATGTTTAATCATGCTTTGCTTCTTCCTTTCTTCATTCCTTCCCTTATTTACCTGCCTGCCTACCTATGTATCTACCTTTTTTCATTCCCCCCCCCCCCCAACTCCATCTCTCTTTCCCTCTCTTCCCTTTCACTCTGTCTTTCCTTCATCTCTGCTTTCCTTTTTCTCCTCTCTTCCTACTTCCCTGCTTGTCTTCCATTCTTTTGCTATATTAGAAATCACACACCTTGATGTTCTTCCTTCTTTCCTTTTCAACGATTTCCTCCTTTTCCTGTCTTCCATACATTACTATTTCTTTTAAGATCCTTACCTTATTATTATTCATTTTGTTTTATGTATTCATCTTAAGTTGGTCTTAATGAATGGTATTTCTGCCTGTTATATATGTGAGACATTTTCATCATCATCATTGTTATTACTTCCATACAATACGGCTACATTAACACTTTGCAGCTAACTGATGACCATGTCCACTGAGCATGCAGTGTTTAGCCATGGTTCATTGTCCACTTGCCCTTGATGGAGTGAGCAGGAATGACCCTTGACCTTCTGTCTCAATATGATGCCATGCTTGTCCCGGGCTAATCTCAGATCTTCTGCCTGACTGCACTTTATTTGCTGTCCACCGATGGCCATCATGATTCAGTAACACAAGACTGTGTCCCGCTGTTTGGAGCTGTCTCAGACTGTCACTTCTGTTTGCTGTCTGTCCACGAAATGAAATTGTCTCCGGACAATGCTAATTTTTTTCCTTTCTTTTTGGCCCGGCTTTGCGGAGACAATCTAATTGTTCCGCTTTGTTGACGCACAACCTGATATTTTGTCCCCATGTTAAGGGGAATCACCAAGTTGGAATTTGTTCCTCATTTCTGCTGAATGAAAACTGCATCCTGGCCCAATGGGAGGGTGTTAGAGTTAAGGACATAGATCATATTGAGGATTTGGCAATTCCATTGACTTAATATTCCATGGCAGCAATGTTCTGGAAGGTCAGAGGAAATCTGATTTGACTTTTCATCACAGATCCGAAATTTATTGCTGCAAGAATAAGGACTGTGGGAATGGATGTACTAGAATGACCTTGAAGGAAAATTGGTCTTCATGGGATTGAACAGGTGATCATCTTTGAGGAAGAAATGATGTGATATGAAATTGCATTGGCTGTTGACAGATGAAGGTACATGGATTGTAATATGTGATGGATATAGCAGGTGATGAGGTGTACTTATTCATATTATCTTGTTAAAGCAGTAACAGATTTAATATTTACATCAAGTAGAACTGACAAGAACTTTGGTGACATACTGGTCACAATGTCATCTTAAAGATAAATATTCTCCAAATCTTTCCCGAATTCCTTGATTTTAGAGCTACTTGAAAACTCTTCTGCCCTTTTTCTTTGATTTTAAATTGTTTAAAATTATTACTATTTAAAAAAAAAAAAAATGCATATACTTTTCAAAACCCAGGCATGCAAAGACTTTTGGATTTTATTACTCAGTGTGAACTTCATCCTAGTAACTGAGATGTAAATGCTTGAAGCTGTTTGTAGCAGAAAGTTTACAGTTTGTTTCTCATTCAGCCATTATCATTGATGTGGACAGCATGTTATAAAACTATTGTATGATGATTACATTTCAAAAGACATTGTATTACAAGTGTAGACTTGTGTAAAAACATGGCAGATTTTGGGATGATCTTAGAATTTGTTAACCACTATGACACTCAGGCTAGCTGTTAGTGGTTTTATATTCCCACTTCCCCCAGTACTAAGCCATCTGTCATAAAACCAAATATTTCATATGTAGTAACCAGCTGAATTGTCATTAAATATTGTTTTACCATTCCTTTTTTTATATCATAATCTATGGCTGCCTTCGATACATGGACTAGAATACACATATAACTCTGAAACAGAGGTATTACTGTAGTATTAAGTCGACTGCAGTCTGCACATGACCTCAAAGGTGCTTCTCATTAATTGGGCCCCGGTCTGTGTTATGTCCCCTGAGTGTGATGAACATGGAATAACTCGACACATTTTTCCCCCCACTTCCTTTCGGTCCAGGTATATTAGCCTGCCCGTCAATCAAACCATTTGTTCATTTCCCCTGTGATGTGCTCCGTGTCACTTCCGTGAATGAAGCATGTTGAGGGGATAATTAATCGGTTTTCCGGCAGCAAAAGAAACTTGTACTCGGCTGATCTGAACACTGTCTGTGTATTAAAGGAGAGGAAAGGAATGTTTGTCTAGTGACACCCCAGCACATTTTAATCGGTGGCTGTATTGTGAAAGGAATGGAATGTTTATGTAATGTGACACTGGCATACAAATACATATATGTATGTTGGGAAAGGAAAGAAATGTTTGTCTAATGACATCCCAGCACATTTTAATTGGTGGCTGTATTGTGAAAGGAATGGAATGTTTATGTAATGTGACACTGGCATACAAATACATATATGTATGTTGGGAAAGGAAAGGAATGTTTGTCTAGTGACACCCCAGCACATTTTAATCTGTGGCTATATTGTGAAAGGAATGGAATGTTTATGTAATGTGACACTGGCATACAAATTCATATATGTATGTTGGGAAAGGAAAGGTATATTTGTCTAATGACACCCCAGCACATTTTAATGAGTGGCATGGCTATTTAAAAAGGAATGTAATGCTTGTGTAATGACGCATTGGTACATATTAATCTGTGGTTTGTGGTAAATGGATGCTTATTTAAAGTGACAACTCAACACATTTTGACATATGACTATCAGAAGAGGAATGGAATGATCATTTAATGACAACTCAGCACATTTTAAACTATTAATATTTAGCTTACGACCAGCATTGGTTCTCAGAAAAACAAGTTTTAACATTCAAACATGTCTCTGTATCTCTTGGCTTTCTGTCTGTCTCTCTATCTCTCGGTCTCTGTCTCTCACTTTTTGTTTCACTCTCTGCCTGTCTCACCCCCTCTCAAACTTTCTATCTCGCTGCCTGTCTCACTGTCTGTCTATCTGTCGCTCTCTTACACCCTCTCAAAATTTCTCTCTCGCAGTCTGGCTGTCTCTCAATCTTGACCAAGTGTCGAAATAACCATATGTGTTGAACATCAAATAACCATAGTTTAAAATGGGTTCAGGCATACAGGTAGTTAAATGAATCTTCCTTTCCTTTCCTATAAGACATTTGGAAGACAATAATTTACACTGTATACCCCTACATACTGGCTTCTCAGATCTGATCACATTGATTGCCTCATATTGTGCAAACCGTGCCATTTCCTGAAGCTATAACATCCAGAGTTTTTAGAGAAACATAAAAGGAGATGTTTTCCCCAGGGCTCCGTATGCTTGGTACGTATACCACTGAATTTTTCTCTAATTAGGAATGACAACCACAAAAGTATTTTACTCTCAAATTGTGTGCAGAGATCAAGAATGATTCATTCCCAGAGGGTTTCAGCTCTATATGAATGAACCCTCTTTTGGCTTTTTTCATAGTTTTTACTGTTATTTGCATTGAAAAATAAAAATAAAAATAAAGATAATATGTACTAGTTAATTACAACAAAAACAACTCTTCTAAAATAACCTGGTGAGCCTTGTGTAAGAAGTAGCACAAAACTAACTGTTCACCGCAGTTTACTTTATTGATGACTATGTAGGTTTGTTGTTTTTAATTCCTGGTTTTTCTTAAATTCTAGCTAATAATTTTCCAGATAAGAAATACATAATTAACTGTACATGTAGGTTCACATCCTTGGGGAAAACCAGTTCAATTGAAATACATTGTATTTGTTCACCCCAGCTTTTGATTTTTTATTCTGTCTTTTTAATGTTTATTTCAATAGTTGTACTGTACTGCTTGGGGATTATATTAATTTAATTGTAAGTTCATCTTCCTTTGGGAAAGCCATTTTAATTAAAATAACTATTCCCTTCCATTTTTTATTTACAACTTTCGTTTCGTTGTGTCTTTTATTGAATGATTTTTGTTGTTGTTATTTTTAAAATCAGTCATGATCATGATGATGATGATGAAGACATTTTAATTAAAATAACTATTCCCTTCCATTTTTTATTTACAACTTTCGTTTCGTTATGTCTTTTATTGAATGTTTTTTGTTGTTGTTATTTTTAAAATCAGTCATGATGATGATGATGATGATGATGATGATGATGATGATGATGATGATGATGATGATCATCATCATCATCATCATCACCACCACCACCACCACCACCACCACCATCATCAAAATCATCATCGTCATAATCATAATCATAATCATCACCATCACTATCACCATTATAATCTTGTTCATAATTTACTGCCTAAGACTATTTTAATACAGTGATTTACGTTTTGGAATATAAACCCAACTGGTTATATTTCCTTTTTCTAGTTGCTTGCCAAAAAAAATCAAGAACGGAAAAGGAGATACGAAACCATTAATTTACTAACCCTTCATAATCTTCAAAGCATTATCTGTTAGAAATATTGCAAACGGAGCCAACACTTAACTGTGCACACAGCTAGATTCTGTAAAAACCCTGTTTCCTTCTTCATATGCACCTTGCAGATTTTTCATCATCTTGTGTCTCTTTCATCTGTTAAGGTTGAGTTACACTGTTACTAAGTCCTACACACACCTGCGATAAGCAGTGGAATATCGGCCATTCATATACAGACAGACCCCCAAAACAAAGCCCAGCCATGTTGGCAAATGTTTCCGAATTAGAGCGCAAAATAAACACGGTTGAAAAGACCTGCTTCTCTTTCAGGTTTCTTCCCTGTTTGTTCCGCATTTGTTTCAGGTCACTGTCGCTTGGCTTATTTCCAGGGATATACAGGCTTTGTGTTTTCCGTAACAAAGAAACAGTGTAGTTGATTCATCCTGGTGCGTGATGTGTTGTAATAATATTAATATAACAGAGGCAACAGTAGCAGCAACAACAACAACAAAAAGACGAAAGAAAGAAAGTTTGTTTTGATTAACAACACTACTACAGTGTAAACGGATTCATCGGTTACTGGATATCAAACGTTGGCATTTCTGAAGGGTGGAACCTAGCCCAGTGGTAAGGCACTTGGTTGATGCTTGATCAGTTTAGGATCGATCCCCGTCAGTGGGCGCATTGGTCTATTTCTAGTTCTAGCCAGTGTACCATGACTGATATCAAAGGCTGTGGTATATGCTATCCTGTCTGTGCATATATAAGATCCCTAGATGCTAATTGAAAAATGTAGTGGGTAGCTAAGACTATATGTCAAAATTACCAAATGTTTGACACCCAGTAGCTGATGGTTAATAAATCAATGTGCTCTTGTGGTGTCGTTAAACTTTTAACTTTGATCATTTTGACACAGTTTTCAGAAGAATTCCCCAACATTGTTTTCTCTAGAAGTAAGAAATCTTTAATGTGCTCTCTCCCACAGATAGGACAGCACATACCACATTCTTTTATATTAGTCTATGGTACTGTTTAAGATGGGGGAGGGGGAAAGGAGGGGCAGGGGCAGGAGGCAGAAACCAATGAATTGGCAGAAGAGGTTCAGTCATGTGACCCAAGCATCTTAGATGAGCTTTCTATTGACTGACTATGAGTCAGAATTATCAAATGTTTGACATCCAATAGCCGATGATTAATTAGTCAATGTGCTCTAGTGGTGTTGTTAAACAAACAAACAAACAATCTACTGACTGAGATAAATCCCACCCCACTGCTAAAAGGTTGTAACAATTTAAACCAGTGTTTTCTACCTCTGTTAATTTTACCACATTCCTGCCCAAAGTATGTTTTTACAGTTAAGCCATAGCAGCTAAATATTACAATATTATTTTAGCATTGTAGAACATATATTCTTGAGACCCCCCCCCCCCCCACTGCTGCTTAGTTTATGCCCCCTCTAGAATTTCTAAATAACCACTTGTGGATGAGGATGTTATCACTTTGCTTGGGAAAAACAGCTTTCTGACATAACCACCTTTGCACTCACCCTGAAAACAAAACAACCCCACACAACCCCCCCACCCCCCCAAAAAAAAATCACTCAACCACAAAACAATTTCAGCTGAAACCTATATACAGACTATATACTGATACAATTAGCTGCAAATGTGGCTAGTTGTACTGTATCTCCATTTACCCATTAATATTTCCCATCTCCCAGTGATGAAAAGAAAACAGATTTATTGTAAAGACGGAATGAGATACATGCACATCTGTAGGTCACACAGATTACCGGGGTTAACAGTGGCTGCAGACGGTGTGTAACGTACCAGTGATAGCAGAATTAAAGGGTAACACTATTCTTTTCCATTATATACGTGAAAACGGGACCCACGGTTTGTTACAAATGTCCTTCAAAGATGTATTTATGATAATACATGCATGAAAACTGTTCCTTTGGATTAGCAGCGAGAGATCTTTTGTAATGTCAGTGTTTTTCTCTCAGATATATCCGACGCCATATAGCCGTAAATAGAATGTGTTGAGTGCGTCGTTAAATAAAACATTTCCTTCCTGCCTTCTTTCAGATACTGCCTTCAATGTAAGCTATAGTAGAGGTAAGCTATAGTAGAGGGCGGGATGTAGCCCAGTGGTACAGCACTCGCTTGATGCATGGTCGGTCTTGGGCTATTTCTCGCTGTAGCCAGTGCACTACGACTGGCATACCAAAAGGCCATAGTATGTGCTATCCTGTCTGTGGGATGGTGCATGTAAAAGATCCCTTGTTACTAATGTAAAAATGTGGCGGGTTTCTTCTCTAAGACTATATGTAAAAAATTACCAAATGTTTGACATCCTATAGCCGATGATTAATAAATCAATGTGCTCCAATAGTATCATTAAACAAAGCAAACAAATAAATTGAAAGTTATTCTGAACCTGCCTGCCAATTATTATTTTAACATAGCCTCCTTTTGTGTCTTGGAAATTGAACTAAAAATCTTCAGTTTTAAATAGAATCCATGGTGCTAAAATTTCCCAAACTCGGAGCCACGGGGGTCAAGTCGAATTTCAAACATATTAAACACCATGAGCCAGCCAGGTTAAGATGGATTAACCAGCCATGAATATGGACAGATATTTATCGCTGGAAGATGATGTGTGTTTTATGCTGTAAGATTCCATTATTTCTTCGTAAGTGAAATTGCCTTTAAAGCTGCTGTTATTAGATGGTGTAAACTACTTTTTGACATTAATTACACCTATTTTTTACCGTTAACTTTAGTGATGTTCTGTTGGACTCTGATGATGTGATGATCGATTATAAAAAGTCATAATTAATTGTCGCGGAAAATGTTAACACTTAAAGTAATTGATCCTTCAGTTTAGATGTTGAAATTAGTCTTATGAATATGCTGGGGTTTGGGTTTGTTTTCATATGTACGTAAAGAAAACTAATAATGAATACTCAATAAATTTATCTGTTAGTAGGGTCACCATCTATCCCTGTGGACATGATAGGGTCCTACTAAATCAAATCTTTATGTCCATATATTTCTAACCAGTTGTATAATTGAAAGTTGTCCTATTGGTATAAATACATGAAGATTATAACCCGATTATCGATGATGAAATTCCAACCACTTTTCAACACTAGCTAACTTAAACGTCGCTAGCAGATGTTTGCTTAATTTATCAAGTTTTGCAAAACAGGCCCATGCTTATAAAACTTTTAGAGTCCAGACTCAATCTCTAATGACGTCACACACATACAATTTGCATGGTGTTGCCATGATGTTCATGTCTGAGACTATTAGAGTCTCGAGTCTAGACTTTAAAAGATTTATAAGCACCAGGCCATGCAGGTCTACATATACTGTATGTGTTTCTGGTTGTCCTGGTTTTTGTGATAGTTAAAAATTGATTTTATGTTAAATGAAGAAGGTATGACAAATGTATTTCGGAAACTAGAAATAGCATCATTAATTCCAAGGAGGACGGGACTTAGCTCAGTGGTAAATTGCTCGCTTGATGAGCCGTTGGTCTAGGATCAGTCCCCGTCGATGGACCTGGTATATCTAAGGCTGTGGTATGTGCTATCCTGTCTGTGGGATGGTGCATATAAAAGATTCTAAAATTTAAAGGGTTTCCTCTCTAAGACTATGTCAGAATTACAAAATGTTTGACATCCAATAGCCAATGATTAATAAATCAATGTGCTTTAGTGGTATCGTTAAACAAAACAAACTTTAACTTTAATTCCAAGGATATCATAACAGAACTTTATAGCAGAAAGAATGAATTAAATAATAATTTAAAAAATAATATCTTGAAAATTGCTTCACTGCAATGAGTTGCAGAGTACCTGTGAGTTTGACAACAACAAGGACAGTGTTAATTTCTGTTGATGGGAAAGGTTTCCCTGGGTGTCGGGGTAATAGACTGGAGACGTGTGTATGATTTACAAGTATGTTCATCAGTTGCTTGAAGATCTTGTAGCGGATTCGTGTTTTTGTGTGTCGGTTTTCACGCCACAGCGATTGGCAAATTGCTACACTCTGCTCAAGTAGTGGGGGGAAAACTGCAGACAGATTAAATGTAATCATTTCTCGGAGAGTGAGTGTGTGGGAGTGAGAGTGAGTGGTTAACCGGTAGTTTTATACAGCTAAATTAAGCCGATCATATAGAATGGAGATCTTTATGGGTGAGTACGCACTAATTGGAAGATTCTTTCCAGTTTCCGTATTGGATTTTCTTTTACCATCATTCTTTAATGTGTTTCTTTCTTTTGCCTGAAACTAATCGGTTGTGGTGTTAATGTCAGATGATGTTTAAATTACGGTTTGATTAGTGTAAAATGAAGTTAACTTGTTAATATAAACAAAATAATAATTACACTCAATAGAATGTTTTTAAAGAAAATACAGAAAAAAGGAATATCTGTTTTATGATACCTCGGAACATTTTAAATGAAGGAAGAAAGGAAGGAAATGTTTTATTTAACAATGCACTCGACACATTTTATTTACGGTTATATGACGTTGGACATATGGTTAAGAAACACACAGATATTGAGAAAGAAAACCCACTGTCGCCACTTCATGGGCTACTTTTTTTCGATTAGTAGCAAGGGATCTTTTTATATGCACCATCCCACAAACAGTATAGCACATACCATGGCCTTTCATATACCAGTCGTGGTACACTGGCTGGAACATTTTAAATGATGACTATTAGGTATTTAACATATGGTTATTTTTGCCTCTTGGTCTAAGATACTGACAGGAAACCCACTGCCATCACACTATAGGCTACTTCTACCTAACAGCAACAGATCTTTTATATGTACTAGCCCATAGACAGGAATGTGTATAGTAGTTTTTGATATACAGCTGGGACACTTGTTAGGATGAATTAAAAACCTAATGATTCCGCTGAGGGTGATCGATACCATGACCTATAACTCAGCACTCTAACACTGAGCTACATCCTAGCCCAAGAAATGGACAAGATTTTAACCACTTGATTCATAATCAAATTTCATTTCACGGAATAATCAGTCGCACTTCAAGATATGGATATTTCTACCTTGTTTTTAAAGAAAAGGAATATACAGCACACCCTGCTCTAGTAGCCACTTGTATTAAGCAGACCCCTGTGTAAAGGTCCCATTTTTATCTTTCACATCATCTATTATAGAATGAAGTGACCTGTATTAAGCAGCCACCTGTGTTAAAAGGCCACTTTTTGATACTCCCTTTTTATTACTATTACACATGGGTTTGACTGTTTGACTAATCATGGATGTTTCCAGACCCATGATTCTTCTCCGTTTCTTGGTGAATGACAATTAAACCTAAAGGGAATCTACTATGGCGGTACATCAATGTTCCCATGGCACACTGGCTTTATGATTTGTGTATTTCTGTGCGGCCATGTGCTTCCAGTGTCTGGCTATTAACCAGGTTGCAGCCAGTGCAGGAATTGCTTTGTACACCTACCTGTGCTGGAAGGTGTGTATATACTTTTTTCAGTTAGTAGCAAGGGATCCTTCACATGCACCATCCCAAAGACAGGAAAACACATACCACGGCCTTTGATATACCAGTCGTGGTGCACTGGCTGGAGCGAGATGTAGCCAAATGGGCCCACCGACAGGGATTGATCCCAGACCGACCGCGCATCAAGCGAACACTTTACCACTGGGCTACATCCCGCCCCTAATTAAGACAGAGTGCTAATACCTGAGATTTATGTTGGTTTTTTGGTTGTTACCTATTAATTACAAAAAATATCTACATACATATTTTAGCCAATTAGTAGGTTTTTTTTGCATGAGACAGCTCATATATAGAAATATTTGTGTTTCTTCTCTTGATGAGTCTATATCCCAGCCGCTGTCTCTCTCTTCCTGGGTGTACAGGTGGGATGGTCTGACTTGCAGGATCAAAGTGCTGGTCGGAATGTCTAGAATGTGCAAGTGCTATGAACATGGCTTTAGGTTCCATAGTTGCTGTCTGCATCTTGTTAGGGTTTTGTGTTTTTTTGGGTAAATGTGTACAGGGTAAATGTGTACAGACCTACATCAGGCGTGGATCCAAGGGGCATTGAGAGGGTCCGTACCCCTGTGCTTATGACAAATTATATTTTTTTAATTCCACTTTTTTTTATTAGCGCATTCACCACTAATATTTGACTTCCACAGTTGTTTGTAGATCTACCCTATAAAAATTCCTTGATCCATACTTGTACATATACTTTTATCTTTAACATTTGCTGTATATCATCTTTTGATTGTATATCCTGAGAGTTTTTATTTTTATGTTAACTATTTTGTAATGTACACCCTCGTTGGTGGATCCATACCCCCCCCCCCCCCCCCCCCCCCCACCTCAGTCCCAGCCATTGCGCCATGACTGGTACACCAACTGCTGTGGGATGTATTGTCTTGTCTGGTGGGATTTGAATATAAAATATCCTTTGTAGCCTCAGACCATTTGCACTTAAAATACAAACAAAACCTCTCTTGGCTTCCTTAAAGGGACACACCCTAGTTACGGCTAGTTGTTAACCATTACGGCGTTGTTTTTCGCTATTAAACCCATTTTTTCACAAATAAAATTGCACTTTACTTACCGTTTATTATTTAGAATATACATTTCCATTCACCTGAAGTGTTTTTTGGTAATCCTGGTGTTTGTAATACCACAAAATGCATTTTTCGTATTTCTGAAAAACTCACGCGTGTCTGAGAAAAAACCGTTGAGCAGACAAGGTCTAATCTATTTTTAGAGGGGATATTTCCATTTCAATGTCACAGACGTTGGTATACCACGTGACACCGTTATCATTTTGGTTCGGTTTGTTTTCTCGTGCACGGTTCGCGCAATCAACATCCGATTTGTTGTTGTTCATTTGTGAGATTTTTCTTCACAGTTCGTGAACATTTTCAGTAACAGTAAAGTTCAGACAAGTAAGTGTCTCAATACAAAACGTTACAAACCCTTAAAACCAATAATTTTGCTAAGTCTTACGATATCTGGAGAGGGGATACAACCAGGACAGAACAGTTGGAACATGTCCAGGAGAGGTGAAAGGAACGCACCCCAAGTCTGTGAAATGTGTCGTGACATAGGCATTGTTGTGCTTCGAGCGACATCTACTGGTGACATGGGGCAATTGGGACATGGGGATTCCCATGGTATTTATCGATATAAAACCTGCTTTTTCACTCCATTTGATAAAAACGTGATCTAAGTGTGTTACAGGTTTGTAGATTAACCAAATTATAATTTATTTTCGCTGGATGGAACTAGGGTGTGCGGCTTTAATATTAGTATACTGAAGTGATCCATATAGATGGTGCATATAAAAGATCCCTTGCTGGTAATCAAACAGAGTAGCTCATGAAGTAGCAACAGCGAGTTTCCTCTCAATATCTGTGTGGTCATTTACCATGTGTTCGATGCCATATAACTGTAAATAAAATGTGTTGAGTGTGTCGTTAAATAAAACATTTCCTCCCTTCCTTGCTACTGATAGAAAAATGTAGCGGGTTTCCTCTCTAAGACTATTTGTCAAAATTACCAAATGTTTGACATCCAATAGCCGATGATTGATAAATCAATGTGCTCTAGTGGTGTCGTTAAACAAAACAAACTTTTTTCTTCTTTTTTTTCCTCATTTGTTTTCATGTTTTAAATAATAAACTTCAGCTTTCAGTAAATTATTTTCAGTTATTTTTGCCCTGCCCCTCTTCTCTACCCTAACATTTTTTAGAAGTACATTGTTTTTACTCCTGAGTTTTTCAAAACAAAAGTCAGTGCAGATTGCTTTCCCTGTCTATTTTAGTGTTTGATCTGTACATGTTTATAAATATGATTTCATTTTCTGACACACTGTTGCTCATCCATCAGTTGTACAGTGATAAAATAATACAACAGTATCTGATTACCTACAGTTGTTAAAACCAGCATCATCATGCCAGCTAGAGGCTACATGTACAGTGCAATTGCATAAGCATACATTAAATTGGTCTGGTAATGTCTTGTGGATTAATCATTGCCAAGAGCTATGGTTGTGAAATTCATTATCAGATGTTTATTTATTACATGTTACGTGCTTGTTTATTGGGCAAGCGAGGATCCGTGGAGGTGTTCCAATTTCTTAGGGCAGTTTCAGAAATGATCTCATGGGGAGGTGAGAGGCAGTTTCATTGAATCCTAGCTGCCCCACATGAGATCACATTTGAAACATGTCCCTTACAGGAATTCCAAATCATGACTCAACTTTATGTCTTAGCAGCTATTTTTGCTGTAGGACATGTGCCTGTTTATTTTTACCTGTCCTGTCTGAAATGTAATTTGTCCCACTCAAATGTTTCTGTTGAAAAAGTGGAGCATTTGGTAATTTTGTAATTTTTTTAGTTGACTTGTCTGAAATATATCATTGTTCCACCCAAATGTTTCTGTTGACAAATCTGAGCATTTAGTCAATAAGTTGTAATTTATAATTGACTTGTCTGGTTGGACAAGTTGTTAGAATGTAGTTTACTTGTCTTATATCCGAAACAATTTGTCCTGGACAACTCGACTATATATAGAGAATAATACATGAGTGACCGTTAGATACCATTTATCTCACAACGAGTTGTTTTAAAATGTATCTAACGAGCGAAAGCGAGTTTGATACTTTTTTAAACAACGAGTTGTGAGATAAATGGTATCTAACGGACATGAATGTATTATTCTATTTCTTACATATCTGCAAATACCAGGTTTTAACATCTTTTTGGACTAAAAGTTATTTACAGCCGTTGCATTTGTAGCGAACTTACACGTCACAGACACATGATTGTCAGGTTAACTATACATCACAATGTAATCTATTTTCACCGTGTTGCTTTTCACTGGCTGCTTGGCATTGGTGACCTGGTCATCACCTAGGAGCAGCCAGTCGTATGTCATGAAATTGTTAATACACATTCGTGTGTTAACAACCCATGTGTTACCAAAAATAATGCATGGTGTTCTCACCAACGGGTGTGTAAGAAATAGTCTTAATTAGGGCTCGGAATATTTTTCTGTATTAACCAATGCCATTACACTACACACATACATGTACATATATCTCTCAGTAATCATATGGGTTTGGGTGGGTGTAGGTGGGTGTGGGTAATTTTTAACATATGTCCATTGGAAAACTTTTCAAGCATGCCTGTCATGGACATACAACCTCTGACTTCACCAGAGAATTTTGGCCAAGACAGTAACCAATAGCCTTTGTCTTAGATATACATTGTCATATAGACCAGATAGATGAGGTGTAGTTGTGCCAAGGACAGCGTGTCAGGAACGTAACTCTGTAAGCATGAAACTAATTGAAATGAAGTGGAAATTACTTCCACTTAATGAGTCCATTATCATAAAAATGCAGTACATACACCAAAGACTGCTGATATCCCAGCACTCGAGGGAGGAAAAAAAAGTTGATTAAATGAAAATGACCAAGCAGAAAAATCATAAACGTGACGTTAATGTGTTTCCAAAGTAATGACAGTTTTCACGATAATTAATACGTCCCTTATTTTCCAGTGGCAGGACTGACTGCATGGTGTGGAACTCTTTGTACTACAAGTGAATTAGGTGATTAATTAATTACGATGTTTGTTTTTCACGTCTTTGTGGATAGGATGGGAACTATAGCTCAGTGGTATAGAGCCTTCGATCAATCGTTTGAGGTGTTATGTCCTGACCAAGTGTTACAGTAGCCATATACATGTATTCAGGCATCAAATAAACATGTAGTTTAATAATATGTGCTACAGGCATGTGTGCAGGAATGTTAGCAGTGGGGATCTAGACTGTGGCATTTGAACTTCAATGGCAGTGTTTCTGCCAGAGACAAATTTTTGGGTATGGTGTTATGAAATTGAATATTTACAATGTATGTGGTGAATGCAACTGCAGTCGATGGGGGATATGGGGGGCTTCCACCAGAAAGAAAATGGGTTAGGGGGTAGAAAATCATACAGTAATGGTAAGAGTCATTAATTTTGTCAAAAGGTCAACTAAAAAAAATTAAATCTGCAAATAAGTTTGGGTATGGCGCCATACCCATTTTACCCTCTGGCAGAAACCCTAAATGGGGAAGGGTTGAGTCATAATTCCTGGAAAATATATTGGAAAAAAACATTCCTTTCCTTTCCTGAGGTGTCGTGGGTTTTAGAATTGATCGTTCTCGGTGGACCAGCATTGTTCTATTCCAACAAGTGTCTCAGAAATGGTACCTGAAATATTATCGTATGTGCAGTTGTCTATGAAAAAGTGCATGTAAAAGATTGGTCAATGTATCAAAAATTATACATGAAGGATTGTGGTTGGTGTTGTCCTGTCTATGGAAAAGTGCACATAAAAGATTCCTCACTGTTATTGAATAAGGGTAACCTATGTGCCAGTGGCGAGTTTTCCTCTGTGAAAAACAAAATAGCCATACACATATACAGTAAAATCTCGTTGGGTCGAACTAGGGTCGAGTAGAATACACCGCAATGCTCGAACTAAAAACAAATTCCTGAGTTAAACTTACACGATGTTGACCGAATGGTTACGTCAAACTACCCGATGGGTCAAACACTTTTTCGAGCACCGACAGGGTTCAAGCCATTTGGATTCAACTATAGTTTATATTGTGTTGTGGTGTTGTTAAATGTATGTTCTCTCCTGGATGTAAAAGATATCAAGCTGTTGTTACATGGTAAGAGTAGCCTGTGTGGTGGTAGTGGGTTTTCTCTGTTGGGTACCATGCAATGAACAGTGTCTCAAAGTGTGTTGATGTATGTGTTTGTAAACAGTATATTTTTATATTTTAGGTTTTGCAATTGAAGACTTCCATCCATTCACAAGTTTTTCTTCTCTCCTGTCTTCAGCTTTCAGCAGGTATGATTATGTCTATCTATATTTATGATCTTATTAATAGATG
This sequence comes from Gigantopelta aegis, assembly GCF_016097555.1. Lineage (NCBI taxonomy): Eukaryota > Metazoa > Mollusca > Gastropoda > Neomphalida > Peltospiridae > Gigantopelta > Gigantopelta aegis. The sequence continues at coordinate 36,003,757 of NC_054710.1, read as the reverse complement.
TTAAAGTTAAAGTTTGTTTTGTTTAATGACACCACTAGAGCACATTAATTAATTAATCATCGGCAATTAGATGTCAAACATTGGTTAATTACTTTTTTTTTTAACAGAAACGAAAATGGAGAGAGAGTAGTCTTCTAGGACAGGTTAATGTTGAGCCATGTTGGGTCCTTGATTTCATGCTTCAGGTACATTCCATCATGGCAACATTGAATCCTGAAGGAAGCTAAAATATTTTCTATGGTTATGTTCAGTACATAGATATTGTGGCGAAGTGCTCACTGATGTTTAGAATGGTTCCTATCCTATCACATCCATGTGGGTCAGGGTCCGTGCTTATAAAATCTTTAGAGTCTAGACTCAAATCATTAATCATGTCATGCAGATGCAGTTTGTCCACAGATAGTGCTATGAAGTTAAGTCTCAAGACGTTATTAAAGTCTTAAATCTAGACTGTAAATGTATGGGGAATTTAATAGAACAGTGAGAGTTATTAGCAGTTTGTACAAGCCAGAAGATGCATGTGTAGTTTTGATGATAAGTGTTTCTAAATCGGTCCAGCTAGCACTTTTCAGGCGCTATGTCAAAGCTGTCACTGGGTTTTTGTAAAAAAAAAAAAAAATGTATGTCTGTTGGAAAAAGATGTGTTGCTATAATAAGTCTGCTGTGATTGGGTCTGGATTTCAGACGTTAGCTTCGGTTGTCACTGGCTGATTGGTTTATGCTAGCCTCTAGCTCAGTGGTAGAGTGCTCGCCTGATGTGTGATGGACTTGGGAGCTTTCCTGTCTAGACTAGTACTCCATAACTGGTACATGCATGCACATACATTTATCCTGCATCCACCGTTTCTATTGACAGAATATGATGACAGATAAAGCAAAGTCCTATCCTGCTACTAGCAGGATATGACTTTTAACGTCACTCATGTGACATGTCACGCATAGCTATATTACAAATTTGCTTATTTGACCTCTAGGTATCATACAATGTGGCTGAAATAACAGAAATAATAGCTTTTCCCCTTAATTTTTATGGTCGGCAGATTAAAGATAATAACTAGTTAATGATGTAAGATATCTACGTTATCATGCTAAATGAGACATCTCACATTCTTACCTTCACAGAATAAAGCAGATATCCGACGTCATTAACTAGTTATTTTCTATATATGTGTCTTAATTGTTCCCACTTGCATCGTAGGATCAAACCACCTCAGTGGATCCATTCTCTGATTTTTTTTTTTTTTTACTCATGTTCCAACCAGTTCAAAGGCAGAGGTATGTGCAGTACTGTCTGTGGGAAAATACATATAAAAGATCCCGTTATTGCTAATGGGAAAATGTAGCGGGTTTCCTTTAATCCTATCAGTAAAAATATACCAAATGTTTGACATCCAATAGCCAATGATTAATAAATCAATGTGCTCCAGTGGTGTCTTTAAATACAGGTCTTCGGATTTCATGGAAACGATTGTTTCCAGTACCGTGTCGGTAATATCACGGAACCAATATTTCTTTTCCATGATTATTATATTGAGTATGACTATTCAACAAAAATAATATGTATATAATAAAACAGTGTCTGACAGGTTCCCATGATCACAAGGCACGGAACTGAAAGAGTGTTTTTCCCATGAAATTTGAAATGCTATGGCCTGAAAACCCCCAACTTCAACTAAACTTCAACTTCGACTTTTAACTGTACCTAATTCACAACACTTTATACATGCATGCCCAAGCACAGATCCAGCGGGGTTTGGGGGTCATGACACCCACACTTCTTCTGAATTTCCTTTTTACTAATTTTAAAGTGTTTATCCATAAGAGCAAAATGTTTTTCTTTTCTATTTATTCTCAAAATATATAACTGGTTTTGGACCCCCCCCCCCCCCCCCCCACATAAACATTTCTTCCAAATGTCTTTTTCACTCAATCTAAAGTGCTTATCCATAAGAGCGAAATGTTTTACTTTTCTAGTTATTCTCATGTATAAGTGTTTTTTGGACACTCCCCTATCCCTTACCCCTCCTCAAGAAATTGTGGATCTGTACCAGTATGCCACATGTGAGGTGGATACATAACATTTGTCTGTATAGTGCTTTGTTAGCTGGTATTGCCTTTCGTTCATCAACCACAGCAAGTAACAACAAGCATTACAGCTCACAATGTGGTACGAGATTAAACGCTTGTAAGTCAATCACCATAGGTTTCACCCAAAGATTGCAGTGGGCAGCATACCATAATAGAGATTGACTCATTGCTCTTTGATCTTTGCTGCCCTGCCAGATATAGGTGACCAAAGGGGATAACTTGTTCAACCCATCGGTGCTGAAGGAATGGAAATGGGAATGTCTGTTGAATGACACGCTAAGTCATTAGCACATTTTAAGCTGTGTCTAACGTAATTAATGAAAGACATACATGTAGTAGTACATGTTTAAATGACATAACATATTTTATGCTGTTTAACATAATGGAAAGGATATAGAGCATGTACTACATGAGTGGCCACTAGATTTCATTTATTTTACAAGTTGTAAAACATATCTAAGAAGCAAAAGTGAGTTGGATACATTTTTAAACAAAGGTTTGTAAGATAAATGGTATCTAATGGACACGAATGCAGTACACTATTTCTGACATATCCTCAAAAAACAGTTTTAAAATAAATTTGAATGCCTTTTTGAACTCAAACCTATTTACGGCCCTGGAGCTTTTTGATAACTTATGTGTCACATATACGTCAATTTCAGAGTAACTTGCATGCTGATATACGTCACAAAATGATCAATTTCGATTGTGCTTTTTTTTCATTGGATGGAATGGCATTAGCGACATGCATGGTCATCACCTAGGAACAGCCAGTCATTTGTCTTTAAATTGTTATCACACGTATATGTGTTAACAGTAAGTGTTATGGAAAATAACGATTGATGTTCTCACCAGTGGGTGTATAAGAAATAAGAAATGTGTTTAATGACACTTTAGTATGTTATGCTGCGTCTATTAGGTGTCTAACACATACCTACCACACACAAGAGCTACATGTATCAGCTAAGCAAAAAGTTACTTCTCATGTGCAGGTAATTTCACTGAGTTTTTAGCCTCGCATGGTTGTGAGGATAATATACATGTCAGGCTCGAAACGGCCTGTGACCAGGTCGCCAAATACAACCAATTTTCCATTTGGGCAGTTTAAATATTTAAAAAATATTGGGATTAGTTGCCCAAATAATATTATGTGGGCGATCTTCTTTAGAGCTACAACACATGAGTCACCATTAATATTTGTATTCCACATTGAAATCTTGCTTGTGGTTCTCTTACTATAATTTACCAACATCCATTATTATTCTTTAGGCCACCATATTTTTTTAGTGAGTTTCGAGCCCTGCATGTATCTGTCATGTTTGATATTTTTGGCCATGCATGGCAAACGTTTCACCATGAGCTGAATTTAACAGCTGACCATTGGAAACACAAAACTTGCATCAGAGTGACATCATTTGTTACAGTCATTATTAAGCAAACTACTCAGCACTTAGCTCATCGTGTGCGATAAAATTGTTAGTCAGCCAACAGCTGAGAAAAAAGTCTACATTAACATTTTGCTCAGCTGATAGCTCTTGTGTGTGGTAGGTGTCTAATATAATGGTTATTGTAAAACAGTCTAGAGAGTGAAATGAAAAATCCATAGTATTTTACATGGGTTTCAAGAGGACAGGGCAACACATACCATGGCCTTTTGATATACATGCATGCTTGGAACACTGGTTTGAATTAGAAACAATTGATGGATCTGCTGAGGAGAATAGATCATATGATCTGCTGTACCATCCGTGATTGTTCCATTGTTGAGCTACCTCCCACCTCTACCTAGGGCGGGACGTAGCTCAGTGGTACAGCACTCGCCTAATGTGCGATTGATCTAGGATCGATTTCCGTCGGTGGACCCATTGGGTTATGTCTCATTCCAGCCAGTGCTCCATAACTAGTGTAACAAAGGTCGTAGTATGTGCTATCCTGTCTGTGGGATGGTGTATATACAAGATCCCTTGCTGCTAATCAGAAAGAGTAGCCCATGAAGTGGCAACAGCAGGTTTCCTCTCTCAATATCTGTGCAGTCCTTAACCATATGTCTGACGCCACATAACCGTAAATAAAATGTGTTGAGTGCGTCGTTAAATAAAACATTTCCTTCCTTCCTTTCTTCCTTCTTCCTTCTTGCAACAAATAAACACAGAATTAAAAACCAAAAAGTATCCCTACAACGGACAGCAATAATTTTTGTTCAGTGATGAGAACCTGCCATCGGTAAAGCCCTTAACCTGTAGCAATTCATATTGAAGCTACTGCATTTCGAGCCCTGAGCTATTGTGTGTAATAGGTTCCGAATTGTACTGTGCCAAGGTGAAGATATACAGTATTGAGTATGTGAAAGCATGTTTTGTTAAACTTATTGTAACTGTACCTTTTAAATATAACTAATGACGATTTTCTGTATACATGAGATCTATAATAAAATGAGTAAATAAATATATTACTCACACATGTACATGTACAAGTGCATGCACCTACCACACATCAATATGGTGGATTGGCTTGTATAGCAAAGCAGTTTTTTTGAAGGATGATATACATGTAAGATTCCAAATTGGGTTACAGCAAAGCAGGGTTTTTTTAAGGTTGATTTAAGATTCCAAGTTGTGCTGTGCCAAAGTATGGCTGTAGCATCTTGTGAAAAAAGATTTTGTTGTCATGCAGCTTGTGTTCTTCGTCATGTAGGTGGTATTTTAATGTTTTTTATGTAGCTTTTAAATTCAGCAATATGTAATGTACGGTAATAAAAATTAGATTCAGTGTGTGTTTTAATTCTTACAAATGTTGTAACACTGTGAGTCCTTGGTACTGATGTGTTCTTCTGTTAAAAACCCCAAAACATATCTTTTAGAAAAGTGTTTTATATATTTTGTTAACATGCACTGAGTTGAATGTTCATCTCCATGTATGACCTAAAAACAAAACAAAAAATTATTAAATTAAAAAAACAAAAAAACAATTATTGTTTTAAAGACAAATGTTTAATATATTTTTTTAACATGCATTGACAGGGCTTCTAGAATTTTTATTTAAATCCACTAGCCATGGGATCAGTGTTTTGTAGCCACTGTTAAACATTCATTAGCCCTACTTTAAGTAAATACAGTTTTACTAATAATCGGATATGTCACCTAAAGACGGGGATAGAGCTTAAAAACCCTTAGATTTAGGGAAGAGGCGCAGGATATTCACATTAACAAAACAGACTTAAATGCAGCATTTGACAACTTTGTTTTTCACTAACCGTCAAGCATGGAACTAATAGTTATGTACTAGCCCAACATTGACTATCACTAGCCATGGGAGTGGGGCTACCACAATCTAGAAGCCCTATCGGGCATGGCAGTAGTAGTTATTTACTAGCCCAACATTGACTATCACTAGCCATGGGAGTGGGGCTACCACAATCTAGAAGCCCTGTCGGGCATGGCAGTAGTAGTTATTTACTAGCCCAACATTGAATATCATTAGCCATGGGAGTGGGGCTACCACAATCTAGAAGCCCTGTCGGGCATGGCAGTAGTAGTTATTTACTAGCCCAACATTGAATATCACTAGCCATGGGAGTGGAGCTACCACAATCTAGAAGCCCTGTCGGGCATGGCAATAGTAGTTATTTACTAGCCCAACATTGAATATCACTAGCCATGGGAGTGGGGCTACCATAATCTAGAAGCCCTGATTGATATGAACATAGATCGATGGTTTTTGATAGGAGCGACATTTTAATTTCATGAAATTCCAGTTTTATTGTCTTATTTTTTGTCTTTACATCCATTGTCTTTCTTACCTAGATCCACTAAATGTATGTTACTGGATACCGGAAACATATTTCTTGTCTTATCCTGGATTCAAACTTGCAGAGGTTTACTTCTTTGAACATCTGCATCTTATAACAGGTAGATAAAGATGAAGAATGTATAGTCTTGTTAAACACCTTGTCTTTGAGGTTGTTCTCCAGGAATAGTAGCACACACGCAGGCACCGTCTCATAATACACACTCCAGCCAGTTTTTATCTCCTCTTGTATACACATACCTGTTTGTACCGCTCTTAATCCACATTAGCTGTGCTGCTTCCAAAAGAGTTCCTTTAATTGTGCTTGGAACAAGATATGCTGCTTTAAAGCATTAAGTTTAAGGATTTTACAGCACATGCAAAGTTACAAAAATGTATATACAGTCATATCTGTGATAAGCTAGCAGCCACCAAAGGGAGCATCAACAGATGGTATTTTTAAAACAGGTGACTGCTTAATACAGGTCAGTTTGTATTATGTGTGTGAGTTGATTTAAGAGAATAAAAAGGTAGGCTTTCAAGACCGGCAATTGCTTAACCTTTACGTTGAGTGGGTACAGGTTTATAATTTTTACTCACATATATTCACTTAAATGTTTTATAAATACATGAAATAAAGTTCATATATGAATCGGTAAGTATTATTTTCGTGTCTTTTTTTGTAATTTTTATTATTTTTAGATCGGCTAAAGGTGATTAAAATTAGGCAAAAAATCGAAAAAGTTGCATTTACTTATGGGCATTTGTGGCCAGCTGTCCAGTATTTATGTCCATTATTCCCGATAACAGTGGTTTTCTGACCAGAATTTTTTTTTAAACCCGAACTACGATTCATATTGCAATATTTTGTAATTTTCGTTGTTGGTAAAACTATCAAATTTATTATCAAATTAGTTGTCACAATCAGCTATCGATCCCTGAAAATGACCGCGACGTGCCGCCATTGTTGTCAAGCGAAAATACTTGCCGAAAACCACTTTTTGAACTCAAAATTTCAAGGTATTTTCAATTGAAAAAATCAAAACAAAAGCCACCATTTTGAAAAAAAATCTTTTTTCTTTTATTATATTTCCGTTTCCAGTGAGTGTCGTGTGCAAAACGTTGGGAAATATGAATTGGGGAATGCACTGTATACAGTGTACAGTATGTCGACTGACGTGACGTCGGGCGAGATATCTCGCCTGCAGTACTCAGAAGGTTAATATGGTCAGTTTGTAATTATATTAGTTGATTTGAGAGAATAAAAAGGTGCTTAATACAGGATGATTTATATTAGATAATTTCGGAGAAAAGAAAGGTGGTCCATTAAAAAAGTGGCTGTTTAATTGAGGTGTCCATTCGAGCAGGTTTGATTCTTTGTATGATCAATTCAGGAACAGTTCTATAAGCATGGTTTTTCAAATCTAATTTAATATATACATTTGTAGAACAGATTGTCTTGTTCTATACTAAACAAATGTTTTCCTGTTCCAACCAGTGCCCCATGACTGGTATATCCACTATATATAGATCTAGTATTAGAGGTTATTTAGCTGTAATTTAAGAGCGGGGCTGAGGGTATGCACCTTACTTAGACTTTAAAATGAAATACATTTACGTGATTCTGATGATTTTAAGTGCTTTAGTCTAACCCCCAAATCCTGGCATGAATAGTGTAGTGTATTGCACAGTCAGAATCGGTGTTGTGTTAAGGCCCGAATTAGTGGTCTGTTCAGGTGATTGTGAATTGGTTGTTATGTTTTACATCCGGTTTCCGGGGAATACAAGTTGTGAGTTGAATCTCGTGTTTGTTGTCATTTGTGGTTAACTCTTTCACCACTAAGTATGTGATGTGTGTTATTTCCCTGCACACTGAGTTTAAATAGCACATTTTGAGTCAAACTGGATAAGGGTTAAAATTGATTAAATTGTCAGTAATTTTGGTTACAAACTATACATTTTCAGAAAGGAGAAAGGCTAGCCTGTTAAAATATTAATATTTTGAAATAATATAACCCAGCAGGTAATAAACAGGTAAATACAGGTAAATTTTGCATATCATTCATATATTCACAAATTAAATAGAGAAAAAGTGTAAAAACAAATACAATGTTGATTAATAAATTGTGCCTAGTTAAACAGCATTTCAAACATAGTTTTAAAGTTGTACTTACAGTTTACAGGATGCTCAGGTTAATTACAGGTTCTGAACATTTCCAAAGTTCCAAAGAATATTTATACTGTTCATCAGTCTTTTTCAACACAGAAAATAACAGTTTTGCACACAAAATATATACACACATAATTATTTACAGTTAACACAATTATTTACATGAAGAGTTCCAGTACTCTACAGGTGTACTTGGGTGTGGAAATCTTTAAAACAGGTGTTTTTGGGGTTGCAACACAAGTACACATCACATTTGTCACATTTCATGGAGGTCTTTCTCTGTTTGTGGGGATTTTCTGAGTAGTGCACTCCAGGATTTGCATTGTTATAAACTTTATGCTTCAAGTTACACACATAACACAGGTTTTGTACCTTCACCTGGCACAGGTAGATGATTTTTCCCATCTAGTCGAATCAGTGCGTTTGATGCATCACTTCTTGTCGACCCAGCACAGCTCTTTGTCGTCCTTGGAAACCTTCAATGAGTTGATGCGCCAAGTCCAGCTTGAAAGATAACAGTCTCGCCGTCTCTTCCCAGGTAGATCGTGGTCGATGGTGTGTCCCTCTATGATGTAAGCGTTGTATGTTGATATTTCAAGCAGTTTGTGCTCGCCTCTCCTATACCATCGCATTGTCTTCTTCTGTTTATTCAGTCTCGTCATCTGGTCCATTCGGTCGATTACTGCGACGAGGCTGGGGGCAGGGGAATTCCACTCTGGTGCCATCTTTCTTTTTCTTGTTGTTGTCAGTCCTTCCTGTTCAGGTATGAGACCGGTACTAAGGTAGTACACAGTACGATTGTCTTTCCAACTGTGGGCGATTAGTGAACCACTCTGTCGCCATTCCATGTGGCCTCGGGGTTGTCGGTTTTCTCGGCCTTTGATTTTACCCAATTCCACAGGAAAACCTTTCCTGTGACATCTCACTGTGCCGCAGATGTCCATTCCAGGTAATGAGCGAGAATTGGACTTGTATAGAAGTTATCTGGTGTACACAGTTCTTCCTTCATTTTGAAGATGTTCTGTCAGTGCTATCACAACTTGACCACTCAGACCAAAATACTTGTTGACACCTTTCGTAAATCTACCAACATACACATCAAAATTGTGACAGTAAGCGGTAACTCCATCGAGGACCCACATTTTCAATCCAAATTTAACAGGTTTATCTTTCATATATTGTTTGAAACTTAGCCTTCCTTTGAATGGAATCATAGCTTCATCCACCGAAATATGTTCATGTGGAACATAATTTGCTTTGAAGGCATGACGCAAGTTGTCGATCATTAGCAAAATTTAAAACAGTTTATCATTGTGATTTACTGTGGCGTCATCCGAAAAGTGCAGGTACCTGCGTATTTGCATGAGTCTCTTGAAAATATTTTAGGAATTTCAGTCCGGATAAAGGGATATTCTGTACCTTGGTAAGTACAATTCATCTCTGTCACAAGTTTACTATGTCCATGTACGCCATAATAGGCTTTCATTTCCTGAATGTCACATTACCACACTCCTTTGTGTTTCCGGGATCTGTCATTCTTTTTCTGGTGGCATTCATGTTTGTAAAATCTACAATTTTTCAAAGATTGTATTTGAATAAAAACAAGGAAAAATAATCAATGGCCTTTGTGTTTATATCAAACATTTTCACGGGGCCCGGATTTGTTGTAAAAGTTGATCGGCACCTCACCAGATATGGCTCACCTGTCCAGGTAAATGCAGGTGCATGGTAAAACAGTGGCAAGTCATCCTGCAAGTCATCGTCGGCATCGCTGTCTTCCATGTTGGCAGTTCTCGCTCACCAATCTCGATCAAATCAAACTCGCCAAAATCCATATTGTCCCACATTTCATCGTCTGAAAACTCATCATCCGAATCTCCGCCATTACTTCCAACACGTGAATCTTGTTCACATGAATCCATGGTTAAATATGACCAAAACAATGATAAAAACTTTGAAAAACTATTAGCAAACTCGGAAAAACATGGGCGCAGCCATTACTGAGTGTTTATGGTCGCGCGAGATTTCAGCTAATTATAATAACGCCGCGTCACTCGGCGCCAAATATGAACAGGTGTAACAAGCCGCTATACCGGCCTGTCGGGGTGAAAGGACTCGGCGATCGTAAGCCGGTATACCGGCCTGTAGGGGTGAAAGAGTTAAATCCAGGTCATCCATACTAAGAAACGTAACAAATGGCGATGAAGATGTCTTATCGACATTGTTAGAACAATGGCGGTCTCTATTCTTACCGATTTGGGAGGAATTGCTCCATTCGAGTGTAACGGCGAGGCGTCGAAAATAAGACCACGTTGGAAATGATGGAAATGAGCTTTCAAACTGTATGTAGAGGGAAAAGGCTCTTTTGTTACACTGTGCTGGGATGGATGTTCAGGACATATTTTATACGCTTGACGAACGCGAGGGGGGACAAAATGTGTATGCAAAAGCAATGTTGGCGTTGGATCAACATTTCATTCCACAGGTTAATCAGAAACAGTAGAACAATTTATTACTAGACTAAGACAAGAAGCAGAAACATGTGAATTTGGGGACAAATTAAATCAGCAAATAGTTGACCAAGTTATCGAAAAAGGCCGGTCTCATAATTTGAGAAGGAAGTTACTGGAAAAGGGCAGAACACTTACTCTGGAACAACTGTGTGAGATTGGCAGGGCAATGGAATTGTCAGAAGAACAAGCCCAAAGTATTGAAGGTATGAAAACAGAAGTTAATAGAATTCAAGTGAGAAAGATGAGTTATCAGAAAACCGAAGTTCAAGGGAGGAAAGGTATTGAGGATATCAAGCCATAAGTTACGTGTTATCGATGTGGTAGGATTGGTCATATCAGTAAAGATAAAGGATGTCCAGCACGTAATAAAGAATGCAGAAAATGTCACAGAATGGGACATTTTGAGAAAGTATGCAAAACCAAATCAAGAAAACAGGAACATGGTGGTACATCTAGGCAGAAATTCAAGCCAGTGGTATGTCATGTAGAGGTAAAGCATGAAGGTGACGATCATTACTTTGCTTTCAGCCTACAATCTGAGGAGAATACAGAAAAAGCAACTGCAACAGTTGGTGGTGTCGAACTAAATTTTATTGTCGATTCTGGAGCCAGTTGCAATGTGATAGATCGAAAACTCTGGGAAAATCTGAAACGGCAGGGGATAAAATGTTTGTCTAAAAAGACTAAGAAACTCTTATATCCATATGGTAGTTCGAAACCGTTGGAAACAGCAGGTACTTTCACAGCGGATGTTTCAATAAACGGTAAAGAAATCCAATCTGTGGAATTTGTCGTCATTGAAGGTGAGGGACAGCCTTTATTTGGAAAAGAAACTGCAGTACAATTTGGTGTTTTACAGCTTGGTATTCCAGTAAATTTGATAAAAACTGACCAAGAATTCGTCAAGGAATTTGAAGAGTGTTTTCGTGGATTGGGAAAATTAAAGAATTTTCAGTTAAAGATTCCAGTTGATAAAACTGTGAACCCAGTGGCACAACCAGTTTGACGAATTCCTTTCCAGTTGAGAGATAAACTTTCCAGAAAACTTGAGGAGTTAGAGAAACTTGAGATAATTGAACGAGTGGAAGGGCAAACACCCTGGGTATCACCTGTTGTCATTGTCCCAAAGGAAAAGGGGGACATACGTCTTTGTGTGGATATGAGACAAGCAAATACTGCAGTGATCAGAGAGCGACATCCAATTCCTACTGTCGATGAAGTCCTACAAGATATGAATCAAAGTAACATTTTCACCAAACTGGATATAAAGTGGGCTTATCATCAGATTGAGTTAAGTCCAGAGTCAAGGGAGATAACAACCTTTGTTACACATCAGGGTCTCTATCGGTATCGGCGGTTAATATTTGGCATTAGTTGTGCACCGGAGATGTATCAACGTGTTATTCAACATGCATTCCAAGGTTGTGAAGGAGTAAGTAATTTCTTAGATGATGTGATTGTTCATGCTCCAACTGTGGAAGAACACAATCAATGAGTTAGGAAGGTCTTAAAAAGATTCCTAGACTTGGGACTAACTTTGAATTTGAAGAAATGTCATTTTGGCATGACAAAACTGACATACATGGGACATGAACTGTCATCTTGGGGAATTGGACCAACACATGAGAAAGTGAAAGCAGTTGTAGAAGCTTGAGAACCTGAAACGGCTAGTGAGGTTAGAAGTTTCTTGGGATTGGTAAATATCAGTGGAAAATTAATTCCCGACCTGGCGACTGTGTCAGAGCCATTACGTAGACTTACAAGAAAAGGACAAACTTTTGAATGAGGTAGCAAAGAAGCTAGAAGTTTCCAGGAGTTGAAGTGGAGATTAGCAAAAGCAGAAATACTGGGATACTATGATGCAGATGCACCTACACAAGTTATTGCAGATGCAAGCCCTGTAGGTTTGGGTGCAGTGTTGATTCAGGAGCAAAATGGGAAAAAACGAGTCATCAGTTATGCAAGTCGGAGTTTGTCTGATGTGGAGCGAAGATATTCACAGACGGAAAAAGAAGCATTAGCACTGGTATGGGCATGTGAGAAGTTTCATACTTACCTTTATGGATTGACATTTGAACTGGGGACGGATCATAAACCATTGGAATTCATATACTCTACCAAGTCAAAACCATGTGCACGTATTGAATGATGGGTACTTCGTTTACAACCATACACGTTCAAAGTACAACATATTCCTGGAAATATGAACATTGCAGATCCACTGTCGAGACTCACGAAAACTTTGGTACTAGAGAACGACTCTGTTGCAGAAGAGTATATCCGATTTGTTGCAGAAAACTCAGCCCCAAGAGTATTCCGATTGGTTTCATAGAACGAAAATCAGCTGTTGATCCAGAGATGATAAAACTACGGGAATGTATTCAAAATGGAATTTGGACTGATGTTCCCGATGGATATAAACAGGTCAGAAGTGAATTGACAGTACTTGGACAGCTAATTCTGAGAGGGTCAAGGATTGTCATTCCAAGAAAACTGCAAAAGCAGGTTGTAGATCTTGCACACGAAGGTCATCAGGGAATTGTAAAATCCAAACAAAGGTTACGCAGTAAAGTGTGGTGGCCAGGAGCAGATCGTGATATGGAATACAAGTGCAGATCATGTCATGGATGTCAGTTAGTTAGTCAACCGGAACATCCTGAACCTATCGAGTCAACAAAATTGCCGTCAGGACCATGGCAGGCATTAGCAGCAGACTTACTGGGACCATTACCAGATGGGAATTACATATTTGTGGTAGTGGATTACTATAGTCGTTATTTCGAGATAGATATTTTGAAAACAACTACTTCAGAAAAACTGATAGAAAGCATGGAACGGATATTTTGCACACATGGGTATCCGGAAACGCTGAAAACTGATAATGGTGCAAATTTCGTGTCCAAAGAATTTGAAGCATATTTGTCTGATCATGATATTGAGCATAAAAGAACGACTCCATTGTGGCCTCAAGCCAACGGAGAAGTGGAAAGACAAAATCGTACTTTGCTGAAAGTCATGCAGATTGCACAAGCAGAGAAAAAGAACTGGAAACTAGAACTTCATCAATTCTTACTAGCATACAGATCAACTCCTCACAGTACAACAGGAGTAAGTCCATCAGAGTTGATGTATGGAAGAAATATTCGTACTAAAGTGCCACAACTGAAGTTGAACTATTCAAATGTTGATTTACAGGTAGAAGATCGTGATCGGGAAAATAAGCAGAACAGGAAAGATTATGTGGATACTAGAAGAGGAGCTCGTAACAGTGAAATCTCGCCAGGAGATACCGTTTTGCTTAAACAGAAATGGGAAAACAAACTTTCAACACGATTTGCAAATATTCCTTTCAAGGTAATTGATAAATGTGGTAACCAGATCACTGTACGGTCACCAGGAGGAGTATAATACAAACGCAATGTTTCACACGTTCACAAATATTGTGGAGATCCAAATTTCGCTCAACAGGAGGAGCAGCCCGAGGTCTACATTCCAGGTTACAGTGATGAGGGAATTGATGTTTCGATTAACGAGCCAAATGGGAAAGACAATTCAGTTGATGTGAGATCACCTAGACCACAACGAAAGAAGAAAATGCCAAGTTATTTGAAAGATTATAAGTTAGCTGAATAACGGGGAGACGTGTGAAGGGCAGAATAATCCCTGTCTCACCAGAGAGGTATTTGGGTAGTCTTCCCAAACCTCATTAGGGTTTTATTAGTAGTAAGATAATAGTATTTGAGTTGGTGTTTATTTTTGCGTTACTATTCAATTTTGAAGTGCAAATACTGTTAATACAAGAACATTAGGATGGAAGTGTTATTTCGTTTATAATTATAAGAATATAACGAACATTAACATTCTGTGAAATTGAAAAAGGTGGAATATTTTGGTTTATTTTGGAACAACAAGAAGAAACTATATACTTTTATTTGGAACAAAGGGAGGAATGTAGTGTATTGCACAGTCTGAATCGGTGTTGTGTTACGGCCCTAATTGGTGGTCTGTTCAGATGATTGTGAGTTGATTGTTACATGTATGTTTTACATCCGGTTTCCGGGGAATACAAGTTGTGAGTTGAATCTCGTGTTTTTCTGTTTAAAATAGCCTTCTAAACACAATTTGGGTTTACAACAACAAAAAAACGGAAGAAAAAAAAGGTTTACAAAAAAAAAAAAAAAAAAAAAAAAAGAAGAAGAAGAAAAAAAAAAGGATTCTGTATTTGTTTTGTCCTTAATCTTTGTGTATTGCCCAGTTGCCATCTCCTGACATATTGTATCCTGTCTGAGAATTTACACTAACAGGCCCCCATTATATCTGTCGGGAACAGTTACATTTGAAATTTATTGCCCAGTCAAACAGTATAATCTGCACTCTCCTGTTAATGTCGTTTATTTGGGCTATAGCCGAAGATTTGTGTACTCGATACACGGAATTAGTGGTATTAAACAAAATTAATCAGGTGAATATTCCAAGAACACGATGCCGGAGCTCTCGCAGGCCAGTAATTATTGTAAATTGCGTTGCACTGCTTGAATATGTAACCGATACGTAAGGTAATTATACCAAGGAATGGGGGTTTCAGTTTCTGTTCTGTATCCACTTGGCGAAATGTGTACCAGAGACTTTAACGTGACTAAGATTGGTGAAATATAACAGACTTGGATCAGTCATTGTTAGTTATAGTGTTAGTGGGGCACTCAGTATAAGAGGTGATTTTATTATGCAGGTAGTGTTCATTTTAACTTCTTTATTTATTTATTTTTGTAATTTTGTATTTGCTTTTTAATTTTTTTTTATTATTATTATTTTTATTACAATTATTAATTGTAGTTTTTAAACATTTCTTAATTATAAATGTCATTAAAAATTAGCTTTGTAAAATTTGTATGACTAATAAAAAATATTCTGACACAATTAATAGCAGCTACATTAACTTAAATATATATTTATTTTATAACCAATGCAGAATGAAGAAATTGGTGATTCATATTGTGTGTGAGCTCAAATTATCTCAGAAAATCATATACTAAAATCTTCATTTAAACAAACCCAAACATAAAATATCCAATGATGATGATGATGATATTTTCTTTTAAACACATACATGTTTATATTATTATATTATACAATATGCTGGGGTGTTGTTTACCATAGAGTATGTAGAGGGGATGATTTTCCGTTTCAGATTTTGCCACATTCCGTTTCAGATTTTTGCAAATTCCGTGTTTTTCTGTTTTTGTATTCAATTAGTGCCATGAGTTATTGTTATAAACTATATACATTTGTTTTATTGTTCCAGCTCTGAGCTGGTTTGCTATTGCTATTTTTTTAAATACCTGTAAAACAAAAATTAAAACAAACTTTAAAAAAAAAAAGAAGTATAAACTGCACCACTTGGTTCCCACCTTCATCCGTAAATAAACCGCACCTTTAAATAAGCCGCGGTTAAAACAAAGCCACAAACTTAATTACGGTTAATTATTGTTTGTGTTTAATAATAATAAAGAGATCCATTCTCCTTTAACTTCAAACAATAAATAATTGTTGATTGCGTGGCTTTCAGCTTCATTTCATCTGATGTATTATGGGTAAGTTTCATTTGTAAACAAAACGAAAATATGAACAAGAACTTTGGTAATGCATGGTTCGTAATCTTACATTAGTTGCCAAAAAATATGTATAAATAAATAAATACATGACAACATTTTATTAGTTCCAGTTTGATTACAAAGCATGAACCAAAAAACCCAACAAGGGCACACGTAAGAATTACTAGTAGGCCTACTCACTCGATTACACATTTATGTTTCTCTGTAACCTAACTAGCTTGCCGTGTGCACAAATTACATATTCAAACGAGGTCGGGTCAATCTGGATATAGGCCAGTGGTAGTGAACCGAAACTAAGCATTGTTCTATCGATCGTTTAAAGTTTCGACATTATTTTATAACTTTTAAAAAATATATATTTGCCTAGAATTATATATTCAGAGCCGGTTTAAGGATCAGCGGGGCCCGTAGCACAAATAATAGCTGGGCCCAATTCCCAAGATATATATTTTGCAACCTCCTCAGGGAGGGAAAAATGACCTGGGGAAAATGTACACAATGCCTCACCGCGGGACCCCCTGAACCGCAGGGTCTCTAGCACATGCTACATGTGTTACAATAATAAACCGGTGAGATTAAAAGTAAAATGCTATTTTTGTGTGCAATTTAAAAAACAATTGGTTCAGAAATAAATAACGTGTAGTAAATTCCGTAGCATGAAAAAAGGCGTTCCCCGTGGGACGGACTATAAATGTGAAATGTTTCCGTACAGATTAACGAATATGCCCGAAGTTTTACGAAATTACGTTTTCCAATGAAAGCGTTGTGTAAATTGGCTATGCTTATGAATCGTAATAAGTATTATTGAAAAATATCGAAATTGAACGTACTAGAAATCTTATTATATAATCAACATTCTAAAATTGTATTAGTACATGTTTGTTTTTATATTTCAAGTTAAATTTCACTGTGTAAAGTGACACGGGTAAACAGTCACATGCTTTGTTGCAAGCGTACGGCAATTAAGCGTAACTTCCGAGAATTAACGGTTCTGAAAATATTTAGGCATACTGTGCACTCCATGAAAGTTCGCATACCAAAACACTATGCGTATATTATCAATAATAATATTGAATCTTAAAACTACCAAAAATATTTATTACGGTGCTTGAACCAGAAATACAACTTTTGAAGGTTATTTTTAAAAAATCGCAAATTCCGTGTCAGTTACTAAATTCCGCGATTCCGTCCGTTTTTTCGTGATCGCGGAAAATCATCTCCTCTAAGTATGGCTAATTATTACAACCTCCAAGCTTTTGAGTTGTTTCATGTCTAATTAGGCTCATAGACATATTTATGTTTATTTATATATAACTACAGAAGTGTTTTTACAAGTTTGTTTTGAATATGATATTGTTTTGACTGGTAGCTGCATGGTTTTCATTACTGCATGCTCGTCAGGTTTATTGGCAGCCTTCTATATCACTGGTGATTGGAATACAGCCCACTGTTAAAAGTGCATGTCTGGATTGTTGTAGTATATAGGATCAATCATCCATAGTGGACACAGTGGATTATTTCTCATTCCAACCGGTGCACCATGTCTAGTGGTATATCAATGGCTGTGCATGTCCTTCTGTCTGCCTGTCTGTCCATCCGTCTGTCCCACATGTGTTTGTGGAATGTGTTTTTGCAGAAGGCCTTGAGATATTAACCTGTAATTTTGTGTATAGCTTTAACTTAGGATATATGAAAAAAAAATTTCCTGACTTTTGTTTTGCAATACCTGAAAATATTGAAGTGAAATTTGGTATATAGCTTTATCATGTACTATTACTGATCAAGTTTAACTTTCATGGTGATTTACCCACTTTTCACAGATGTTTGGCCCTTAAATTTAGGAGATATGAAAAATTGTTGGAACAGGTAGGGGACGTGTATTGCTTTAGCAGTACTCTCAAAATGCTTGTTGTGTAATGTGTATAATTAAAAGGACATCCAGGCACAATAATTTAGGATCCTCTGTAGTTGGACATAAGGAACACATTTAAACTAATAATGGCACTTTTTGGAATAGATATGGGACCTATAACACTAAAAACTAAAACAAATACTGTATATTTTTTGAAGTTACATGGATGCATGTAGAGAAATCTTACATCTGGTTTTACTTAGGCAATGTTGAATGTTGAGACTGCATGTAAAACCTCTTTAGCTATATGGCTCTGCATGTAACATGAAACATCACAAAGTTCCTACCATCTGGCACGGTCTGGTGAAAGTGATATTCAATTGTTTCCCCAGCAAAATTGGTTATCAGTTTTTATAGGGTATTGGAATCGGCACCTAGCCATTGTCTACAACCCTGGCTAAGGTGAGGTGGCCCCACCTGTTTTCTGCCCGATAACACTAATTAAGGCCGATAGTGACATTGTTGGAATAATTAACATGGACAAAACAATTGCAGGTTGGGTATGGAAACATCTGCAGATAATTGAAATTAGCAGCTCTGGGCGTGCTATAAATAGTAGTTTTATGTGAGGAATGTCCCCACAGCAACAGAATGTAATCCATCACTGTAAGAGGTTGATGTTTTATTTACAACTTTGAATTTTCAGATTAAAAATAAAATCTTTAACTTTAAGAAAAATGGCAGTTCTTCGAAATGTTAGGGGTGGGATGTAGCTTAGTGGTATAGGGCTCTTGCCGGAGGTGTGATTGGTCCCAGGATTGAAGACCCTCTTTAATTGGACCCTATGTTTTGCCAATCCCAATCAGTGCTCCAAGACTGGCACATCAAAGACTGTGGTGTGTACTGCCCTGTTTAACCTGTGTAGCTGCAATAGATGCCCTGTTACTTATTCTTGATCAAGTTTTGAAATAACTGAGATGTCATTAAAAAAAAAATCCTTTCCTTTATGTTAATTCCTAAATTAATTTGTTTTTAAAGAATACTTATGTTTACTACAATATGAATACTTTTATATTTATATATAATCTCTGGAATACATTGAAATTAGTTTAGTTTAAAATAAATATGCATGATTGCAAAGACTTCAGGTATAATGGTTTTTGAATTATCTGCTGTATGTGCATCTTTGATTTCATGTCTAGTTTGTACATGCATACATGTACATGTGTGTATATGTAAGTATAGTAACATGTTTTGCATATGCAAAATGTTTATATCATTAAATTTTTTATCTGTTATCTTTTTAACACTGATATGTACAGTGGTCATGTCATTTTGGTTATTAAGACTGGCAGATGCTTGTTTTGTATTCCAGTACCTCCAACGTGGAATAAAAAGAAAGAAATGTTTTATTTAATGACGCACTCAACATATTTTATTTACGGTTATATGGTGTCAGACATATGGTTAAGGACCACACAGATTTTGAGAGAGGAAACCCGCTGTCACCACTTCATGGGCTATTCTTTTCAATTAGCAGCAAGGGATCTTTTATATGCACCATCCCACAGACAGGGTGGTACATACCACGACCTTTGATATACCAGTCGTGGTGCACTGGCTGAAACAAGAAATAACCCAATGGGCCCACCGACGGGGATCGATCACAGACCGACCGCACATCAAGCAAACGCTTTACCACTGGGCTGCGTCCCGCCCCTCCAACATGCATGTCTCTGTTGGGAGGTCGGAGAACACTACACCAACTTCTCTAATAAACCACTTATCATTATCAAGTCATTCATGTGCATTGTACTTACTTTTGTTTGATACCCAGTAGCTGATGTATGTTTCATGCTAGGGTGTCTTTAAATGTGCACTCACTCACTCACTCACTCACTCACTCACTCACTCACTCACTCACTCACTCACTCACTCACTCACTCACTCACTCACTCTCACTCAGTCAGGTTATTGGTTCAAATCTTGTCAGTGGCAGTCCAGTTGTTTGTTATGTAGGGTGGCCAGGATATCATGTATGAACTCAAAAGCAAATGATATGTACTAGTACATATATATGCATGAACTCTGATTATTAAAAATAAATAAATAAATAAATAAATAAATAAATCCCTGCCCATATCCTCAGAACTACATGTACACATCCTTTAAAACAAGTATAAATTTGGTAGTCTCTTTACACTATTTTGATCATGTTTATGGGTTGACCTGAAATGTAACAGGTGTCTTAAACACCCCCTCCCTCCTCCCCACACACTTCCAAAACAAAAACTACTATTTTCCAGGTGTTTTAACTGCACACAGTTGTAAAATACACATCAAATGGTATCTCGAGATCTCTCTACAGCATTCTCAGTATATCAAAGTGAAGGGAAGAACGAATCTTCCTAATTGAATAAAGCCGCTGCCAGCACGGTGATGGAATGATGTCGTAAATAAGACACCTGGTTTCTCTTAATAGTTTTTAGTGGATAATTTCAGGTAGATTTATCTCTTTAATTGGCTTTCACTTATGTAACGTGCAGCACTTTATATTCATTTGTGGACCAGGACTGTCACTAATAATTCTGTTGTCATCAGTCAGACGCAAGGGATATTTGACATTCTGTCAATCAAAGGCCAAAAGGCAGATTGTTTTGTCTTCAGAACTTTGTCATAATAATGTAGATTTATAAAATTTGGGTTGGCGTAGAAAAATCATAGCTGTGCTACATGGCCAGAAGGCATGTAGATTAATTCTTTTGAAGATACGTCTGACATTCCTGTCTATATTAATTTATAAAAATAGTTTTATGTCACTACATTTTTGCCTTTTTTGGGGTGTTTTTTGTGGGTTTAAAAAAAAAGAGAAGGTTAATATGTATGTGTACATGAATAATATATCAATAGGACTATTTTAGAACCACATAATTGAGATCAACTGAGGGTTTTTTCCTTGTTTTTGTTTTTTTGGTTTGCCTGGGAGGTTAATTAATATGGAATTAAATTAGACCATTTGGGGTAGGTATAAACCACTTGCACTGACCAGTGATCCATAACTGGTTCAACAAAGGCCATGGTTTGTGCTATCCTGCCTGTGGGAAGTGCAAATAAAAGATCCCTTGCTGCCTGTTGTAAAAGAGTAGTCTATGTGGCGACAGCGGGTTTCCTCTAAAAGAAACAGTGTCAGAATGACCATATGTTTGACGTCCAATAGCCAATGGTAAGATTAAAAATCAATGTGCTCTAGTGGCGTCAGTAAATAAAACGAACTTACTTTGTTTTGAGACCATTTGGTAAGTGTCACGATTACGTTTCATTTCATTTTCAATTATTTTTGTGCTTATAACCAATTACGGCTCAAGCCGTGGGCACATACTTCAGGTAATTGGGCTGTACGTATATCCAGAACGTAGATTAATGGTTAGCGATCAGTGACATTAGTGAGTGAGAAGTCGGTTTATGCTTGACACACACTTACCAATTATTGCCCACACCATAGCTGTATGTGGATGATATCCCTGAATCCTGATAGTAGGTACGTGTGTGGTTTAATTTGTTTAACGACACCAATAGAACACATTGATTTATTAATTGATCTTCAGCTATTGGATGTCAAATGTTTGATAATTCTGATATATATAGTCTTAGAGAGGAAACCTGTTACATTTTGTTCATTAGTAGCAAGGAATTTTTTTTATATGTTCCATTCCACAAACAGACATGATAGCACATACCACAACCTTTGATATACCAGTTGTGCTGCACTGGTTGGAACAAGAAATAGTCCAATGGGCCCACCGATGAGAATCGATCCCAAACATAGTGGGCAAAGATGTGGCTTTCACATCTAATCTGTACTTCCAGGTGTGTGTACAGAAAATTGTGAAGGGGGTTCTAGACTGTTGTGAGGCAAATTGTATTGGAGATATTGAGCCATACTCCCATGGAAAAGGGGCGGGACGTAGCTCAGTGGTAAAGCGTTAAGCTTGATGCGAGGTCGGTGTGACATCAGTCCTCATTGGTGGGCCCATTGTGGGCCTGTCTGTGGGATGATGCATATAAAAGATCCCTTGCTGCTAATTGAAAAGCGTAGACCATGAAGTGGCAACAGCGGGTTTCCTCTCTCAATATCTGTGTGGTCCTTAACAGTATGTCCGATGCCATATAACCGTAAAAATAATGTGTTAAGTGTGTCGTTTCCTTTCTTCCTTCCTTTTCCCCATGGAAAATATATCTTTAGAAAAGGAAACAATTTGCTTGGAGTGAGAAGCTTCAACCACTGGCTGCACACGAGCCAGACTGTTGTGACGTGATCTTCCATCAGAACTTGTTTAATGCCGACAATACCATCACGTCAGCTGACGCACATTTTCAGACTATATATAGTGCTATCTTGACTATATCTTCCGGTCCCGCCAATTTGCCAATTTGTCATAGTTTTTTTTTAGCCTGACTCCATCTTTTTACACTCCATCTTCAAAGCAAATTTGTATATTCCATGTTTTCCATTTATTTACAGAACCTTTGAAGTCAGTTGTTCTTCCATTATAAAATAGTTTTTGCCTCATTAAAAAAATATATATATATTTAAAAAAAAAAAAAATCATGATAACCCTCCACAAATCACATTTTTAGGCATTTCTTTAAGTTTATAAAAAAATTCTTACCGAACCTTTTTGTTTGCAAATGAAAAAAAAAAATGAATAAGAGGAATTTTTCACGTTTTTAGGTTTTTTCTTTCTTTATTATTTTGACAGAACTTACCTTTAGTTGGAAAAAAAAGTACCTTTATTTATTTAGTTGTAGAAGGTTGTATGTTGACTTACTATCTACCAATACATCTCGCGCACTGTCTTACAGAGACAGCAGAAATGCATGATAGGAAAACATCACTGGGTATCACTTCGCTGCCTTGCCTGTCGTCACCTTTATTGCGCGTGGCGTGCAAGCGTTTTGCCGGTTCTGACATTATTCACACCTCTGTAACAGCTTCACATTTTGTCTGTCATTTCGAGACTTGTTCATTTTCTCTGTCTGGGAAGGGAAACATTTGTGAACCTTGCAGAGGCTGTTAACACTAATTTTTATGTGATACGGTTGCCTTGCACTAAATGACCGACTTCCGGGTCAAAGTTCAATGTGTCGAAGTATGATGTGCATCGGGCAGATATTGCTTGTCTAGCTGGTAGTAATATTTGATAGTCTTCGTCCCCACCCACAAGTTGTGAGGGCAGCTAGGTGCCCCCTGAGCTCCCACCACTTTCATCAACTGTGGAGTTAAGGACAAAAAGGGCTGAATTTACGAGCCTGTTTTTCTTAAAGGGATGTACCCTCGTTTTTAAACACAACAGCATATTTTTCACTATTAGAGTCATTTATGATCACTGAAATCAAACTTTACTTTATTTTCTTGTTTAGATTATCCATTTCCATACATCTGAAATGTTTCTGGTTATCCTGATGTTTCTAATATCACAAAATGCATTTTTCATATTGAAAACAACGCATGTGTGTCTGAGAAGTAACTATTAAGGAGTCGCGTTTTGTAATTTTTAAGGGTATTTCAATGTCACAGACTCTTTATTTTATTCTGTTGTAATCAAATTTGTTACAGGTTTGTAAATTAACCAAACTAAGTGTCCTTTTTTACAGGTTGAAACTAGAGTTTACATGAAAAATATGCCTTAGTGTTTAAAAACTAGGATCTGTCCCTTTAAAACAAAAATATGCCTTAGTGTTTAAAAACTAGGATCTGTCCCTTTAAAACAAAAGTGTTTTAGCATTGTAAATGTATGTAAGTTATACACATGTAAGTGAAAAACAGGCTGTGTTTTTGTATCCAATCTTCGCCATTAGCAAAATCAAGGTGAGCTGAAGATTACTCTCCTGAAATGGTTTGTTTGTTTTGTTTAACGACACCACTAGAGCACATTGATTTATTCATTATTGGCTGTTGGATGTCAAACATTTGGTAATTTGAACATATAGTCTTAGAGAGGAAACCTGCTACCTTTTTCCATTAGTAGCAAGGGATCTTTTATATGCACAATCCCGCAAACAGGAAAGCACATACCACAGCCTGTCGTGGTGCACTGGCTGGAACGAGAAACAGCCAAATGTGCCCATTGACATGAATCGGTACCAGACCGACTGCTCAGCAAGCGAACGCTTTATCAGTGGGCTACGTCTCCAGAAATGATACCAGCTAGGTGAACAATCATGTGAAGTTTGAAGTGAAATTCATTAAAATGTTGATTGCAAATGATCTGTTTGCAGCTCTCTTAAAACTTTCTAGGTGAGAGTGGAGGTGAGTGGAAGTGAGCACTCACCTTTCCTGGCAAAGACTTGTGTGTCTGGTACATCTTGTCTCCAGTCAGTATTTGGCTGTGCAATTTTCACCAGGTAGAGTCGAGAGAAACCAATGAGGTTTTGTTTATCTTACCCAGAATAATGGGCCATATTGTTTCAGGCATTATAACCATGGATTGGTTACAGGAAACCATTTGTTTAATTGTTTGCGCTTTAATGGAACAGACAAAAAAGCTTCTTCAAGTAGCGTTTAGTTACTTTGCTCGTCGCTAATTTGTGGAATGCCTGCTTTTTCTTTAAAGTGCTGTTTTAAGCCAATGAAGATGGTTTGTGTTAACCAGAGACTTACAAAATTAAGTGGTTCCTGTGCTTCTATAGCAAACGTCATTTGCAGTGAAAGCAATCTACATGTATGTGTAAATCAACAGCTTCTGTGTTTCATTTGGGGTGGAGTGTTGGGAGAATAAGACGGAAAACCAGGGCCCCGTTTTATGAAGTGATCTTAGTGCTAAGATCACCTTAAGGATATAGCTATCATATACACTTAAGGTGACTAAGATTGCTTTGTAATACAGGGCCCTGATTCCATTTTTGAAATAAACTGGCAATTAAGTGGCAAATTTTTTGGGGGGGGGGGGGGGGGGGGGGGGGGGGGGGGGCCCTCCCAGAAAAAAAATGGGTTAAGTTTAGGGTTAGGGTTAAGAAAACCGTACAGTGATAATAAGAGTAATTAATTTTGTCAAAAAGTTAACTTAAAAAAAAAAAAATCTACCAAAACATTTAGGTATGGCACCATACCCGTTTTACCCTCTTGCAGAAACCCGGGTACAGTACAGAACAGAAACTCTCTAAACCAGAAATTCCTAAAAAACCCACAAAAAAAACAAGACTTTTTACTTGATCTCATGGGTGTCCAGTTTGGAGGGGTTTCACTGTATTTATAACCATATGTTAGATACCAAAGAGCTGTACTTCTACATATACCGAGGTGTCATTTAACAAACATTTCATTCCATTTCCTTTGGTCTTTGACAGTGCCAGTATATATATATATTCCATCATTCAGCATGACCATCGGTCAATTCCCACAGCATCCTATTGTATTTCACACTGTAGATCGAACTGACATTTCATACCACGCATGCACACATTCCATCAACGAATCATCATCTGTGCATGTACATGTATACAGGTTTACACTGAAGAAATGACAGGTTTCCAAGAATGTGTATCGCTGGACTAAGTATGCAAGACCTGTAAGTAAATGAGTTCTTGGTGGTCGGTGATGGTCAGCTGATGAGAGACAGGAGGTGAAAATCACTCTGATGGTGTTCGCTTGGAAATCGCCATCAGTTTGGTCTATATAGTGATGGACGAGGCTGTCATTCCATACTATAACTGTATCATGTTTAAAGTGTCATTCCATGAAGCCAGAACTGCCTTCAAGTCTGTCTAACTCTATCATATTTAATGTGTCATTCCATAAAGCAAAAACTGCCTTGAAGTCTTGTTGACTGTATCGTATTTAAAAATGCAGAACATTTGAGAAGCACTGATTGTAAATTCTTTCGTTTAATAATTTTACCTGTAGCATCTACTGTTAAGCTTTCTGCCAGAAAATAATTTGAGGGTACATAATAAAACCATAAGTGGTTATGTGCTCGTAGTGCTTCGAAAATGAACACTGCATTCCATGCACTTGGTCAATTTTTAAACAGCAGTTCTTTTACTGTCATCTGTCTAAAAAATAAAAAAATATTATGTCCATTAAAATCCAAGATTTTAGGGTATATAATTTTAAACCTCCGTACCCTCTGGCATAATGTCTGAGTCCTGTATATTATTAAGGTGATCTTTTGATTATAAAGGGGCGTGACGTAGCCCAGTGGTAAAGCGTTCGCTTGATGCACGGTCGGTCTGGGATTGATCCCAGATGGTGGGCCCATTGGGCTATTTCTCGCTTCAGCCAGTGCACCATGACTGGTATATCAAAGGCCGTGGTATATATTATCCTGTCTGTGGGATGATGCATATAAAAGATCCCTTGCTGCTAATCGAAAAAGAGTAGCCCATGAAGTGGCGGCAGCGGGTTTCCTCTCTCAATATCTACGTGGTTCTTAACCATATGTCCAATGCCATAAAACTGTAAATACAGTGTGTTGAGTGCGTCATTAAATAAAACATTTCCTTAATCCTTCCTTCTTTTGTTTAATAATTTTACTTGTCTTTTTATGGTATATTGCAAAAATGTAGTGTCTACTGTATTATTAAGGTGGTCTATTGATTATAAGTACATGTTCTTTTGTTTAATAATTTTACTTATTTTTATGGTCTATTGAAAACAAATTGTTGGGTCTACTGTATTATTAAGGTGGTCTGTTAAGACAGGTAGCTGTTTAACAACGGTTGCGGTTAAAACAAGTTTCACTGAAAAAACTATTTTTTAATTTTTTTTTTTACATTTGTTGATGTGTATTATTTACAAAGTTGATGTTTTAGTGTTGTTGGTTTGTTCATTTGTTCACAAGGTGTGCTCATTTTGCGGATCGAGTTTCGTACTTTGTACGTTATTTTTGGCATTATTGTGTAAAAGATCTTGAAGAAGTTGGATCGGTGTATAAACATTATAGAACCAGGTAAAAGCCAGATGATCATTCTGTTTGGTTTGAGGTACTCGTAAAATGTCGGTTTTCTCACTGCAGTCTCATATTCATAAGACATACTGGCAAACGTATACATACATAAAACTGAATTAAATTTTTGAAAAAAAATCAATACAGAAGTGAAACTAATTTACTTTTTGCTCAGATTTTTTTTCATGATTCCTGTGTTGGATCCTAAATCAAATGCGATATTTAAAGTGAAAAAAAAATGAAAAGAAAATAACAAAACAAAAAAAAGGCGGGGGGGGGGGGGGGGGGGGGGGGGGGGGGGGGGGGGGGGGGGGTGGGGGGGGGGGGGGGGGGTGGGGGGGGTGGGGGGGGGGGGGGGGGGGGGGGGGGGGGGGGGGGGGGGGTGGGGGGGGGGGGGGGGTGTGGGGGGGGGGGGGGGGGGGGGGGGTGAAGGAAAAAAGAAGAAGAAGAATGTTTAATGGCACTAGATCACATAGTTTGATCAGTGGTTGTCTACAACAGTTGTGAATAATGTATAATTAGTTAAGGGCCAGTTGACTATTTGGTCAGTTTTTGCTAGTCTTGTATTATGTTAGCAAGTTTTCATCACAGGTTGTTTTGATTAAATTTTAACCAGTGATGCACCAGTGGTGCAAAAATCATGAATTCAGTGGTGGTTTTTTTGGTATTTTGTACCATAAAGAAAAATGCAGAAAATATATGTATGTATCTGCTGGCTCTTAATTTTATTTTGTTGTTTTTTTCCCCCAGCTCCTTAATTATCATGAGAGCACATTGATTTATTAATCACCAGCTATTGGATGTCAGATATTATATAATAATGACATATAGTCTAAGAGGAAACCTGGTATATTTTTTCAAATGTTAGCAGCAAAGAGTCTTGTATATATATATATATATATATATATATATATATATACTGTAAATCATGTAATTAACACATCATGATATTATTGCGTCCGTACATGAGTGAACAAAAATGCGTATTTTTATTAATGCGTCAGTTAAAAGTCCACATCACGTAAAAACCAGTTCTGTTGTTATTATATTGTTTGGGCTTCATCTTTCATGTTAAAAGAAGTCAGTAGTTGTTTTCACAGCTACTACATAACCTGAAGCTAATCGCATGGTGGGTCGACCAAGAAGCCCTAATTACTTAAAGTAGTGTAATTAGTATAACTACACCTTATTGTTAAGGGTATGCCTCGCACTTTTGTGTGTTGATTGCTTCTAATTAATCCACCAGTAGGAATAAAAGGTAAACGGGTCGCTATTACAGGGCACAATATTTCAAGCGAACGCAGACGTATTATTCTAACAAATGTTTTAGACTGATTTTCTACACTTGATGTGCAGCACAGGAATAGACGTTAACAAGTGCGATATATTGCAATAGTGACAACTTGCGACCAGTCTAAATTTAAATGCTATGTATAGAGTCGGGCCAAATGGTTTGAAGAAATACGCATGGAAAAATACTCGCATCGCAAAATGAGCTTTTTAAAAACAAAACATTTGGAACATCACTGTATAACCGCTATGATATTCCAGGAAAGTGAAAATAGAATGGCAACATCGAAACGAAAGAAAGATTCTTGAAGTATTCACAAAAAGACAAAAATTGTTTTTGTATTTTGTTTCATCTTTATATTATAAAAGTTTTATTTTATTTAGAAGTATTATAGTAAAATCCTGCACATTTTTTTGTATTGGGAATGAGTCTAAACAAAATGCGTCAAGTTATTATTGCGTCGATGTGTTCGCCGCATTTTTCGCATTAATTATTTGCTCGCATTAATTTCATGATTTACAGTAATATATATATATATATATATATATATATATATATATATATATATATATATTTTTATATATGTGTGTGTGTACTTTCCCATAGACAGGCTGGCACATACCACAGCCTTTCATATACCAGTCATGTGGCATTGCATGGTTAGGATGGAAACGTATAATCAATGGGGGAACCACCATATTCAACCATAGTCCTAGTTCTAGTTATGAATGATGAACTCTTTGAAGAGGCCTGATTCTGCCATTGTACTGTCACTTATTGAACATCCATTCATTTATCTTGAGTTTTGAAGGAATCTATAACGAAGAGATGTAATGAAGTTACAGCTCACAGGTCACGGTGACCTGTTATATAATATACTTGTCTTGTAGCAGTATGTCCTAATTATCATACACTGTAACCGTCAAGGTAGTCTGGCAGCGTGCACGGGCCAATTCAGTTTCACTTTTCTAACACTGTACATTGTCCCCAAGATGTTATCCAATTTGCTTTCCTTTGAATTCTGTCACAAATGAAGTTATCGTCTTTAATTTGATTTTTGTGGTTATGTCCAATTAAGGTTCAAGCATTCTGTCCTAGGTGCATGCCTCAGATCTCTGGGGTGTCTGTAAGTGTAGTGGTCTTACATCCATCCCCTCCATGGAACCATTAAGTTAAAACTGACCCTGGGTGGGAATTGGTACTGGTGTGAACCGTGTACTTTGGAAACCATGGCTTAACTACCATACTAATGAAGCTAATATGACACGGCATGTCAGAGTGACCTGTTATGTATGTGCTGTGTATGGTGTATGGTGTATGGTAATGGTAAATGACTTAAATGGAATGCTTATATAACCTTTGTTGTCAGCTCCATTCCTTCTGTATTGGGTACCGATTGCCTATTGACTGCATCCACTTCATTTAGTTCATGTTGTAGGGTTGATCTGGAAGGAACTCTCTCTCTCTGTGTGTGTGTGTGTGTGTGTGTGTGTGTGTGTGTGTGTGTGTGTGTGTGTGTGGAAATATTGTCCAGTTCCCAAGGCTTAAAATCAATTTACTAAAATGGGGAGCAGTCTGTTTTGTTTTTAATCTGGACGCAAATACTAAAAATTTAGACCATTTAATATAAACTTTACTCCAATTCCATGTACATCTAAACTAATAATTTTTTTGTAATGATATCTTATTTAGTATTAGTTGTCCAAGTGTCGACATACTTAGCACTAATTCTTGCTTTAAGTAGTTGTAATATATGATTAAATTAAGATGGAGGGCAAAAGCTGCTTATCAAATTGATGGATTATCAGAAAGCATATTGTATGTTTTGAGTGGCAGTTGTCTTTTGCTCACTGTCAATTTTGAGCCTTGAGTTCTTCAAATAGCCATAAAAACTCCTACAGACATACCCACAAATACTAATTTAATAATGACTGCTCCCACCCACACCATATGATGTGTGGAATAATTCTTAAGTTAAAAAGAAAGTTTGTTTTATTTAACGATATCACTAGAGTACATTGATTTATTAATCATCGGCTATTGGATGTCAAACATTTGGTAATTTTGACTTATAGTCTTAGAGAGGAAACCTGCTACATTTTTCCATTAGTAGCAAGGGATCTTTTATATGTGTCATCCTATAGATAGGATATCACACACCACAGCCTTTGATATACTAGGCGTGGTGCACTGGCTGGAGTAAGAAATAGCCCAATGGACCCACCGCCGGGGATCGATCCCAGACAGACCGCACATCAGGCGACCGCTTTACCACCCCAATTCTTAATAGTAAATATGTAAATTCGTTTAAACACTTTGCACGTCATGACTACAACATCTATGCCTATAGTATTTTCAATGTTGTTGAAAAATAGTTTTTCACCTTCTGTTTGTGCTCAATATACTTGCTGTGACTTGAAGCCAGTATTGCGATACGAACCCTGTACCTACCAGCCTTAGAACTTTGTGGCCCATATAACCACTGCACGACAGTTGAAGCCAGTATTGTGATATGAACCCTGTACCTACCAGCCATAGAACTTTGTGGCCCATATAACCACTGCACGACAGTGGAAGCCAATATTGTGATACGAACCCTGTACATACCAGCCTTACAACTTTGTGGCCCATATAACCACTGCACGACAGTGGAAGCCAATATTGTGATACGAACCCTGTACCTACCAGCCTTAGAACTTTGTGGCCCATATAACCACTGCACGACAGTGGAAGCCAATATTGTGATACGAACCCTGTACCTACCAGCCTTAGAACTTTGTGGCCCATATAACCACTGCACGACAGTTGAAGCCAGTATTGTGATACAAACCCTGTACCTACCAGCCTTAGAACTTTGTGGCCCATATAACCACTGCACGACAGTTGAAGCCAGTATTGTGATGCGAACCCTGTACATACCAGCCTTAGAACTTTGTGGCCCATATAACCACTGCACGACTGTTGAAGCCAGTATTGTGATACGAACCCTGTACATACCAGCCATAGAACTTTGTGGCCCATATAACCAAGTGCTGCACGACTGAAGCCGGTCGATCTAATCCATCATTGTAAATGTCATACATTAATAAATACTAGATTTCAGCAATCACAGCTGAATGTTACCATGCCAATTCTGTGAGCTGAAAGTTGGTCCGAAATAACGCAGGAAGCGTCGCGAGTCAATATCCTCGGAGAAAGAAAGTGGTCTGCATGTTTACACTTGTTGGTCAACAAACGTGGACGGATGCCGAGCTTGTGCCACCGGGCAATCAGCGGAACACCTTTTAGCATTGAAAACCAATACACAAACAAGCGAGTAAATGGTTTGCGTGCATTAAGATTGTAAAAACCGATACAGCACTAACAGATTACTGCGGGGGAAGTGGCTTCTTGGTATAGGATGGCAAGTGTGAGTTATGGGTGTATTGTCTTTTCGAAATATAGAAGAAGAAGAAGAAGTTTGTTTTGTTTAATGACACCACTAGAGCACATTAATTTATGAATCATCAGCTATTGGATGCCAAACATTTTGTAATTTTGACATTTAGTCTTGAGGAGGGAACCCACTAAATTAAAAGAAAAGATTAAAATTGCATGCAATGTTCAGTGTATTTTGAATGTTTATTTATGCACTTAAAATAGAGCATCAGTTTTTGTTTTCTCCCTGTGATGTGGTATTATTAGATTTGTTTTAGGTCCTGTTTTAAATCTAGGTCACATTTAAGGACAGGTTTTGTGAAATTGACATGCATTTTTATTAGTAGGCTATTTTTGGAGACTAGTGATGCAGTCACAGCTGCCTCCTTTTCATGGTTACCACTGTACAACTCACTGCATCCAGCCACCCATGACAAAAAAAAGAAGAAGACAAACCCAACAATAACATCCCCTCCCCCTCCCAAAAAAATATTAACAGTCTATAAATAAGACTGAGCAATTTTTGTATTGCCAGCACCTATACAATTCCTTTCCCAGTAACCTGATTAGCAACTTGTATTTAATGTTTAAAATAGTGTAGCGATCTCTGAAACTTACATAGTGAATTGTGACGCAGTAATAAAGTTCTCTGTTTCAGTAAGTTAACATTTGGCGCCAACTGTGTCTTTAACAATTACAATGTTATTAAGCTGTTTCACAAAAAACCCATTTTGAAAAGATACTTTTTCTCTAAAGTTAACATGCATCCACAGGCCAGACAGCCAATCCAACACGAGTGGAAAAACTAATTCTTGTTGTTCGACTTGCCACCCAGGCAGGACAAATGAGGCTTCTTTCTTTGTGAGTTTCTCAAAATAGATTTACTCGGGGGGAAAAAACCCCACAAAACAAATGGTCATAAGATTTTGGCACCAAATGTGCATCTGCTATAGTAAAAATAAAATACCCCATCTATTATCATGTAGAAGTGTAACGATTTGTCTTGATATTACTTGAAATTGTGTGTTAGGTCATGTGCCAATATATTGATATAAAACATTTCTGTTTTCCTTGAACACTTTCATTGTTTGAATGTGTAACAGAAAATAAACATTTGGCGCCACGTTATCATTTTTCTTCAACGTAATAGCAACACTTACACCAAACCGACTGATTATTGATGGAAAAGTCGTGAGAAAAGACTACCGAGAAATTAATATGAAACTTACAGCTGCCCATTTATTAATCGAGCTGGTTCAAATGTAATTAGGATGTTTCAGAAATAATTACCCTCTCACTAGGGAATAAAAAAAAAATTCACGTTCACATCCAAAGGCAAAAATGAAAAAAAAAAAATTCTTATTGTTTACTCCCTCTCATTAAATGAAAAAAAAAAAAAAAAAAAAAATTCTTGTTCACATCCACAGACAATCAAAAAAGGAAATGCCTCGAACAAAATGCTTTAAAAAAACCTCCTCGATTTGTTATTGTTTAACATTGGCCCATCCAGGACAAATCAGGCTAGTTTTGAGCATTTCCTCTGTGGGTTTCTCCCAATGTAATTGCTTAATCCATTTAGGGTCTATTAAAGGCCCAATTATCTGGTTGAGTCATCTCGAAGATGGGCAGACAGCTGAGAGTGATTGTTCCTCCCGGCATGCTTTCCCACTGTGATTGATTAGGCAAAACAAGGAATGTCTATTTGGCAGGGTCAGAAAGTTAGAGGCCTTGCCAGGCCACGGAAAGAAGGTGACGGATGGAGGTGCAAAAGTTGTTTCCTCCTTCTCCCACCGTGATAAATTATCCATGGACTGAGGAATATGCGTTTAAGAATTAACTGCGTGCCAGTGTTTTCCTCCCATTAAGACCATCTGGATAGTTTCAGTGTGTATATACATGTACATGTATGTAGGTGTTACAGAAGTCTGCATAGGATGTATAGTTTTGGAGTTTAGAAATCCTTTAATGTTCCCACTGGATGATTTGAAATATTGGTAAGTTGTTTTGGGATTGGTATCCCAGAGCTGGTTATGGAAAAAAAAAAAAAAAAAAAAAAAAAAAAATAACCCCCTCCCAAAAAACCGACAAACCAAAAAAACAACCTAAAACCCAATAAAATTAACACCCCCCAAAAAAAACCCAACAACAAAAATCAAAAACCAAACAACAAGTGCATATGAAGGAAATTGTGCAGGTGGAGGGGGGTCTAGACAGTGGCAAACAAAGTTTTTAGGATGGTGGGTTGGGTCATGCTTCTCTAGAAAATACATTGAGAAAGAAAAATAATAAAACAATTATTCATGGATCAGGGGAATTTTTATCTACCCCCCCCCCCCCTACCCCCCTCCCCCCAAAGCCCACCTCTGTACAGGTGCTGGAACCAAAAAAACACAAAAAAACAACAACAAACCCAAACAGAAAAAACACAAAACAAAAACATTTCTCCATCCAAAGAAAAGAATCACCCCCCAAAAAGTAGTTTTAAGAGGCCATGCAGCTAGAGACAATGCAGTTTGTTCTGTTTGTGCAAGTTTCTGTTCTCTCTCCAGCTGGTGATCTGGTGGAATCCCTGTTATTTAGAATGAGCTGGAAATAACATCAGCCAACCTGACTTATAATCACGTTGATGATTTGATGCGTTTTTATAGCACACTTCATTATTGTAGGGGTTTTTTAATATATTTTTTATGGTGGACAAGAAACAAGCCTCCAGACCAGTTGATAATGGCCATTAAACCATATGGGATGTTTTGTCTTGTGTGTTTTTTTATTGCTTTAATCATCCACACTCGATGTGGGTCCATGCTTTCCAGCACAGCCAGGTTTGTGTTTTAGAGCTCTTGCTGGTATTCTAATGATGTACTTAGGGATTATTGTCCGATAGTCGTGGACAATTAAAAACAGTTTCTCCAGTTCCTGTTGATCGGTAACGCACGTTTTACTGACTGTCGATTTTTATTTAATGTTCTGTGAATCATCTTTATGACCATCGGTTATCGCAAAATGGTTTTCTGCTACTGATAGGTTTTTTGTGGGTTTTTTGTTTATTATTTGGCTACCGACAGCATGAGCCCTGCATCTGGACCAAGTAAAAAGTCTGGTTTTAAGAGGTATCCGGTTTAAAGAGGTTCTCTTATGTACAGATATTTAAAAAGGGCCCATGAGAAAAGTCCGGTTTTGAGGGGATTCCAGTTTACAGAGGATCCGGTTTTGAGAGGTTTCACTGTACATACACAGGGGTCGCGCTGTCGGTAGCCAAATTAGCCATTGGCTAATTTTTACAAAAAATGGCTAAAAAATTTGCAAGTGGCTAAAATTTTGGCTAAGCCATTTTCTGTCTTCTGATGTGAACAAATGGTTACATAATCTATCCGACACCTCAAACATAATAATAATACCAAAAATTCAGTGTAATAGCGATCTCGCGACCGGTAACAAGAAACAGTGTCATGCAGAATTCAGCGTAGGCCTTATGTTTGCTTATTTTAATAATCACGGTTATTAATTTTAACGGTATGCATTCAAGATGTATCACAGCAATGTCTGGAAGATCCGTAACTTGATATTTTTACTTTATAAAATCTTTGAACCAAAGTAATAAAAACAGACTGACAATGCGTGTCAATTTGAATACACATGCTAGTTTAGGGCCGAAAGACATGTAGGCCATCTCAAGGACTGAGCTTAGCCAGACCGAGCGAAAACAAAATGTTCGCTAGTCTGGTTTGTGCGCTTCATGTTAAACCAAATGGACACGACGAACACCAATCAAATAGTTCGCGAACGTTAGGAAGAACGATCGTTGGCTGAACTGAGAACAGCTCTCGGTGCGAAAATACATCACGCTTCAGAGTCAGCTGACACTCGCGTGTCAAGAGACATCGTTGCGGACATTAAACAATACGATTACGCAAAAGTAAATCTTGATGTAAATTTGTAGAAAAGCAATAGTTGTTCGCATCAATGAATACCTAACTGCAGTTTTTGTTTATTCCTTTGTCTTTGTTAATTTCGTACCCATGGTCAAGAGCACGCATGCAGGTCGCGATCGCGGGAAATGAACATACAGTATTTATACAAATTGTAGTTAAATGTACACTGAATAAAATTAATTTACAATAATCATATTGTTGGATAATTTTAGATATAAGACTGTGAGGTGACATTTAATAAGTTAGCTGGATTTTAAAAAGACCGTAAATTTTAATTTTATTAATTCTTTTAATTTTTTAATTTTTTTTAATAAATGGAGTATACTGTGAAGTTGGCATTCTTAGCCGAGGTATTTTGCAAGCAGAAATCACAATAAGCATCAAACAGCATCATCATGACACAAATTATGAAATTGTTTGTGAGGGAATTGATGGGTCACTTAAAAAATAGAAAAAAAAGAAAAAAGAAATTAATTCAAACTAACATAAAGATTGCTATTTAAAGAAATAATGTGCTCAATAATAATAAAAAAGCTCTCAAATTTTTATTTGGGAAAAAAGGAAGCAAGAAAAAACAACACCTTCCATAAACATCCACCCACCCCCATATTTCTGTATGTTTGTTAATTTAATGCCAAGGGCCTTAGAAGTGGGGGTGGGTGTATGGGGTACTGGCTTCAAACTCTGAAGATCATGCATAACCCCATCCCCACCGCACCCCACTCCCGCTGAAAAATCGAAGTAATATATTAACTGCCCCTACCCCAATTGAGGTTTTGTTATTTCTGTTTATTCCAATTTGTATACAATTAGTTGAAAAAGATACATTTTCATATTCATATATAAATACTCTATACAGTACTGCGTAAAACAAATTTGGCTAAAGCATTTTCAATATGGCTAATAAAAATTCCATTTGGCTAATATTTTGGCTACAGGTATTTTTGATCCAGGGTGAGCCCTGCTTACATGTGAGACGATAGATGTTTGGAGATTCCTTGTAGCCTCCCTCTCCCCCCCCCCCCCCCCCCCTCCCCCCCGTGTGCTAATATTCAATTAAGTATTGTAGTATTGGTATAAAGTGCTCCTACTGGCAATATAGCTAGTTGAAATATCCCTGTTAGTTCAGTTGGTAGAGCTGGATTTAAGCTTTCAATCGTTTGCCTAATCGTCAAATGCATTTCAGAATTGAATTTGGTTAATATGTCATTACCAATTTACCAAAAAGCTCATTTGAAAACTCTTGTCTGTATGTGTATACTGGGAACTATTTTTAAAACTGAAATCTCTATTTAGCTAAATGTTACTTAAATTTGGCTACAGATTTTCTGATCAAATTCACCAGATGGCAGTTATTTTTTGGTGTCCAGCTTAAACCCTAGTAGAGAGCTGGACTCTTAATACAGAGGGTCCATGGTTCGAATCCCGTCAATGGATGTTAATTTATTTGTTATATACGGCTTAAACATCCTGTCACAGACACAAAGCTCAGGTATCTGGTGGTTAATGGTGAAATCCTGTTAGTGCTCGAGAAAGTGTTTGAACCATCAGGTAGTTCTACCTAACCATTCGGTCAACATCGTGTAAGTGTAACTTGGGACTTTGTTTTTGGTTCGAGCATTGTGGTATATTCGACCCTTCCGAGTTCAACCCAACGAGATTCTACTGTAGTTGAAATTTTTCTTTTTAAATTTATTTTTGTGCTTACCGGTATATTCCATTACAGTTCAAGCACGCTGTCCTTGGCATACACCTCAGCTATCTGGGCTGTCAGATAGTTAGTTAGTAGTTAGTGACAAGTCTGGATAATATAGCCTTATACCTTGATCTCCATTGAGCTGTTAAAACTCACTCTGGGTGAGAGCCATTACCAAGACGTGAATACAGCACCTATAGATTTCCCCACTGAGCTGTTAACATGGATGGGAGCTTGTATCAGGATGCAAACCCAGTATAGACCTACCAGGTTACCGGTGATGGCTTAACCACCCCCACTGAGGCCAGATATAAGGTATGAGTTTGATAATACACTGGTTTAACATTCCAGTGTGTATATAACCCTGGAAGATGTTTGATTTTAAAATAAAATCTAGTCTTAATATTCATGATCAGCAGGGTTATAAGCTGTGGAATTCACATAAAATGCAGAACTGTTTAATTGTGAATGAAGATATTTGGTTAATAAAAACTGGTTGTTTTTAAAAAAACATGCTGAAACAAAATTTATACCACTTTTTTGTTTGTGTGGAATTCATATGAAATAAAGAACTGTTTAATTGTAAATGAAGATATTTGGTTAATAATAAGTAGTAGCTTTTCAGAAATACTGATACAATATTTTAAACCACATTTTCTTCCCCTTATTTATTTTTTTTAATTTAAGTTACTCCAGAATGTATTGAGTTTGATAACATATTGGACAATTAATTTAATGCCCAACAGAATGTAACTGTTTGTCCTAAGTTGATGCTATTTAACAGCTCCTCCAGAATTTATCACTTGGGATGGAGACAGTGTTGTTTGTACATGTATACCTTGTACATGTATACCCAAGTCACAAAATAATAGTTTCTTCCCCGCACCACCCAAGTTGCAAGCAATTTAGGTAGAATTTAAATCGCCATGATTTTTGATTTTTTTTAAAAAGAAAGAAGAAAAGTAGAGTTTAAACTACAGAATGAAAAAAAAAAAAAGAGAGTTAAAAATCAGTAAAAAAGAAAGGTTGTTATATCAGATCAAAGTCGGCAACATGGATTGAAGATGAAAAAAAATAATGATATAAATAACAGAAACCATAAAAATGTTTTTGAACTTTGCAATCAAGGAAGTTTTTTTTTCAAGTTAATACCGGTGATGAGGTCAAATAATGGAGGACAAATTAATAATATATTAACAAAGGATAGTTCAGACAAAAAAAATAAATCTTGAACAACTTTTTGCAATTTAATTTAAAATGAGCACTTTCAAGTTCAGTAATTTAACTCATAAGGCAGTAGAAGGATTAAAGATGAAATAAACTATTTTTGAAAGCATGCAATGTTTAAAAAGCTGCAGTTCTAATGGGCTTACCTTTTGATCAAATGTTGAACAAGAAAAAAGAAAAGAAAAAAAAAAAAAAAAAAAAGGTAGAAAGTAGCCTATTATATAGTGTGTAATGACAGCAGGTTTCCTCTCTAAATCACTTGACCAAGTGTCAATATAGACATGGGAGAAACTAAGTAGCCATCCTTTCTTATTGTTTTTTTTCTTGGTGTCCCCCAGCCCCCCCCCCCCTCCCAAAAATAATGTGATAAAATAAATTGTCTGAATTCTTTATGATCACAAATGGGATTCTTGCATGTAAAATACATTAAAAGTATGTTGTACTCTTAGAAATCAAAGGTTGCTATAATTGTTCTTTATGGGGGGGGCATGGGGGGGTTGCTAAACTTTATGGGGAAAAACCCAATACCTCTCCTCCCCCCCCCCCCCCCCCCCCCCCCCCCCAACAAAAACAACAACAAACTTAACACTGGGATAAATCTATTATGGTTTATGGACATGTTGGGTTATGGAACCTTTTACATACATTTTTTGAATCTGTGGAGACAGGAAGAACTATGATGCGTTATTTGATCAGTTCTCATTTACTGTGTTTTATGTGAACGGAAAAACG
Organism: Gigantopelta aegis; assembly: GCF_016097555.1. Lineage (NCBI taxonomy): Eukaryota > Metazoa > Mollusca > Gastropoda > Neomphalida > Peltospiridae > Gigantopelta > Gigantopelta aegis. Next base: position 35,964,496 of record NC_054710.1, on the reverse strand, counting down.
TGTACAGGTTATTGATGATTAAGCATTTCCGAAAGGCTTTCCTTGTTGGAGAAAGCGAGAAAGTTAGGAAAGCCGTTTGTATTTATGCTATTAAACACAGTAAACAGCTTCGTCAATTGAGTCATTATCTGCGAGAATTAATTACTCCAGGATTGTTTGGAAGCTGAATGCTGTTAAGTTGTTGGTTGATTTATTTTAGACAGCGGCCCCTGCGAGTCTCCCAAGGTGTTAAGCTGTCATTCTGCGACCATTTCCTTGATTCATTGTTTGATTCGTAGCTCAACTATTTCAACTCTTTAGTAGTTGGTGTGTAGGGTAGCTTAAAAATATTTGGTTCTCTTGCAGGATAATGTGGTATTTTATCATTGGAATATTGACTTTTGTTTTTCACAATGTGGTGTATGTTTGTGTGTGTGTGTGTGTGTGTGTGTGTGTGTGTGTGTGTTGTGTGTGTGTGTGTGTGTGTGTGTGTGTGTGTGTTCAGAGTGTATATAATTACAATTCTCCCAGTACTAAATTAACAATCTTAATATTTTCAAAGTGTAGGTGTGCAAAAGGTACTTGTCCGTTTGCCAGATTCAAGTAAAAATTCTGCTGGATATAATATTAGAAAATGTTTTTAACCACTGGTGACCATTTTCTTCTATCATCTAGCTTTATTATCAGTTTAGTTCTGTCACTCTATACTATATTACTCTTATTTTACACATTTTAAATTAGTATAAAGGATGGAATTAAAAAAACAACAACCCATAAACCCATTTCAACATTCCAATTTCTCTGAATAATTATTTGAAGTGAAGTTTGTATTATAACAATTATTGTGACAGATAAACTAGGGTCTGTGACTTTAAATTTGGCAAATCCCATTTGTTTCTGCTTGTCCTGGTGTTTATGTCATAGCTTAAAATTAATTTTATGCGAAAAAGATACATTCTTTTGAAACTTGGGTTGGTGGCTTTCAACTAAGTGTGCATGCATGGAGAAAGGTTTGTGGCAGACCAACCAGGAATAAAATAATCTTGATGGATGTTGCCCAACTTCTGATTCATCAGGATTTTAACTTATGGTAAACACTTGTTCCGTTTCCGGGCCCAGTGATCATCGGAACTCATCAGTAACTATTTTTTGGTAATCATGGTAATGTTGGATTACAGCACCTGACAAAGGGTAATGGAATTTCGTGTTTTTCCCCTGATTTTGCCGACATGCTACCAAAAACAATAGTATGCATGAAATAGAGACCTGCTTGTGCTAAACATTGTAATAAGAAGACATTGTTTTGACCTTTTGTAGACATCAGGGCCTCAATAATAAAGCTCACTTAAGCTCATGTAAACAACATCACATTATCCTTGCAGGTATTTTTTTTATCGCACTGCAAGATCGCAAAGCTATGAAAGTTTAGCGAATTAAAATTTAGTTCATTTTGTTTAACAACCCTACAGCACATTGATTTATTAATCATCGGCTATTGGATGTCAACCGTTTGGTAATTTTAACCTATAGTCTTTCAGAGGAAACCTGCTACATTTTTCAGTTAGTAGCCAGGGAACTTTTATATCTGCACCATCCCACAAACAGGATAGCACATACCACAGCCTTTGAAATATCAGTTGTAGTACACTGGAACAAGTTCATTGAATTAGGTCCCAAAATAACACGATGGACAGAATTGGGTATATTCCAAGCAAGAAATGACAAATCTCCACCACAAGTACAGCACATTGATTTTAAAGGACAAGGTATCTTTAAAATATTATTTTGTGTATTAATTAGATTGTAGATGAATCTTAATAATTGTTTATGTTGTACCCCCAAGAAAACAAACTGAGTTCCCAAAAGGGCTGTTATTGACGAAGCTAATAATGTGGCTGCTGAAAATGATAGTGCTAGTTAAAATCTTTCTGGAGGGCCATTAAAGGAAAAAGAAATTGTTAAGTGGCTCTTTTATATGCCCATCCTTGATGGGTCGTATTATTGTATGACACTGTCCATCTGTGTGTCTGTCTATCCACATGTCTGTCCATAAATGTTTTGTTTATGGAGCATATGTTTCTTGTCAATTCATGTAGGATCATCAAACTATGAATACAGGTACAAATTGGGATGGCGATGTGTCGCTTACCATAACTAGGTCACCATGACCTACTTTTCACACATTACTGTAGATAAAAGGAAATCTTTGTCTGAGCCATACATGTATCGTCCTTATTTTCTGTATTTGTTTGATTTGTTTTTAATAGTACTGACCATTTATTTGTAATGGATCATAGAATTTTTCACCTTCAGTGGACCCATTGAGTTTCTTCCTCTGTCCCAACCAACAAATATTTTGGTGGGCTTTTTTTACATACTGAGCCTCTTTCAAAGGTTTATCATATAAGTATGTTTGCAACACTCATGGGGAAAAACCAAAGTCTAAAAATACAATATTAGGTTTGGATCTACAAACAAATACAAGGTGCAGATACATTTAAAAAATATAACCCCCATGCCTACAGTGAATTATGAGAATTCACAAGAATCGATTTTTGTTTCATGGCTTATTTTTATTGTACTGAGTAACTAAAATCAGTTAAGAATTTGGTACTAATAAATAATATTATGATTATTTTTTTGACATAAAAATTATTTTTCTAATAGACTTTGCCTAACATTGGATGATGGGACAAGATGTCTGGTTTTTTTTCCCTAAGATTGGTTTTTCATTTATTGCAATTTAATTCCTGTATTTTCATTGAGAAATGAGCCCTGTCTAAAACTGGCACTACTGTTAGCAGTAAGATCAGTGACAGACAAAGACTTTGTTTTGCAACGTACGTCTCTTGTTAATTCAGCTGCTACTTAATGGATTTTTCTTTCTTTTTATCATGGGTTATCTACACCGTATCACAGATTTTTGTGTAGGATCCATTTAATGATTGATTTCTTATTGTAAAACAAACTTATAGTATTATTCCTTGCTTTTGGCCCATGCAGCTATCTCAATTGCATCACAAATGACTATGACCACATTATGATTGATAAGAGCACAACGGTGCAGAAAATAGCTTGTCCAATGCTTAGGTAGCTGGAAAATAATGTATAAGTCAAGTTACCGCAGTCCGCAAGCGCTTTAATTGGGAACTCGATCAATCGAAATCCCACTTCTGCCACCATGTATGACTGCAGCCGATATTGGATGTAATAATCACTTAGTCTTGCACTTCACGATGTTGAGACAATAAAACGTAAGTATTTGACTAATATTATCTGGATAATTTTTTTCTCTCCAGTTCAAGATGTTTCCACGTCTTATATGAAACCAGTAATTGATCCATTAGGAGTGGAAAGTAAGCCAGTAGTAGCGCTCTCGCTTGAGATGTTGTTTGAGTAATAATTAAGATCAATCAGTTGTTGATTGACAGGTCCACTATTTTTCTCATTCCAACCATTGCTCTATTACTGATGTATTAACGGTTATGGTATGTGCTAGCCTGTCTGGAAGTACATGTAAAAGGCAAACAAATTTGCTGCTAAAAGAGAAACCCATGTGGCAGCTGCAGATTTGTTATCTCTGTTTCTGGACTAAGTTTAGTTAATGATAGACAATGAATAGTCACAGATTGAAAAATTGTATGAAATGTTATTAAGCATTCATCTTTTAGTGTAACTTTTTGTAATTACATTTTACATATGATATTATCAAGGTCAGACAACCAGAACTTAAAAAAGTCTGGAAAGAATTAGTCAAATTATATAGCTTTGCACTGGTACTAAAACATGTATATTTCCCCCCTCCCCCAGACCCCCTAAAAAAAACCCCACAAAACAAAAACCCCAAAGTAAAAAACCCCAAAACAACCCCCCCCAAATCTCAAACAAACAAAAACTAGACAAAAACAACAACCCATCACCCCCAAAAATAACCCCATCCTCAACAAAACAAAGAATTAAACCTGCATTAAAAAAAGAAGAGAAAAATTACTAAATAGTGCGGTAGATTACTCTAATTGTTTTTTTTATCATAATGTGCACTGGTGGTCAGCCCTCAGTATTTTAGTCGATGCTTGAAGGGGCGAGACGTAGCCCAGTGGTAAAGCGCTCACTCGATGCGCAGTCGGTGTGGGATCGATCCCCGTCGGTGGGTCCATTGGGATATTTTTCATTTCAGCCAGTGCACCACGACTGGTACATCAAAGGCTGTGGTATGTACTACCCTGTCTGTGGGATGGTGCATATAAAAGATCCCTTGCTGCTAATCGAAAAGAGTAGCCCATGAAGTGGCAACAGCGGGTATCCTCAAAATCATTCAATATCTGTGTGGTCCTTAAATATATGTCTGACGCTATATAACCGTAAATAAAATGTGTTGAGTACGTCGTTAAATAAAACATTTCCTTCCTTCTTTAAGCAACAATTTCCCACCTGTCAAAGAAAAAAAGAAAAAAAAAAGAAGAAAAAGAAAGAAAGAAAGATGGGCTGCTAGAAGCTGACCCAATACAAGAAGTTGTTCACGGGGAAATCTCTCTCTTAATTCCCGAACATCATTAAGCAACAATCTCCCCCCAGCTGTCAAAGAAAAAAAGAAAAAGAAAGAAAGAAATGTTTTATTTAATGACGCACTCAACACATTTTATTTACGGTTATATGGCGTCAGACATATGGTTAAGGACCACACAGATTTTGAGAGGAAACCCGCTGTCGCCACTACATGGGCTACTCTTCCGATTAGCAGCAAGGGATCTTTTATTTGCACTTCCCACAGGCAGGATAGCACAAACCATGGCCTTTGTTGAACCAGTTATGGATCACTGGTCGGTGCAAGTGGTTTACACCTACCCATTGAGCCTTGCGGAGCACTCACTCAGGGTTTGGAGTCGGTATCTGGATTAAAAATCCCATGCCTCGACTGGGATCCGAACCCAGTACCTACCAGCCTGTAGACCGATGGCCTACCACGACGCCACCGAGGCCGGTAAAAGAAAAAAAGAGAAAGAAAGAAAGAAAGATGGGCTGCTAGAAGCTGACCCAATACAAGAAGTGTTTCATGGGGGAAATATCTCTCTTAATTCCCGAACATCATTAAGCAATAATCTCCCACCCAGCTGTCAAAGAAAAAAAGAAAAAGAGAAAGAAAGAAAGAAAGAAAGAAAGAAAGAAAGATGGGCTGCTAGAAGCTGACCCAATACAAGCAGTTGTTCACGGGGAAATATCTCTGTTAATTCCCGAACATCAAGATTAGAGAGTGATCCACTCGGGAGGTACTAGGTGGAGTTGTTAGTTTACTGATGTTTGTCTTCTCTCAGAATTCCTCTCAGCTGGTGCTTTATCTTTACCTGCAGGGCACGTTGTTTGTCAAGTGTGCTGTTTCTTCTGATAAATATAGTATAAGCTTTTACAGAGGAATCATGTCACTCATCATGAGCAAAAGTTCTATTTCTTCTGATAAATGTAATATAAATTTTCACAAAGTGATTGCCTCACCTGTTGTGTATAAAGGTTCTGTTTCTTCTGATAAATATAAACTTTTTCGGAGAAAAAAAAAGAAGTCTTTCAGTCATTATGTATAAAGCAAAATTGTTCCACTATCCTGCCAGGTTACTTGTAACTAGAAATATTTTCTGGATTTAGCTGGAATCTATAGTCTGGATTACCACAAAAGAAGACTGTATAATAATTTTACATTCATCAGAAAAATGTATATCAATGTTTTTAAGAGATGATGATACATGTACGTAATTACTTTTTAAAGTATTTTAATTTAATTAATTATGTTGTTTATTATTATGCACAGTCAAACTGGTGTTAAGTTGACATCTAATTTAAAGGGACATTCCTGAGTTTGCTGCATTGTAAGATGTTTTCGACTAATAAAATATTTCTACGATTAAACATACATATTAAATATATTTTCTTGTTTAGAATATCAGTGACTGTACATTCAGTGTGTTTCTGGTCGTCTTAATATTTGTAAGAAGCCCAAACTGGATTTTGTCTTCAAATAATTTTGTACGTACGAAAAAATAGTTTTTAGGAAATAAAATGAAATTTAACCTACTACAAATATTAGAACGATCAGAAACACGTTTAATATACAGCCACTAATATTTTATGCAGAAAAATATATTTGATATGTAATTACAGTCGTCAAAAAGTTTCTGTTAGTCAATAACATCTTAAACATTGCAGCAAACTCAGGAATGTCCCTGTAAGCAATTGTTGAAATTGGAAGGAAAAGGGATATTTGTTTTAAAAAATCTCAACACAATTTAAAATTATGGCCGTTGGTGAAAAGCTAACAAGGTTATTTTGACACTTTGGTTTACTTCCTTTGCATATAATATTCAAAGATGATAAAATTTTATTAACTTGTATTTTTTTCACAAGAGGAAAACACAGTATTAAGTGGCCTTTGGTTTTTATATAGCGGCTACTCTACCCATTGCTTTCCGTTTTGGGATATTTCCAACAAATATATGATGAAGTACTGAAGTTTTATGGACGCTGGTGCCTGCTCATCATTAGAAGTCTTGGTGGCATTTATGTTGTCTGATAATAAAAGAGGACTATATATAGTACATAATTTTGTCGGCAGACTAATTGTCTGTCATGTTCTCCGGTTGTTTCTTCGCAGTAATTTCCACGTTAACGGTGCTCTGGATACTGAAAGATGGGGCTGTCTGACCATGCTTCCGTTTCTGCATGGGGCCAGATGTAGTCCAGTAGTGAAGCATTCGTCTGATGTGCGGTTGGTCTAGGATTGACGCCCTTAACGCTGTTTCTTATTCCAGCAAGTGCTCCACAACTGGTGCAACAAAGGCAGTGCTATATACTGTTGTGTCTGTGGGAAAGAAGTGTTTTATTTAACGATGCACTCAACACATTTTATTTACGGTTATATGGCATCAGACATATGGTTAAGGACCACACAGTTTTGTTTTAGAGGAAACCCGCTGTCGCCACATACGCTACTCTTTTACGACAGGCAGCAAGGGATATTTTATTTGCGCTTCCCACAGACAGGATAGCACAAACCATGGCCTTTGTTGAACCAGTTATGGATCACTGGTCGGTGCAAGTGGTTTACACCTACACATTGAGGCTTGCGGAGCACTCACTCAGGGTTTGGAGTCGGTATCTGGATTAAAAATCCCATGCCTCGACTGGGATCCGAACCCAGTACCTACCAGCCAGTAGACCGATGGCCTGCCACGACGCCACCGAGGCCGGTGTGTCTGTGGGACTCTGCTTATAAAAGATTCATTGTTGCTAATTATAAAGAGTAGTCCATTGCAGCAACTTTCTTCTCTGGCATATTATTTGATTACACAATAAAATATCCATGAGTTTATTAAGTTAACAGTCTCTGCCCATCTAAGCTTCACTATATATCCATCCGTCCATTTATTCGTCTGTCCGTCCATCCATCCGTCCATCCATCCATCATATTCATCCATCCATCCATGTATCCATCCATTCATCCATCCATCCACCCACCCAATCACCCAACACCCATCCATCCATCCATCCATCCATTCATCCATCTGTCCTTCATATATTCAGTCACATAAATCCTCTCCTGACCTCCGTGTATATCAAACGTGATGTTTATATTTGCATATTTGATGTTACGTGTGTATATCAGATTATTAAAGTTTCTTTAAACAAATTAGTTTTCAGTACAAGCGAAAAATTCCGACAGTGCAGTAACTGTGAAGTAATTACTCACTGAAGTAACTGCTGGTCATTTTACCTCAGCTTTGTATTGTGGGAATTGATTGGGAAATGTTTTTACAATGTTTCTATTACCTTTTAGTAATTTGAAAATGTAAATTGTTTTGTTGAGTAAAAATCTCTCATTTCAGATATGTAGCTGATATCGGTGATGATCTCGGATGTAAATGGAACTTGTTGACAATCTGAATGTGGGCTGCAGTTTGAAATCCATCAAGAAGAAAATTTAATACAAGGTATGATTTTTGTCTTCTAGTTTTGAAAGGTGGGATCTAGCTCAGTTAGTAAAGTGCTCACCTGATGTGTGGTCAGTGTAGGATCAATTCTTGTCAGTGGGTCCATTGGGCTATTTCTCGTTCCAGCCAGTGCTCCACAACTGGTGTAACAAAGGCCATGGTATGTACTATCCTGTCTGTGGGATGGTGCATATAAAAGATCCCTTTGCTGCTAGAGTAGCCCATTGCATGTCAGCAGTGGGTTTTCTGTCTCATTAAATCTGTGTGGTCTTATTCTATATAACTATAATTAAAAATGTTTTGAGTGCATCATTAAATAAAACATTTCCTCCTTCCCACTTCTAGTTTTGGGCTGTATTGTAGAGCTCAGTGGTAGAGCACTCGCCTGAAGAACAGTGGGTCATAGGATCGATCACTCTCGATGGATTCACCCCACCCATCCCAGCCAATCCCCAACAACTTCATAATAAACCATGGTATGTACTGTCCTGTCTGTCATCAAGTTCATATCAAAGATCCCTATTGGCAGCAGCAGGTTTCTTCTCTTTTTTTTTTTTCTTGACCAGATATCAAAATATCCGTGTTGGCGTCGTTTAAAATATGCTGAGGTGCCATCCACTGAACATTACGTTCCCTTTCTTATAGCGTAAATCTGGACTTAAAAGGAGACTGTCTTAAGTTTGCTGCCAAATGTTATTAAGTTTTTATTGAAATAACATTTTAATTACTACCATTACATATTAAATTTAAAGCTTGTTTTGTTTTGTTTAACAACACCACTAGAGCACATTGATTGTCAAACATTTGGTAACTTTAGCATATAGTTTTAGAGAGGAAACCTTCTACAAGAGATCTTTTATATGTACCATCCCACAGAAGGCAGGATAACAGGTGGAAAATTGTTGCTTAATGAAGGAAGGAAATGTTTTACTTAACAACGTACTCGACACATTTTATTTACAGTTATATGGCGTCAGACATATGGTTAAGGACCACACAGATATTGAATGATTTTGAGGATACCCGCTGTTGCCACTTCATGGGCTACTCTTTTCGATTAGCAGCAAGGGATCTTTTATATGCACCATCCCACAGACAGGGTAGTACATACCACAGCCTTTGATATACCAGTCTTGGTGCACTGGCTGGAACTAGAAATAACCCATGGGCCCACTGATGGGGATCGATCCCAGACAGGCTGTACATAATGCAAGTGCATTATCACTAGGTTAAGTCCTGCAACCCCATCATGAAATGTTACAGAATATCAATGTCTGTATTTTCAATTTCGTTCTGATTGTCTGAATGTCTGTAGTACATTTAGCTCAAACTTCATTTTGTTTTTTAACATATATGTATTTTCGTACTCGGCACACTAATAGATCAATTAATGTTTTGTCGCTTGTTAGGATTCTTCTGCTGGCAATATGACCAGTGGTTTCCCTGGGCATCAAGTCAGTCTAATGACTAATAATAGGAAAATAGCCCACAGCCATCGAACAGCAAGATCTGGACTAATGGCCTCCTGGAACAAAGAAGAAAGAATGGAAATCTATTTTAAAGTCTGGCCTGTCTGTACTTTGTATGTTTAGTAATCGTTTAATAAATTGAGTCTGAGAAACTGTCTTAATGATTAGTGAAACGAAAAATGATCACATCAGATCAGATCAAATAAAATAAAATACATAATCATCATCATTACCACCTCTACCATCATCATTATCATCATAATCATCATAATCATTATTGCCATCCCCATCACCACCACCACCACCACCACCACCACCACCACCACCCTCCCTCCTCATCAACATCACTGGTATCACCATCATCGTGATCATTATCATACAACTGCTATCATCATCAACATATCACTGGTATCACCATCATCATCATCATCATCATCATAATCATCATCATACAATGCCATAATCATCATCATTACCATCATATCACTGCCCTCATCATCAACATACCATCAAGATCTGGACTAATGGCCTCATGGAAGAAAGAAGAAAGAATGGAAATCTATTTTTAAAGTCTGGCCTGTCTGTTCTTTGTATGTTTAGTAATCGTTTAATAAATTGAGTCTGAGAAACTGTCTAGTGACATAGTGAAATGAAAAATTATCAGATCAAATCAAATCAAATCCACCTCTACCATCGTCATCATTATCATCATCATCATCATTATTGCCATCCCCATCACCACCACCACCCTCATCATCACTATCATCATCACCATCATCATCCCACTGCCATCATCATCAACATCACTGGTATCACCATCATCATGATCATACAACTGCCATCATCACCACCATTATATCGCTGTCATCATCACCATCATCATATCACTGCCATCATCAGCAGCACATCAGTGGTATCACCATCATCATCATCACCATCATACAGTTACCACCATCACCACCATTATACAATTACCACCATCATCACCACACAGCTGCCATCATCACCATCTTGATCATACCACTGCCATTATCATCAACATGCCACTGGTATCACCATCATCATCACCATACAACTGCCATCATCATCATCATACAACTGCCACCATTATCATCTTCATTATACAACTGCCATCATCTCCATCATGATCATATCACTGCCATTATGATCAACATACCACTGGTATCACCATCATCACCATCATACAACTTCCACCACCACCATCATCATCACCATCATATCACTGCCTTTATGATCAACATACCACTGGTATCACCATCATCATCACCATCATACAACTCCCACCACCACCATCATCATCACCATCATATCACTGCCCTCGTCAATCACCATCATCTTATTTCTATCATCATCATCATCAAGATCATTATATCCAAACAACTGTAATGTCCATGGTACATTTACATGTAAAGCACTGTAAGTCAAATAGTCTGTAATGACACAGACCTACATGTACATGCACTCCTGTACAGTGCATGTCAGTGACAGAATATGCCTTGTACCATATTTCATTAGTTATGGTATATTTCCAGACCGTTTGCTGGCTGCATCTACGCAGACAGGGACATGAAGCTGCATGACAGAAAACTGATTTATGTTACGTCTCTGTCTGCAGGCATGTTCCATCTTACTATATGGCCAACAGTGCTGTCTGCATGGGCCATCATAATCGGTGCACTAGATGGCACTCTGTGGGATGGGCAGACATAAAGTTTTAAAGGTTTTTATTTGTTTAATGACACCACTAGAGCACATTGATTTATTCATCTTCGGCTATTGGATGTCAAACATTTGTTAATTCTGACATGTAGTCTTAGAGGAGACTCATTTCATTTTACCCTTAGCAGCATGGGATCTTTTATATCCACAGACAGGACATCACATGCCATGGCCTTTGATATACCAGTTGTGGGGCACTGGTTTGGATGGGGGGAAATCCGATCAGAGAATGAATGCTCTGAGTGGGTTCGATCGTGTGACCAAAGCACCACAGGTGAATGCTCTACCAACTGATTTAAATCCGCCCCTGGGTAGACAAATTACCTGGTTGCTAGTTCTTGTGGAGGGAGACTTCAAAAGGAGAGATGGGTTGCAGGATTGATCACCTATGGCAGATTCAGGATTGTTTTCCATCCCAACCAGTGCTCCATGATTGGTATATACTGTCCTGTTTCAGTCCTCAAAATTGAGGCAACAGCATTTTTATCATTATTGGATATTGACTTTGTTAATATTTGTACAAAATTGCCATCACAAGATGACTTGAATTTCAAGGCTTGCTGTCTTGTGGTTGGTGCACACCTACCGATGAATGCCGAATAGACTGTTGCGTTGGGAGTAGTTTGAAACTTTACATCTGAACACACCAGTTGATGGGACTGTCTAGTCAGGGCAAAGCTACATATTATATGCTATTGTTGGGTCTTTCCCCTGCACACACCTACCGATTAACGCTGATGTGACCGTTGAGTCGGCGTTAATTGGTAGATGTATACCAAGCATTAGAGATCCCTTGATGTTTTATTGGTAAGAGTAACACACATGGTGGCAGCGGGTTTCCGCTCTTTCTCTCTGTCCACCAAATGTTGAACGTATGTTTGACACCAAATAGTTGATGTTTAAAAAGAGCTGAGGATTAGTTTCCTTTCTGTTTTTCTGTTTTAATTCTTCATCAAATGTTGCAATTAACATGTGTTAGACACTAAATATACTGAACTCCATTGAAAAAGCACCACCAAATTTTCATTTGTCATCGATGTCGGATATGTGAGATGGCTGTAAAATACACAATAACCTGACCCTTGTATACAATTTTTGCTTCAACATTATGAAGTGAAAAGGCAGGTTTTAGATATTACTTTTCTGGCGGTGTCAACTTTTGCAGCAAACTTAAAGTTTCATGTTTAGATCAGTATCTCACAAACTGTAAGTCATGGGTCAGTGAAACTTGGTTTATAGTTGCACCTATGGATGTTCATCAGTCACTGAAGACATTTTGTTGTAGGCGAGACATTTTTGTTGGGTTATTTATGCTGTCTACCAGAATACATCCAGTCATAGAAAATTGGCCAAATATTTTATTTCTTCTCATATGTTTTTACGACTATAAACCTGACATGACATTTTCAACAGAGTTAAGTGTAGCTTTAGTTTAAAATGTGTTGAGGTGTAGTTAAACAAACATTCCCCTTTCTATCATTTACAAATAGCCATAGTTTAAAAAACAAATATGCTGACACATGAGGTAATACTTTTGTGCCTTTCTTTTGAAAAGAGTATTATGTAGGTACATGGTAGCTGATTTGATTTTTATCTGATGCCCTTGTTGACATGTCACCTAGGATATAATGTTCACACAGCACCAGTAAAAGCAAATGTTTCTTCTGTGTTTTTTTTACCATTGTGCATATGTACATGCTCTTTGAACTTGAACATAACCTTTGAAGATGATTCAGTGTGTTTTTATTTTTAATTTTGAAATTCAGTGGGGATCCTTATTACACATATTCTGCATCAAGGTATGTGCTACTTGACCTCAATGTAGTTTTTATTTGTATCAAAAGTGTTTTGTACTACAAAACTTAATTGAACACCAAGGTGTTTAGCTTTAAAGACATCACAATTAAGACAATTAAAGATGAGTGCTTAAGAATTTCAGTTCAATTAATGTTTGTGGTTATATTATCCAATTATGGTTACTGTCCTGGGCATATGCTTTAGCTACCTATAACGTATCAGTTCAGGATAGAAGTATTGTATGTAGAATTTTTTAATGATCCTTTTGTTTATTGTTTATACTTATTTTTACATTTATATACCAATCAAGGTTAAAGCATACTGTCCTGGGTACACGCATCAGCTATCTGGGCTGTCTGTCCAGGATACTGGGTTAGTACTTAGTAGTTAGTGGTTGGTGAGAGAGATAAGTCAGTGTAGTGGTTTTTCACCTACCCACTGAGTTGTTAAACTCGCTCTGGGGTGGGAGCCAGTACCGGGATACGAACCCAGTACCGGCCTTAAGTCTGATGGCTTATAACCACTGTACCACCGAGGCCGGTAATGATCTTTTTTAGATTTTAATTTTAAATGGGTATCACATCCATAACAACTGTCGAGTCATCATCTGGACCAGGCCTGGTGTTTATAAAACTTTTAGAGTCTAGACTCAGACTCTAATAGAGTCTATGACGTGAACGTCACGGCAATGCCATACATATTGTATGCGTGTGACGTCATTAGAGATCGAGTCTGGACTGTACAAGTTTTATAAGCACGGGCCCAGGTGTCATGGTATGCTAAATATTTAACCAATGGTTAAACAATGTGCTGTGGTGACAAAAACATTTCTATTTCATATATCCATCCCTACCCATTTGTCCAACTACATAGATCCAGAATGCAAGTTAACAATAAGAACAAAACCTTGCAATTACCCATGGCAATTGACAATGCTGTGGAGATTGCTGTGGAATTTCTAATTCTCTATACAACTTTTTTTTATATTTCTTTTATTCAATGTTTTTTTTCAATGACATGTTTTTTTGCCAAAGACATTTTCTTAAGTTCAGGGGTTGAAGACATTGTGAATTGTTTGTGGTGTTGTGAAATATTGATTCTGTGGTTTGACTATTGGTTTCATTTAAATTAAAATGTGCATTAAACTTGATTCTGTGACAACACTCGTCTGTGTATGTTAGGTTCTCAGACAGACTCAAGTATTTGCATTATTTGCTGCATAAGCTCCGATAATTTCTGAAAGAGGGGTCCGCGGTGACGCTCGAAAACGGAGATAAAATCTCAATTTGCATATTACACATTATAAGACTTTTGTCGAGACTTGCTGAAGCTTTGTCAAAGACGTATTGAGCAGATGACTGGGCGTGAAATGGTCAATCCATCAATTCCTTGCAGATCCCGAGTCTGTCCGTTTCTCACAACGTGCACCTGCATATGTTGATAGAATTACGGAACTATTTCACTTTTTTTTTTCTTTTTTTTTTTCCGTCAAATTCCAAGAGGTTCTTTTGTGGAGCAGATGCGTCCCATCTTCGTCAAGTGGCCGCACATTAATGCGCGCTGGGATTGATGCCTGTTGTCGGGCGAACATTGATTTACGTAATATGCCCCTTGTTTAATGAGATCATTACCGATGCAGCTCTCTGTGGATGGGAGTTAGCAGGTCTCTCTGATGTTATGTTATGTCAGAGTTTTCACAAAATGCCATCAGCGTGCACGTGGTTATCATTATGAACAGTTAATCAGCGAACAATGGTGGTTGATGTACTTCACCATTGAGCCCCTTGTTGGAGGAGGGTGGGTGGGGGGGATGTAGCTCAGTGGTAGCATGCTTCTCTAAAGTGTGATGTGACGCAGGATCAATTGGTCGTGATGGTCTTAATTGCTTACTAAGGCTAGCTCTGGATGAGCAGATCATTTCGTCAAATTATCTATTAAATTTCAAACATTGCAAAAATTAAGTTATTTTCAAGCAAAATATCAATTATTACATGAAAATATTTAGCCGAATTGAAATAAAATTTGCCATTTTTTTTTTTTTTTAATTCTCATTTTGTGAACTTGGCGAGTGCCATAGCTAGTCCTGCTTTCACACCCATCCCAGATGCCCCAAGAGTGGTAAAAACGAGGGATCTTTTATATGGATGCACTTTCCAATAATCATGTTGAATGAAGGAATGCTTTATTCAATGATGCACTGAACACATTTTAATTTCGGTTATATGGCATGGGAGATACATCTTAATTACGGTTATATTACATGGGAGATATGTTAATTACGGTTATATGACATGGGAGATGCGGGTTACGGGTCGCACAGATAATTAGAGAGGAAACCCACTACCACCACCTATTAGGTTATTCTTTCTGATTAGCAGCAAGGGATCTTTTATATGCAGCACCTCACATACAGGATAGTACATACCATGGCCTTTGTTACATGAGCACTGGCTAGAACTAGAAAGAGCCCAATGTATGGTCCCACTCATCCTAGATGGATCGATCATCAGGCGAGCCTTTACCACTGAGCTACATCTTGCCCCTATGTACTTGGCCAGGATGAATAATATCCCGGGGTTAAATCTTAGCTATACAATAGAGAGTTGACTTATAAACTAACATACAGGTCTTCCCTAGGGAAAACGCTATTTTATTACATGTTACAGAGGTGTACACACGTTAGTGGAGACAGTCATATCATTATGATATACAATACCAGGTTTTATTTTCTACATGAATTGGCCTAGTATATGTTATTAACACTTGCCAGTACGTGAACTTAAGAAAGAAATGTTTTATTTAACGACACACTCAACACAATATATTTACGGTTATATGGCGTCAGTCATATGGTTAAGGACCACACAGATTTTGAAAGGAAGCCCGCTGTCGCCACTTCATGGGCTATTTTTTTCGATTTACAGTAAGGGATCTTTTATTTGCACTTCCCACAGGCAGGATAGCACAAACCATGGCCTTTGTTGAACCAGTTATGGATCACTGGTCGGTGCAAGTGGTTTACACTTACCCATTGAGCCTTGCGGAGCACTCACTCAGGGTTTGGAGTCGGTATCTGGATTAAAAATCCCATGCCTCGACTGGGATCCGAACCCAGTACCTACCAGCCTGTTGACCAATGGCCTAACCACGATGCCATCGAGGCCGGTTACATGAACTTAAACCATATGTCCGACGCCATATAACCGTACATAAAATGTGTTGAGTGTGTCGTTAAATAAAACATTTCCTTCCTTCTTCCCAGTACCTGAAAGATATGACAGTAACAACGCATGAACAGGTCACTATTTTCTTATGTGAAAATATAGTATTGCAGTGCTCAACTTGATATTGATTTTAAACATTAAAAATGTAATAATTGCTATTGATTAATGAGCATTTGCATTATACAAAGATACTTTCCCTAACTTTCTCTGACACAGTGAACAATTACTATATATGTTACACACTCAGCAGATAGTGATTAAACAATATGCTGGGGTGTCAAATGGACCAAGGGTCACAATTCCTATATGTTCTAATAGCCTTTAAATAAATAATGTGATGGAGTGTCAGACAATCATCTCTCCTCCAACACAGGAGACGAAGTGTCACAATTGGTATATTTCATTATAACCAGAGAGGTGGGATCTAGCACATTTCAACCTTTCTCCGATAGTTTTTATTTTCCACCCGGACTAGTGCCCATATAGCTGAGTGATATATCAAAGGCTGTGGTATATGCTGTCCTGTCTGTGGGGAAATGCATATTACAGAAGATCCCTTGCTTCTAATGGAAAAATGTAGTGGCGTTCCTCCAAAACTGTATGTCTGAATTATGAAATGTTTGAAATCCAGTAACCGATATTTAATCAGTCAGTGAACACTAGTGGTGTCATTAAACAAAAACAAACTTTTCTAATAGCCACTGATTAAAACAATGTGCTAGGCTGTCATTAAAGAAACATTATTCTTTCATTGTCTCGCACTGTCTCTATGTCTCGCACTGTCTCTGATTCTCCGTCCCCTTTCTCTCTCTCTCTCTCTCTCTCTCTCTCTCTCTCTCTCTCTCTCTCTCTCTCTCTCTCTCTCTCTCTCTCTCTCTCTCTCTCTCTCTCTCTCTCTCTCCTCTCCCTCCCCTCTATCTCTCTCTCTCTCCCCTCTCCTCTCTCTCCTCTCTCTCTTCTCTCTCTCTCTCTCTCTCTCTCTCTCTCTCTCTCTCTCTCTCTCTCTCTCTCTCTCTCTCTCTCTCTCTCTCTCTCTCTCTCTGTCTCTCTCTCCTTTTTTGAAGCGTGTTTAAAACTATTGATCACCAGTTGATGTAGTTGGTCATCTGAACGGAGTAGATAAAGAAATCTGACTTGTTTCGTACCACAATAATCAGATTAATTTAGTCCACATCATGAGTACAGGATGAAGAACTTTATCACGGGGGGAGGGGGGTAAGGAGGGGGAAGGCAAGTAATTCCGAGAGTCCGTCTCGGAGAAGTGACCACTTCTGTGATAGCTTCATGAAGCGTTTCACCGCACACGGAATGGCTCTCTCTAATTGTGGAAAGACGCTTTCTAAACTCAGACACTTAATATGATTAATTTAGGCAATCTCATGTCCCTGAGGTTGTGATGGGATACGGCATCATCATGCCTGTGTCCAGTCGGTCGGCACCGAGTGATGCAAATTCTTCAAGACGGGACAAATTTCTGCCGGTTTGTCCTTTTTATTTCCTTTCCGACTGCTGTGGAAAAAAAAATTTCCTTTAACTTGCAACCGTAGTTTTGCATTAAGAAATTACATTCGCCGTGCAATATGTCTCTGAAAAGCAATTTCAGCGAAAGCCTTTTTTTTTTTTTTTATTGGAGGCAGCTATATAGTGCATGCCTGGACCCACCGGTGTGGAAACTGAAGTTGATGACCGTATTGTGAATAAAATTTGAGTTAATTTGCGCGAGCGTTTTTGACCGTAGGACCGTGACTGATTCCTCCAGTGTTGAAGTGGGTCAGTTCTAAAAGATCGGTGAATGAAAATGAGGGTTGATTTTTTTTTTTTTTTTTTTAATTTGTTTTTTTCTTCAGGTCTTTCTGTTGGTATGGGTAACCTTAGATCTGGGTAAAGGGAAAGATGAGTGTGATGATAGACCACATAGTTGTGTGTTTGATTAGCTGTTATCTTGCCGCAAGCCAGACGTGATCAAGAATTGTATTGTATGGTATAGATCTAGGGCTGGTGGTTGAGCACTTGTGTGAAATGTGATAGGTCATAGGGTCGATCCTCGTCAGCGGATCCATCGAGGTTATTTTCTTGGGTTATGACTAGCACAGATCAAAGACTGTAGTATGTGTGTTATCCTGTTTGTGAAATTCATTTAGAAGGCATTTTTTTAAAGACAGTAATGCATATATGTGGCGAGGCATTAATATAGTCCAATGGCCTGTTTGCCAAGTCCATTCTTTTGTGAAATAAATATTGTTTAAACCATGTATTTTTGCTATCCTGTTTGTGAAATTCATTTCAAAGACATTTTTAAGACTAGCATATGCTATCTTTTTTTCTGAAATTGGTTTAAAGAGTGTCTATAAGACTGTGACTTGTGAACTAGTTCAGTCAGAAGAGTACATGGCCGAGGTGCTTGAATTATAAGATCAAAGTCCCTTGGTGCATCTATTGTTTGATTATGTTTTCCCCCATCCCAGCTAGTGTCCCACGACTGGTATATCAAAGATTGTGGTATGTACTCTTCTGTTAGTGGGAAAACTGTAGCAGGTTATCTCTAATATTATTGGGCCAAACAAAATAAATTTCTGGTCTCTGGTCAGCACGCGTGTCGATTTTGACCCTCATGCATCAACATTTAAAAAAACATTTCCTATGGTATGACGTTGATTTTTGCTGGGCTTTTCTTGCTATGATGTAAACAAAACAAAACTTTAAACTATAAGACCATATAGTAAGTGCTAATTGAAAGGAATGATAGCAGCATGTTTTTTCTCTAGTCCTGTTGTGTCTATGGGTCATAGGATTCACTTGGCCTGTTCCAGTTGCTAATTATTATTTTCATTTGATGCCAGAAAAAGAATGTAATTAACCAATCAAAATACAGAACACAATTGCCATCAGTTTACAATGCAGTAACACTTATAAAAAAATATAAAAAATTAATTTATTTTTTATTTTATAGTGAGTTATCGAGTCTATTAGTATACTACTCAAAACAATTTAAGGGTCAGACGATATTTTCGACATTATTTTCTGAATGTCAATTATATTAGCTAGACCATAATGTCACGCATGGTATTGTTCCATTTTGACGAAAGTGGGTCTAAGCAACCCATAAATGAATTAAAATCCACTGTCATTGACACTGTCGACTAGTTCTAATGGCGAAAACATGCTTACATTTGCACGTAAATTAGGGCGAAAGCGAAAGGTCTGCTAAGTGCCCATAACTTGCTTTTTCACAAAGCCCTTCATTTGCACGCTTTGCACGTGTATTCCATGTTCCCAATGCTGAATTTCCGTATAATTGGAGCTTGCGTTCGTGTACGGTGCACACTCCAAATTTGACAATGGTACAACTTCAACTGACTATCGAAGATCGAGGAAGGGCTATTGCTTGGCTTCAGGATGGCAATACGCAAAGAAATGTTGCTCTGAGACTTGGTGTCAGTCAGAGTGTTGTTGGCCGACTGTGGCAACGGTACCAAGCAATGAATTCTGTTCGAAATCGTCCACGTTCGGGAAGACCCCGAAGCACTACAAATAGAGAGGACCGCTACATCACCAATATGGCTCTACGTCAACGCAAAACCACTGCACGCCGATTACGTGACAATCTGCGGACTGCGACTGGAACTCGAGTGTCTGATCAAACCATACGCAATCGTCTGAGAGCCAATAATCTACGCTGCCGTATCCAGGCTGTTCGACCACCACTCCTACCACATCACAGAACGGCCAGACGTCACTGGTGCACACTTCATCTGTGGTGGCAACGTGTTCAGTGGGTTCGAGTGATGTTCACTGATGAGTCCCAAGTTTAGTCTCCAGTTCAACGACGGTCGGGTTCGTGTCTACAGACGTCCTGGGGAGCGCTTCGCTGACGTTAACGTTAGACAACGTCACCGGTTCGGTGGTGGCAGCGTCATGGTGTGGGGCGGCATCTCTATCCACCACAGGACCCCCCTCTATGTGGTGGATGGCAATCTGAATGGAATCCGCTATCTGAATAAGATTATCCGGCCGTTGGTTCTCCCAGGCCTTCAGCAGATTGGCGGCAGGGCAGTTCTGCAGGATGACAATGCCAGGCCCCACCGCGCCAGGGTGGTAACGGACTTTCTCATACAACAAAGTATCGCCAGGATGGATTGGCCAGCATATTCGCCTGACTTGGCCCCAATAGAGCACGCCTGGGACGAATTAGGCAGGAGAGTTCGGGATAACCATGCCCCTCCGGCCAACCTTCATGATCTGGGTCAACTTCTTATGGCAGAGTGGCAGGCCATTCCCCAAGAGTTCTTCAGACATCTGATCAACAGCATGAGGCAACGATGTGTCGAGTGTATTCGCGCCAGGGGTGGATTCACACACTATTAAACGAATGTTCTAATGTGTAAAATCCATGTTTGACAACCTTCAACTTTGACAGCATGTCATGTGACTTTCTTGTATACAGTGACATTTATTTGTGGGTTTTTGTGTAAATATGGAACAATAAATAAAACATTTGGTGTAGTTTATATCATCAATCTAATACACTCTGAAACTTATTTGGTTATAAATTTTTGACCCTTAAATTCTTTTGAGTAGTATATAATATTAAGTTATATTGTTTTAGAGTCAGTCTTTTTAGTTCATTTGTCACAACTGACATGTATACAGGATTTCCAGTTTAAAAGTGAATGAATTTATAACTCACAACTATTGGTTTTGACATGTACAATAATTATGACTTTTGGTTTAGATGATGAGAGAAGAAATATATACTGTCATTACATTAAAAGAAAACCCAAAATAATAGACTTTGTTTTTGAAAAACCAACACAAATGAAAAGTAATTCTCCTCAAAATGTCAAAGAGAGGAATAGTGTACTCCACAAAACAATTGATGTCAGAGGGGAAGTCTAGTTTCTTCAGTAGAAGAGCAAATCATTGCACCCATCAGTTGAATTGGTATGATCATACTTGCATCCCTCGGCAGGGTTTCTGCCAGAGGGTAAAATGGGTATGGCGCCATACCCAGATTTGTTTTGCATGTTTTATTTTTTGAAGTTGACTTTTTGGCAAAATTAATTACTCTTATCATTACTGTATGATTTTCTTAACCCCAACCCGAAACCTAACCCATTTTCTTTCTAGGGGAGGCCTCCCATATCCCCTACACACATTGTAAATATTCAACTTCATAGCGCCATACCCCAAAAATATTTTCTGGCAGATGCACAGCTCGGGGGGATAGGGTGGTGGTGGGGGTGTTGGAGACGTAGCCCAGTCATAAAGCACTCCCCTGATTCGCGGTCAGTCTGGGATTGATCCCCATCAGTGGACCCACTGAGCTGTTTCTCATTTCACCATTCCAGCCAGTACACCATGACTGGTTCATATATCTTAATGGTCATAGTATATACTATCCTGTCTGTGGGATGGTGCAAATACAAAAAAAAATCCCTTGCTACTAATTGAAAAATGTAGCAGGTTTCCACTCTAAGACTATATGTCAAAATTACCAAATGTTTGACATCCAATAGCCGATGATTAATAAATCAATGTGCTCTAGTGGCGTCGTTAAACAAAACAAACTTTAACTTTAACATTCCCTCCAAAAAAAAATAAAAAAATAATGGTAATAAAAGAGGTATAAAAGTTGCTAACATATGCTGCAGAATAACGGCCACTGTGCACTCGATGGACTCGTGTGTTTTCTGATCCCAAGCTGTGCTATGTGACTAGCTATGTGGTGGCAGTGGGTTTCCTTTTTCTATGACTGTCTCCGTTTATCTGTCTGTCTATCAGTCTCTCTGTCTTTGTTCATTTCTCTCTTGATCAAGTGACTAAATAGCTGAATCTTAGATACCGGATAGCCATAGTTTAAAATGTGTTGATGTGTCGTTAAACATTCCTTTCCTTTCCTTCATAATCGGTTTAATTTGAAGAATGTTAACTTTGTTACATTCGAGAATTGATTTGGTGCAGCACAACCCGGATGATCCTACTGGAACAGGAAGTTGTTAAAGGCACATGCCCGACTCGTTGAGGAATGCTTGGATTCTTTTTTAAATTGGCTTCATTCCCATCAGCCCTATTTGCATCACCATCAATCGTGTTACAGTAAACGATCATTGGACGATCTGGCCATCATTGCCATTGGTTTTAATACTGCATGCCGGAGACTAAATCTGCCATCTTGTGTGCAGAATGTTCAATCAGTTCCAATCCACCAATTACAGGTGATTTATTAGAGACATGAAAATTAAGTGAAATCGAATCATTCAAGAGGTTGGGATTTAAAAAAAAAGAAAAAAAAAAAGTGGTTTTCCTTCTCCTTCCTCCCCAACCCCTCAAGGTTTCCTTTATGTTTTCATGAGTCAAAATAAAGATCAAACACTGAATTTTCTCAATGTTTTGTTAATATAGTATTAACATCATCAGGAGAAGACTGAACATAAAAACCAGGTTCTGTAGCATTTAAAAGCAAAAAAAACAACCCCAGTTCAGGTAACTGCATGGCCTCTGGTTGTGTCGTGGTTAAGCCAATGGACATATGGCCTGTTTTAAGGTGTATCCGGTTTAGAAGGGTTATATGTTCTGTACTGATACAGTGAATCCCTGTACTAGCTCATGACTATAGGTGACAATTAGACCACCATGAATAAAAGTGATTTCACATTAATTGCTTATATTGGTTGAATGGAAAGAAGGAAGGAAATGTTTTATTTAACGACACACTCAACACATTTTATTTACGGCTATATGGCGTCTGGTAGAATAGGGTGGAGAATTGTGTTCCTAGCTTTCAGACTTCAGGAAAGTTATGAAGAGATGTAAAACAGATCTCTAGCCTATGTTGGGTTTACACCGAGACACGGACCGTTTCTTGCCATCATGTTGGTGCACTGGCACCACACAGTGAGAGAGCGACCATGCTGACCACGTGACCACCGAGGCGTGTAATGGGCTATATGGAATGAACATCTTTATGAGACCGCTGTCCACTGGAACAAATAGCTCGCCCTGGCTGTCCAATAAATCTACACTGGTAATTAGCACAGTCTGGACGGCGTGGGTAGTTCATTCCTTGGAACAGTCGTGTAGAGAATACTTTTGGTATACTGAACCACTGAGTTTAGGGACTCTTAATTATTTAACACACACACACAAAATGTCATGTGAATTGTTAATGTTTTAATTGTTCTGCTGGTTGGTTTTCTTCATTTCTATGAAGGAAGGAAGGAAATGTTTTATTTAAAAACGCGCTCAACACATTTTATTTACGGTTATATGGCGTCGGACATATAGTTAAGGACCACAGATATTGAGAGAGGAAACCCGCTGTTGCCACTTCATGGGCTACTCTTTTCGATTAGCAGCAAGGGATCTTTTATATGCACTTATCTAACAGACAGGATAGCACATACCACAGCCTTTGATATATCAGTCATGCACTGGCTGGAACGAGAAATGGCCCAATGGGCCCACCGACGGGGATCGATCCCAGACCGAAAGTGCATCAAACAAGCGCTGTACCACTGAGCTACACCCTGCCCCCTTATTTCTATGAAAAGCGAACAGAAACTTCCCTTTCAATCTGTCCATTGTCATTTCATCTCTGATCACTTGTTGAAAAGTTTGTTTTGTTTAATGACACCACTAGAGCACATTGATTTATTAATCGTCGGCTGTTGGATGTCAAACATTTGGTAATTTTTTACATGATCCAAGTCTTAAGAGGAAACCTGCTACCTATTTCCATTAGCTGCAAGGGGACTTTTATATGCAGTCCCTACAGACCTGGCAGCACACACCAGTCATGGGACACTGGTTGGAACTGGGCAAAGAAACCAATCAATTGTTCCATGTGTGGGCCTGTTGTTACGGTTCCAGAACTTTAACACCTTGAACAGTTGCATACTGATTTTATCCTGCAACCACTGTTTGAATTGGCAGATTATAATTACCAATTAAAATATGGCAGTTTATCACGTGACCTAAGCTCTCCTCAGCTAATTTATTTTGAACTAAATATAACAGTTTTTTTATGCCAGAAATTTAACATCTTACAATGAATGACATCATTAATTTTTGTCAACATCTTAATACAAATTTCGTGCTGGGGTGTCGTTAAACATTCATTCAGTCATTCATTCTTACTACAAAAGGCAAACAAGTAGATGGCTTGGATTAATGAATGAAAATTTGTATATAAAAAATGAGGAATAAATATAATTTCTCCATGTTTTTTTTTTATAGATTGCTGGACAGAAATAATAGCATCTTTATTTTAATATGTAACATGGGTTATTGGCGGGTTTCCACTGAAGACTGTTGCAATTACCAGTGTTTGACATCCAATAGTCAGTGGTTACTTAATCCGTAATGTGCTCTAGTGGTGTCGTTTAAACAAAACAAACTTTAACTTCTCAAACTAAAAGGGACAATGAACAGTAAATATGTTTTGAACGTACCTAAAAGAGGCCATTAGCAGTGCACACTTTTTGAACTTACAGATGAGGCAGGTATTTCCGAACACCACCACCAGTTGTAAAAACAGTTGTTTGTTCTGTATTGTCTTTCGCTGGTTTGTTGCATCAATTATCAATAGACAGTTGTAAATGAACATGGATTTAACCTGGTTAGAAAACTACATAACTGGAATTTCGGTTAAGCCAGATGCCAAGTTCTCAGGCCCTGTATTGTACTGAATTCAAAGCTATCTAGACTATTTGTTGAGAACAATAATTTATGATTATACTTTTTTTTTTTTTTTTACAGACACCTGTTAGAGCATGCCTGTCTCATTTCTGTATTTATTTGTTTTATTAGATAGTTTTGGTGTAAAAATAAGACAACTATCTGATGTGTAGCTGTCTCTCTTATCATGTTACGTAAACCAATAATAGTCCATTAATAAGGCGGTTTCTTTATACATGTGTATATGTATGTAGGTTATGGGGTTATTTTGCATTTGACTACAGTTTGGGGGTGGGTTGGTGGAGTTTAGACCAAAAATTATATTACAGACTTACATTATTCTGATAATTTTAGGGGATTTGTTTTACCCCCAACAGCCTCCATCCCATTGGACGGGCATGAGACTTTATTTTTTTGTATAATTTAAAAAAAGATCATATGCTGCATATATGGCAGGAAACATCCATGAATATCCCCCCACCCCCTTCCCCCCACACATGTCATGTACACCAGGTTTGTGATAATATTTGTAATAATATACATGTATGTGGTATTCAATTTATTTGTATAGTTAACATCACTGGTGTAGGAAGGTGCCAAAAAGTGTGTGTGTGTGTGTGTGGGGGGGGGGGGGGGGGGGGGGGGCACACTTTTATATTTACACTTTTACACTATTATAAAGCATATCTAAAGCAAAATATCTGCCCCCCACCCCCCACCCCACCCCTACGCCAGTGGTTATATACTAGTATTTCTTTTAGAAATATTTTATAAATTATGATTCATCTCAATGTAATTAATATGCCAGATAAGAAGACATGATTATTATTATTTGGAATAGCTTTAATTATTTCTGGCTCTTCGCAGGCACATTAAATCTTGGCATATTATCCCATAAATCGCCAGACTACAGAGCCGGGCAGGTCCCGTTTCAAGTTTTATCACTGAGCATTCATATCTGTTGTCATTGCCATTACCCCTGGGTCACCCACAACAATAACCAGCGAAAACCTAGCACCCCAGATAGCCGTAATTTGATTTGGAAATGACACAATTGCGTTTGTTAATTGGCGGGAGCGATAATGATAACTGCTTGGGGATTTGTCTTACCTCTCTTATCAGACCTTGATGTCTGAGGCTGGGGATTGGCTTATCTGGCCCTCTTGTCTTGGCCTGGCCGTATCCCAGTGGTAAGTGGGTAATTTGTGCTGACTAATGTTACTTTAAAGTTTGTTTTCAGACATCACCCGAGAACTGATGTAATTGTGGCCCGTAACGAGTTTGTGTCAACACCTGGAGATGTTGGCAGGAGATTGGACCTCTCCTGAGATGCTGTCTGTGTCTCTTTGATCTGCAGCGATCTGGGTTCAAATCTCTGCCAGATCAGATTTTAAAAAGAAAGAAAAAAAAAAAAAAGAGAGTAAAATTAACTTTTTAGTGCCAATGGCAGTGATGTGTGACAAGGGTGCAGTGCTCTGCGTTAACGTTTCCATATAAGAGCCAGATGGCACCTACTGCTATTTTTTATGTAGATAGTATAAAATATTTTAGTTGCCAAATGAAAAAAAAAAGGTAACATATTTACGACCAAATTGGTTGCTGAATGTAGAGGGCTGGGGTACTCCAAAAGATATTTCCCACAATAATCATATGTATCCTGTCCCATCTTACAATATTAAAAAAATTTTTAATCATAAATTCAATTTCGCTTGAGGTGAAAAGAAAAGGAAAACTGTTTTGGAAATAAGAATTGTAGATGCAATTTGTAAAAATATTGTTCAAGATAAAAATAAAACTGCAGTACTTCCCCATATTACATGTATAATTTCTGTCTTTCTGTATGTCTCTCCCTTTTTCACTCTTTCTCTCATCCTCTCTCTCTCTCTAGAAGTTCGCTCTCTCTCTCTCTCTCTCTCTCTCTCTCTCTCTCTCTCTCTCTCTCTCTCTCTCTCTCTCTCTCTCTCTCTCTCTCTCTCTCTCTCTCTCTCTCTCTCTCTCTCTCTCTCGCTCTCTCTCTCTCTCTTCATAAATTTCTCATTAACCCCATCAGTTGAGAAAAGAATAGCCACTCTGAATTTCAAAAATTAATTTGGCTACAATATCGAGGCGGCCTTTTTCTTATCAAGAGACCTTTTTATGAAAATGAATTGCTTCTTCACTGGTAACCTTTGAAAGAGGAGAGACTGGGAAGGAGACGGTGATAAAACACCGCCAGTCTGGCTCCATAAAGAAGAGGGTTATTGTGTTTGTGGGTAAGAAACAATTTGATTTGGGCTTGTGACTATGGGTCCCAGAAGACAGATACCGACTGTGGTACGTAATTAAAGATGGGATCGAGGGACCCATCTCCTGTTTGTTGTGTTCACAGTGCACTTAATTAGAACAGTCAGGCAATCAATCAGTCCGCAAAAAAGGAAAAAAAGATTGGAATGTTTGTCTAACTACACCTCAGTGTGTTTTAAACTATGGCTATTTGGTGTCTAACATATGGTGTTGCAGTTAGTATTAAAGGCGGGAGAGGAAAAAACCAGTGCCACCACATAAGGTACTCTTGCCAGACAGCAGCAAGGGGTCGTTTATATGTTAACTTCCTGAGAAAGGAAAGGAATGTTTGTTTAATTACACACCAGTGTATTTTAAGCTACAGCTATTTTGGTGTCTTAACATATGGTGTTGCAAGTGGTCTAGAGGTGGGGAGTGGAAAAACCAGTGCCACCACACAAGGTTCTCCTGCCAGACAGCAGCAAGGGGGCTTTTCTATATTAAGTTCCTAAGAAAGGAAAGCAATGTATTTTATACTGTGCCTGTAAACCTTCCCACTGAGATGTAAAAACTCACTCTGTGTGAGAGCCAGTATTGAGGTGTTGAATCCAGTACCTACCATGCACAAGTCTGATGACTTGCCTACTACACCAGCAGTTATTTTCTTACTTATATCCAGTTAGGGTCCAGGCTCGCTGTCCTGGGCATGCACCTCAGCTACATGTATCTGTGCTATCTGTCCAGGGCCCCGTTCCACGAAGCAATCTTAGCCCTACTATTGTCGTAAATACCTACCATTCGAGACCTTAAGTTTTTTCTACGATCGTCAGCCTGTTCCACGACGCGGCATAACTTACTATCATCGTAAATTACAGTGAAAATTTACAATTGGTATGAGGCAGTTGTAAGCCACTAACGTAGATGTCAAATGGCAGTTATATGATGATTTGATAATTTTCTAAGAAGGATGCCAACTCTTTGTGTAAAAATAGATCTAATATATACCACATACCTTTTATGAAACTCTGTGATCGGTGAAAAACAGTCTAGGCCTAACGACCTTCACACAAAAATAAGGGAGATAACTCTCATGTCTTATTCATTTGGCAATTATCGCTTACCGAATAAATTGACAAAGTTACTTCATGGCTGTCCTATACCAATGAATACATCCAACATGTTCTGAAAAGTCGGTAAACAATTTATTATTTAACTAATTTGCACTTCTTTGCAAATAATCTATTAATAATTAAAGGGGCACTTACGACTACCGTAAGGTTGCATTGTGGAACAGCTGTAAAGTTTACGGTGCCAGTTGTAAAACTCACCTTAAATCACTACAATTAACCTTAGCTAGAGTTTGTTCGTGGAACGGGGCCCAGGACAGTGAATTATATTGGTGCATTGTTAGTGAGAGAGATGTCAGTGTAGTGGACTTACACCTGGGTGGGAGCCCGTACCGGGATGTGAACCCAATGTCTACCAACTGTAAATTTGATGGCTTAACCACAACCCCACAAAGACTGGTACAGGGCTCGAACTTAAGAATTTGTCTCCCATAGCAATTTGTAAAAGAATTGCTGTGGGTGAAACAGCCCACTGGTGGCAATTTAGAGCCTGCCTATGGCAATATTTTTAAAAGTGACATTTGCAGAAAATAAATATGACTAAAAGGTTATTTTGCTGTATGTAGACATATTTCAAATGTGCAAATGTTAAATATTGGCGGATAATGTACACCAGGTGTATACATTTTGTCATTGTTGAGGAGCTTTACCGATTGCACAAAAGTGCCGTCAGTGATGCTTTTTACCTACAGCAATTTATATATCAATGTTCACCCCGTGTTGGTACTATCCTACTAAATATTTTTGCTGCTGTTTAGTTCTTTGTTTTTTTCTTTGGAGGGTTTCTGTTTGTTTGGGTATTTTGAAGGGGGGTGGGGGGGGGGGTGGAGGGTGTATTATACATTAATAGCCCCTCTGTAATCTTCTGGGCAAATGCACATCCTGCTGGGATAGCAAAATAATAGTCTAATATTACAGAACTCTCTATATACAAATGTAACTGTGTCCTGGAGTTGTAAAAAACCAGAGGGGCAATTTCCATCAGAAAACATTACGGTGTCTATCCATCAGGGATAGTGGGTAGCTTGATTACCAACTGGGAGCATAGTATTCGTATTAAATAATTCCCATCATTCAGTCTGATATAAAAAACAATATGGTGGATGGTAATTGGTGTGACTGTAATCAAGTGGAAGTCAAACCAGTGCATGCTGCTCATTTTGGAAGAATAATTGCACTTTTCCTTCATCCGTTTTGATGGTCTGTAATGTATGGTATTTTGGGGTATTTCATTTAGCTTCACTATGACATGCGGGCGGGACGTAGCTCAGTGGTACAGCGCTTGCTCGATGCGCGGTGGGTGTGGGATCGATCCCCGTCGATGGGCCCATTGGGCTATTTCTCGTCACAGCCAGTGCACCATGACTGGTATGTCAAAGGCTGTGGTATTTGCTAATCCTGTCTGTGGGATGGTGCATATAAAAGATCCCTTGCTGCTAATCGGAAAGAGTAGTGCATGAAGTGGCGACAGCGGGTTTCCTCTCTCAATATCTGTGTGGTCCTTGACCATATGTCTGACGCCATATAACCGTAATTAAAATGTGTTGAGTGCGTCGTTAAATAAAACATTTCTTTCTTTCTTTCACTATGACATTTGTCAGTGAAGCTTTTCTGATATGGATTTGACTGGCTGTTTGTCCGTCCTTCTGTCAAATTTTCCCCTTTCAAGTCTTCTCCTAAAGTTTAGATTTAATTGTTCTGAAACTTGGTACATCCACAAACTAATAGAGAGATATTTTGAATTTTTGAATTTTTATTAATAATAAAAAAACCCAAAACAGTTAAATTGAAATTTTGAAAGTTTATCCTCTGCTAGAGTTTTGATTGGATAGTTCTGAAACTTGGTACTATGATTCTCTGGGGCACTGTCCTCAAAATAATAGAGAGATATTTTAGAAATTTAGAATTTTCGAATTGTAAATTTAAAAAAATTAAACAGAAATTTAACATTGAAAATGTAAAAGTCTATCTTCTAGACTTTTGATTGGATAGCTCTGAGACTTGGTACTAAGAGGCAGTCTTTGGAGGCAATCTTCACAAACTAACATAGAGATGCATGTATTTTGGACATTTTCATTTTGTTCAAAATTAAATAGCAAAGCTGTATAGGCTAATAAATAGAGATTATTATACGAGCTTGTGTGTCATACTGATTGTACGAAACGAGTGTCAGGATTATTGTATTACCCGAGCCATAGCGAGGGTAATACATGAATCCTGACATGAGTTTCGTAAAATCAGTACGACTCATATGCGAGTGTAATAATTTCTTTATTATCCATATTATTATAGTTGTTTTCTTTATAAATAACAAGACCCAACTCAAAATGTTTCAGCCACAACTAGAAGGAGATGACGAAATGACGTCATATTTCAAATACAAAGTCTGAGCTAGGACTGTAGAAGCAACGTCATGTTATGACGTCGCTTTCCACAATTATGTCATTACACTTGTCATTACACGTGTGATTCGTATGATTATTATTAACTTGGTTATGTTGAACCATATGGATAATAAAGCCTCTTATTTACTGTTCCATCACCTTGAATTATAAATTTTTTCTCACATAACTACAAAAAACCATGCACACACCACCACCCACCTTCACTCACCCCACTACCCACCTTCACTCACCACACTACTCGCCTCCTCTCACCCCACTACCCAAAAGGCTCTAACCTATGCAGTTTATTGGATATTGATGCCAATTATCATATTACCAATACTAATTTTACTATATACATCATGGGATGTACATCTACGGGATTTAGCTCAGTCGGTTGAGTGCTCGCTTGAGGTGCTTGCATTGCAGGATTGAACCATGTCATTTTTCTTGCTATGAACAACATCTGATTTTTTTTTAGCATAACAGCAAGTAAGGAGGACAACCACTGCAATTGCTGTGATAAAATGTGTTCTGTGATTTCTATATCATATCCCACAGAGAGTTGTTTTTGACTCATTCTACTTGTCACTGTAACAAACTATAGCGGTATTTGTTTCTGAAACACTAGAACTCCCACAAGAGTCTCTGTAGCTCTCGGATGAAGTATGCAGATGATTCAGCAGCCAATTAGAAACTGACTGAAACTATACTGATCTCCATTGAAAATGTATTTGTCAGATTTGTTTGTTGTAGCCAGTGCACCATGACTGATATATCAACGGCTGTGGTATGTGCCATCCTGTCTGGGATATGGTGCTTAAAAAAAGATCCCTTGCTGCTAATGGAAAAATGTAGCAGGTTTCCTCTTTAAAACTGTCAAAATGACCATATGTTTGACGTTCAATAGCCGATGATTAATAAATCAATGTGCTCTAGTGGTGTCGTTAAACAAAACAAACTTAACTTTAGTCAGATTTGTAGTTGTAAAAAAGATGTGAGAAGAAAAAATACTACATATAACTGATTTTGTATATACCTGGATGTATTCTGGTAGGCAATATATAACCCCCAAAATGTATACAAGAGTTAGGGTGATTGTGTGTTTTATAAGAACTTCACACATGATATAGCAGTAACAACTGAAAATTGGTTGGTGCGGTTTTAGTGGAGTTCAGTATATGTATGTTGACCAACTACCAGTTGTTGTGTCGTGAGTATTTTCTGTTATTTGAATCATTTAGAATTCAGACCATCATAAGTGTACAGGCTCCCATTTAGAATTCAGACCATCATAAGTGTACAGGCTCCCATTTAGAATTCAGACCATCATAAGTGTACAGGCTCCCATTTAGAATTCAGACCATCATAAGTGTACAGGCTCCCATTTAGAATTCAGACCATCATAAGTGTACAGGCTCCCATTTAGAATTCAGACCATCATAAGTGTACAGGCTCCCATTTAGAATTCAGACCATCATAAGTGTACAGGCTCCCATTTAGAATTCAGACCATCATAAGTGTACAGGCTCCCATTTAGAATTCAGACCATCATAAGTGTACAGGCTCCCATTTAGAATTCAGACCATCATAAGTGTACAGGCTCCCATTTAGAATTCAGACCATCATAAGTGTACAGGCTCCCATTTAGAATTCAGACCATCATAAGTGTACAGGCTCCCATTTAGAATTCAGACCATCATAAGTGTACAGGCTCCCATTTAGAATTCAGACCATCATAAGTGTACAGGCTCCCATTTTTTCCAGGGGAGCAGGCGGACGAAAAATGACAGAATCTGCATAACAACATTTATTCATATTAGCATTTCTACCAAACAGCTACATAGGGCTGCAAGCAAATCACTACACATTTTTACATGGATTACTACTAATTTTGTTTGTAGAATGATGATAAAAAGGGTCTCAGGTTAGCACGTTTTTCCTGAATATCTGAATAATGTTTGCCCAAATTTGAGGTTTTGCTCCAGCTCTAGAAGGGCAGTTGCTCCCCCAGTCTCGCACGTTTATGAAGACTATCAACATTAATGTTTTTACTGTCTTTCATATGGTTTGGCTATTCTTGCTGTCTGTTTTAAAATTATCTAAGAGGGATGCGCTTTCACTATTTTATGTTACAATGTATTAAGAAAACATGGCGACATGCAGACTTGCATGTTGTAATGAAAGCCATCCATCTGCTAACTAAGCCCAACATTGCTGAAGATCAGAACCGGAACATTGTTTTACCATGGCATAGCGAATAGGGGTGGGATGTAGCCCAGTGGTAAAGTGCTCACCTTATGTGCGGAAGGTCTAGGATCAATCCCCATTGGGCTATGTCTCATTCCAGCCAGTGCTCCCTCCACAACCGGTGTAACAAAGACTGTGGTATGTACTATCCTGCCTTTGGGATAATGCTAATAAAAGATTTGTTGCTACTAATTGATAAAAAAGATTAGTCTATTTTATCGGTGTGGTCCTTAACTGTCCAACAACATATATAACTGCAATTAAAATATTTTGAGCCTGCCTTGAAATAAAATACTTCTTTCTGTATCAGATCACCAGTCTAAATGTTAAGCCCAACACTGAGTAACTTCATTAGAATGAGAAATAGTGATAATGTAGTCGTGTGTGGTTGCCTGTGTGTGGTTGCCCGTGTGGTTGCCTGTGCTACTCAAGTCATAACATTGCATAACTTTGTTATAACGAAAACCTGTGTTTTCAGCATGGTGTACGTGCATGCATGTAATCAGTCGGGAAGAACTGCCTTCCTTCTTTCATCTACACAGCGCTCAGGTGAACCGCCAAAGTAACATGATACCCCCGTGTTTAGATTCACCCATCCTCCCTGCTCCCCTCCATTCCTCCACATGTGCACAGTCCTGACCTGACTCGGTGCCATTCTGTGCTGGGCTGTGAATAATGGAACCAGCCTTGTGCTATCTCTGAGTCTTTTGGACCTTTACCAAGACGTTTCAAAACGTTTTCTTGACCCTGCGTTGTAGTCTTGGAAAACTTTAAAAAACCCAAGAGTTCCAAAAGTTTATTAAGCAATAATGGTGTCTTGGAGTTACGAGATACGTGAAATCAATGTACATGTTTGAGAGGAAGAAGGTAGGAGAAAAACCGATGGATTTTTTCTTCTTATTTTTTCCCCCCTTTCCTGCTGATGTGCTGCATGGATTTCTATTCCTGAGTAGGTTGAGTCTGTTTCCGGTTTAACTTGTGATTCGCACTGATGATGTTAGTGAAAATGGGAGATTTACAAGTTGCGTGTTTAGATTATACAGCACTTAAGTCCATTCTGGAGCGGGTGTTGGGAGCATTGTATACACCAGACTGTGGGCAAGTGGGTGAATTCGTGGAATTTTGTAAGTTTTAATGTGCATACTAACCCAAAAGTGATTGCCTGTATTTACTACGGTACCACATTGCTTTGCAGTGTAAATCTTAAAACACGAGTTGGATCATGGTGAAATATAGAGAAAACCAAAAGAAATGCACATGTGGATGGCGGTTATGGTTAGTTTGTAATTAAAATAGCTTTACTTGATCACAAATGCTCAGTTATGTGCAATGATAAATGATACTTCAACCAGCAATTCTCCTGAACGTCAGTATCTGTTAACACTTAAAAACCTAAATTTAATGTTGTAGCTGTACCATGTTTACAATTATATCTGTGTTTCTCTTGGTGTCCAGTGTATTGTTTTCTCAAAGGTATTTTCTGTATACTACATTTATTGTGTACATTTATTTCAATCACAGGTCGAAGAAACATGTTTATGTTTTTCCATATTGCATTTGTAATTATTCGAGGGTGAGACGTAGCCTAGTGGTAAAGCACTCATTTGATGTGCAGTCTGTTTAGGATCGATTCCCGTCTGTGGCCCCATTGGGTTATTTTTCATTCCAGCCAGTGCTCCACAACTGGTGAAACAAAGGCCGTGGTATGTACTATCCTGTCTGTGGGATGGTGCATATAAAAGATACCCTGCTGCTAATCAAAAAGAGTAGCCCATGAAGTGGCAACAGTGAGTTTTGTTCTCTTAATATCTGCATGGTCCTTAACAATATGTCTGACGCCATATAACCATAAATAAAATGTGTTGAGTGCTTCGTTAAATAAAACATTTCCTTCCTTGTAATTATTCACTCTGACTATAAATGGATTTTGTAAATAAATTTCAATTTTGTTTGACTTAAGAAGAAAAGCAAAAGTGTTTTGGAAATAACAAAAGAATACTATTTTTGTTTCCAATTTAGAAAAGAATTGGCTCATAAATAAATAACTTGTAGTAAATTCCATAACATGAAAAAAGGCGTTCCCTGTGGGACGGACTATAGTAGTAAATTTATGTTAATTACAAGTCCTGTTCACACACAGTGTTAAAAAAAAAAAAAAAAAAAAGCAATGCCAAACCAAATTCAAAGTTCAATTTGTACTGCCTGTCTACACCTTTTGTTTAATGGTATTTTATATTCAATTCAGGACAGAGGATTTGACTTCGCACCCATCATTTAGGTGGTCCAAGTCTCACACCAGTTTGGAAGCTAATAGGGTCCGAAAATTCTATGTCTTATAGTTTGAGCAGGCAATTGACATTAAATAAAACATTTGCCATAGTATATGCTGGGGAAAAAATGGCATATCCAGCATAAGAATGTGATGACAGTGTTGTTATAGATTTCATCACTGTCAGTAATTCAGCAAATTAAAAACTATACAGGCCTGCAGTAACAGTGTGTGAAATGGGAGGCATGGGCACACAGTATAGTGTGTGTGTGTGTGGGGGGGGGGGAGCGGTGAGGGGGGGGGCACAAACAGATGTTTTTTTTTTATATTCTGGCGTATACATGTATGTATTAGGACGAAGAGTAATAAATATTTTGGCCCTCATTAAGTTTGGGGCACTGCCCTCTCTGACCCCACCCTCAACAAACACCACCACCACCACCACCACCACCACCACCACCACCACCACCACCACTTCCATTCCTATGGGCCAGCTATAGACATGTATTAAGCATACGGAAGGACACTTTAACTTTTATTTTTTTTTCCCATCCTCTATGGAATGGACTATAACACTTCATCTCCCCTTTCCTCCATTTTATACTCAGTTTATTTTGCTGAGTTTATCTCCCAGCCATGATAGATTTATCTTGTAATTAATGAGTAATAGAGAACTTGCCCTGATTGAATCCAGTGTCCTGATATTACTGTCGGCCCAGCGCTGGTACCGGCTGGCACTGGGCTAACACAGGAGTAAAATCCAATTTACTACAGAATCATGAGCCGAAGTTTGTTGTGTTGGGACTTTGCTGTGCTGGGACAGGATGTTATTCTGTGTATTGAAGATATCGTGGATTGTCAAGTGGGACATATAGCTTATTGGTAGATCGTTTGCATGGTGGGTTGTTTTCATGGTGGGTTGTATATTATAGCACTTGCATTTGATATATGGTACGTCACATGATGAATGTTTGAATTCATTGTGGAAGTGCCCATTGCATGGCACCTGCAGGCTTCCTCTCTGATGATCTGTGGAGCCCTTAACCATGTGACCGATACCATATAATTGAAATTAAATAAAGAACAACTAGTTAATGACATCGGATATCTGCTTTATTCTGTGAAGGTAAGAATGGGAAATTCAGCGAGGCTCTGCCGGCAGAGCCGTATGATGACCTATAGAGGTCAGATGAGTGATTTTGTAATGTAGCTATCCATGTGATGTCACATGAGTGACGTCAAAAGTCATATCCTGCTAGTAGCAGGATATGACTTTGCTTTATCCGTCATCATACTCTGTCAATAGAAGCGGTGGTTTTGGGATAAAATGTAAGTCTGTTATTAAATAAAACCTTCCTTCCTTCATTATGTGGTAGAGTGTTTGCCTGGGACGTGACACTCACAGCATGTTTTTGCCACAAAAGCCCAGATGATCAGTTGATTGTGGAGCTGGAGATATAACTCTTGGTAAAGTAGTCACGTGGGATGTGTTTTGATAAAGTTTGTCACCAATAACTATGCATGAGGTCCTATGGTGATAAAAGACTGATTTCAGGAATTACCATTTGGTGGCAAAAGATTGACTTCAGGAATTGCTATTTGGTGATAAAAGACTGACACCAGGATTTGCCATTTGGTGACAAAAGACTGACTTTAAGAATTGCCATTTGGTGACAAAATCCAGACTTCAGGTATTACTATTTGGTGACAAAAGATTGACTTTAGGACTTCAGGAATTGCCATTTGGTGACTTTAGGAAACCAACTATGGGTTGCTGGTTCATATTTGTGTTGTGTCACATACTGTAATTCTGTAATCTACACTGATCATAGATGTAGTTCTGTTTTAATGTGGTTCTGCATAAGATCTCCAGTGTCAAGGCATTGGTGACGGTCTGACTGAATGTCACTTTAGAAGCCATGAATTTGTGGTTAGCTTCAGTGATTGCACATTTTAAGAAACCAACCATGGACCGTTAGTTGATTTTATTGTTGGTTCATGTACTGTATGAAATAACTGCTGATTAAATAATGTGCCGGGGTGCTGAAACATTCCTTTCCTTTGTGTTACTAAAACCAACTTCTATGATTCTAGCCAATTCACTTATTAACATATATATACATGGCTCCAGCTTTACGGTATTCTTCTGTGACCTTGGGGTCACCGGCACGACCTGTCGACATTTTGTAACACGTGTGATGACGTGCTCATAATTCTGCAATTTAATCCGCGCGCAACTTAACGCGGCGGCCAATCTTCTGTCTGATAGGTTTTCCGCATTCACAATTAGCGCACATTTCAGAGTGCCGTGCCTTGCCGCGGACCCGACCCGACAGGCCAACAAGGCGCAGTGTGAGAGAATATTAGATGAATCTTCGTGCACTCGTTTAATATGGACTGTGATATTTTGTGCAGAATTTTAGTGGGGTTTTTTCCCTAGTCAAATTGGCTGCATTGTTATTGAGAATTGGTAGCTGGTCGCCGAGATTATTGCATGAGTGTGTACAGTGTGTGTGTGAAATTGATGAGAATTTTGTTTGAAAATTGCATTATTTTGTTGTAATACTGTTTTGGGATTAGTTTTGTAAAATGTGATGATTTATTGTTCGAAAATGTGTAAAGACATGTAAACTGAAGTATTTGTACCCAGACCGTTTGTTATTAGACAGCTTGCAGTATGACTATAAGTCCCAGATCAGTGAAACTTGGTTTATAGTTGCACCTATGCATGTATGTTCATCTCAGTACATGTTAATTTATTGGGGGTTAAAATTTTAATTTTTAATTAAAAAAAAGCCCCACTTTAAATTAGCATTTATATGTAGCTAAATGCAAATTTTTCTTGTTTATTCCTATTTCTCACAAAGTATAAGTCCTATACATGAATGAAAATTGATTTATACTTGCATGGATGAATGTTCATCTCATTGCATGTTAAAAACATTTAAAATTTATTGAATTACAATTTTTTTTTTAATTAAGTGAATATTTTTTAAAAGCATGTAATATTTTGTAATTATTGTTGTTTAGTTTTGACATGCATTGAGATGAACATATACATAGATCTGTGGATGCAGCTATGAGTGACACAGAATAAGAGTATGGAAAGCAAGACATTTAGTTTCACAATTCTATTCTTGCGTGGCATCAAACTTTTTAAGATGAAGTCACTGTTCTCACCTTTCTACCCTGGGTCAGGCCACTGGTCATACCAGAGTCCGGATCCAGGGTGGACATGCCTGAATGTGGGCATGGAAAAACTTGGATTCTCACCTTTATTTTTACATTCCTTACATTTAATTACTATTAGTGTCATTAATTAATGTTCATTTATTCACTCACTTGATTGCTGACTTGCTCTCTCATTCACTTTCATTACTTAATTTTACTAAATTTTCATGAATTAATTTTGTTCATTCATTCATTCATTCATTCATTCATTCATTCATTCATTCATCTATATTTCTATCCATCCATCCATCCATCCATTCATTTTTCATTCATTCACAAATTTATTTTTAATATGTTCTTTCATTTTCTTTTCTTTTTCAGGAATATATCATCATCACTGAACACAGGGGTAACCATCAAGACAACCACCCATTCGTTATCACTATAGACGTGTCCGAGTTATACTACAGGGAAAACACCATGTGCCGATCAAACCAGACTGTGTCGCGGAGTATGTGCCTTGTCCCTGCTTCCAGCATTACCAGCTCCCGCACTTGATTAAAAGATGTTCAGACTGTGCTAAACAGTAACACAGTCGGCAGTTCATCCTCTGAAGGTGCTTAAAAACCCCGATGAAATAGTCACTGTGATAGAGGCATGAGAGGATATAAGTGTATGAGTATTTGGTCTGCAGTGTAATATCTTGAATTGTGATTGATGTAATCACACACTCCTTGGAACCATCAAGTTGGTTTTGCTGCAGTTTGTTTTTTAAATTCATACCTGCTGAACCTGGTTGTGCATTTCTGAAAAGAGTGTATTGCGTGCGAGACCCCACCCTATAAGTGGAATATATAATGATATAAAAAGTATGTTGGGTTTTTTTCTTCTCGAGTTTTACAAACTTTCTTAAGCGTTTTAAGTGCAGCCAGTAATATACATAATATTTGAAAGTAATCTAAGAACAACTCTGTCCTCATTACCCTTCTTCCCAGCAACAAAACTCAAATTGAAAGTTAAAATTGAAGATATGGTTCTAATTGACATGTGTCTGCAAACATAAAAAAAGTACTAAATTACTAAAATTAGAATTATTTTGAAGTTTGTCTTCCATTTACTGGGGAGTTTTTCGTTCCAACTGCTGATGACATGAAACAAGTAGAGCTTTTATAAAATACTAGATGGGATCTACTAACTGGGCAAAAAGCATTTAATTAATTATTTACAAAAACCAAACAGACTTAAAGCATAAATTGTCAATTTCTTGCACTTAGTTTATACATATACTGGTACGGAAGCACTTTGCAATCTTGTATTTCATTTTATGAATATGAAACTAAACCATCAAATTTCTTTTAAAATTTAATTATGTTGAGAAAAACAGTTTGTTTATAAACTAAGATTTAGCTATACACTGGATAAAGAATTTTGATTCAAAATTAATACTTAAATTATATTGAATGATGGTATTGTCACAAATGGTATTTCTTGATTAAAATTTAGTTTTACTGGGCTAAAAAGTTCTTTCTAGAAAAAAGTAGAAAAATGTTTTGTATATACCTGTAAATTAAAATATTGGATATAGAATTTTATTTTAAAAACCCCAACAACTTATATTGTGTTTCTTAAAATATAATTAGTACTGAATTACGATTCTTT
Organism: Gigantopelta aegis; assembly: GCF_016097555.1. Lineage (NCBI taxonomy): Eukaryota > Metazoa > Mollusca > Gastropoda > Neomphalida > Peltospiridae > Gigantopelta > Gigantopelta aegis. The sequence continues at coordinate 35,924,513 of NC_054710.1, read as the reverse complement.
CTAAAAGAAAAAAAAGAGAAGCTTATTGTACAATCCTGAGTTTGTAAATGTTTCATCACTTGGGTGCCTGATAAGTTTCGATAATTCTGAACCTCTTGCTCTTCAGCCACAAGATATTCTTGCTCAAAACTGGATGTACCGAGTCGATGCTGAGTCAACTGTGTGCCTTGTGGACATGTTTTCATCATCAACATCATCATCGTCGTCGTCATCATCACACCAAGTGTAAACTATAACCAGTTTTAGAGTTGGGGCGTGTGACCGTTGTGTATTCTTTAAGAAGTGCGTACTTGGATTTCTCGATTTTTAGCCTGGATTTACTTCTCAAGTCTTGACAAACATGGTGGCCGTTCACTTTACAGCTTCAACTACAACAGCCTTTGTGATATTTCTGTCAATTTTAACCCTACAAGGTAATCATTGTCCATTTTATTTTGTTGTTTTTTTAATTATAGTCAAAAGTGATTATCTCATCCTCTGTTATTTCCTGAACCCAGGATATTTTCAGGTTGAGAATTTTTTGATGTTCCTGTTATAATAGAAAATTGATTGGTTGGCCTTTACCGATGTGGTGATTAATTACAAACATGCATAATCGATTGTCGTGGGACATGTTAACTGTAATTGTTAATGCAGTATAAATTACAGAATTGACTTTAAATATGCTGGGGTTTGGGTTTGTTTTAATGTATCTGTAAAGCAAATAAGTATTGAATAAGTATTAAAGATAAAATTAGTGATTTGTAGGGTCTGTCTGTCATGGAATTGACTTTAAATATGCTTGGTTTTGGGTTTGTTTTAATGTATCTGTAAAGCAAGTAAGTATTGAATAAGTATTAAAGATAAAATTAGTGATTTGTAGGGTCTGTCTGTCATGGAATTGACTTTAAATATGCTTGGTTTTGGGTTTGTTTTAATGTATTTGTAAAGCAAATAAGTACTGAATAAGTATTAAAGATAAAATTAGTGATTTGTAGGGATTGTCATGTTGAACAGTACAATATATAGGTCCTGATGTTAATAATTCAAGTCCTTGTTACACATAAGTACATGTATCATTCTAACACCGTTGTGTAGTTGAAAGTTGATCAGTTGGTGCAAGCTGATTATAACCAATAATTGATGATGAACTTACAACCAGTTCCCAACAATGTGAGAAACTATCCCATGACATATGATTTTTAACAACTACTACTACGTTAGGTTTTGCGATAAAGTTTTGCGGTAAAGTTTCGAGTTTAGATAAGTTTGTCACAAACTGTTACAAGACCTTAGAAGTCACTGAAACTCACAGTGCACTAAAACGGTTTAAGGTAGGTGAGACATTTTAAATTGTGTGGAATGCTTGTTTTAATTCCAGTGTGTGGGAAACAGAAGTTCCGTGAAACTCCTCAGAACACGTCAGTGATCCAGGGCCAGACAGCCATTCTGCGATGTATCGTGATCAACCGGGTGGGAAACATTCAGTGGACCAAAGATGGATTTGCTCTCGGTGCGTATTCTGTGTTTTTAGGAACTACTGTGTCTGTTTCTATTTGTTGAATTAAGGAAGGGAAGGGATGCAGCTCTTGTTTGAGATTTGATGTAGTTCAGTGGTAGAGCACTTGCGTGAAGTGCCATCGCTTGGAAAATTGATCGTTGTCAATGGAGGATCCACCAGAGTTCGTTTTTTCCGGTCCCAACAAGTGTCTCATGACTGCTTCATTAAAATACATTGTATGTACTGTTCTGCCTATGTATGTATTCATGTGTGTGTGTGTGTTTTACAGTATATATGTGCCTGTGTGTGTGTGTGTGTGTTATGCATGCATAAATATATGCGTGTGTGTTTCTGTATATGCATGTGTATGTGTGGTATGCATGCATGCGTGGATGTGTATGTTAAGCATGCATGCGGCTGGATGAGTGCATGCATATGTGTGTACATTGTGTGTGTTTTACAATACCCTTCTGGAGCGGGCTACAGGATGAGTGCATGCATATGTGTGGACATTGTATGTGTTTTGCCATACCCTTCTGGAGTGGGTTACATAGCTGAATCTTCCTCTGAGGAATCACTTATATAACTATCATTATCTACACCAAGTGTTGCAGTGACCAGCATTTTAAATAAGCACTTGAACATTCATCCTGACAAGTGAAAATTTACTTGGACAAACTTAATGTACCTCGGTAGTTATTCGGTGGACAAGAAAAAATTTACAAAGCAGTAAAATAATTATGAGCAATTGTTGTACTTAAAAACAGAAAAATATCCCAAACAGAACAAATCCAGGGTACTAAATAAGCTGTATTGCATGCAATACAAACATCATGGGTTGTAAGTCAAATGCATAGAAGCAAACTTTAGTCTTCTTGAAAAAAAAAAAAGAGTCCCAGGCCATAAATATTCAGAATAATGAGGAGTTCCAAATGCCTCAGTCAGAAAACTATTCTAATTTTATAACTTATTATGAGCTCTAAAACCATCTTGACTTTAGTTGATTTCTCTCTGCAGTGATGGAAATAAGCAAAAATTTCACTAGTGCACTGGACAAGTACATCTAACAATCTACTTGTCCACCTATAATTTTTCTTGTCCAAATAAATTATTTGTTTTATTCAAGTGCAAGGACAATGTTGTTGATTGCTCAAAATGAAACTGCACTGAACATTTTTATTTGTCCACCGGATAACCACCGAGGTACATTTTGCTTGTCCGAGCAGATTTTCATTTGTCAGGACAAATGGACAAGTGCTTATTTTGAAGTCACTTTTACCCAAGAAAAATGTCAGCTTTGACCAATTACATCCATGCCGTCTGAAGTGACTGGAAAACAAATGATTTTTAAAAAAAGAAACGTTGGGCTTGAATATTTCTCCTACATATCTACCTCTTGCCAAACAATTTTCCATTTATTGATATTGGTGGGCAATATTAGCAGTGTTCGAGATTAAAAATTTCGGGCAGTATCCCAATTGGATACTAACATTTCAAAATCTGGTATCCCACCTGAGAATTTAGTATCCCACTTAAATGAAATTCATAAATAACATCGTAACAAACTTGGACGACACTGTTCTCGTTCCCAGTCTATTGCTACGCCGCAAACGAGATCGCAGAATTCGTGAAATTCGCAATCAAACTGATGCGGCAAAAGATTTGCTGCATCTATTTTTGAGTAATATTGACATAAATTAATATTTAGCAGTAATCTATATGTGTTTCTGACATTACTGATAATAAACCTACCTGTATTAATTTTCTGCAGATGTGGAATCAATATCTCAAATAAAATTTGGAGGAAACATTCAACAAAAACAATAGCGACTTAGCGGTTCCCAGTCTATCGCTACGCCGCTATTGGTCCAGTGTAGCATTAGACTGGGTACGAGTTGGGGGAGATGTTGTTACGGCATAGCATTAGACTGGGTACGACCTCGAAAATACTGTTACTTCACCAGTAAATGACGACGTTCATTGTTTCAGCGAAAAATTAAAACGCAGGATTAAAAAACCCAACAACATTGTTACATTATATGGTATCCCGGTGTGATACTGGGTTATTGGAGTCTGGTATCCAAAATTAAATTCTGGTATCCCCAGGATATCGGGATACCGTTAATCTCGAACACTGATTAGACATACTTATTCATGGACAAGTGAAACATTCTACTTGATTTCTATCACTACAGTGACCATATACTTGTATGCACTACACCCCATAGTTGTAGGGTAAATGTTTTGCTAGGCTATATCTTTAAACACTCAAAACCTTTGTTTTCATCTTTGAAAGCTAATTCAGCATGTACCAGTGTGATATTGGGAGATGCAGTGTGTGTTAGTGTCATCATTCCTTCATCATGGCAATCTATCAACTGTGAGTGAAGTGAGGGTAGGTTAAAACTGCACACCCAAACAACCTAGAGAAGCTTGGCCGGTTCTATATGTTTGTGGAGAGACAGAAAGACAGATACAGACAGACAGACAGAAAGAGAGAGAGAGAGAGAGAGAGAGAGAGAGAGAGAGAGAGAGAGAGAGAGAGAGAGAGAGAGAGAGAGAGAGAGAGAGAGAGAGAGAGAGAGAGAAGAGAGAATGAATGCATTCTTGGACATTTTCTAATAGATAGGGAGGATAAAAACATAGGGATAGAGAAAGAGGGAGAGAGAATGAATGAATGAATGAGAGTCAGAGAGAGACAGACAGAGAAGGGGGGAGAAAGAGAGAGACAGACAGAAGGGAGAGAGAGAGCGAGAGAGAGAGACAGAGAGAGAGAGAGAGTGCATTCTTGGACGTTTTCTAATAGTTTTCTTCAAAAAGATCAAAGTCAGATAACTTGGACTGTGTGAGGTTTATTAAGTCTACGGTCTTGTGTTTCCAGAGCACAGATTTATCACTGGCTGGCCTATTAATAAAGAGCAAGTTTAACTTGATATTGATTCAGAACTTCATTAATTGGTATACTGCATGGTGTATCGATATTTCGCAGATGTATATCGTCCCAAGCAAAATGAGTTCCATGCATATTATCTTTATTACAGTTTACAGGGCTAGAAAATTAAGAAATATTTCTTTTGGCCTGGGGGACTATAGTAGCCTAGCACTCATGAAATAGAAAAAACAAAAACAAAAGTAAAAGAAAGAAAAAATAGAAAAGGAAAACCCTAATTCCCATTATTTTGTTGGAGCAACGTGTGTAACAGATATGGAAGATTGGGGTAGACCTAAAAAACCAAACCTAATGGGGCCAAAAAAAAGAGGGAAAGAATAAAAGGCTGTTCGTTTCTTAATTATTACATGCTGAAAACTCCCAAAATAGTGTACAATGTACATGTAGTTAGGTAGGTAGGTTGGAAAAACAGTTTAGTTTAGAGAATCACTTTATATTATTAAATTGACAAACAGAACGACAAAGTGATTGGTTTGTCTTAACTTTTTTTTAACAATAGAGTCAGTTGGGTAACTGGAAATAAACAGTATTTTATGTTATGCCTTGTATGATTGCATAATAATCACGTTGGAACATATATCCAAGTGGCCTGTGAGACTAGTACTATAGTGCCATTTAATTAAATTCTACTGGTCCCCAGCAATTTCTTCTTTTCTTGGGCTGGGGGTGAGTGTTAGTTTCCATCCCTGATTAATTTCCACTGCTGTCATGTTGTCTTTTCCTAGCACACAGCATAGTAAAAAATGTATCAAGAGGTTAATATATAAGATACATACAGTGAAACCCCTCTAAACCGGACACACTTGGGACCAAGTAAAATGAAAATGTCTGGTTTTAAGAGGTATCCGGTCTAGAGAGGTTAAGTTCTTTACTGATTTTTAAAAAAGGACGGGGGATCAAAAATCCCATCGCCCGACGCCCGTGCTAAGTGGAATTTTCATGCCGGGCAAGTAATTATGTTAATTGCATATGCCCGATGACAAGTGACTAATGTAACACCTAAATCTTTTTAAAATATTTTGTTACAAATGCGTTAACACAGCAAAACAAAAAGCAATGTGTTGAAAAGTTCGATAACACATTGCAGTATAACAAGAGTTCATGTTTACTTTGATCCTAGCCACGGCTGTTTGCGAGACGTTTCTCAGCTATGAACAGGGTAAAAACATCCCAGAGAAGTGTTTTGGGGCAGAGAATGTTGAATAATATACTCACAATAATGACACATGTGCCAAAATCCCTAAACAATTTTGAACCAATGCCAGCCATAAAATAATGGCTCACAAGTGGAAAGGTATCTCACCACATCCACGGCCATACAACAAGTGGTCACTAAGGCTTACATTGACACAACAATTATATCTAGATGAATAAGTGGACACTACCAAACAAATAACAAAGTTTAAATCAACAAATGGACGCTATTTAAAAAATAAAATTTAAATCAACAAGTAGAGAAGACAGTGGATACTACTGGACAGTCATATACATTTAGTACTTCCTGGGTAAGTGTTGTAACCTACTGGCAAAATTCTTTATTTGTGCAATGAAACCAATTACTTTCAAGATTAAATTACATTATTAAACACTGTATTAAATTAAATAGGAGTAACACAATTGGTTTCCTTAAGAAGTATGGGCAAGTGGAAAAATATATAGGGCAAGTGAATATCTGATTGGCACTTGATGGAAAATTCCGGTCCGGTTTTGAGAGGTTATATATATATATATATATATATATATATATATATATATATATATAGCGGAGTTGCTGTCAACTAATATACTTGTACTGGGTATGTTTAGCTCAAGTTTTGCATTCAGCTGTCTTTGTGACAAACTATAAGTCCTATATCAATGAAACTTGGTCGTTGTGTGTTCATCACAATACATGTGGAAAAATCTTTAAAGGGACAGACCCTAGTTTTTAAAAACACTACAGCATATTTTTCACTATTAGAGCCGTTTATGATCACTGAAATCAAACATTACGTATATTTTACTCTTTAGGTTATCCATTCCCGTACAACCGAAGTGTTTCTGGTCATCCTGGTTTTTATAGTACCAAAAATGGCATTTTTCATATTTTAAAAAACGTAAATGCGTCTGAGAAGTACCAGTTATTTATTCGAGTTCTAGTCTATTTTTTTTAGGATATTTCCTGTTTTAACCTCACAGACTCTTCTTTCACTGTGTTGTAACTTTATCCAAAGGTGTTACAGGTTTGTAGATTAACCAAACTTAAGTCTCCATTTTTACAGGCTGAAACTAGGGTGTGCACCTTTAATTGAATTTTCAAATTATGAAAATATTATTTTGATGATTATTATTTTTATAACATGCATTGAGATGAACATCTATGGATGCAGTTGTCATAGGTTTATGGTATATAACACATTTAATTCTGCAGAATTCTTGTTTAAATAATGTGCATACAACGTACCATGAACACATATTCCTTAATTTCTCAGCTATTAAAGGCACGTACCCTAGTTTAAACCCGTGAAAATGGACACAAAGTTTAGTTAATCTACAAACCTGCAACACACATTAGAATAAGGTTATACCAGAGAGAAGCTAAAGTCTTTGATATTTAAAAAGGGAAATACTGTCTACAAAAAACTACAGCTTATATCGATAACCATTACTTCTTAGACGAACGTGCGTTTTTTGGAAACTAGGGTGTGTCACTTTAAAAACTCTTTGTTGGAAATGTATCGTCAGAGTTTCATTAAGAACCAACCGCCAACTCAATTGATCACTTCAGATATGCTTTGGGCTGATTCAAAGCATTTCATATCTTTCAAAAATCCTTTTGCTAATTAATTTTGTTGCCTAAGAAGAAAATTTCACTGGCATTTAAGTGTCTTCAAATCAATATTGAACCTTTTACTTTAAAAATTGTGGAAAGTTCTGTACCATGATAAATAACGATTATTACAAATTTAACAAGAAAAAATGTTATAGATTTAAAATAATAATGTTGAAGTTGTTTTAAGTCTGCATGTACATACTACATGTACATGAAGGGGGTGAGACGTAGCTATTTCTCGTTCCAGCTAATGCCCCATGACTGGTATATCAAAGGTATGTGCTATCCTGGCTGTGGGATATAGTCTATATAAAAGATCCCTTGCTACCAATGGAAAAATGTAGCAGGTTTCCTCTCTAAGAATATAAGTTAAAATTACCAAATGTATGATATCTGATACTGGTAGCTGCTGATTACTAAATCAATGTGCTCTGGTGGTGTTGTTAAACATTACAAACTAACATGTACATGTATGGGCCTCAAGTCAACCTTCTCTGCCATCTACCGTTTTGTCTTGTTAATATTATAGCAGGTGTATGTGATGAATAAATTATAAAAGTCATAAGTTTATGCACGCACATTGTGTTTGTAACTTCCCCTAACTGGAAAAGCAAGAGAGTTGTGACATGAGAGAAACTTTGAATCGGTTTATTTGGGTCGACACTGTGTTTGTGTGCGTCCGGTATTTCTTGTTTTTCAGTGCAGTGCTGCTAAAGAAATGTGTTACGAAAACACTTTTATACTCCAGTCGTATTGCTGGTGTTACTCTCGATCTCTTGGGGAAATTAAGGTGTGAAGGTCAATGACGAGCAGGTGCACGGCTCATACGTTATTAAAGTCATCAGGGATTGGTTACTTCTTGTATTGTTCACCGACACATGTATACAGTGAGGTTTCACTCCACCATGCATTTTTAAATATATATATACTTTTAATGTGTGTGTGTGTGTGTGTGTGTGGTGTGTGTGTGTGTGTGTGTGTGTGTGTGTGTGTGTGTGTGTGTGTGTGTATTACATAAATGTGTAAATAATTTTATTTTGTTTCCTGTAATATTACATTCACTGCTCTCCCTATTCAAGACAGATCTGCTAATACAGGACAGTTAATGTGGACTATATTTTTTTTCATTTCAACTTATTTTCGTGCTTATATCCGAGTAAGTTTCAAGCACGCTGTCCTTGGCACACCCCTCAGCTATCTGGGCTGTCTGTTCAGGACAATGGGTTAGTTGTTAGTTGGTTAGTGTTTAGTAAGAAAGAAGAGGGTGTAGTGGCCTTACACTTACCCATTGAGCCCTTAAGAATTCGCTCTGTGTTGGAGCCGGCACCAAGCTGCGAACCCTGTACCTACCAGCCTGTAGTCTGATGACTTAGCCACTGTGCCACCGAGACCACTTGGACTATATTAGTTGATTTGATAATAAGCTAGAGTTACTTCCCTTCTACTTCTGTAGTCCTTGATGCACTAATAAATAAATGTATCCTACAACTTGTCCATAATATCCATGTCTTTAACCCATTTGATATTTTGATGTATTACCCTGGTTAATATTTTCTAGTCATTTGTTTACAAACCAGCAAGATCTGCATGTCCGAGTGTAACCTTTTGATAAGATTTAGTTAAAGTATATTTGTGCCAATCATGGTGATGTCATATTACCGATGAAGGGTACTTTAGAACTGTAATTGACTAAATATGAAATTAAAATAAATGTTATTTTGGAAATGTTATAGGCTAAATTGGACTTGCTACTCTTGGGTTTTTTTTTTTTTAATATGTAAAATAACCTCATTTAGTTAGTGAGTATTTGTATAATTTTGCCCAAATTTGAGATTTTACTCCAGTACTAGGGGGCCAGTTGCCCTCCTCCCAGCCCCCTGTCTTGTATTCTTATGAATGTGCTGTGGTTCAGTCTTGTGTTTGTATATATCTGCAAATTGGTGATAACACTGAGGCAGCACCTGTCTTGATATTGTTCTGTGTTTTCTGACACTGTTTGTTAAGCTGTCGGTGGACTGAAAAACTCACACAAGGGAGACCATACAATCAAACCAAACTGTTTTCATTCCTTGATATTACAACACGAGGATACCCCAACTTAAAATAGAACATTCCATCATGGTTACAGGGAGGTGAAACGAACTAGGCTGGTTATATTACAAAACGAGGATACCTCAACTTAAAATAGAACATTCCATCATGGTTACAGGGAGGTGAAACAAACCAGGCTGGTTAGCCTGGGTGATTCACAGAGTTAACTGATCAAGAAAAGCAAGCAATGTTTGTTAACTTTAATATTAAAAACGTCTCAGCGCAGTTTGAACTAAAGTTAAAGTTAAAGATTTGTTTTAATTTAACAATTCCACTGGAGCACATAAATGTTTTAATCATTGGCTATTGGATGTCAAACTTAGTATAGTTTTCAGATTTACAAGGTGCCATTAAACAAACATTCCTTTCCTTTTATCATCCTGAAATGTGATGGGGTGTTAAGGGGACATTCCTGAGTTTGCTCCATTGTAAGATGTTTCCAACTAATCAAATGTTTCTACGATTAAACTTGCATACTAAATATATTTTCCTGTTTAAAATATCAGTATCTGTATATTCAATATGTTTCTAGTCATCTTAATATTTGTAAGAAGCTCAAACTGGATTTTATCTTCAAATAATTTCGTATGTACAAAAAAAACAATTTTAGGAAATAAAATGAAATTTAACCTAGTACAAATACTAGAACGATCAGAAACACATTTAATATACAGCCACTAATATTTATGCAGAAAAATATATTTGATATGTAATTACAGTTGTTAAAAAGTCTCTTGTTACTCGATAACATCTTAAAAAATGCAGCAAACTCAGGACTGTCCCTTTAAGTGATTAATCAAATAGGCCATAAGTTCTACTCTGTAAAGAAAAGTAAACTGCACAGAATGCTTTAACATTCTTACAGACATTTAACATATCTGCCGTCGGAAAATATCATGAATTTTCATGAAAAGTCTTAAGATTTGCAGAGCTGCCTTTAAATTAACATTCCTCTCTTCTCTTATACTATTAGTGTCACAATTACAAGTACATGCTAGACGCTTCCCTTAAAGTCACAGACGCTATTTTGCATAATTATGATCAACCCATGAAAATGGCGACTAATTTTGGTTAATCTAAACACCTGTAACACGTCTAGATAAAGTAACAATAAGACTGAACGTCTGTGACGTTGAATTGGGGAAGTAACCTTTAAAGGGACAGACCCTAGTTTCAACCCGTGAAAATAGCAACTAATTTTGGTTAATCTAAACACCTGTAACACGTCTAGATAAAGTAACAATAAGACTGAACGTCTGTGACGTTGAATTGGGGAAGTACCCTTTAAAGGGACAGACCCTAGTTTCAACCCGTGAAAATGGCGACTAATTTTGGTTAATCTAAACACCTGTAACACGTCTAGATAAAGTAACAATAAGACTGAACGTCTGTGACGTTGAATTGGGGAAGTAACCTTTAAAGGGACAGACCCTAGTTTCAACCCATGAAAATTAACACTAATTTTGGTTAATCTAAACACCTGTAACACGTCTAGATAAAGTAACAATAAGACTGAACGTCTGTGACGTTGAATTGGGGAAGTAACCTTTAAAGGGACAGACCCTAGTTTCAACCCGTGAAAATAGCAACTAATTTTTTTTAATCTAAACACCTGTAACGCGTCTAGATAAAGTAACAATAAGACTGAACGTCTGTGACGTTGAATTGGGGAAGTAACCTTTAAAGGGACAGACCCTAGTTTCAACCCGTGAAAATAGCAACTAATTTTGGTTAATCTAAACACCTGTAACGCGTCTAGATAAAGTAACAATAAGACTGAACGTCTGTGACGTTGAATTGGGGAAGTAACCTTTAAAGGGACAGACCCTAGTTTCAACCCGTGAAAATAGCAACTAATTTTGTTTAATCTAAACACCTGTAACGCGTCTAGATAAAGTAACAATAAGACTGAACGTCTGTGACGTTGAATTGGGGAAGTAACCTTTAAAGGGACAGACCCTAGTTTCAACCCGTGAAAATAGCAACTAATTTTGTTTAATCTAAACACCTGTAACACGTCTAGATAAAGTAACAATAAGACTGAACGTCTGTGACGTTGAATTGGGGAAGTAACCTTTAAAGGGACAGACCCTAGTTTCAACCCGTGAAAATAGCAACTAATTTTGTTTAATCTAAACACCTGTAACGCGTCTAGATAAAGTAACAATAAGACTGAACGTCTGTGACGTTGAATTGGGGAAGTAACCTTTAAAGGGACAGACCCTAGTTTCAACCCGTGAAAATTAACACTAATTTTGGTTAATCTAAACACCTGTAACGCGTCTAGATAAAGTAACAATAAGACTGAACGTCTGTGACGTTGAATTGGGGAAGTAACCTTTAAAGGGACAGACCCTAGTTTCAACCCGTGAAAATAGCAACTAATTTTGTTTAATCTAAACACCTGTAACACGTCTAGATAAAGTAACAATAAGACTGAACGTCTGTGACGTTGAATTGGGGAAGTAACCTTTAAAGGGACAGACCCTAGTTTCAACCCGTGAAAATAGCAACTAATTTTGGTTAATCTAAACACCTGTAACGCGTCTAGATAAAGTAACAATAAGACTGAACGTCTGTGACGTTGAATTGGGGAAGTAACCTTTAAAGGGACAGACCCTAGTTTCAACCCGTGAAAATAGCAACTAATTTTGTTTAATCTAAACACCTGTAACGCGTCTAGATAAAGTAACAATAAGACTGAACGTCTGTGACGTTGAATTGGGGAAGTAACCTTTAAAGGGACAGACCCTAGTTTCAACCCGTGAAAATAGCAACTAATTTTGTTTAATCTAAACACCTGTAACACGTCTAGATAAAGTAACAATAAGACTGAACGTCTGTGACGTTGAATTGGGGAAGTAACCTTTAAAGGGACAGACCCTAGTTTCAACCCGTGAAAATTAACACTAATTTTGGTTAATCTAAACACCTGTAACGCGTCTAGATAAAGTAACAATAAGACTGAACGTCTGTGACGTTGAATTGGGGAAGTAACCTTTAAAGGGACAGACCCTAGTTTCAACCCGTGAAAATAGCAACTAATTTTGGTTAATCTAAACACCTGTAACACGTCTAGATAAAGTAACAATAAGACTGAACGTCTGTGACGTTGAATTGGGGAAGTAACCTTTAAAGGGACAGACCCTAGTTTCAACCCGTGAAAATAGCAACTAATTTTGGTTAATCTAAACACCTGTAACGCGTCTAGATAAAGTAACAATAAGACTGAACGTCTGTGACGTTGAATTGGGGAAGTAACCTTTAAAGGGACAGACCCTAGTTTCAACCCGTGAAAATGGCGACTAATTTTGGTTAATCTAAACACCTGTAACGCGTCTAGATAAAGTAACAATAAGACTGAACGTCTGTGACGTTGAATTGGGGAAGTAACCTTTAAAGGGACAGACCCTAGTTTCAACCCGTGAAAATTAACACTAATTTTGTTTAATCTAAACACCTGTAACGCGTCTAGATAAAGTAACAATAAGACTGAACGTCTGTGACGTTGAATTGGGGAAGTAACCTTTAAAGGGACAGACCCTAGTTTCAACCCGTGAAAATAGCAACTAATTTTGGTTAATCTAAACACCTGTAACACGTCTAGATAAAGTAACAATAAGACTGAACGTCTGTGACGTTGAATTGGGGAAGTAACCTTTAAAGGGACAGACCCTAGTTTCAACCCGTGAAAATAGCAACTAATTTTGGTTAATCTAAACACCTGTAACGCGTCTAGATAAAGTAACAATAAGACTGAACGTCTGTGACGTTGAATTGGGGAAGTAACCTTTAAAGGGACAGACCCTAGTTTCAACCCGTGAAAATAGCAACTAATTTTGTTTAATCTAAACACCTGTAACGCGTCTAGATAAAGTAACAATAAGACTGAACGTCTGTGACGTTGAATTGGGGAAGTAACCTTTAAAGGGACAGACCCTAGTTTCAACCCGTGAAAATAGCAACTAATTTTGGTTAATCTAAACACCTGTAACGCGTCTAGATAAAGTAACAATAAGACTGAACGTCTGTGACGTTGAATTGGGGAAGTAACCTTTAAAGGGACAGACCCTAGTTTCAACCCGTGAAAATAGCAACTAATTTTGTTTAATCTAAACACCTGTAACACGTCTAGATAAAGTAACAATAAGACTGAACGTCTGTGACGTTGAATTGGGGAAGTAACCTTTAAAGGGACAGACCCTAGTTTCAACCCGTGAAAATTAACACTAATTTTGGTTAATCTAAACACCTGTAACGCGTCTAGATAAAGTAACAATAAGACTGAACGTCTGTGACGTTGAATTGGGGAAGTAACCTTTAAAGGGACAGACCCTAGTTTCAACCCGTGAAAATAGCAACTAATTTTGGTTAATCTAAACACCTGTAACACGTCTAGATAAAGTAACAATAAGACTGAACGTCTGTGACGTTGAATTGGGGAAGTAACCTTTAAAGGGACAGACCCTAGTTTCAACCCGTGAAATAGCAACTAATTTTGGTTAATCTAAACACCTGTAACGCGTCTAGATATAAAGTAACAATAAGACTGAACGTCTGTGACGTTGAATTGGGGAAGTAACCTTTAAAGGGACAGACCCTAGTTTCAACCCGTGAAAATGGCGACTAATTTTGGTTAATCTAAACACCTGTAACGCGTCTAGATAAAGTAACAATAAGACTGAACGTCTGTGACGTTGAATTGGGGAAGTAACCTTTAAAGGGACAGACCCTAGTTTCAACCCGTGAAAATTAACACTAATTTTGGTTAATCTAAACACCTGTAACGCGTCTAGATAAAGTAACAATAAGACTGAACGTCTGTGACGTTGAATTGGGGAAGTAACCTTTAAAGGGACAGACCCTAGTTTCAACCCGTGAAAATAGCAACTAATTTTGGTTAATCTAAACACCTGTAACGCGTCTAGATAAAGTAACAATAAGACTGAACGTCTGTGACGTTGAATTGGGGAAGTAACCTTTAAAGGGACAGACCCTAGTTTCAACCCGTGAAAATAGCAACTAATTTTGGTTAATCTAAACACCTGTAACGCGTCTAGATAAAGTAACAATAAGACTGAACGTCTGTGACGTTGAATTGGGGAAGTAACCTTTAAAGGGACAGACCCTAGTTTCAACCCGTGAAAATAGCAACTAATTTTGGTTAATCTAAACACCTGTAACGCGTCTAGATAAAGTAACAATAAGACTGAACGTCTGTGACGTTGAATTGGGGAAGTACCCTTTAAAGGGACAGACCCTAGTTTCAACCCGTGAAAATGGCGACTAATTTTGGTTAATCTAAACACCTGTAACACGTCTAGATAAAGTAACAATAAGACTGAACGTCTGTGACGTTGAATTGGGGAAGTAACCTTTAAAGGGACAGACCCTAGTTTCAACCCGTGAAAATGTTGACTAATTTTGGTTAATCTAAACACCTGTAACACGTCTAGATAAAGTTACAGTTGAGTGAAACCTTAGTCTGTGACTTTGAAATGGTGAAATACCCTCAGAAAATAGACTAAAACTCGACTCCATAGCTGTTACTTCTCAGACGCACGTGCATTTTTAAAAATATGAGAAATGCATTTTGTGATATTAAAAACACAAGGATAACCAAAAACACTTTGAATGTACGGAAATGGATAATCTAAACAATAAAATGTAAGTAAAGTATGATTTCTGTTATAAAAAAAATACCCGGCTCTAATAGTAAAAAATATGCCTTAGTGTTTAAAAACTAGAGTATGTCCCTTTAAAAATAGGCTAGAGTTTGTCTCCATAACCATTACTCTTCAGACGTATGTGTGTTTTAAAACTATTTGTAAAATGCATTTCATTAAATTAGAACCAACAGAATAACCAAAAACTAGGGGTGCAGTAAATACTCACCCACTCGCCAAATGTGAGTAAACATTCTGACGGAGTTTAAAAATGCAAGTACCAGTCTGATTGACTGACTATTTATTATTTATTTTTGTTCATTGAATCTGCGATTCTGCATGCCAAAATTCCAAACCATTAAAACACATGGGTAATAAAGATGACGAAATACACAATAAATGTACCGCATTGATGACTTCGGACTCTCGAACTACGCAAGCGTGACATTCCAAAAGCAGATCTGGTCAAAGGTCAATCCTTCCTAGAAATGGGTTATTTACTATGAAAGATATTTCCAGTATGTTTTGAATAATTTTTTTATAGATCTGTCAATGAACGTTTTGAGCTTGATTTCATTTGCACGTGATGTTGATCGCTTACCAAGTGTCCTTAATAATGATTTTTTAATTAAATACATATATACATCATTTGAGGTGAAGACAGTGTATATTATAATATTGTTAGACAGTAACATATTGTTCTATAGGATGGCAGACTAGTAGAAATTTTGGCGGGCTAGTAAATTATAGTTGGTTCTAGTCTGGCAGGCTAGTGAAATATTTTCTATTTCTGCACCCTTGAAAATACTTTGGATGTATGAAAGTAAATAATCTAAACACTAAAATCTGAGTCATGTCTGATTTCAATGATAAAAAAAACCCCGGCTCTACCAGTGAAAAATATGCCATAGTGTTTTAAAACTAGGGTCTGTTACTTTAGCTGGAACTGGTAGAAAGCTGAACATATCTGAGACAAGTGGTTTGACTGACATACATGTTCATGGACGTAATACCTGCATCATTTCACTTTGATCCACCGTCCATTATACGCAATCTCGCATCTTACTTTAACGGTCACAAAATTACATGGAACCATCTTTTTAACAACTTTAATAACACCTATTTACGGGAATATATCCTTCATGATATTTCTCGTGAGTCGTCGTTCTATTTCAGTTGTGAATTCGGTTGGGCAGGTGAGAGAGAGAGAGAGAAAGAGAGAGAGAGAGAGAGAGAGACAGACAGACAGACAGACAGACAGACAGACAGACAGACAGACAGACAGACAGACAGACAGACAGACAGACAGACAGGGAGACAGGGAGGGAGGGAGGGAGGGAGAGAGGGAGTAAAGATGGAGGGGGAGGGGAGAGGGGGAGGTGGAATTGATCCGGGATTCTCAGCTTTTACGGCAGTGGTCATAAACATTTTCCTGCTAGACACAAATCGAGTTAGTGTTGCTGACTGTGCACAGAGCACATAATTGCATAGGTATTGTTATTACAGAAAGCACCTTGATTGCTTCCTTTCATATGTAGGCAGTGCCGTGACTTGCAGGAACATCCCAATGATGTATGGAGACCAAACTCTGATTAGTTGAGGTGCCTTGGTGCTGTGTAACCTCGTTTCTGCTGGTTAATCCATTGGGTGCCCCACGACTGGTATATATCAAAAGCTGTGGTGTGTGCTGTCCTGTAGGGGAATATGCATATATAATAGATCCTAAATGCTAACCTTACCCCCATTTTGAATGTGTTTTTTAAAAAATTGAAAATCTAGCTTTTAAGTTAACGGTCTTAGATGTTCTAAACAAGACAATGTATCTAATGTGTAATTTTAGTTAACGGTCTTAGATGTTCTAAACAAGACAATGTATCTAATGTGTAATTTTAGTTAACGGTCTTAGATGTTCTAAACAAGACAATGTATCTAATGTGTAATTTTAGTTAACGATCTTAGATGTTCTAAACAAGACAATGTATCTAATGTGTAATTTTAGTTTTTAAAAACACAAGGGCAGCAAAGTCAGGATAGTTTCCTTAAGCTTGGCCCCACGGAACATTTTATAGGAATATGAAAATGGCAAGAACAATAATTTAGTATACACGAGTTGCTCATGCACATCTCATTTTGCATAACCTACATTGCCCTTTCATTAAATTTAGGACAGCATTTACTATGGGTTATGCTAAAAAGGATAATGGGTTACATGTACCTGAATATATTTGTGTATAAACCATAAATAGGTTATGCAGATTTTGGTTACATGTACCTGAATATATATCTGCATAAATGATAAATGGGTTATGCAGATTTTGGTTACATGTACTGGAATATATTTTTGCATAAACCATAAATAGGTTATGCAGATTTTGGTTATATGTACCTGAATTTATTTTTGCATAAACCATGAATGGGTTGAACAGATTTTCAAATCTCAGCGTGGATCCAGAAATTCCTTGTGCTACAGGTAAGATGTTGTTCTAGGCTGGAAATGCCAGCAATGTCTGTGCTCACCAATGTTGTTGCAATCAAATGGCTGCCACCCTGCCCGAATGCCTGAACAATAAATGCTATGTTATGTAAACACGACAAGTCGTGGCACCACGGCCCAGTGTTTAATGGAACTCTGACATTAGCAGTCTTCTAAACAAAACAGACCTACAGGAAACTGGGGGCGGTATGGGAAGGGGGTTGTTGGTCACTGTGTGATCACTTGCAGAAGTGTGTGGCATTGGAATGTTTTCTATATGACAACCAGATTAACTGTTTTCAGCCGTCTCCTGCAACATGTTTAGTAGACAGTTTTAGCGAATTTTGTTCATTGAGTGAATATTATTAAATGGGGTGTGGGTATTGGTGTTATTTTCGTCTTTTTTCTTCCTTTTTTTCTTTGGTTCCCACTCCAATCAGTGCCCCACAACTGGGATGTCGAAGGTTCTGGTATGTGCTGTCCTTCTTGTTAGAAAGTGTTTGACATCCAGTAGCAGATGATTAATTAATCAGTGCTCCAGTGGTATCGTTAAATAAAACAAACAAACAAAAGATCCCTTGCTGCTAAAGAAAAAACTGTAGTAGGTTTTCTCTGAATACTATGTCAGAATTATCAAATGTTTGACCTCAAATGGCTGAAGATTAAATAATCAATGTGCTCTAGTGGTGTCATTAAACAAAACATTTTCTTCTTTATTTTATTTTTTTGTTTTTCTTTCATTTTATTCTTTTTTTCTTTTACAATACATCATCTTTCTGGGAACCATTTCTCTTAATATATGGAGATTGAAACTGGTATGCTACTTGTTTATTTGTTTATTGTCTATTCTTGTATCCAATTAACAGGGGTGGGAATTCTCCTCAGATCAGCTGTTTTCTTCTCATGGAACATTGCGTTTCCTCGCATTTTAATCATCCTTTCCTCCAAAATGTGTCAGATGGCACAGATTTTAACCTAGGATTTCAAGAATTTCCGGCACCCCTCTAGATTTCCTCTTTTTTAACAGTTCGCCAATTCCCACCCCTGAATTAAGATTCAGGCATGATGTCCTGGGCACATACTTTAGCTGGTGGTATCTGGTTAACGAATCGGGACAGCAATGGGTTTCACTCCTGTCTGCACAGCTCATCCTTTCTGTGATGAGCCGCCTTACACACTGGTGATTAATGCACTTTTAAACTCCCCTTTGATGTTTGTGTGTGTACACTCACGGGAGAGTGATAACAGTTTAATAAATTTGTTTTCAAACTCGGCAGAGTAATCACTGCTGAGCGAGGGTGTGCAGCAACAACAACAGAAAACTTGATACAACACTTGATCAGAGCTGTAAACATGTGTACGTACATGTTGGCAAGGAACCCGTGACCTTGTACTATACTTTGAGATTGGTGGGGTGGGGTGAGAGGAGGGGGGAGATGTGTCCATTTCCTCATTTATCATACAGTGAAACCCATCTAAGTAAGCCTGATACATCCACGGGACCAAGTAAAAAGTCCAGTTTTAAGGGGTGTCTGGTTTAGAGAGGTTATTTCCTGTACTGATGAATGAATGTTTATCGATACCCCAGCACCAAAATACAAATCGGCTACTGGGTGTGAGAAAAGGTCAGTTCTGTACTGATATTTAAAAAAGGGCAGTGAAAAATGTCCAGTTTTGAGAGGCATTTTGGTTTACAGAGGGTTCAGTTTTGAGGGGTTCCACTGTAATTTTTTTGCTTTTATTCAGTTCATGTTCAAGTACGCTGTCCTGGGCACACTCATCAGTCTTTTCAGGACAGTGGGTCATTGGTCAGCTGTTAGTGAGAGAGGTGTACTCAGTGAATTGATGGATAGGTAGGAATGGATGGATGGATGGATGGATGTATGAATCAATAAATAAATAATGGTTGAATGAGTGTCGAATGAATACATAGATGGGTAGAATGACGGGTAAGTGATGGATGAGTTGGTGGGAGGGTTTTGGATGGTTGGATGAGTGGGTGGGTGGATGGATGGATGGAATAGATGAATGGCTGGGGTTTGGGTGGATGGATGGATGAATCGGTCAATAATGGTAGAATGGGTGTTGGATAAACACATGGGTGGATAGAATGAGAGAGGAGTGATGGATGGATGGATGGATGGATGGATGAATACCTTGATGAATAAAAAATGGCACCGTGGGTGGATAGATGGATACCTGAATGGATCAAACATGATAGAGTGAGTGGGTAGATGGACAGATTGATGGATGGAAGGATGGATGGACAAATGGATGGTTGGAGTGAGTATGTATATATTTACATGTACCTCCGTGTAGTGATTGTTTGGGTTTTTTGTGTGGTTTTTTTACCTGTTTATGATTAAATCTGGGTAAAATTTGTTTGCCATACCATCATGTTTATTGTTCTAAACACACTGTTGTTTTATTTATAGTTGTAAAATAATCACTGAAGATGTTTACACGATAAATCTATACCAGATGTAAACCGTCTGAGTTTACTTTATGAAAATAATCTGCCTAGGATAAACTGTTCTTAAATACTGTTGAGATAAGCCTTTAAAAAATGCAGTAAATGTTAACTTGCCCTTAAATTAATAAACTGCATGGAGGAACATACTAGTACTAGGACTGTAGTCTTAATGAAACTTTTGAAAATCATTGGTTGCTTGACAAGTTTTATCTTTGTAAAACTTTAGGGTGGGATGTTTTTAGCCCAGTGGTAAAGTGCTTGTTTAATGCACGGTCGGTTTAGGATCATTCCCTGTCGGTGGGCCCATTGGGCTATTTCTCATTCTAGCCAGTTTACCATGACTGGTACATCAAAGGCTGTGGTATGTGCTATCCTGTCTGTGCTACTAATGGAAAAATGTAGCAGGTTTCCTCTCTAAGACTACATGTCAAAATTACCAAATGTTTGACATCCAATAGCCAATGATTAATATATCAATGT
The DNA here is from genome assembly GCF_016097555.1 of Gigantopelta aegis. Lineage (NCBI taxonomy): Eukaryota > Metazoa > Mollusca > Gastropoda > Neomphalida > Peltospiridae > Gigantopelta > Gigantopelta aegis. Next base: position 35,904,088 of record NC_054710.1, on the reverse strand, counting down.
GCTCTAGTGATGTTGTTAAACAAAACAAACTTCTTTTTTGTAAAATTTGTAGCAATAAATTTGTAGTCGATAAAGGTCACCTTAGGCTACCAGGCAAAGACCAATTTTCAACCCTGCATCTTTTCCACATTTTAATATGTACATGTATTTCAGTTAGTGTACATTCAAGCTTCTCTGTTTGCTTTGTGTTTAATATTACAAAACAGCCCATGATTCAGTTCTTTGCCGAATGCAGAAGAAAACCTATTAATTCACAGATATAAATTTGTTATTTATGACGTGTAATACGCGATGTTTGTGTTGGACGTCTAATGCATTCTTGGCACTTGGGCCCCGGTTCGATAATAAAAAGTTACGTCAGTGTGGCACCGCTCCAGTTTTCTTGCTTTTATAGACGGGACACACGTGTTTACGGTGTGTGAAAAGAGACTGTATTACATGGCGTGCTAGCACCACCATCATGTGTGTTGAGATCCCTCACCCGTAATTCAGCAATTTCCATCCATTTCATGCCCATCAGGCATACCAATTGCATTTGAAGTGACTCGTGATGTTTACAGTAATCACCAGTCTAGTGAATATATTGGATTTTCACACTTTCATGGAATTCAGCATCAATAGAGAAGTTAAGGAATATTTTGTTTGCTCAGAGGGTGAAATAGTCCAGAAATGTTATGTCATACAAAGTTTAAACATTGAGAAGTACTTATTATCATTATGGGGGAGAGGAGGTCGTAGCCTAGTGGTAAAGCGCTCACTCGCTTGATGCACAGTCAGTCTAGGATTGATTCCCGTTGGGCTATTTCTCATTCCAGCCAGTGCATCACGACTGGTATATCAGAGGCTGTGGTATGTGATATCCTGTCTGTGGGATAGTGCATATAAAAGATTCCTTGCTACTAATGAAATCCTGTCATTTAAATAGCACATATAAAAGATCCCTTGCTACTAATGGAAAAATGTAGCGGGTTTCTTCTCTCAGACTATATGCCAAATTACCAAATGTTCGACATTCAATAGCCGATGATTAATAAAACAATGTGCTCTAGTGGTGTCGTTAAACAAAACAAACTTTTTATTATTATTATTTATAGATGTTGATGATTTTTGTTTATGAAAGATTACAGAAGCTGCATATTGAGCTACATTTTCAGTCTCCTTATTCTTGAAGGGATGTTGTCATTATGTGATTAGTCGCATCGACTTGTCGCATGCAATCAAATCATACTGTAAGAACACCTAAATTGGAATGACTTTAGTCTTATACAGTCATGTAGGGCCGACAAATTGCATGTGACAAGTCGGTGTGACTAATCGCATAATGAGAACACTGCTTAAACGGACTTAAGACAATGTATGGTACTTATGTCCATACATATGTAGCCTACTTATAAGGTTGGTAGGAAAGTCATACATTGATTTGAGTATGTTTATCAATATAGAGCCATGCAGCTACATAATAACTATGTACACTGCTAACAGGTAAACATATATACAGAACTTGACATACGCTGTTTTCGCTTCCTATTTATTGCACGAGTTTATTTTGTGCAAGAATATATACCGCGTAGCCGTTATGTTCTTTTGCAAAATAAATGAAAACAACGTATGTCAAGTTCTGTATTTATTACATACCTTCTTTTATGTTTTACAAAAACTGTTTTTAATTTAACGTCATAACAACATTTTTTTAAATCTATGATCAAAACTCCTTTCATGGATTTACTTAACGCTAAGAATCACACTCTGCGGCAGCCTTGTGTAATGTTTCAAATACGATATGATGTCATTTGTAAATCATATATGACGTAAGTAAATAAAAGGCACTAACTGCAGTAAAAAGAAAAAGGGGATTCCCGATTTAATGCACATATGTGCGATACAGAATAAATTTATTAAACGGTTTCAAAAGGCTTTATCACTATAGTAAGATTGAATAGGTATGTAATAAAAATAGATATGTATACCTTACTAGTACATGTATTTACAAATAAGAAAGCAAAGTTCATGTTCAGAGTTCCATGGTTCAAAATATTAAACAATTCTTCCTTATATTTTTCTGTGGCTTATTTAATATAGTAAACGTTGAATTGTAACTTATTGAATTCAGTGCAGGCCCATAAGGACCCAGTGTGTGTGAAGTGAGTGGGGGGACAGTCACAACCCCCCCCCCCCCCCCCACTTGAGGATGAACAAGTACAGATTTTTTGTTTTACTCTCTATATAAATAAAAATTTGGCTTGTGCTCCCAATTAGAGATTGTGTACTGCCCCCACGTCAGATACTGTTTTTATGGACTGGCAATATTGGTAAGAAATTTTAGAATGGTAATGGCTAAAGGTAAGAACTACAGACAATGAAACAGAGCACTGCACTAGCACAGTCTTATTAGAGAATTTGTGCAGCGTATAAATAAGTTTGACTATACAGATCTCTGAAAACTGAGAGCGAGATAGCACATACCGGTCACAGCATCTGATATAACAGTTGTGGGGCATTGTTGGGATGGGATAAAAGCCCTATCAGATAATTAATGGGTCAACTGAGGGGATTTGATCCTGTGACCCAGGCACCTCAGGCAAGTGTTCTGTGGACAGAGCTAGATCCCTCGCCTAAATCATACAGTGTTAAATAATATTTTAAAAGTTTTGTTTCGGTTTCTTTTTCTTCTAGGGTTCGACCGCACAATTCCCGGGTTTCCACGCTACTCTGTGATCGCAAACACACTCGATGAATACAACCTAATGATCGTCAACTCGAAGCTGGAGGATGACGCGGAGTACCGTTGTCAGGTGTTGCCAGGAGGAACCAACAACCCCGCGATACAAGCTTCGGCTCACCTCACTGTTCTCGGTAAGTTTGTAATTTAATTGTTACAAAGTTTATACGTCCAGTTAAGACACAAGCCCCTCAAAATTTGATTCTCATTGTTAAAAAATTCTAAAATAGTGTTATTCTAAAGTTCATGGGGTAGGATGTGTCCAGTGGTAAAATGTGCTAGGGCACATAAAACTTTTTTCTTTTTCTTTTATTTCTTCCTACATCATTAAATATATTCTTTGCTTTCTTTCAGTTCCTCCAAAGATAGCCATAATTTAAAAACGTGAAGGGGTGTCGTGTGACATTCCTAAGTTTTCTCTTTCAATAGTTTAAAAATGTGCTGGAGTGTCTTGTAATTTTCTTTCCTCTCTTCCAGTTCCACCTAAAATAGCCATAGTTTTAAAATGTGCTGGGGTGCCATGTATTTTAATTTCCTTTCTTTTAATCCCTCCCAAAATAGCCATGATTTATAAAATGTGCTGGTGGCGTCATGTAACATTCCTTTCTTTTAACTTCTCCTAGTTTAAAAATGTGTTGGAGCATTGTGTAACATTCTTTTAATCCTTCCCAAGGTAGCCATGGTTTATAAAATGTGCTGGGACGTCATGTAACATTCCTTTCTTTTAACACAGAGATATCCATAGTTTAAAAATGTGCTGGGGCGTCATGTAACCTTCCTTTCTTTTAACTCTTCCTGAGATACCCATAGTTTAAAAATGTGCTGGGGCGTTGTGTAACATTCCTTTCCTCTGTGTTTATCCAGTGCCGCCGGAGATGCCTGAGATCGAGGGCTACCAGAATGGCTCGACGGTGGAGGTCCCGCACACGCAGAGGGTCGTCCAGCTGACATGCGTGGCCAGGAAGGGCCGCCCTCCGGCCGCGCTCGACTGGTTCCGCAACGGCCAGAAGGTGACCCAGAACGTGAACTACTCGACGGAGGGGCTGGCGGGCGACAAACGGGTCAACGCGCGCAGCATCATCACAGTGCGCTGGCAGCACAGCTCACAGGAGAACGACGCAGTGTACTCGTGTCAGGCCAAGAACAGCGCTCTGCAGGGGGACGTGTTGTCTACCACCGTGCAGATCAGCATTCTAGGTGAGGTGCAGTAGGAGAAGATATACCCAATACCACCGAGTATTTTTAAGAGTTTCATTGTCAGTAATTCCTGTTTGGCTTGACATAAAAAGAAAAGAAAAAGTGTTTTGGAAGTAAGAAAAATGTTCTGTTTTTTAAATGCAGTTTAGGGGTGGGACGTAGCCCAGTGGTAAAGCTCTTGCTTGATACACGGTCAGTCTGGGATCAACCCCCATCGATGAGCCCATTGAGCTGTTTTCTCATTCCAGCCAATGCACCATGACTGGTATATCAAAAGCCGTTGTATGTACTACCCTGTCTGTGGGATGGTGCATATAAAAGAACCCTTGCTGCTAATTGAAAAGAGTAGCCCATGAAGTGGCGACAGCGGGTTTCCTCCTTCAATATCTGTGTGGTCCTTATCCATATGTCTGACGCCATATAACTGTAAATACATTTTGTGTTTTTGTGTGTCACTCTCTTTATCTCTGTCAGCTGTCTGTCTGTCTGTCTGTATGTCTCTATCTTTCTCTGTCTCTGTCTCTCTCTGTCTCTGTCCATCTCTCTGTCTCTGTCTGTCTGTCTGTCTGTCTGTCTGTCTCTCTCTCTCTCTCTCTCTCTCTCTCTCTCTCTCTCTCTCTCTCTCTCTCTCTCTCTCTCTCTCTCTCTCTGTCTGTCTGTCGTTTAAAATGTTGCTGAGGTGTTGTATATCAAATAAACATTCCATCCATAGTTCTGTCTTATGCTCTACATACAGTACTGAACAATGTCTTTTTTAAACATTACTCCTTACATTTCAGTTCCTCCTGGCCCCCCTCAGATCTCCGGCTACACCAACTCGACCATCATCCGCGTGAACGACACCATCCAACTGATCTGCACGTCGAGGGGAGGCAACCCCCTGGCGACGGTCGTATGGTACCGTAACAGCGAGCAGGTGGACTACTCGTTTGTGAGCGGGGGCAACAAGGCGGTCAACGAGTACACGTTCACCGCAGAGGCTCTTGACAACCAGGCCATCTACCGCTGTGAGGTGTCCAACGTCGTGACGCCGCGACCGCTCAGCGCTGAGTTCAAACTCACGGTACACTGTGAGTATACAGATTTATAATATAATATCCAGTCACCAAACAAAAACATTTCAATAGCAACTTTACACTGAAGGCTATAGTGTGTTCAGAAAACAGAAAAAATGGTAAACACTAATTTATTTTTATGTAAGGATGTCCAAAATAATGTCATTCAAGTTTGACGTCATTTCCATTCAAAAACACCCCACATCACATATTCTTACGTCATTTGAAAATTGAGTAATGGCTGACTGGAATTAAAGTTGTGTATGCAATTTACAAAAACATGTTGTATTAATCTTGAGATTATTTGATTAAGAGATTATTACCCTTGTGTGTTTCGGTATCGTCAATATTATATATTAGGAATAAAAACAATGTAGATTATGCTTACCAGAGGCTCACACAATACAATTTTTATTCCTAATCTTATCATATTGATGATACCGAAACACTCGGGTAATAACCTCTATATATCATGGCTACAGATTTTCGAAGCTGTGTTAGCAATGTTATGACGTCCCTATGACACACGCCTATGGCAGTTTTACGATATCGTAGTGGTAAGATAGCTCCAAAAATATGGGGCCAGAAGTTGAATTTTAATTTGTGGTGGTCATGGCAAGTGTTGCCTTTGGTTAAATAACAAAAATTAGGGCATCAAGACAAGTTTGATGGGCACCAGCTTGAGACAAAAGTGGTTGCAAGTGTAATTTTGGTTTTGGTTTTGCAAATTGTTTCACCAAACCATTAATTACTTCGCAAATTTTAATTATTTTTCACAATTAAGGATACATATTCAGCATGAATGTGTCAGATGCAAACATGTAGGACTCCGTGGCATTTTTCTCGATTTTTGATTGCACAACCGTGGCATACGCATGCACACACACACACACACACTCACTCACTCACTCACTCACTCACTCACTCACTCACTCACTCACTCACTCACTCACTCACTCACTCACTCACTCACTCACTCACTCACTCACACACTCACTCGGTTCAGTACATTTTATGTATACACAAAAGCAGGTCAGTAATAGTGCCCACCCAGCACAGTTCCACCCACACACACTTGATACAGCTAGGTGACAGTTTGTGAAATAACAATTTGACTATACTGTTATAGACCTGATTCAAGGTGGGTTGCGATGTAGCCCAGTGGTAAAGTGCTCGCCTGATGCGCAGTTGGTGTGGGATCAATCCCCGTCCGTGGGCCCATTGGACTATTTCTTGTTTCAGCACACCTCGATTGTCTGTGGGATGGTGCATATAAAACACACTTGCTACTTATGGAAAAATGTAGCGTGATTCCTCTCTGAGACTGTCTTTTTCTGTGTCTCTGTTTCCCTCTCTCCCTCACTCCCACTCGATCCCTCCCTCCCTGTCTGTCTCTGTCTCTGTCTCTGTCTCTGTCTCTGTCTCTGTCTGTCTGTCTGTCTGTCTCTCTCTCTCTCTCTCTCTCTCTCTCTCTCTCTCTCTCTCTCTCTCTCTCTCTCTCTCTCTCTCTCTCTCTCTCTCTCTCTCTCTCTTTGTTTTTGTACTTTAATAAGCATGGCCTAGATATGGTAAATGCTGCATTTAATTGTTACAATTAGTGATTTTTGTTTTACTGTAGCGTTTTTGTCTGAAGGAAACATGACTTTTGGTGAGAATTGTTGCAGATGTTCTTGTTTGACTTTCTTGTTTACTGTTGAGTTGAATAATTATTGTTTTCAGTTAAGTATTCAAATAGAGGTGGGTGATATCGATGGTGGGGGGTTGGGGTTGTTTAATTCCCAGTTTTAAAATAAAAAGTAGGCTATATACCCATGCAGGATTTCAGCTGTCATTTCCACATTTCACTCAATGCATTTAAAGTTACAATTTGCCAGAAAACTAATTTCAAAACTATGTGTCATTTGTATGTATATAGAGTGTGTACCACCAAATCAAATCCCATAGATGACAATAGTAACGTCTGTGGCTAAACGCTTGCATGCAGGGTATCAATCGACATATACACCACGGATATAAATAATACCCCCCTCACCCTTAAAGTAAATCAGAACGTTTTAGGATTATGCTGCTTATTTTAGAGATAATGGGTAGCATCTATGACTACCCTAGTTCTGCACAAAAATTGTCGTGCTATTTTTAGGAGGACCCTGTACATGTTTCAAGCACAACGGCCGGTAGTTGGTACATTGATACTATTTCAAATTAAACTACAGGTATTTACTGGCCAGATGAACCAATATTTTATCACAACAAACACACACTGTCACATTTATCACCAATGGCAGGACCCAGCCAGATGTGTTTTGGTTTAGTTCTACCTCTAGGTATTTTAAAGAATTAATTCTCTTTTGCTAAATACTGATACCAGTATATATCTTGAATTTGGTGATGCGCGGTCGGTGTGGGATTGATCCCTGTCGGTGGGCCCATTGGGCTATTTCTCATTCCAGCCAGTGCACCACTACTGGTATATCAAAAGCCATGGTATGTACTACCCTGTCTGTGGGATGGTGCATATAAAAGATCCCTTGCTGCTAATCGAAAAGAGTAGCCCATGAAGTTTCCTCCTTCAATATCTGTGTCGTCCTTAACCATATGTCTGACGCCATATAACTGTAAATACAATGTATTGAGTGTGTCGTTAAATAAAACATTTCTTTCCATTTAATCATTTATTTTAGCATATTGTACTACCTTTACAAATATATTGGTGTTACCTTTCTGGAGGTAGCAGCGATATCGTCAACTTTTGCATTTAGTTCAGTGTTAAAGTTTTGCATTTATCTCTATTTCTCACAAACTATAAGTCCTATATCAGACAAACTTGGTTTATAGTTAGATCTATGAATGTTCATCTCAAGGCATGTTAAAAACAGAAAGAAATTTATTAAATTAAATTTTTAATTGAACTTTTTCAACGTTATGCCTCTCATTCATTTCTTTGTTAATTTTCTGTTGATTGATTGACCAACTGATTGACTGACTAATTGATTGATTGAATGATCATTCATTTCTTCAATCATTCCCTCCTTCATTCATTCCTTCAATCATTCATTCAGTTGGTCATTCATTCATTCATGCATTCATTCATTATATTTTGTAAGCAATGGATCCAGAATGTATATGTGCAAACTATTGTTGTTAATTGTATGTCATATCACTGATATATTTGCATGTTAATGAATATTGTAAGTTCATTAACATAGACGTATCTTGTCATATTACAGAATTTGCTTCTGTGAACATGAGCTTTGGTGAGGATTGTTTAAAGTGTTACTGTTTTAGCTGTTATTGTTCATTCAAGAGTTTGTAATTATAATTCATCCTTTCAAATTTTTATCTTTGGCATCAATCCCCAGTTGAAAAATTTATAATTGTAACCCCCACACCTCTTTTAAATGTAATTGCAGATTTTAAAATTGTTTAATTTCAAGGAAAAGTTACGCCAAGTGTTTTCACTTAAGATGTGTACATTATTAAATTAAAGCATCCTGACTTATAACATCATTTCCAAATGCAAAATGCAGTCACAAACACAACCATAGATTTTATAAACATAATTGCACTGTGTTAATTTTCTCTATCAATGTAATACGGACAACTTTCTTTATACGATAAAAATGTCTGTCACCATGACAGTCTGAAAGTATGCAAATACACACATCTTGTACATGCACTTAGATTCTAAGTATAAATTATTTAAGTGTTTCTGTGTTTCAAAGTCTTAATTCTATGCAGAATGTTATTAAATTTGCACTGGCCTAAACTGAAATTCCAAAGATTTTAGAGAACAATAAAACAAACTGGTTCATCGTTTTAAATTAAAAAGAAATATATACATTTTTATATTATTATTACTGATGAATATGTAACATATTTGAAATTATTATATACATAGCAATGAAGTATATAGATCTACGGAAACCATAAAAGTGATATCCAGTAAAAAGTCATATTTACACTGTATTTTAGCTACAGTGAACAAGATAGAAATCATATTTACTTTTTTGTAAAGTGCATGATTAAATCATCTCCCTTTGTCTAGTTTTTTTGTATTTAAGTCTGATGATTACCAATGCATCTGATCTTATTTAAAAAAAAAAAAAAATGTAATTTAAACAACGGTACCTATAACAAAGGGATATGAAATGCAATTACGATCAAATATCTAAAACGAATTGAATATGAAGCTAACTAATGATGACACAATGCAGGCTCATTGAGTGTAAGTGTAAGAATTTAATGGCGTTTGATTTGTTTTGTTTTTGTGGGGGTTTTTGGAGGATCGCTTTGTCGGGTATGTTTGCACAACAGTATTATAAATGTTAATTTAATAATTAAATAAAGATAATTTTTATTCAAATTTCTTTTAAAAAGTCTATGGTCAAGTAAATTTTCTAGAAAAGTTCCATAGGAAGAAATATATCATAGCGTTTCATGTTTTCGATAGAATAAGCAAAAAATATTAACAAAAAGCGAAAGATATTGTCCAAAATTAGAAAAGATGTATGTAATAAATAGACCATTTCATGGTGTTTTTTCAAATACAATTTTTATGTCAACTCGTGATGTGTGAAAACCATATTTTCACTCATTGCTTCGCAATTCATTAAAATATGCTTTTCACACATCACTCGGTGACATAAAAATCGTATTCGAAAAAAACAACATGAAATAACCTTTATTTATTTAACTGCTGTTGTTTGCTGTAATTTTAAAAATGTTGGGTTTTTTGGTTATTGTTTTGCTTTGTTTTGTTTTTATTTGTTTTTGTTTTTTGTTTTGTTTGTTTTTTGTTTTTATTATTATTATTATTATTATTATTATTATTTATTTATTTTTATTTTGGGGGGGGGGGGGACATTTTTGTTGTGTTGCAAAGGTAATAAGTAAGTTCTAATCTTTATCCATTATATATGTTATTACACCATGCATATGCTGCACAATTTCCAATTGGTCAATGTTAGGTCACATGGTTTTCTGTATCAGATCATATTGCACTGCTCTGTGGATTTATTGCTCATGATATTTCAGACTCAAAAGGCGATCATCGGTTTTATCAGCAGCATTTGGAAGTTGTAGCGTCTTTTAGATAATGACATCGTGTTTCACGTATACCATCAAACACAAAAGACTTGTGCTTGCTAGATTTTATTGTGCTACATTGTTTGTATATATACCGGCCTCGGTGGCGTCGTGATCAGGCCATCGGTCTACAGGCTGGTAGGTACTGGGTTCAGATCCCAGTCGAGGCATGGGATTTTTAATCCAGATACCGACTCCAAACCCTGAGTGAGTGCTCCACTTGCACCGACCAGTGATCCATAACTGGTTCAACAAAGGCCATGGTTTGTGCTATCCTGCCTGTGGGAAGTGCAAATAAAAGATCCCTTGCTGCTAATCGGAAAGAGTAGCCCATGTAGTGGCGACAGCGGGTTTCCTCTCAAAATCTGTGTGGTCCTTAACCATATGTCTGACGCCATATAACTGTAAATAAAATGTGTTGAGTGCATCCTTAAATAAAACTTTCTTTCTTTCTTTGTATATAATTTATGTGGGTTTTTTTTTATATATTAAATTGATTAATGTAATAAAACAATTATGGCACTATGATGAGACCAATATGATGTTTCATGGAGCATAAAAAAATATCAACCTTGGCCTCTGGTCTTAGTCAACATACATGTATATTGTATATATATTTTCATGTCCGGTCTTAGTCAATATACATGTATATATATTTTCATGTCTGTGTGTCACCACAGTGCCCAAATTATCAGTTAGGGCTCATTCATAGGTATTAACAGGTTAATAGGTTTTTTTTTTTTTTTTTTTTTTTTTTTTTTTTTGTCTTTTTCAAAAAGCTATTAATTATTTTAATTACCAATTTATGCCAGACACTTAATAGTTGCTGACAAAACAGTGTGCTGGGGTATTGTAAAACAAACATTCCTTTCCTTTCTTACTATGATTCCATATCCTTTCTTCTGGTTTTCAGTTCCTCCTACCAAAGTAAACAGCCGGTGTATGTGAGAGACCGAAGAAAGCCAAATGTTAAAACTTACCATTTACCTTGCTAGCCATTGACTGTATGATGTGCTGGGGTGTCTTTAAACAAACATTCCTTTCCTTTCTTACTATAATTCCTTCTTTCTTTTTCTAGTTTTCATTTTCACCTAACAAGGTGACTATATCATGTGCTGGGATGTCATTAGAAAAACCCAGTCCTTTCTTTTCTTACTATAATATATTTGTTTTCTTCTGTTTTCAGTTCCACCTAGCAGCATGACTATATGATGTGCTGGGGTGTCATTACGATTATTATTATTTTCATTCTTTCTTGTTTTTCTTAGTTCCACGTAGCAATGTGACTATATGATGTGCTGGGATGTCATTACGATTATTATTATTTTCTTTCTTTTCTTGTTTTTCTTAGTTCCACCCATCAAGGTAACGATCAGTGGAGGAGAGAGACCAAAGAAAGCTGGTGAGACTGTGAAGCTGATGTGTGTGTCATCCAACAGCAACCCCGCGGCCGTCATCACATGGTTTGCCAGGGGGCGCCAGCTGCCCGAGGCCAACACTAAGGTCACAGCCTCGCCCGAGGGCGGCTTCATATCCACGTCGACGGTGAAGGTGCGGCTGTCGGACCAGGACCACAACCTGGTGTACACGTGTCAGGCCACGAACACGGCACTCGGACAGAATGTAGCTGATACGGTCACCCTCAGTGTGCTCTGTAAGTTGATCTTGTATAATAGGGGAATTCTGGAATAACGAGCAGGTTTCCTCTAAGACTATATGTCAGAATAATCAAATGTTTGACACGTACAGTAGCCGATAATTAATAATTCATTATGCTCTAGTGGTGTTGTTTAACATTTTAACAAACTTTGATGATTTTGCTTTGAAGTTTAAACAATTTAATATATTTAACTGTAAATCCACTAAAGACATCAGTAAAAGTATATCTGCTCAGGGCACCAGTAGAAATTCAAAGAATTTTATACATTTAACTGTAGAAGTGTAACATTATGTTTAATTATAGATCTGTCGAGGACACCAGTAGCAGTTTAAACAATATATTTAATTGTAAATCCACCAAGGACACCAATAGTCATTTAAACAATACATTTAACTGTGGATCCACTTAGAGCACCAGTAGAGACTTAAATAATATATTTAATTGTAGATCCACCGAGGTCACCAATAGAGATTTAAACAATATTTTTAATTGTAGATCCATTTAGGGCAACAGTTGAAATTTAAACAATATATTTAATTGTAGATCCCCCACTTCACTAATAGAACAATATATTTAATTGTAGATCCCTAGAGGGCACAAATAGAAGTGTAAACAATATATTTAATTGTAGATCCGCCGAGGGTGCCAGTAGATGTTTAAACAATATATTTAATGGTCGATCCGCCAAGGGTGCCAGTAGATGTTTAAACAATATATTTAATGGTAGATCCGCTGAGGGTGCCAGTAGAGGTTTAAACAATATATTTAATGGTAGATCTGCCGAGGTCACAAGTAGATGTTTAAACAATATATTTAATTGTTGATCCCTCGAGGGCACAAATAGAAGTGTAAACAATATATTTAATTGTAGATCCCCTGAGGATGCCAGTAGATGTTTAAATAATATATTTAATTGTAGATCCGCTGAGGGCACCAGTAGATGTTTAAACAATATATTTAATTGTAGATCCGCCAAGGGTGCCAGTAGATGTTTAAACAATATATTTAATTGTAGATCCGCACAGGGCACCAGTAGGTGTTTAAACAGTATATTTAATTATAGATCCACCGAGGGCGCCAGTGATATCGGGTTACACAGAGGGCGCCAGTAGATGTTTAAACACTATATTTAATTGTAGATCTGCCGAGGGCGCAAGTGATATCGGGTTACACAGAGGGCACCAGTAGATGTTTAAACAATATATTTAATTGTAGATACGCCGAGGGTGCCAGTGATATCGGGTTACACAGTAGATGTTTAAACAATATATTTAATTGTAGATCCACCGAGGGCACCAGTGATATCAGGTTACACAGAGGGTGCGTCGATCAAGGCTGGCGAGCTGGAGAGAATGAACTGTCTGTCGGTGGGCGGGAACCCTCTCGCCACCATCAAATGGTACAAAGGTATGTGAACCACAATATATACAGCCATTACTTGTTGTCTCTCCTTTACAAAGTGAAAACATGAAATATAGGTATTAGCATAAATTTGACAAGCACCAGGGCTATGCAATTAAGCAGATTTGACTATCACATTTCTGATGGTGATGGCATCAGTGCTGAAGTTTCATTTCTCGCAAGTTATATATCCTACATCTGTGATTGTTCATGTTAATACATGTTTAATAAAGTGAAATTTCTAAAATTAAAATTTTAATTGGATTTTTTAAAAACTGAATTATTTTAAAGGCATACTGTCACAGTTTTAAGGACCTATTTCTCTAAAAATGGATAATAAATACAAATTACATTAATTGTTGGAAACCAAATTTAGCTATCGCATCACCTTAACTGAACCATGATGGAGTGAAATCCATGTCAACCCTCTCGGCAATTTTAGTTTTTGAATTATGGACCATTGCCATAATTCAATTATTTTTACAAAATATCAATAATAAATGGAGTATGGTGGTTATGAAGATTGTTGAATAAAGTACATTTAGGTACAAATCAAATTATTTTTGTTCAGATAATACTTTGTTAGACCATTAAATAGGTCAGTGGTCTGTGACAATATGCCTTTAAATGTAGTACAGAACCATAGTACAACTGTGTTAGGATTAGATAACTCCCTGGTTAAGAAACATAATTCAAATAACTGAACAGTCGGGTGTCTTAGATAAAAATCAAGTGAATTAACTGCCTGGTTATCTAAACTTTGGAAATATTGTTGCCCGTAAGTTTTTTTAATTTTAGTTATGTGTTTTTGAGGGATACCCAGTCGATTAACAAAGTTTGATTTATAGTTTATTTGCATTTCACTAGTTATTTGGGATGTGAATATAGTCCTTTAATAAAGTGGTGTTTTTTCCTCTCTGTTTATAGTTTGTTATTATTTCAGGAGATAAACTGATTACCTCAGAGAGTAAGACAATGGGTAACATCGCGTCGGCTGAGATCGCTGTCGTTGTGAAGGCCAGCGACAACGGTGCTGTCTACAAGTGTACAGCGTCCAACGATGCCACCACAACTCCGCTGGAAACTGCCGTCAATCTTACAGTACTCTGTGAGTCTGATATGTAATAGTGAAAGAAAAGTAGAAAGGAAGAGAGAGAAAAAAAAAGGAGTAGCATTTGTGTATTGTGCAAGGGGATGGGATTTACCTCAGTCGGTTGAGCACTCACCTGAGGTGCTTGTGTCGTAGGATCGAACCACCTCAGCGAATCCGTTCAACTGATTTGTTTTTTCTCGTTCCAACCTGTGCACCACAACTGGTCAAAGTCCATGGTATGTGCTTTCCTGTCTGTGGGAAAGTGCATATAAAAGATCCCTTGCTGCATTAGAAAAATGTAGCAGGTTTCCTCTGTTGACTGTGAGTCCGAATTACTAAATGTTTGACATCCAATAGCTGATGGATCAATTAATCAATGTGTTCCAGTGGTGTTGTTAAACAAAGCAAAATTCTTGATTATGATGTCAGAATTTATCTATGGGAAGAAATGGGGTTTTTCTTTCCCTTGGGAAAGATCAGTTTTCTTTCACCACTTCTTTTTACCCATATTGGTACTAAGAGTGAAGGATTAATTGACTGAATGAGTAGAAAAATGAAATATTTAATTATTTTAAAATATATCACATCTACATGTGTATTCATTCAATCAGCATTCAATCAGCATTCAATCAGCATTCAATAAGCAATTATTCAAATAGTTGCTAGAAACTACTGATCCGTAACAAAATCTGATTGATTCCAAACACTAATTACATTTATCTTAATTCAGTGTGAACTGTTGATGCTCATGCTCTTACTTAAACATGACTTTTAAATTATTTTCAGTCTCGCCTGCATCCGTAGTTCAGTGTGAACTCGCATTGCCCATGTTCTTACCTAAAATGTTACTTGTAAAATTATTTTTCAGTCACACCTTCGTTTATAGTTCAGTGCAAACTTCCAATGTCCATGTTTTCTTAAGTGAAACATTTCTTGTAAACATGTTTAGCCCCATCTGCATCCGTAGTTCAGTGCGAACTTCCAGTGCCCATGTTTTCTTCACTTAAACATTTCTTGTAAATTATTTTTCAATTCCGACTGCGTCTGTAGTTCAGTGCAAACTCGCAATGCTCATATATCGAACTAAAACATTATATGTAAATTATATTTCAGTCACACCTGCCTCTATAGTTCAGTGTAAATTTCCAATGCCCATGTTCTTAACTAAAACATTACTTGTAAATTATTTTCCAGTCCCGCCCGCGTCGGTAGCGATCAGCGTGTGGCCCGACAAGCCGCGGGTGGGCGAGATGATGAACCTGACGTGTGTGTGCGCGTCCAGCAACCCCGCTGCCGAAATCACATGGATCCGAGATGGGCGCGAGATCCGGGGCACCAACTACGGCTCCGTCGAGGCCGAGAACGGAGGCATGTCCACAACAAATGTGCTTGAGTTTGTGCCCGTGTCGGATGATCACAACTCTTACTACGGCTGCAGGGCGTCCAACTTGATGTTTGGTCAGGCTGTCACCGATGCCCTGACTCTAGAGGTCTTCTGTAAGTACTTTCACGTTAAAATACAATTGTTATTATCTATATACATGTACATGTGTGAGCTTGACTTGACTCACTTAATTACTTTGGACTAGATTTTCAGTTGTTAGTTTTCAATATATTTTGTTAATTTCGATCCAGTTTATGGAAATAAAGCTTTTTATTGTGGTAAACCAAACAAATCATACATATTTATTTATGAGTTAAGACTTTGAATTTTCAACATTGTTAATTTCAATGCAGTATTTGGAAATACATTTTTTTACTGTGGTAAAAAAACCCCCAAAATGTACATATTTATTATGAATTAATAATTTAAAAGCTAGTTTTTAATGTGAGAAATTTAATCTGTTACATGAATCTAGTTTTACATCATAATGCAACAGGCTTGCTTGCATAGATTGATCAGACAAAATTTATGGATGTAAAATTTGTAATAAATGTGATTTCTCTTTTATTTTTTTTATGAATTGCGAGATGAAACAGGTTAATAACATTGGTTATCAGCTTTATTCTCTTTAGGATAAATGGGGAATTAATAACCTGTATATTCTCCACATATTGTCAAAATATGAGTGGATCTTTGCAACCTTTTAACATGGGATGAGTTCGCATTGAACATTCTTTTCCTTTCTTAGTATTTTTTTCAGTTAAACCAGAATTAATTTGGATATGAGTTACCATTAAACATCCTTTCCTTTTTCAGTCAAACCAGAATTCAGTCCGGTTGTGTAATAACGTGGGAATAATTACCATTAAACTTTCCTTTCCTTTCTTCAGTCAAACCAGAATTCAGTCCGGTTGTGTAATAACGTGGGAATAATTACCATTAAACATGCCTTTCTTTTTTTCAGTCAAACCAGAATTCAGTCCTGTGGTGTCGCCGAAGGAGATAGACATGGTGGCAGGAGAGAGCCGAAGCCTCAACCTGAGCGCATACGCTAACCCCCCGACCAAGAAGTACCAGCTGTACCGCGAGGGGGTCAAGCTGACCCTGACCAGCGATATCCCGCGCTTCAAGCTTAGCAACGGCATGCTGAACATCACCAAGATCCGCAAGACAGACCGGGGCAACTTCACCATGAAGGCCACCAACGATGAGGGCTCGACCACCTTCAACTTCACCATCAGTGTCAGATGTGAGCACAATGGGATACATATACAGAACTTCGCATACGTTGTTTTCGCAGCCTATTATTGTACTCGTTTATTTTGCGAAAGAACATACCACTCAACCGCTATGCGGTCTCGTGGTATATATTCTTGCGCAAAATAAACTCGTGCAATAAATAGGAAGGGAAAACAGCGTATGTGAAGTTCTGTGTATTTATTACATACCTTCTTTTATGTTTTACAATTATTTATTTTTATTTAACGTCATAACAACACTTTGTTAAATCTATGATCAAAACTCCTGTCATGGATTTATTAATGTTAATAATCTAATGTAATGTTTCAAATATGATGTGACGTAATTTGTAAATCATTTATGATGTCAGTAAATAAAAGGCGCTAACTACAGTAAAAAGGAAAAAGGAAATTTCTCATTTAAAAGTTCCGGTCCAGATCGCCCGTATGTGCGATACAAGATAAATTCATCACACCGTTTCAAAATGTCTTTATCACTGTAGTAAGATTGAATGATAATAAAGACAAATTAAGGCCTTCAACCTTCCTGTGTATGTCATAGCAGACAGACAGATGTTTGGACTAGATGTTTGCTTCAGTGTATATTAGCTGATTTCATTGAGGAGATAGTCATATAGGGTTTTTACATTTGAAGATGTTTTTGTCAATTTGAAATTAAAATTAAATATTTTGACTGAATTATTTTCATTCGTCAATATTTATCATCCTGAGAATGGCTAATATCTTTAATTTATTACAAACATGTGTGTCTTTAAAGGGACCAAATTCACGAACATTGTAACTTTATATTGCTTTTTGGAAGGAGTAGTTTGTGTGATGGCAGTGGGTTTCCTTTCTCTCTCTTGACGTGTCGAATTAACCATACGTTATGAGGTGTAGCAGAGTTTTATTTTTATAAAAACCTAGAAGCAAGAATAATCAGAATATTCGTAATGTCCCAGGTAGGGGGAGATAGGTAGGGGGAGATGGGTAGGAGGGGCATGGGGGAATCACACTCCTGAAAATAATCAGAAAGTGTGGTTTGCTCAAATGACAAGGGATGTGATATTTTACACCCTTCAGATTGAAATCGGGGGTTTGATTGAAATGTATTTTATTGGATATAAGGTACAAATGGATTGGGCACAAGTTATCCAACTTACGAGGCCCTCTCCTAATAACATACAATAATGACAATATGACAGTAATGGTGACTACAACTATTACAGGGGGTTCTCACTTCCCTCAAAAACAATAATCTCTTTTTTTCTATCATTTAAACTTTTTGACATAATTTTATTTTCTAGATGCAGCCACAATAAAGAGGATCACCAAATCAGTGATGGAAGACGAAGGTGGGACGGCGTTCTTTGAGTGTATCGCCGAGGCCAACCCCATCGTCACCAACATGGTCTCGTGGTCGCGGGACGACTTCGATATGTCCAAAACCAAGCAAACGTTCGGGCCAGGCAAGGCGTACTTGACCATCTACAAGCTGAAGCGAGAGGACACGGGGGTATTCAAGTGCACGGCCGATAACAGGATCGGGAAACCCGCAACCAAGACGGCCAAGCTCATTGTGAAATGTGAGGAGATATATAAAATTGTTATTTACAATTTAGCTTCAGATTGCACATTGAGAATCACACTCGGTCTTTGTCGATTTGAAAGAATTATTTTTGTTATGTGTTTATCACATTTATGCTTACAGCACTTATAATGTAGTGGATATGTTTAGTTTTTAATTTTTAAATGTAACAAAATTGGTTTCAAACCCCTAACATTTTATTGTTTAAAAGTACGTACCGTATTTGACCGGAAATAAGCCCATGTCTTTGAATAAGCCCACCTCCGTTTTGATAGCATTTAAGAAATTAGGCCCTCATTCATAAATAAGCCCACCCCCAACTTCGTCACCTTATAAATAACATGAAATTGCAAGTTTGCTCAAAGTTCATTTAAAAGGTCATACCTCCTGCAGATAATTAAACACAAATGTAACACAATATTTTACCACCAGTGAGATTTAGCAGTCTAACAATAACAGTGTGTAACATTGTTTTCAATTTCATGCCTGCAGTATTTCTCTGAAGTATCCAAGCCAAGTATGAACTAAAAACCAGTGTCTATTTTTACCACCACACTGGGTCCGCAGTTAATGCTAATTAAGCAAATATCGTATTCTGATTGGCTAAGAACAATGACCTTAGATTGACAATTCTTTGCAGTGTAAGCTAGCTGCCCGTGTCAGAAACGTGTGTATAGGCTATTGAGTTTGTTGTTAATTGCTGTTGTTTTAAGTCTTCTCAGCATTAAATTTTGGATGTAAATAAACAGCACTGGTAAGTAATTGTAACATAGAAGGTGTTTCTGATAATTAGATACTAGTAAAAAAAAACCCAATTTAATTAATAAACAATTATTATTTATTAATAACAAATGGAACACTAATTAATAGATGTGCTACTGAACGTTTTTTGTTTTTTTCCTAGTTCATTTAAATATTGTTATTTATTTTAATTATAATTATTAAAAAAATTTCCAACAAAACTGGCCCCTTGTCTGGGAATAAGCCCACCCCATGCCAAGCTCACAATGAGTTGTCTTGGCCCCCTGGGCTTATTTCTGGTCAAATACGGTAGTAGTGTATATTCGTAATTTTTTAAGTGTTATTTTATTTTATTATAATTAAATTTCTGTTACATTCATTACAACGTGACGGCATCCCAGGGAACGTCATAACTGATGAAGTCATTTTACATGGGCAGGTTGTCTTATTGAGCATTATTATTTATAGATAAAAAATAATTCAAAATAAAGTATGATATTTTAGTGTTATTATTAGTCTGTATGATTCAAATTTAATTATAAGTATTGTTTGTTATTTCTTTTAAAAAATCATCCGCAAACTTATGTGAGAATGATTTAATTCGCCGATTCACACAGGTTGTGGATGACTTTTTTGTTCATACCCAGATGAACGTAAAAGAAATAACAGACAATCCCTAATTATTTTATTTTATGATTTTTTGTAATATTTATTTTTATTTATTGTGTTTTCTTTTACGTTATTTCATTTATTTCATTTTATAGTATTCCTTATTTTTATATTATTTTATTTATTATTATATTTATTTTCTTTCTGAGAAATTATCTCTGTTTACTGAAGCAGAACGTGTATTAATAGTATATTTTATTAACATATTTTAATATACAAATATTGACTAATATATTTAATTATTTAACTCATGTTTTCACAGATCCCCCGGTGATTGAGAAGCTGCCTCAGTTTGCTAAAGCCGCCAGTGAGATGAAGTCGACAGGAAAACTGATCTGCAACGCCGCTGGTGCACCCAATATTACCTTCAGCTGGTCTAAGGCAAGTTCTTAATCTGATAGAATGTAATCTTACTTCCACTCTGGCTTAATACCCATTGTGGGATCTGACAGGATCCCATGTCATTCTGTGCCCATGCAAGCTTAAAAGTCCATGTTCAGCGAATGTTTCACAAATTTAAGTATGTACTCTGAGAAAGTGGGTCAGCCAAATTTGTTGTTCCAAGCTTGGCTGCTTCCTACCTACATGTCTCTTTACTTCAGTTTTGTTTTTAATGTTTTTTTCTTATGTCTTGTGTGGTTTTCTGTTTGCAGAATGATGTAGTAATAGACAAGACCACTAACAATTAGTACTCTGTGATGACAAAAAACAACCAGTTGTGGTCCACTACCAGAATTAACTGAGGGTCAACACCATTGCTAATATCGTTAATTTATTATTTTAAAATGTTTTCCATCATGTGTGACGTTTTCAGAACAAATTGGTGATAAGCATGGGCAAATGCTCTGTGATGAAGAAAACCAACATGGTCCACTACCGGAACAAACTGAGAAACTTTGCTAATATCTTTAATATTTATTATTTTAAAATGTTTTTCCATCATTGTCATTGTGTGTGATGTTTTCATAATTACTTGGTCCACTATCACAACAAACTGAAAGATGACACCATTGCTAATACCTTTATTTTTTTATTTATTTTTGTATTATTATTATTTTTTTTTTTACTGTTTTCTATCGTCCTCATAACTGTGTTTGATGTTTTCAGAATGATGTTGTGATAGACACGACCTCGGGCAAGTACTCTGTGAAGTCGAAGAAGAGCAACATGGTGCATTACCAGAACGAGCTGAGAATCAAGAACGTCGTCAAGGCGGACTACGGCCTCTACGTGTGCACCGCCATCAACGAGAAGGGAACTGACCGCTTTGAGATCGTCTTGGATGGAACAAGTACGTTTCATGTCTCTGTCACATCAGTGTGTTTCGTACTTTAAACTGTAGACCAAGTACACGTACAGCCACTGTAGTCAAATATTGCTTTTCTCTATCTCCATTACCAAGTTTCGAAATAATCATGTTAAGACACCAAATAGCTGTAGTTTAAAATGTGCCTAGGTGTTGCTGAACAAATATTGCTTTCTTCTCTCTCTGACTAAGTGTCAAAATAACCATATTACACACCAAATGGCCGTAGTTTAAAATGTGCCTAGGTGTTGCTGAACAAATATTGCTTTCTTCTCTCTGTGACTAAGTGTCAAAATAACCATATTACACACCAAATAGCCGTAGTTTAAAATGTGCCTAGGTGTTGCTGAACAAATATTGCTTTCTTCTCTCTGTGACTAAGTGTCAAAATAACCATATTACACACCAAATAGCCGTAGTTTAAAATGTGTCAAGGTGTCTTCAAAGAAATATCTCTGTTGATCAAGTTTCAAAATAATCATGTTAGACACTAAATAGCCATGATTTAAAATATGTCGAGGTGTTTGTTAAACGAATATTGCTTTCCTCTCTTCTTTTTTTTTTTACCTAGTGAAAGTTAGACATTAGATAGCCGTAGTTTAAAATGTTTTGAGGTGTCATAAAATAAATGTTGCTTTTGTCTCAATCTGTCGACCAAGTGTTGCAATAACTACATGTTAAGACACCATATAGCCATGGTTTAAAATGTTTCGAGGTGTTGATAACCAAATGTTTCTTTCCTTTGTACTCTAGGTGCTCCGGACCCTCCGTATGATATCCAGTTTGTGAATGCGACCCACAATTCCATCACGGTGTCATGGAAACCGGGCTTCGACGGCGGTCTCGCCCAGAACTTCCAGGTGCGCTACCGACTGGTGGGAGCGCGGGGATTCGTCTACATCGACATCAGCTCCACGGCGAAAACGGTCTTCTCAATACCAGGTACGGTTTCTAAGATTAATATACGACCAAAAACAATTTTTAAAATTAAAATAAATGTCTGACAGTGTCCAGGCAAATTTGTTAGATGTGCACCATCAGTTCCACAGTGAAAACATTCTTTACAATACCTAGTTCATCTTTAAGATTAATAAAATATAGTTGAAGATACAACCCCTCCCCCCCCCCCCCCCCCCCCCCCCCCCCCCCCCCCCCCCACCCCCCCCCCAATATTTAAAAAATTATTTATTGAGGTGAGTGGGTTGTATCTCTGATTAAAATAAATTTTCTGAGAGTATCCGGTCTGTCAGACATAAGATACGATGTAGTAATATCATTAGATTTTCAATTATGTATGTCCTAGATTTTAACATGGTGTTTTATCTTCGAGGGTGTAAAGTAAAAATTTACATCTGTTGTTTGGAGTAAAAAAAATTCAAAGTATCCCATTTAAAAGTTTTATTCAGTGTGCCATGACTTGAGAATCTGTTACACAACATTTTACAGTGACATGTATTTTGAACTCTGATACATTGTTTGTATCACTTTATTGCAGGGCTGAAGCTCGGGAAGGAGTATGAGATTACTGTGTTAGCGTTCAACGAGAAGGGCAGAAGCATCTTCCAGCCAAACATTATACGGGCCAAGACATCCAGTAAGTGTTTACGCAGTTTTGTACATGGTAATGTCAATGCTGTATTTATAAATGTAAGAGTGAAATACATCAGTTTATGTTAAAAAAGTTATAATTATATTAGAACGTGAAAAGAAAAGATGAAAAGCCGAAAGTCTCTTGGAAAAAGTGTGTTGTGATTTGGCCATGATTTAATATATTCTTCTTTGGTTGATATTGATATTGCCACTGCTTCCCCAACACACTGCATATCCCTGATTCTCCACCCTCTCTCCACATTTGAAGAGATAGCTGCATCAGTATTACAGTTTCTCTTCACTTTCCCTTCCCTTCCTTTTTCCTCTCTTCTCTAATTCTCTTCCCTATCCTTTCCTTCCCTAATCTTTCTTTTCTTTTTTGCTTCTCAGCTTCTCTGCAGTCTTCTCTCCTTCCGTTCCCCTCCACTTCCTGTCAGCTTTCCCCCTGTCCGCCTCTCTTCTCCCTCTCCACTCCCCTTTCTTTCATTTCTTATCTCCCCCTCTGCTCTCCTCCCCTCTTCTCTTCTCTTTCACCTCGCCTTCCCTTTCTTTCTACCTTGTCACTCCCCTACTTTTGCAGCACCTCTGTCCTCTCCTTTTCCCTTCTTCCCTTTTCTTTCGTGTACATTTCCTTTATATCTACTTAGATCTATGATCATCTGATAATCTTTAATTATTACAGATGTTGCTCCAATAGCGGACATCTCAACCACATCGCTGCAGGACAAGAAAGATGTTCCCATCATCATCATCCCCTCCACTCCCCTCCACTTTCCTACATTCCTTACATCTAATACTTGATATTTGTAATTTCAGATGTTGCTCCAACAGCGGACATCTCAACCTCATCGCTGCAGGACAAAGATGATGTTCCCATCATCATCATCCTCATCGTCTGCATCGTGGGCGTCTTTCTCCTCACTCTTAATGTGGGACTCATATTGTTCTTCATCCGGCGTCGCCGCAAGAAGATGGCTTGTGAGTTATCTACGCTTACCTGAGAATGATAGAACCATGGCAGGCCTTGCCAAGTGCATCGGCATTCAGTATTGCTGATGTAAAAACAGAAGTTTTTGCCAGATAATTTTCTGAATTGCTAGGGCTATATTTTGTAAGAAGATAGCTTGTGAGTGATCTACGCTTACTGCAGAATGTCAGAACCATGGTAGGCCGTGCATTCAGTATTTGCCAGATAATTTTTGGAATTGAAAGGGCTATGTTTTGTAACAAGATGTCTTGTCAGTGATCTTCACTTACCTCAGAATGACAGAACCATGGCAGTCCTTGTCAGGTGCATCGGCATTCAGTATTGCTGATGTAAAATCAGATGTTTTTGCCGAGTAATTTTCTGAATTGCTAGGGCTATATTTTGTAACACAATGGCTTGTGAGTGATCTACATTTTCTTCAGAATGACAGAACCATGGTAGACCTTGTCAGTTGCATCAGCATTCAGTATTGCTGATGTAAAAATCTGAAGTAAAATGGATTCATGTCAGCATTTATTTTGCAGTTATCTTCGGTGTTCATAATAAAAATGTCGGTGCCAAGTGTATTTTAACTGAAGCAAAGTATTTTAACTGAAAGCAAAGTATTTTAACTAAAGGTAAAGTATTTTAACTGAAGCAAAGTATTTTAACTCAAGCAAAGTATTTTAACTAAAGGTAAAGTATTTTAACTGAAGCAAAGTATTTTAACTAAAGGTAAAGTATTTTAACTAAAGGTAAAGTATTTTAACTAAAGGTAAAGTATTTTAACTAAAAGTAAAGTATTTTAACTGAAGCAAAGTATTTTTACCTCAGCGTTTTGTTTTTGAGAGCTAAAAATGTGTAGGTTATAAAAATATTGCTGAACGGTTTTGAACATTAATTTGACTGTTTTTAGATGCATGGCGGGTGGGCAGGTTTCTTCAGTCTGTAATTCCAGTGTGTTGAAGTCAGTGTGAGATAGATAGATAGATAGATAGATAACTAGTTTAACGTGCTCATGTACCACTAGGGTTTCGAGCACATCCATCCCGAGTCTGACCTTCGATAAGATCGGTGGCCTGACTCGGGATGAGGGTCCGTGTGAGTGGATGTCGTTGAGATTTGTGTGTTTGTTTCAGCGAAGACGACGTTTGAGATGTACAAGCCGTACGAACCGAGCGATGACATCAGCTACGAGCCCGACAAGAATCTCGATGAGTACCTTGATGACTACTCTGGAGAATATCACGTAAGCACGGACTTGTCACGAATTAACGCCCCAAAGAAACTGCTTTGGCCATCCTTGACACTCTGACCCAGGGGTGGGGAAAAGCCCTTTTTTCCCGGTCTGGGACCGATTCTCGATCTATGAGACCGAAATTAATTTTTAAAAACGCGTGTTTGCCGGTCCCACTTTTGTCATTCTTGTCGGTCCGAAGCACCTGTCCATTTCTATTACTGAAACAAATTCCTATCGGTCAAGCGGACCGGCCAGCCCAGACATCGGTATCTCGTGCATGATTTAAAATAATAAATAAATAGTGGTCAATAGTGGTCTGGTGTTTCAGACGTTTGTGATTTTAAAGTCTGCCTAAGTATATCGCCAGTCACTGAAGTCGGACCTACAGTAGTGTCAATCGACTGCCACTAGACTACATATTTGTCAAAGTCGCTGAGTGGGTCAAGAGATTACACAGACATTAACGATAGCACCATTCTTGGTTTAGAGAGCCATCAATGTATTACACTCCAATTAAAACAAAGGACCCAGAATTTGCAACTGGTTACAATCAACATCTGTCAACACCTGTGTACGGAGCTCTGTCGGGTCGAGTGTCCTAGTCCGAAGCAAGAGGCTTTTGTGCAATACAAACTGCTTGAAATAGCATAAAATATACTGAAATAATCTATAAATGTATTTATTGTTGACTGTTCAATGTAGTGTATCCAATAATTATAAAGGATTTTAAAATTAACAAAAGGTTTCCACCTTTTTTTTAACAAGTGGGAGTAAGCAGAACAGCTACATGTACTGTTATCTCAAGAGCCAGTAGAGGTCAAATTTCATCCAATCAGTGATGACGTTATTACTCTCTTTGTCTAAACATGTGCTAGCTCAGGCTGTCAAATGCTTCAACGGTGCCATCTTTTATTAATTCAAGATACAGTACTGAATACTCGTACTTTTTATACATACTTTTATTCCTTTTTTTTTATTATTTATTCTATTATGTAAAGTATATACAATTTGTGGGGTTTTTCACTGATCATATGTGATTAATTTAAAATAAAAATAAAAATTATTCCCCCCCCCCCCCCCCCCCCCCCCCCCCCCCCCCCCCGGTTGTGACGACATCAAGTGGGACCGATTGATAATTTTATTTTTCCCCACCCCTGCTCTGACCCATGACCCATAAAAAAATTCTTTTCTTTTCACATTACCAGTCCTCAAAACAAATCCTTGAGGACAAGTAATGTATCCATAAAAGAGAAAACGCTCCAAGTTTTCTCCATTTCTTTTCACATTATCTGTCCTCAAGGATTTGTTTTGAGGACTGGTAATGTGAAAAGAAAAGAAAACTCCAGGTTTTCTCCATTTATGTGTACCTGAAAAATTACTTAATTTTGTTAAGTTTGGTGCAAAAATGCATGAATCCATCATTGCCTGGCGGAACTAAATACATGTATATAATATCTGGTTACTGCTTTATGATCATGCAACGACTCTTTGTAAGCACTCGGCCACTTACTTACATCCTGCCCCTGGTTATTGGAAAGTGTATTATTTCAGTTTGAGTATTTTGTCATAATTAAAATGTTCTTTCTCTCACTACGCTGTATGACAATTTGATCTTGGTAAACCAACTCAGTTAACTGGTAGAGCACTTGCCTGAGGTGATTGGTTCAAAGCATCAAATACCATCAATGGAGCCATTTTCTAATTTGGTTTTTTCTCCATCCCAGCTGCTGTCCTATGACTAATATTTTAAAGGCCATTTTGTCCTCTCTGTGAGAAAGCGCGTATAAAAGATCCCTTGCTGCTGATGGAAAAACGTAGGAGGCTTCCTCTAAGTCTTTATATCAGAATTATCAAATGTTATGATAAATTAATAAGTGTGTTTTAGTGGTGTTGTGAAACCCGTCTATATACAGCAATTTGTTCATTGATGAACTGAAAAAAACAACCCAAAACCCAAACGCTTTCCTTGTGATGTGAAAAGGGTATGGACATTGTGTTTTATTTGCGGTTGTGTCTTAAATGAATAGAAACAGTAGGTGAATGTTGTGCGTTATTGTGTGTGTTTTCAGCAGGAAATGACCCGGTTGTCTCAGCGACACGATGATATGGGCACGAACCCAAAGCAAGAGATGAGACGAGGCTCGTTCCGAACGTCACACTACGATGGTAAGTAGACCTTAAAACCAGTCTTAGCCAGGACAGGCGAGCGATCACTCCAGCTCTCCTCCACAGCTCGCCTGGAAAGGTTTTAGGAGAGTGGCAAATTGCTTGCCTCGAAATAATATTTAAAATAAATATTATTTGGAATTTCGTGTGATTGCTCCCCTAACACCATTTCAGGAGAGTGATCTTCAGCTCACCTTGATTTTGCCCATGGCAAAGACTACCTTATAATTTAAGTCTGTTTTCAGCATTGTCATTGTAAAAGCTGATTAACGTCAACCTATTTTTGTGGACTGATGGATATTATCGTGGAAAATGTGTTTTATGGAATAATAGTGTTTAAAATCCAAATGCTGAGGTAAAGTGTAATTCAGCTGATGTAGACAACTTTTGTGTCAGCTTTTGTATTTGCTTATACATTTTTTGAATGGCAAGGGCTGGGTGTATGAATCTTGCAATATATTGAAATGGTAATATCGTAATTTCGTATTACATGTATGGCATATGAATGTATTATATTTTCATTATGTTCTTGAATTTGTTGACTGCTCTAGTCTATGAATTCCATGAAAATTAGACCACCTAACAAAAGTGATTTCACATTATAGTCAATCCCATCCTACAAAAAAATTTTTTGTAAATATTTCAGTTTGGTTTGACTTAAAAAGACAAGTAAAAATGTTTTGGAAATAACAAAAAACAACAACTATTTTTGTGTGCAATTTACAAAACAATTGGCTCAGAAATAAATAACTTGTAGTAAATTGCACAGTATGATTCGAAAAAAGGCGTTCCTTGTGGGATGGACTATAAATATATTTGTTTATGATTCTAATGGAACAAAACTACTATTTTGAGTTTCATTTGCTACAAATTCTTACCCCCCTACCCAAAAAAATAAATTATGTAAAACAAAAAGTGGATTTTTTTTTTAGTTTTCAGTAAGACAAACACTAATGTTTTACTATTTCTGTTGTTGCTGTCTCTACTTATGTTGCTGTCAAACACCTAACTTGATTTAAACTTTTGTTTTTCAGACTTCCTTCAAATGCAGGACAAAGTGCAGGCGATGCAGGAGGGATCGAGAAGCCCCAAGAAGAGGGAATCGTTCCCGGACTGGGCCGACGAGTCGCGAAGTGACGTCAGCTTGGGGTCGCGCGAGAAAGACAACCGGTCGCATTCGTCGAGCGCCCACAGAGCGCGGTCACGGGACAGGTCACTATGGGACGAGGATCAGCAAGCAGGACGATCACCCAAATCATCAGCAAAGGTTTGAATCTGAGGGTTTTGTTGTTGTTGTTGTTTTAGGGGTTTTTTTTCTTTTAATATTTATTATTCCCAGACCAATGTGACCATGTCAAGGTAGGGTTTGTGCCAGAAGGGTACGGAGGGTAAAATTACATACCCTAAAATCTTGGAAATTAATGGATATAAAAAAACAAAACAGTTGATAGATGATATGTGTGGCTGCACGACAAAAGGTGCCGGATGTCGCGCATTGTAATATCGCGTAACAGCCAATTACAATAAAATACATGAAAAAAATATTTTTTTCGTTTTTAGCACAAACAGTTTTTAAAACAACTTAACTTTCATACTAATACATAGTTTTTCCTAAAATAAAACAATAAAACATGTTATTTGGTGATTGTGTACAACCTGTCAAATTCTAATTGTCTTTAATTACGCAAGAATTAATCACTTATTTGGCCGAGTTTATTATAAAATCTTGGACTTTTCAACGCCAAGTATTGCATGCCACTGGAAAGGTCGTGAACTCTACTTTCTAAATATAGCAAGTGCGCAGATATATTTGTCATGTATGAGTAATGCGCATTGAGACAATTTCCGTGGCAAAATTCAACAATTACTTTTTCCCAAACTACGAAATAAGAAAAACGTGTGATCGTCTGTTCAATTTATGAAGTAAAAATGCATTTGAAGTAGTACTAAGACTGTATATGTTGTAATGCGAGACGTGAAACGTATTTAAATCGAGCTAAATCGAGACGAGCATGTAAAAAAACAAGTGCCTGCTCGATTCACGGTATCAATTGAGAAAATGGCGGCGCCCGTGAGACCAGCATGTGTAATAACAAAGGAAGCTGAGGTGGCTCGCCAGTTGATTTCGCTGTTAAACATCAATGCCAGTATGAGAAACATTGCTTCTGACGATGTGTTACAAGACATTATTATGGACTACTTTGTAATTAGGGATCAGAGTGAGTCGGAATCGGATTTCGAATCAAACTAATCAAACGAATCTATTTACTGAAATCGAGGTGGTCATCGGGCTCATTACTCTGGCCGTGTTACAACCTGGTATGTGAGAACTTACTGTATGTTCAAAGCTGGAGAACTATTGACTTATGTTTGACTAAATATTCCTGTCTAATCATAGCATTCATATTTGGTGTGAGCACTGATAGTTTCTCATTTTATTGATGGTGGATACTATTGTGCATTTTTTTGTTTTTGTTTTTTTTTAATTTCTTTTTTTTATTTATTTCTTTTTTTTAAAGGGGGGGGGGAATGTATAATGGAGGTTCAATATAAATTCTTGTCAATGGCATATACTGTTAAAACAAATATTACATGGTTACAGAGTACAGAATAACTTGGTTGGCATATATTATTATTATTAATGAAGATTTCAAGCAATAATGAATCAGGTTTTTTGTGTAAAACTTCGGACTTCATTTTCTCAAAGATGGTCCTTTGAAAAAAATCATAATTGTCTGTACAAAAAGTTCAATATTTCGGAAAATTTTCATCAGATTTTCATAATTAAAACAGAATTATGCTCTGTAGAATGTGCTTTATCTTATTCCTTCAAAAACACCTTCTTCTTTTTTTTGACCATGTGGCACCTTTTGTCATGCAGCCACACATATAGTAAAAGAAATGATGTTTAACGTTTAGACTTCTGGATTAAGTTTTGACAAAAAAAACATTGAGTGGGTACAAGTTTATGATTTTAACTCACATATATATTTACTTAAATGTTTTATAAATACATAAAATAAAGTTCATATTTGAATCGGTAAGTATTATTTTTGTGGGTTTTTTAAAATTTTATGATATTTTAGATCAGTTAAGCAAAAGCTACCATGCTGTCAAGTAATCGTTTCCTATATTCAATTTTTGTTTCTGGTGAGTGCCGTGTGCAAAGCGGCGGGGAAATATGAATTGGGGAATGCACTGTATTATACAGTGTACAGTACGTCGACTGGTGTGACGGCGGGCGAGATATCTTACCTCTAGTAGTCAGAAGGTTGAAATTTGTCAAAACACTTGAAACACAGTGTCCAATTTTAAACCCATAACTGCATTAGTAGGGGTATACTTACTGTCTGGAATGTTTTTATTACATACCCTCAAATTACTTTCTGACAGAAAGCCTGCAAGCCATACATAGCATGACCGTTTATATACCAGTCACGGGGCATTGATAGGGATGGGAAAACCCCCACGGGATAATAGGTCCACCAAGGGGATTCGATCCTCAAACCCACACACCTCAGGTGAACGCTCTATAGATCTCCCCCCTCAAAGGCCATGGTCTGTTTGTTCTATGGCAAAGTGTATGTGAAAGATTCCTTTAATGTTTTCTTGGTAAGAGTAGCCTTTGGCAGCAGGTTTCTTCTCTATCTAGACTGAGGGGTGGGATGTAGCCTAGTGGTAAAGTGTTCGTTTGATGCACGGTCAGTCTGGGATCGATCCCTGTCGGTGGGCCCATTGGGCTATTTTTTGCTCCAGCCAGTGCACCATGACTGGTTATCCTGTTTGTGGGATGGTGCATATACATTGTAAAAGATCGTTAAACCGTCATAGGCAATGGCATGTTTCATAGTGATGTCATGGCCTACAACAGTTTTACGATATTGTAATGCTAAGATAGCTTACAAAATCTGAAGCCTGGGGTCTAATTTACTACACTCGCAAAACTTTGCAATCTTGCAGTGTGTCACAAAATAGCTCATGAATAAAAAAAAAATCAATGTGCTCTAGTGGTGTCATTAAACAAAAGAAACTTTAACTGTCACTGTAGCTGTAAGATGATAAATTCACGACTTCCCCAACATTATTTTGGAAGGAACAATATATAGTTTTATTTTAATTCTTGTATTCACATCTGTTAGCTGCCTGGGATGAAAAGAGAAATGAGTCTATATTATTTTGTTTTACTTTTTCAGACAAAAGCCCCTCCCACGCCGCCCCCTCGTCGATCGAGTCGAGCTTCCCCTGCATCCCCAGTAGCATCAAACAGATATACCTCACTTCCAGGTAACGAGTCTAGCTGCACTTTGTGTTATTTCACAAACAATTGACATACCCAGGTTTCCTTTATAATCTAATTACTGTCTCAAACCTCGCTGTTTAAGGGGAGCCATCGCTTTCACTCCCCATCACTTCCCTGAGTCTATTTCAAGGAGAGTAATTTTAGCTCCCCTTACAGCTTGTGAAATTAATATTGGTATCAATATGGTAATATCTTGAATGTCTCCCCATAAATCTACGTATGGGGAGCAATTAATCACTCTCCTCAGGGTTTCTTTCATGGCAAGGTCTGCTGTCTTTCACCCTGTCTGTGTGTTTAATTATAGCTTGTCATTAAACAAACATGCTTTTCTTTCCCTTGTTAACATGTACCCATAATTAATTTATGTTTGTATATATCTTTTTCTTACTGTCTGATTCTATAATTATGTACGTCTGACGTACTGTTTGTCCATGTTTATTTGTTACTCTGTCTTTCTCCCCTTCTCACAACATGTTAGTGTCTGATCGAATGAAAGTGAGGTCAGATACCACGGGAAGTTCATGTTTCGTAAAAATTATATTTAGTGACAATGAGTGTAGTATTTTATTTAGTACCCACCTTCAAATAATGTAAAATATGACAATTACTTCCAACATAACTCAACGAGACATACAAATATACAGAGTTATAAGGCCAGGGAAGATTGATGTTGCTTACAAATATGATGTCATTGAGTAACTAATATGCAATGGGTGGTACATACGAAAATTTATGAGTGTAATATCCTATTTATTACCCATAATCGATCTTAATTTATATCATCCAGCTCGTTAGGTTAACGTTCATGTAAGGTTGTAGATCGCCAATCAATGACGTCATTGTGTGACGTCGAAATGTTACTCCCACTTGGCGTTCTGGTGGGACATCACTTTGATATGTACCAAGATATTTTTAACCATATAGGTAATAATAAATAATTAGTTGTCAAGTGCAACAGATATCTTTGATGGTTTGAGCTGGGCTGTTAATTTGTCATGGAATCAGAATTCTAATGGATGTGTATTACGTGTGTTCTGTGTGATGTACATGTAGCTAGTGCATGCCTGACCAACTAACTGGTTGATATTTTACCATTTTTAATTTCTTCCCATATATACATCAAAGGCAGATTCAGAGTACATCTTGAGAGGGGGTGTAATTCAAAGACCACATGCCGGCATGTCATTGTGTTGGGTTTTTTTAAAATGTTAAACACTGGACTTGCAGGTATATTGCAAGGATACTGCAAGGATGTACACCCCAAGAACTGTTGCCCAAGATTTGCCACTCTATAGTATAGCCTGCATACATGTTAATCATCCTGCTAATTTACATGTACTGTTTCCCTGTCAGTTACTTTCCCTGGATCGAGATGTACAGACCATTGACTGAGCATCCACCTCAGTTTCTACAGGGCGTCTGATCCACCCAACCAAGTGGGCCAGTTGTTTTTTCCCATTCCAATTGATAGTTCATTTTTTTGAAGAAAAAAATTTGATAGTTATGCCTGTATATTTGACTAACTTGACCAGTTGTCACAGTAACCATATGTTAAGACATGAAATGGCAGTTTGATTAAACTGTGTTAATGACATTGTGTTAGTGAACAAACATTCCTTTCCTTTTTTATTTTTTTTGTAATGTTTACTTGTATATATTAAAGGAGTGATATTGTGAAAAATAAGCATTCTTTGTTAGAAAGAAAGAAAGAAATGTTTTATTTAACGACGCACTCAACACATTTTATTTACGGTTAAATGGCGTCAGACATATGGTTAAGGACCACACAGATTTTGAGAGGAAACCCGCTGTCGCCACTACATGGGCTACTCTTCCGATTAGCAGCAAGGGATCTTTTATTTGCGCTTCCCACAGGCAGGATAGCACAAACCATGGCGTTTGTTGAACCAGTTATGGATCACTGGTCGGTGCAAATGGTTTACACCTACCCATTAAGCCTTGCCATGCACTCACTCATGGTTTGGAGTCGGTATCTGGATTTTAAAATCCTGTGCCTCGACTGGGATCCAAACCCAGTACCTACCAGCCTGTAGACCGATGGCCTGCCACGACGCCACTGAGGGCCGGTTTGTTGGAAAGATGCCTATTCAAAGTTCCTATATATCAATGTATGCATTTAAAAATAGAAAAAGTGCATTTCCAGAATTCATTTTTAAAATCTCCTTTTGAAATAGAATTTAAATTTAAGCATACATGTAGATGAGGATAAAGGTGCAATTCATGTTATATGGGGAAGATTAGGTGGGGGGGAGGGACACAAAAGTAAAAAATTTTTTAACGTTTTGATGTTTTGCAATAGTATTATGTTGTAGATAATTGAAAATTATTGCCTTGTGCAAATTATTACATTTTGTTCTGTGCATTGTTGGACAATTGCCATCCAACCCCCAACCCACACCCCCATCCCCACACCCCCATCCCCACCCCAATCCCACACCCCCAATTCAACCCCAGTGTGACATTGCCTGTAATACATGTATATGGGAAATTAAAATCAGAATCTGCATATTATTCATAGTTATGATATATATTTGCATGCTGTTTATGTGTTATCTATATAATATTGTAAATAGATAGATTGTATCATGTGTATTAATATTTTTTTCCATTGTATGTTTGTATTTTTTATTAGCTCCCAGAAATTAGTTGATGATGAAAGTCCAATTTACTTGGTTTAGTAAGTTCAAATCATTTCCGTTTTTCTTGTTTCTATTTTTATTACTACTATTATTGCTCATGTGCTTTAACTGTGTCAGTTTCTGCTTTTTAATGTCACTTCAAGTTGTCTGAAGGGGATGTATCTCCCACATTACCACGTCACAGATTACTTCTGGCATCAGTAGAATTGTACAACTGGAAGAGATTTGACTCTTAAGGGCTAAATTGACTTACAATTTAAAATAGTGGAAAAAACCCAGTTGGTTAATGATTTGGTTAAAGAATCTGAATCTGAATGACCAGACTGCTTTCCGTAAACAAAACCGTATCTCTGCGCAAGGCAGAATCAAAAGGGTATTTAAAGCATCTAGCATATAATGTTAAAACCTTATCCAGAGATAATTGACTCAAATTGTTAAAAGTTTGTAGCACACTTGAAGTGATGTTAATTGGTTTTATACTTATAGTCACCAAAATTAATTAAGGGCCAATAGATATTTTGGGCATTTGTCTTTATGCATGGTACAGAATACGATAAAACCACCTCATGCACAATTTCTGCGTGCATCATTGGTCAACATTTAGACATCATCTGTGATGAAAACTTTCTAACATAAAACAGTGACTAAAAGTTCTGCTGGCCCTAGATTAATTTTGTTGAGTATATTTTCAGTTCGTTATTAACCTTCTTCTGCTTTGCTTCGTAGGTTTTCATTGCTAATACCGTTTTGTTTCAGCTTTCATGTTATTTATAACCGACTGATTTAGGTTTTATGATGATGACTACAAAAGCAGAACACAAGTTAATAAATATCAGTCCATAGTACATGTACAGGACTTTGAAATCACCAAATTATTTTGTGGAATAGGAAGCAATCTTTGCTTGTGACATTGTAGTCTGGAAGCAAATACTAGAAATTATTGAGAAACCGTTCTATACCACTTTATTCCCATTCTAAGTAAATTTGTACTCTATCTTTTTTTTTTCTTTTTTTTTTTTGTGATATCTTATTTCATATTGGTCTTCCTAATCTCCACAGTTGGCACCAATTTCTTTTTATCTCAATAGTTGTACAGTGCTTTAAGATAGAAAGCAAAGCTGTTTGTAAAATTGATTATCAGAAAGCATATGGTGTATTTTGATTGGCAGTTGCTTTTTGCTCCCTGTTGATTTTTAAGCATTGAAATTTTTTAACACAGTTTATTTATTTAATTGTTGTGTATTTTTGAATACATATACCTGGGTGGGGCAAGATCTAGCTCAGTCAGTAGAGTGCTTGCCTGAGGTGATTGGATCAAAGGATCGAATCCCCTAAATGGACCCTTTTTCTAATTGGGTTTCCCCCATCATAACCAGTACCCCAAGGCGTGTCTGTAAAAAAAATCCTTGCCCCCCCCAAAATATATAATGTGGTCTCCTCTAAACATTGTTTGTCAGAATTACCAGATACATGTAGCTTATTATTAATTAATCAATGTTCTCTAGTTAAACAAAACAAACTTTAACATACCTACATACAATGTAGTTATAGAGTTATCATTTGTGGAATAGGAAACAATGTCTGCTTTTGATGTAACAAGTAGCAAAACAGGGATGTAGCTTATAGTGCTGGAACTTTTGTCTCAAGTGTCATGGGTCATAAAATCAGTCATACTTAATGGACCTATAGCTTTATTCTGCACTCAAACCATGCATTGCCTCATGACCAGTACACCAAAACCCAGGGTAAATACTGTCTTGATATGGGATATTATCCTGAAACCACCGTTTCTATTGACAGAATATGATGACGGATCAAGGAAAGTCATATGCTGCTACTAGCACGATATGACTTTTGATGTCACTCATGTGACGTCACACACATAGCTACATTACAAAATAGCTCATTTGACCTCTAGGTCATCATACAATGTGGCTGAAATAACAGAAATAATAGCTTTTCCCTTAATTTTTATGGTCTGCAAGATAAAGATAATAACTAGTTAATGACGTCGGATATCTGCTTTATTCTGTTACGGCCGAATGAGAAATTCCACTCGGCAGAGCCTCACAGAATTTCCCATTCTTACCGTCACAGGATAAAGCAGATATCCGATGTCGTTAACTAGTTATTCTCTATTAAAAAGACCCCTTGCTGCTTTTCAGTAGGTTTCTGTCCCCATTGGTACAACCAACATTTTTGGGAGGTGGCAATCGGGATGGACGTGCCTAAACCTTCAATGGATATAGGCACGTAAATAGAGTTTTGGTTGGTTGGTTTTCAGTAGGAATGGGCCACAGGTTTTCTGTCTCTCATCCAAGTGATGAAAGAACCATATGCTAAGACTCGAAATAGCAGTACTTTAATATGTGCTGAGGTGTCGTTTAACAAATCAGGACAATAGGTTTTCCTTTGTTAGCCAACTGTTGAATAACCTTATGTTAGACTCCAAATAGCTGTAGTTTAAAACATGCTGGGGTGTTGTTAAATACTGCACAATACACGTGAAACAAACAATAGGTGCAATCTCTTCTTGGTGGCTGTTTCTATAGATGTTTTACTTACTTAATATTCACCAGTTAGTGTATGTATCGACCAGCACTCTTTATTAATTCATTGTTTAAACGTTTTCTCTTGTTTATTGTTTTTGAAATATTAAAATAAAGGCTTCTCCAGAGATGATCACAGAGGGGTAGGGTGGGGTGTGGTGGGGTAATTATTTAATGCTCTGGTTCCCCATGGACTGTGGCATGGATAGTGGCATGGAATGGGATTAACAGTGAATCAATGAGCCTAACTTTGCACCCTATTTAA
Source organism: Gigantopelta aegis (assembly GCF_016097555.1). NCBI lineage: Eukaryota > Metazoa > Mollusca > Gastropoda > Neomphalida > Peltospiridae > Gigantopelta > Gigantopelta aegis. The sequence continues at coordinate 35,867,215 of NC_054710.1, read as the reverse complement.
ATAAAACTGTTTATCATTAAATAAATGTGAATATAGTGCCTCCCCACCTATACTATACATATCTCACCTACACCCATAGCCTACATACTCACTCAAGTGATCATTTTAGAGTAGCTTATATTTAGTAACATATAGGAGATCAATCCTTTGGCAATGATTTTTGAATACCAAATGCTAAAGCATGGGGAAATAATGTTTCTATGTTATGAGGTATTATTTTGAAACATAGCCTTTGACGGGTCATATTATGGTAGGGCATTGTCCTTCCGCCCATACATCCATCTGTAAACATTTTGTTTCTGGGGCATATCGTTTTTATCAGTTCATATAGGATCATCAAACCTTGCATGCAGGTATAACATGGGATGAATGTATGTCGCATACCATAACTAGGTCATTGTGACTTACTTTTCATGAACTTGTCCTAGCCGTATGTTCCTTATCAATTCATATAGGATCATCAAATATTGCATGCAAGTACAACTTGTGATGGTGGTGTGTAACATAACATAATTAGGTCAATGTGACCTTTTGATGGGCATATCATGTACCTCACCAGTACTATTGTTTTATGTTCACTGGCCGTAGTACTGTTTCAGCTGGGATCTGTCCCCATTGGTGGACTCATTGGGTTATTTCTTGTTCCAGTTAGTGCACCATGACTAGTATATCAAACACCATGGCATGTGCTATCCTGTCTGTGGGATGGTGCATATAAAGGATCTGGTACTAATGGGAAAATGTAGCAGGTTTCCTCTCTAAGACTGTATGTCAGAATTACCAATGTTTGACATACAACAGCTGATGATTAATAAATCAACATACTGTAGTGGTGTCCTTAAACACAACAAAATTTGACTATAATTATGCATTCTTCAATTTATTTTCATGCCTGTATCGTGTTAGGCTTCAAGCATGCTGTCCTGGGCACATGTCTCAACTGTCTGGGCCATCTGTCCAGAACAATGAATAATGTTTAGTTTAAAATGTATCAGGGTGTTTTCACACAATCGTTTCTTTCCTCTCCTTTTCATTTATTTCAGTAGCTTCTCATCATTATTAAATCTTATAATATTTCAGTGTTGAACTAAGAAGATACCAAAAACATTTGGGCCCGTTAGGATAAAATCTTATAATATTTCAGTGTTGAACTAAGAAGATACCAAAAACTTTTGGGCCCGTTAGGATAAAATCTTATAATATTTCAGTCTTAAACTAAGAAGATACCAAAAACTTTGGGGCCCGTAAAGATAAAATCTTATAATATTTCAGTGTTGAACTAAGAAGATACCAAAAACTTTGGGGCCCGTAAGGATAAAATCTTATAATATTTCAGTGTTAAACTAAGAAGATAACAAAAACTTTGGGGCCCGTAAGGATAAAATCTTATAATATTTCAGTGTTAAACTAAGAAGATACCAAAAACTTTGGGGCCCGTAAGGATAAAATCTTATAATATTTCAGTCTTAAACTAAGAAGATACCAAAAACTTTTGGGCCTATAAGGATAAAATCTTATAATATTTCAGTGTTGAACTAAGAAGATACCAAAAACTTTTGGGCCCGTTAGGGGACATGTGTTGCGTTAGTCGTACTCTCAGAATGCTTGTTTCAGTAGTTTGTCTCATCATTGTTAAATCTTTTAACATTTCATTGTTATTATTTTTTGTTTGTGTTTTTTTTTTTTCAGGATCCTTCGGAGCTTTGTCACCCAATATAATAAACAATCCCAACTATGATGGGCCTACGATGAGCAACTTGCCGGAAGATATGCACGTATACAATGGCTCGGAAATGCGAGGATACCTTGTATAGCGAAGAAAAGTGTTAATATATAACCACCTTCCTGCAATCTATGCACATATAATAGAGATTTAACTGATTTGCAGCTGCTGCATAAATAATAAGAGAAATTTTATATTCGATTATTTGAAATGAAAATTCTTTTGTGTGTACATGTAACTATGTTGGAGATTTTCCCTCCTTTTTAATGAGACGATTTAGTGGAGCTGGAGAAATAATGTTCGTTATATCCAGGAGCTGGGGAAATAATATTAATGTTCGTTATTCACAGGAGCTGGGGAAATAATGTTTGTTATTCCAGGAGATGGGGAAATAATGTTCCTTATTTCCAGGAGATGGGGAAATAATGTTCATTATTGCCAAGAGCTGGATAAATAATGTTCGTTAGTTCCAGGAGCTGGGAAAATTCATGTTCTTTTGATCTTTCCAAGGCAGAGGATATTACTGGAAGTTAAAATGTTATCGTTCTTCTTTGAATTACAGAATGTTCTGTGTGAGGAATGATCAGGTACATATGTAGTTCTTTAAGAGTGATAATGTGGTCGGAGATAAGATCATATTTGTGTAGCTTAGTAGTTAAAGTGCCAAAAAACATTTAAAAATCCACAGGTAATCTTCCTTTGTTCTATGGATGATGCTCACCATTTAAGATTATTCTCCACAGTAGTCAATTTTGGATATTAATTGAAATGTATATAGATTTTAAATACACGGTTGGATGTGATAAGAGGAAGTGTGATTTGAACTCGGAACCTTCTGTGAAGAGAGGAATCCTAAGAGAGAATTTTCACGCTTCAAAATCTGTTTTGATGGGATGATGAACAGTCTCTATCTGTTAATGAGATTTGAACTTCAATAAACAATTGCACTTGCATCACTTGATGTCATTGGATAGAAACCTGTGTCACATATATTGAGTAATCCCATTGGATGTAAATCTGCATCATATATATATCAAGTAATCTCACTGGATAAAAATTTGTGTCACATGTATGAATCAAGTAATCCAATTGGATGAAAATATGTATCGTACACATAAGATAATGTTATTGGATAAAAATTTGATTCACGATGTCATCGGCATGTGTGAAATATTTTGTCTCACTTGTAACAGCTATTTTCATTGGCTAAATGTTTACCTCGAACACCATTTTTATTCTCTTTTACATGCTTGCAAACATTCGAACATGTGCCAGTATATCATTCATCGTAACAAGTTTTTAGGTGGTTTGTCTACAAGACTTTATGAATATTCATGATACAGTATCACATATCATTTACTACAGAAGAGCTTATCAAGGGAAACAACTCCAGTTATCTTGAAGAAGATTCACAATACAGTATTATTGGTTTTATAATCTGTGTCTTAACATATGGAGTGAGCAGAAATACAGACATTTTTTCTTTCTCTAATGATCATAAATGTTTAAATTCCAGTTTCTTATTGGAAGATATTCTTACAGATGATCAAAGGGTAGGTGCAGATTTATGTATTATATACCAACATTACAGTACAGAAGCCATCGAGGAAGCCAATGAGACATAGATGGTTACCTATAGCAGTATTGCCACTTTATACTTTTTAAAAATTATTATACTTTTTTCTTAGAAATACTACTCTTTATACTTTTTTAATACTTTTTTTTTTTACATGAAAATACTTTTTTTTAATACTTTTTTTTCTGCCAAAAATAACTTTAAGAAATCCAGTTTCAAATTTGACCATCGTAAGATTTATAGTTTGCTACTATTTTTTTTTCAGGAGTGGTTTGTTCTTTGTTAGTTGAGTGTTTGTAGAGCTCTCTGATCCTGCTGCTCTCAGTGACCAAGTGGCAGGGTACTGAAATATGCAGAACAGAGTGTTCAACAATCACAAATCCTCACAACATATGGGACACCATTCCTTGAGGTTGGTCATAAGCAGCAGAAAAAATGAGACTTTTTTTAATACTTTTTTTTTTTTTTTACACCATTTTGATCCTTTTGGTTTTTGCACGATTCCATACTCTTTTTTTTAAAATACAGAGTGACAGCACTGCTCTTGCCTGTCCCATCCTCCTACAAAAATGTTTTTGTTTTTTTGTAAATAATTTCAGTTTGGTTTAATGTAAGAAGAAAAGTAAAAGTGTTTTGGAAATAACAAAAAAAAACTAAATTGTGCAATTTAAAAAAGAAACCCAATCTGCTTGGAAAGAAATAACTTTAGTAAATTCCATAGTTGTGGGAAGGACTAGAGTTCTCCATCTTAAATTGTTTAACAGATTGTCAGTGTGGTTGGTGTAACCGGAATAGAGTGCAAAAATAGTTGTATGAACTGTTGAGCATATTTTAGAAGTTTCTGGGTCATAACCATTTCGCTGGTGTATTCAGTTCAGGTAAACACAATAGAAAACCCCAGCTTACAATACCAACTATGGGTTGCCAGTTGACTTTGATTTATGTGTTTCGCAAACTGTATACTGATGGACCCTCCGTGATACAGAGAATATGAGGAAGGCGGTGTTGTGACAAAACAAATCTATGCATAATAATTATATTATCATATTATATGTGTAATATTATCCTTGTCATCATGTTAGAAATATTGTTTGCAAGATTTTGCAGCTGTGTTAATAGGATTTAAGAAAGTGTATAATCAAGAATATTGTGAATATCGCTGGCGTATGTAGCTTTAGACCAATCATTGTTACCGGATTCCAGTTATAGTGGTTTCATTGGCAGCAGGGGCAAGAGTCTTTGTTGTTGTTTCATTTATGTGACGTTTGTGTGAACTGTGTTCATGGCAATATATATATATATTTGTATCCAGGGCCTGGGCTTATGAAACTTTTAGAGTCTAGACTCTAACGATGTCATAGGCATACATTTGTATGGTGTTGTCATGGCATTAATGTCTCAGACTTTATTAAAGTCTTGAGTCTAGACTCAGGGTTTATAAGTACGGGACCAGGTTAAAATGTCCTCTCGCAGTCAGAATCTTCCTTGTCAGAACTACTTCTGTGTAGAACCCATCCTGGTAAAAAATCTCACTGTTTCTAAATATTAATATTATATTATTTAATGGTTCATTGTCAAGTACTAATTTAAACCGTTTAATACAATAAATTTTATTCCATCCAAATTGCATGTATCCCTAAAACAAAGCACTGCATACTATACTTGATAATAGGCTTATAGTAATGTCAGAGGTTGCACTCATTCATTCATTTAAATCAATAAAGCATGGAACTAATAAATCAAACAATATATTATGTAAATATTTACGGGTGGGGGTTTGATCAGGAGATGTTGACAAGGGGAGTTTTGACTGCATGCATGGTTACCATATTTTAAAGTAAATTTAGTAATCTGACAAAATGTTAACTTTACTGAATATTCTTTACTAGAAATAGCAAAAACAGTGCTGTTTATGATAAAGTAATTATATAAAGTTGGCTTGATGGTGTAAAGCTTCTTTTTTTAAAAGAGCAAAATTTTACATTGTTAAAGTCTATTTTTGGCTAATTTTTACCATCATAAAAATCTTCTCTTTGTCACACAAGCTATGATACAGTATTTGTTGTTACTGGCACTAGTTACTGTTAATTGTCCTTAGTTTTACTATGTGGATGTTTCTTACCATGGAATCTCAAGGTTGTGTTTTTTCTAGTTACATGTATGTTATGGAGGAGTCCTTTATTTTATGTTAGTACTTAATAATTTTGTGTTGGAAGTAGGCTACATAGATGGGTTTAATTCCTTTGTCACTTAATTATATGGGTGATGTTTATTTTACTTTTTGTTCCTTTTATCGTCTTTTTACTTTTAAAGCTGCAATCTCGAGTAAATTAATTAAGACTATATGGCAGTAGTTATATTTGTTTTTTTTGTTTTTTTAAAGTGTATATTTTTTATATACACACACATTGTTTGGAATTGTTGAATTTTGTGTCATCCAAATTGTTCCTTTTCCTATGCTTATTCTTAGGGATTGGATCTAGCTCGGTCGATGGGTTGCTTGGCTCATAGGATCAAATCCCCTCGATGGATTAATTGTATGATGAGTTTTCCCCGATCCCATCCAGCATGACTGATTTTGATATGTGCTGCCTGCCTGTGGGAAAGTGCGCATATATATATATATATATATATATCCCGTGCTGCTAATGGAAAAATGTAGCAAGTTTCCTTTGAAGATTATGTGTCAGAATTATCTAATGTTTGACATCCAGTGGTCGATGATCAATTGGCAGTAATCATTGTACATTAAAAATAACAAACTATATCATTATTTTTCTTTGTCAAAACCCCTATTTAACTGTTTTTTCAGAAATTCCAGTCATTTTATTTGTTTGTTTTTGCATTAAGTTGTTATGAGAAGGTGAAGTGAGATTGCAGCTTTAAAACTATTAAAGCCGCTGAGCCCAGCTTTCAGGTATAGAAAAACATACTGACCAACAAAAGATTCAGTTTTCTTTAATTTTATTTTACATTATTCAATCTGAATCACAGTAGATTTTAAGTCTGTTGAAATTATTGATGTCTTGTGAACATTTTAGACACATTTTTATCATTAATATATATATATATATATATTAATAAGTATAAAGATTTATATATTAAAATATTTGCATTTATTTTTGGTATATTTTAGGCTATTATAGCCTTTTAAGAACTTTTTGATTAAATTACAGTTGGCAAATTCAGCGAGTTTCTGATTATACGGGTATTTTTAATAATTGAAAATGTTTTTTAAAGTGAAACAGAAAAGGTATGTATTTCTGAAGCTAGGGTCAGTGGCTTTATTACGAAGGCTTTATGATGAGCTACCCGGTACGTGGAATTCAAGTTATTGACTTGTTTTCCATCAGAAATCCAGTATATTAGTTTTATACAGTATATTTACTTTCAATCAATTTACTTTGATCCGTCCATGTCTTCCAATGTCAAAGGTGTTTGGATTTGATATATTTTGTCATTTTTAAAACTTGCAGTTAATCAAAGAAGTAAATGAAAAGAAGATTTCTCCAGTTATTTTTCAAAATATTCTGAACCAATCCTTACCTGGTAATTTGTGTGCTCAAAAATGTCCCCCTCGTGTGATGAGAATACACGGTATGAAAGCTGTCACAGAATTCCTTTTCATCACTTTGTTAGCAGTGTCGTCATTTATATGTAGCCACTTACGTTTTTATGCACTAAAAAAAGTAGTTATCAAATTTGTTTTATTTGACAAAACTATTGTATTATAGTAGATTATAGTAGGGATTATTCTGTCAGTAATGATTTTTTTTTTAAATTAAATTTTTGTTATTTATTTTATTTGGTTAACAATATTTAGTATTTTAATCATTTAACAGATACTACTATATTAAAAAATAAACTTAAATAGGAAGAGGAAGCTAAGATAAAAACCTATTCAGGTTCATCCCTGCAGTACGTTTATAGAAATATAAACTTAAATAGGAAGAGGAAGCTAAGATAAAAACCTATTCAGGTTCATCCCTGCAGTACGTTTATAGAAATATAAACTTAAATAAAAGCATTCATTTGTATTTGAAACCATTAAATAATTTTCATTTCGTTCTTAAAAAGTTGCATTATTTTTGTGTGTGTGCTATATTATGTATTGTATATATGTAGTATATTTTGTAAGTTTAATGTAAATAAATGTTAAGATAATTATACAGATGTATACCACCTAATATCATAATGAGTGTCTGTGTTTCTGAAATGCCGAAATGGTGCTTTTATTGTTCTGTCATCGAACTCATCTGCAGTGCTTTGTGTTGGTACGAGAATATATGGTTTAGAGTAGAGGTTTCGTTTATTTAAAGTTAGGTAAAATACACCAGATGAAAAGGGAAAAATACATGTATCCATAGTTACATGCAAGTTAGCATTCAGCAATTTGCTGTTTTCAAAAAAAAAAAAAAAAAAAAAAAAAATTAAAAAGAAATGATGCTTTACAGTGTCTTAAATAAATAAAATAAAAATTTGCTGCAAAATGTACTAATTAATTTTTTTTTGCATTTACCATAGTTTGACATCCAACAGCTGGTGTATTTTTCTTGCTGGGGTGTTGTTAAACATCTATTCTATCTATTCTATTATTTACCTTTTTTGCTTTTTTTTTTTAATGAAAACCCCCCCCAAAAAACCAAAAATGTTTTGGTTTTTGATGAACCCCCTCTCCCCCAAAAAACCCCTCTAACTACAAAAAAAAATAAAAAAAAAATACAATAAATAAATACCAGTAAAAATAATAATCATTTAAAAAAAAATAAGAATAAAAAATGACAGATTTACAGAAAATTTAGATGCAAAAAAACAACAACAAAAAAACAAAACAATTATTATTATTTAAATTTATCATCGTTATATAATATATATATATATATATATATATATATATATATATATATATATATATATATATATATATATATATTAATGATAATGATAATACATTTAAATAATAATAATAATAATTTAAAACTGAAATCACTGCTGTTATACCATGTAAGTTCCACAAAATGTGTTTGTTCATTGTATCGTACCATGCTGTTATTTATTAATGTGCACTTTGGATACAGTGCTTAATGCTTTATTTTAAAGTATTTTTAATTATCACAGATATATGTGTCATGGTTTACCCACAATGCTATTCTACCTATTCTCACTTAAGTCAAAGTACTGTGCTAGGGATGAAGATTATCCCCAATAATCTTTTATTTTGTTATTTTAATTTTTGTGATTTAAACTTTAACCTCAAATATTGTTAAGAATTTTTAATATCTATATCTTTTGTTCTGACTTCAACCTTTTAACAGGTCTCATGATTTGTTTTCTTATTCATTGTAAGGAGTTAAAGAAACAGTAAAACTATACTGTTTGTACAACTAGATTTTAATCTCAGTCTAGAATAATGTAACATTAAAGGGACATTCCTGATGTTGCAGTTATTGTCGCATGTTTTCAACTATGAGATATTTTTATAAACTGTCAGGGGTCAAAATAGCAGCCTGCAAAAAGCAAAAAAAAGCAGTCCATTTTAGAGCTAGCAAGTGAAATAAAAATTAAATGTAAAACAAGTTAAAAATTAAATGTTTAGAATATCTGTATACAATGTTTTTTATTCTAATGTTTGTAGTAAAATTAAAAAAGGATTAGGAGTTAAAATCCAGTTTGAGGTACTACAAACACTTGGATATACATTATAATGACCAAAAACACTTAGATATACAGTCATATCTAAGCAAAAAAAACAACAACCCTCCCCCCCCAAAAAAAAAAAAAACCAACAACACCCCCACCCCAATCACACACAAAAAAAACCCAATGCAACAACAAACAAACAATCCACGTGTAATTTCTTTGACAATGACAATATTAGGTGGGAAAATATGTTACAATAGCTGCAATTCAGGAATACATGTCCTTTTCAATACACATTGTTTTTTCTTTGAATACCACAACCAGCTTAGAACATATCGACATGGAAGCAGAAATTTAAGATATTTTATTTATATATTGTTAAATTTGTTGAATCATACAGGTTTATCATATTACACATTAATCCATATGACAAGGCCAGTTGTTTTTGGTCATGTGATGTCTGTAACGTCAACAGTGGTTGGTCAGTTTTAAGTTATTTTTGTACACTGTGTATGGTTGAATGGTCATGCTTGTGCTGTGTGCAAGACAAAAAAAAGTACCAAACAAATAAATAATGTGCAAATGAGTTTCGTTGTTTGTTTGTTTTTTAATTGAAATCAAATGTTATTGTTATCAAGAGTTTGCTACCATTGTAATATATTTCAGACTAGAAGAGCCTTTTTTGTAATTAAAATTACTTATATACTTTTTATTATTGATTTATTATTATTTTATTTTTTATTATTATTATTATTTGTTAGGGTTTTTTTTTTTTTTAATTTTTTTTTTTTGACAATTTTATTGTGATTTTATCCCCTTCTTTTTTGTGTTTCATGTAGCACAAAAAGAAACAAAAACAACAAAATATTGTTCAAAGAAATTAATTGATGTTTTTAATGGTTGGTAGGTAGGAGTTCATCTATATGGATAGAAGCTGCTTCCACACTAAATACAATATTTCTCATAAAACAGTTGAATTTACAAGAGTGATGGTTGCAAACTGCACTATGTCAGCATAGTCCTATGTTCGTCCCTCAGTTGTGTTTAGTATCAATACTCCAGTAAGCATGTGTCTCTTCCCCCAACAATATCCTGCAGGCACAGTAGAAGCAAGTAGACTGAAATCGAAGGCTCAAAGCAAATTTTCTAGGGAGTTTAGGGGTATGCTCCCCTGTAAACTTCTAAAAACTAGATGACCTGAAATGCAATTCCCTGCATTCGACAAGTAAAATTCATCTCTGCCTTAAGATTTACTACCAATATGTTTTATTCAGAATTATTTTATTTGTGTATCCAGTGTTCCTTGAGCTGCTACAGATATTAGAATGACTTAAAACACTTCGATACAATGGATATAAGAGTTCTCACAATAGACATAAGAATTCTCATACAAATGTATCCTGTATCTCATATTGTGGACATTCTGAATTTCAAGACAGTCGACATAGTTTTTCATACTACATGTAGACTCCCATCATATGAAAAAGTACACCCGAGGTGGTGGAAATTTCGACCCGGGACGAGGCTTGCTGGGTCCCAGGGTCAAAATTTCCACCACCTAGGGTGTACTTTTTCTATCCCACATGACCGCATATGATGGAGTCTTTTTCTCCCATCCATTCGATAAATGAACCATTATTTTACACGAACAAACAAAGATGGCTGAAAAAGTAACTTCTTTATTTGACCGTTTTATCACAAATAAACTACAGAATCATATTTGCCACGTCTGTTTCATGTAGATATAATTTAACACTAAAAATTAACAAGATAGCTTTTATAATGAAAGTTTTAATAACAAAATATCAATCTAAAACTAACCAACTCGAATTGATATGGCGTCATATACTACCAACGTCGTAATACTCCTCATGTTAAATTCAATGACATCATAGCCGATGCTAGACAGATTTATTCCGCATGGGCTGACGTCATGGAATGAGTCTTGTCTTGCATGGCTAGGGATGGGAGAAAATGGCATCTGTATCCCCTACAATATCCTGTATCACACAAAGATATCTGTATGCCTCACAATACCCTGTATTTCACACCACGAACATACAAAAGTATCTATATATCCTCACAATATCCTGTATCACACTGTGGACATACAGATATCTGTATGCTTCACGATATCCTGTATTTCACACCACGAACATACAAAAGTATCTATATATCCTCACAATATCCTGTATCACACTGTGGACATACAGATATCTGTATGCTTCACGATATCCTGTATTTCACACCACGAACATACAAAAGTATCTATATATCCTCACAATATCCTGTATCACACTGTGGACATACAGATATCTGTATGCTTCACGATATCCTGTATTTCACACCACGAACATACAAAAGTATCTATATATCCTCACAATATCCTGTATCACACTGTGGACATACAGATATCTGTATGCTTCACGATATCCTGTATTTCACACCACGAACATACAAAAGTATCTATATATCCTCACAATATCCTGTATCACACTGTGGACATACAGATATCTGTATGCTTCACGATATCCTGTATTTCACACCACGAACATACAAAAGTATCTATATATCCTCACAATATCCTGTATCACACTGTGGACATACAGATATCTGTATGCTTCACGATATCCTGTATTTCACACCACGAACATACAAAAGTATCTATATATCCTCACAATATCCTGTATCACACTGTGGACATACAGATATCTGTATGCTTCACGATATCCTGTATTTCACACCACGAACATACAAAAGTATCTATATATCCTCACAATATCCTGTATCACACTGTGGACATACAGATATCTGTATGCTTCACGATATCCTGTATTTCACACCACGAACATACAAAAGTATCTATATATCCTCACAATATCCTGTATCACACTGTGGACATACAGATATCTGTATGCTTCACGATATCCTGTATTTCACACCACGAACATACAAAAGTATCTATATATCCTCACAATATCCTGTATCACACTGTGGACATACAGATATCTGTATGCTTCACGATATCCTGTATTTCACACCACGAACATACAAAAGTATCTATATATCCTCACAATATCCTGTATCACACTGTGGACATACAGATATCTGTATGCTTCACGATATCCTGTATTTCACACCACGAACATACAAAAGTATCTATATATCCTCACAATATCCTGTATCACACTGTGGACATACAGATATCTGTATGCTTCACGATATCCTGTATTTCACACCACGAACATACAAAAGTATCTATATATCCTCACAATATCCTGTATCACACTGTGGACATACAGATATCTGTATGCTTCACGATATCCTGTATTTCACACCGTGAATATATAAAGGTATCAATGTCCCTCACAAGATCCTGCATTTAACACTGGAGTTTTATACAAAAAGTTTTATACAAAAATTTTTATACAAAATGTTTTATACAAAGGTATCTCTCTGTAAAGCTCTCGACTGGGCATCACTTTCTATTAAATATGGTGGCTCGATCTGTGTCTGATGTTGATCTACAGTATTTTCACTTTTACTTGCATCATGCTTCAAATTACGTCTTTTCTGATTTCTCTCCTCGCGCCTCTGCTTAGAACACTCTGGATACAGCCTGTCATTGGCTAGAGTAGTCAGACTTTCATCAGAAGAACAATGACGGTGATAAGGATCCTTGTTATGGAAAAGAGAGCTAGAGGAAGGGAGGTAACTGGAGACGTAAGAATATGTGTCGCAATTGTCTTCCAAGTTGTATGATTTTGCTATAGCACCAGCCAGCTCCTGCCTCGATCTGACTGAATCGTACATCCAGGATCTGCGCTTCCCAGCTTTGTCCATGTCCTTGGAGAGTGAATTCCGTAGATTGGAGCCCAGAACATTGGCTTGAGAAATATCGTCCACGACTGCATCTCTTATCTTGGCGAGTTTACTCAAGCTGGCAACACTGGCCATACTGTAAAGACTTGATGGTCGTTTGGCCTTCTGGCAGCTCTGTGTTATTGTCCCATTCATGTCCATGTAGCTCTCATAACTCTCAATGTTGTAGTGGTCCTTGTGGAGAACTGTGATCTCGCAGCCGTCCTCGTGGCTGATGGAAGATGAAAGGTCAAGGCCACTGTCCTGCTTGCCCTCTTGGTTGACTTTGATTTGAGTTAACTTCTCCTGGGCATTGTCGAGGTGTTTCTGAAGAACTTGGATGTTTTCATTTTTCTGGTTTAAAAACAGATAAGATTATATTAAAAAATAATATTCACATTAAGAACAATGCGACAAAATGAAGGCTATGCAATAACATCAACTGACACTACTTCTACCATTGCTACTGCTACCACTACCACCACTAATGCGACTATATCATTAATAAATATGAAAATCTTGGCACAAATGTAATTAAGTTTTGATTACATTTTAGTTGTGATAATATGACCAACTAAAATATGCCTTAGGTGAAAACCTTGGATTTTTTTTGGGAATGGTAAGCAATGCTCAACTAAAGATGTTTTCGTTTATTAAAGATTTAGAAGCTTAGTAAGGTCGTGAAAAATTGCTAACTTAAGCACAAGTGAAGAGTTGCTAACTTAAGTCTTGCAGTGACTTCTGTAAGGAGATGTTTTCTTTTATTAAGTACTCGTGAAAAGTTGCTAACTTACATCTTGTAGAGACTTCTGTAAGGAGATGTTTTCTTTGACCATGTGATACAGCTCCTCCTCCACCTGCTCGAACGACTGCAGCCCTGACGCCATGTTGCCGGAGGCGATGCTCACCCTGAACTGAGACCTGTCCGGAGTCTTCTTCCACTGGCGAACCTGAAACCAGGCAGCATAGAGTGAGCAAATCTGAACCATATTCCAGCAGACTTCAATGTGAAAAGCAAATTGAGGAGAGTGATTAAATTGTCCCCTAATTTATATTATGGGGAGCCCAGGGTTTCTAGATTTTTTTTTATAAAATCTGCTAGCCATGGGATCAGTGATTTTTTTTAATTTACTAGCCATGATTAAACATTAACTAGCCCTACTTTACAATTTTACTAAATAATAGTAATAATCAAATATGTCTAAAGAGGGAGATAGAGCTTAAAACACTAACATTGGGGGGTGGGGTGAGGTCAGGATATTCATATTTACAAAAGAGACGACTTCAACATTTGACCAACACAAATTCACTAGCCGTCGGGCATGACAATAGTAGTTATTTACCAGCCCAAAATTGAATATCACTAGCCATGGGAGTGGGGCTACAATAATCTAGAAGCCCTGGGAGCCATTTAAGATATTACCATATTGATACCATATAAATTTTACCTGTTAAGGGGAGCTTAACATAACTCCTTTAGCAAATCTCAGATGAGTGATTCACAGCTATGCTCCAAACAGAATTGTATTATACAATAAGAAATCTACCATACATGCATGGAACTCTGCCATATATATTAATACACGTTCTGTTGATCATGCAAATAAATATCTAGTATGCATCCACAGAACCCACTTCATAATATCTAGGCTAACTGCTTTTAATTCGAGTTTGACTACAGTCAAAGACCCTTTAAATGTACCTTCTCGCTAAAGTCATAATATCACATACGATGGCGCTAGTTAGAGAGATACGATAAAAATAGGGGGGGGGGGGGGGGACAACACGCACATGCACACGCACACATTCGGAACATCTGAACATACACAAATTCAACTACTAAAGATTCCATTTTTGAACCTCTTGTCCCACTCATCATTAAGTAGTTTATTACCCATATGGTTATAGATATATTAGCCAAGTGGGATGTAACACTTTTGACGTCACACAATGACGTCATCAATTGTTGCACTAGAAGCTTAAAGGAATGTCAACGAAACGAGATGAGTGATATAAATTACGATCGATTATGGGTAATATATAGGATATTAAACTAGCTTCCATTTCGTATCGTGTTTATGTCCCTCGTGAAATGATTGTCATTATCACTCGCTAAAGCTCGTGACAATTGAAAATTATTTCTCTCGGGACATAAACACGATACAAAATGGAAGCTCGTTTAATATCCTATAAATATTATACATGTAATAACATCGAGGGCTGACAACCAGGGCGCTAATTCATAAAGCCCTCGTTTAAAGAAATGTAATTGTTTAGCTTTTTGTTTTTAAAGGGGGAGGACATACTTGTAATAGGAGTGATTGCTGTCTTTCAGATTCATCTGTATTTTTCAAACGTCAAAACGTTTGGGATTTTTGGGTGTTTTTTTATTGTTGTTTCTATTCTTCTTCTAGAATAAAAACAGGTCTTTGGATATAACTATTTACTGGTTGTCAGCCCATTTCATGAAACCTGTTTCTGTACCTTTGGCAAGAAGACCGCCATCATGGCCACCACATTGCAGAACCAGATCGCGAAGATGACGCACGCGTAGACTGCGTTAGGCCACGCCCTCAGCATCGTCGTCACGGATGACGTAAATGTCGCCATCACCATGGTCGTCAAGGAAGTGATGATGATCGGATTGGCGTCGTTCATGGACGGGAGTGTGACGTTGCGCACTTGCCACGCCAGGTACAGCCCGTACAGAAGCATGACGACTTTAAACGTGAACAAGCCCGCCACCCACATGTCGGCGTCACGTGACGAACACCAGTGCACGGTCACCACGTTCGGCGTCGAGACGTTGGAGGATGAGTCGGGTAGAACCTGAAGTAAGATAGAAGGGTGTGAAATGAGTACAGTTCAGTTTTTAAATACAAAGACCTACATAGTGACTTGAAAATAATATACTGCAAAATACTAGGAAATGTTTTCTGTTTTTAATTATACATCAAGGTATAGTTTGGAGTTCGTTCAGACCTCAGCCAACCCCCACCTCCAACTCCCCACTGAGGCTAAAACATTTTTTTTTTACAATGCAATATCAAGCTATTGAAACTGGTGACCAGAGTTTAGATTCCTCCTCCAACCCTTGCCTAAATTTCTACACGACCCTGAACAATTTATGCAGGGGGAGTCTCATCTTCATAAATCAAGGCTAATATTCGTTCCTCGTATTCAGCCTTGATACATGTAGTCAAGATTACTGATATCCACTACTAGCGCCCTCTATTGGAAGAAAATTGGTAACACCGATTATGTCCCTTACACGATGACATCGCTGACCTATCACAGCATCGGTAACATGTGACAATCTTGAAAGCAATATCAAAAATTAACCGCCGGACGCTGACGCTGCCATCTTTGTTTACAATAACAAGGGAATCTATAAGGAGCGTTGCGATTCGTTGCAATCAGATCTCATCGCATCCAATGAAATTTAAGCATTTTGTGGCACGATTTCTTGACGACATGTATCAAGGCTGAATACGAGGAACGAATATTAGCCTTGATTTATGAAGATGGGGGAGTCTAGACTGACAAGCGAAGTTTATAGGAGGGTCAAATCATGCTCCTCCTGAAAATATACAAAAAGAATTTGCTTGAGCATGGAAGGGTGTCGATCGCCAAAACCCTCCCCTGAACATGCTCCTGCTGTTATAACCTCAAATTCCTGGAACAAGGCAATATTTGAAACATTTACTTTTTAACATAACGAAACTAATTTTCTTACAAAATCACAAGCTGGTATTTATAATCACTAAATTATGTTAATTAGATGATCAAACTTCTGATTGGTTATGACAAGCCTCACCTGACTGGTTACCACAGACGTCATCCAATGAAGGGGATCGATGCTCTGCCAGACGACAATAACAGTGACGTCACAAACCAAGATGGCGGAGATTATCAAGAACAGCTTGTTATCCCGTATTACCTAAAATGATAAATAATAATAATAATAATAATAATAATAATAATAATAATAAAAAAACAAAACAATAATGATAACAACAACAATATGAAAACCACACGATTACTCATTTTGATAGCTAGATGCCTACTAAACCTATAGTAATGGGGGGATGGCAGTATAAAATAGAATCGGACTGTTGACCCACCCCACCCCACCCCACCCAATCCAACCGTGGCAAGACCCTGCTGTTATAACATTCAATACACTTTGCATATATACTGAACAAAAAAAGAAACTTCCGATTTGTACATATAGTATTTGTTGTGTTAAAGAATTCATTGTGTAATGAAATTATATAGGTAGTATTAGCCGTGAGCTGTATTATCAGGATTCATGAATTTTATTGATTATTTTTGCACTGTTAATCGTCGACAACGTGAAATTCAATTGCACGTGCATGCATGGTTCGACATGTCCCGTGTAGTATTCGGTCAATTTGTTTTATTTGTCTTACTGACATTGTTGTCAAGTGAACGAAAACGCTTCAAAATTTGTAAAAAAAATAACGTTTTTTTACATTGTAACATTTTCAGTATGCCAAGAATACACAATAATTTACGCGAACGGGCGATTGGCATTTTTGATGCTGGCATGTTGACAGAAGACGTTGCAAGGCATGTTGGGAGTTCTAGTCGAGCGATACGAAATCTTCGCGTAAGATTTCGAACGACAGGAAGCACCAACGACTTGCCACGTCGTGGACGTCCACGTGTTATAACGCGTGGTCAAGACCGCTATATCATGAACACGCATTTGCGCAATCGATTCCAAACTGCCACTGCTACTGCTGCTAATACACCTGGGCTTCATAATAACCGAATCAGTGGGCGTTTGCGGGAGAACGGTTTACATGCACGACGTCCTTACGTCGGATGCGTTTTAACGCAACGTCAGCGTCTAAATCGTCTTAATTGGGCACGTGTACACACTCGTTGGATACGGCGACGCTGGAATACCATTCTTTTTTCGGATGAATCCAGATTTTCTTTACAAAGTGGTGATGGCAGGGTGCGCGTCTACCGTAGGAGAAATGAACGCTATTCTGACTGTTTCGGGGGTGGGGGTTGTGTCATGGTCTGGGCAGCCATTGCCCATGGTTATCGTTCACCACTAGTCATCATTGATGGCAATTTAAATGCTCAACGTTACCGCAATGACATTCTCGCTCATCACGTCATTCCTCTGTTCCATAACAACGCCAATATCTCGATTTTTCAGCATGATAATGCCACCTCTCATACAGCTAGAGACACTGTAAATTTTCTTAGGACAAATAACATTGATTTCATTGATGACTGGCCCGCTAAAAGTCCTGATCTCAACCCCATCGAGCTTGTCTGGGATAGTCTGAACAGACGATTGAGGCGTCGTCCCAACCCATCCGCTAACGTCAACGAACTTCGTCAAGCGCTCATTCAGGAATGGGACAATATTCCACAGGCAGAAAGCAACACTTTAGTCAATTCTATGCGCCTGCGATGCACTGCAGTGGTGAATTCAAGATGTGGACATACCTGTTATTAAGTGGGTGTTATTTTTTTTAACCCCTACCACACTTGGTCAAAATTTCTCCCAGTTTCTGTTAACCTATGGCCATGATTTTTGCACCAAACGATGCATCATGGAACACTCTTTAAACGCATATATAACAATTATTCCCCCGGTTTGTTTTCATCAAGTTATGTTCAAGCAAAGTTAGCGGAAGTTTCTTATTTTGTTCAGTATATAACTGTAAACTAAAGTAGTGTCAGAAATGAAATAAATATATTTGTGTTGATTATTTGATTCAGATTTAACCGACAAAGAGCCTAAATAATAGACATAATTATACATGTATCTCAATATGTTTTCCCATTGGGCTATTTCTCTTTTCAACCAGTGCACCACGAGTCACTGGTATATCAAAACCCGTGGTGTGTACTACCCTGTCTGTGGGATGGAACATATAGAAAATCCCTTGCTGCTAATCAAAAAGAGTCGCCCATGAACTGACGACAGCGAGTTTCCTCTCTCAATATCTGTGTGGTCCTTAACAATATGTCTGATGCCATATAACCATAAATAAAATGTGTTGAGTGCATCGTTAAATAAACCATTTCATTTAACCATATGTCTGACGCCATATAACCGTAAATAAAATGTGCTGAGTGCGTCGTTAAATAAAACATTTCATGTTTTAGCATCCATCTGGGCTACTTGGGATATTATCAGTTTATAAGGTGGTGCTTGCCCTTGAATTTATTTATTTATTTATTTATTTATTTATTTTTTATACTAAAGTTCGCATTTGATATATTATAGGTCTATGCAGTAACAAAAGATAAATAAATGGCCTTTAAAAAAAAACCCATAAATTTTTATAAATTTATAACATTAATAGAAAACAAAGAGATAGGCTGTTCTGAAGTTGAAAGTGTTTCATGCAAGTGCCCACGATCTCTACAACCGTTAATGCATCGCTGATGGAAAGGGCACCACTCCACCATTTGGCGTGTCGTTACTTGTTGTAGCAGATTAATATAGTTCGGTTTAAGAAATAGTTCCTCATAAAAAATAAATAAAACTACAAAATTCTGATATGCCTTTTGAAATTGTCTGTAGCATTTAAATAACCCATTGGTTTAAAGTTACTTGTTATATGTAGTACTAACTGTGCAAGTGGTATACTATAACAATAATGATATAGTGCCACGAGGCAGTGCTCTGGCATAAGGGTAGCTAACTGAAAAATATCGATCCAGGCGCGGATGCAGGATTTCTGAAAGGGGGGTCCAAATTTGAAAGGGGGGGGGGGTCAAAATGTTATATTTTTTATTATTTAAGCATTTAGAACAGTTAATATATCACGTTTCTCCTTTACGGTTATGGGCGGTTTTCAAGGAGGGGTGGGTGGGTCCGGACCCATGGACCCCCCCCACACCCCCCCACCCCCCCCCCCACCCCCCGGATCCGCTACTGCGATCTATGTTGAACTTTTTGTACACGTTACTTATCAGTTGAGAGCAAAAGAAAGAAAGAAATGTTTTATTTAACGACGCACTCAACACATTTTATTTACGGTTATATGGCGTCAGACATATGGTTATGGACCACACAGATTTTGAGAGGAAACCCGCTGTCGCCACTACATGGGCTACTCTTCCGATTAGCAGCAAAGGATCTTTTATTTGCGCTTCCCACAGGCAGGATAGCACAAACCATGGCAGTTATAGATCACTGGTCGGTGCAAGTGGTTTACACCTACCCATTGAGCCTTGCGGAGCACTCACTCAGAGTTTGGAGTCGGTATCTGGATTAAAAATCCCATGCCTCGACTGGGATCCGAACCCAGTACCTACCAACCTGTAGACCGATGGCCTACCACGACGCCACCGAGGCCGGTATCAGTTGAGAGCACTCCCTGAAATTAGTAGTCACATAACCCTCTCGATAGTGTTGTATTTTTCACACAATATATTCTAACAAAAATTGTATCGAACTGCATAGAACTCGAAATTAATGTTTAGGCGCCTGTTCCAGCACAATAACCGACTTACCACTTTTCTTGTGGCCGCCTGCTGGAATATTTTATGAACCCGCCAGGCTTTTGCGAACATAGGACCGAAGACAAGACTTGTTGCCATGACAACAGCAGTCACACGAATCTAAATAAAATAAAATAAAAATAAAATAAAAACAACAAAGAGGAAAATAATTATTTGTGAAGTATTTCGACAGCGAAACGATAAGTCGTCTACTTGTAAGTCATAAAGTGCAGCTGGAATACTGGTAATGATAAACATTAAAAATAATTAAGATACTAGTTTCACGTTTATCCCAACACACATACAAAAATAAAAAATAAAATAAACACAAGCAATTCAAAACCAAAACCGAACAGCTTCCCAACAAAAACAAAACCCAAAAACAAACATTTCCGCACCCACCTAACCACTCACACACCCTAAACCATTACACCCCCCCCCCCCCCCCAAAAAAAAAAAAAACAAAACAAATCCCAAACAAACAAAAGAAAAAAAAACCCGACAAGAAAGAAGAAAAGACATGAATAAGAAAAACAATTCCCCAAAACCCCAAAACCAAACAACCCACTGAAATAGTTGATTACTTTTAAAAAAAATTTTTTTTAATTTTTTTTTTTTTTTGCGGGGGGTGGGTGGGGGGGGGGGGGGGGGTGGGGGCAAATAGTGGACATAACCACTTCTCGTTGTTAGCCCGCACTAAGTTTAGTACCTGACACAATGTTGACATCGCGGAGTAATCGCTTTCCAGAAAATAGTCCATTCCAAACATCAAGCAGCCGACACTTGCCAGTATACCGCCACACGCAATAACAACGTTCAGGTTGGGACTCGACATCTTGATCACTCTGAAGAAAAACAAAATTAAAATATATCTACTTTGATAATTCGCGAAAATAAACGCTCAAATGACAGGCCCGGCGAAAAAAAATCGGGGTTGGGGTGAACGGAGGTGCACATCATTTCCAACTTGTAGAGACAAATAACAAATTACTTGTGACTAATCAGTTAGTTTTGTATGTTAAACTAATCAACAAAAAATTTAATTTTAACTTTTATAAGCCGACAATATTCTTCACTGTGGATGAGCATTGCTGTTTTTTCTATATACAAAACATTTTGTTTATATATATATATATATATATATATATATATCATGGGTGGACCAGTTTCGGTGAGCATAAACATTCGATTCTAAATCATATCAATATTCATACACAGATTTGTTATTCAAATAGCTACCCTTTTATTAGTATTTCTACGCTTCAAATGAGCAATAAACTGGCCGCTATGTAACAAAGATCACTGGGCACGTGCGTCAAAAACTGTAGCATGCATCAACAGTAAATATTGTTAACTACGTCACCTGTTTCGGTGAGTGAAACGTTTAGTGGTATAGTTTACAGCCAAAACTTTCCAACACAAAACTTTTCAGTGTTTTATCAAAACATGTATGTTGTTCAACAAAACATGCACTTATAATAATTTATAAAAAATAATTTAAATATTTTAAGACAAATTATAAAATGGAGTCCTCGAGAACCAATGTTAACGGATAACATTTTAGGAACACGAATATAACACTTCTGATGTCATGCAATTGTGTTAATAGTTGAAAAAAATGAATAGTTATAATAGTAAAATTGTTTGGTTAAAAAATATACGCTGCATTCTGAATTTTAATAAATATACAGATATCCAGAAATATGTTTATGTTAAAACATATAAGGACCATATATTTTTGGCAAGTATCTGTAAAGAGAGTTTTGCCAGCAGACGCCGTGACAATCATGTGACTTCAATAACAAAATAGCAGTACAGCTGAGAACAGAAAAAATAGTTTTAAAAATAAGTTTTCTTTCAAATAACAGTCTTTGAAAATCATTAAAAAAGGTATTAAGAAATGTGCCGTGTTTATGACTGGCTAAAGTTCGATCTTGATTTTTTTGCTCATTTTAACCTTATTTTTACGAACATTTCTGTGAATGTGATAGACATTTGTTTACTTTCCCCCATGCAAAAGTCAACGATGTCAGAAATCTTCAAATGTGCGTACTATTGAGCACAAACGACGAAACCACCGAAACAGGGCCCTCACCGAAACAGGGCCACGGACGATATATATATATATATATACAATGCACATCAAATTCTCGAAAACCGCTTCCACGAAAGTGGAATATTGAGAAAAACAAAACCCCACAAAAAAGACAAATCAAACAATAACAAATAAACAAAAATTCCACAAAACATTACAACCAAGTAATTTAAAGGGGCATTCCTGAGTTTGCTGCATTGTAAGATGTTTCCGACTAATAAAATATTTCAACGATTAAAATTACCCATATATCCACGAATATCAGTGCCCTGTGTATTCATGTTTTTTATTTTAGGAAATAAAAAATTTAACCTAGTACCACTATTAGAACGATCAGAAACAAATATCCACTAAATTTTATGCCAAAAAATATATTTGATATATAATTACAATCGTTAAAAAATATCTGTTAGTCGATCACATCTTAAAAATTGCACCAAACTCAGAAATGTCCCTTTCATTTTTATTTACCAGTAAAAAAAAATATTGATTTGCCATATATAGTGGCAACAATATAAATGTACAACAATTAATTAAAACTTAAATAATTTATTTATTATCAAGTACAGGATCTCCTTGGGAGTGGCTGTCCAAATATTCTTATAATGCATGCACTTTTAAAAAATGACTTCTAACCTTATATGTCGGAGTCGGACATTGAAGACCAGAAAGCTGACAGACAAGCAAATGCTGACCAATCCAAGAACACATGCCTCGATCCACGCCCACTGATTGAAATTTCATCGTTTCACCATTCACAATCATATTGAGTTCTAGCATTTGAATCTCATCCAAAATATTTTTAAAGAACTACTTCAAACACGAAGTTGATATATAAAACATATCCCGGATCCCGGATATCCAGTCAGGGTTATACGGTGTTTACTTTGAGATTGTCGAAAGTAAGGTTTGTTTTGTTTAACGACACCACTAGAGCACATTGATTTATTAATCGTCGGCGACTGGATGTCAAACACTGGGTAATTCCGACATAGTCTTAGAGAGGAAACCCGCTACATGTTCCCATTAGTAGCAAGGCATCTTTTATATGCATCATCTCACAAATAGGATAGCACATACCATGGCCTTTAATATACTACTCCTGGTACACTGGCTGTTGGATGACAAACATTAGATAATTATGACATAGTCTTAGAGAGGAAACCCGCTACATGTTTTATATTAGTAGCAAGGCATCTTTTATATGCATCATCTCACAAATAGGATAGCACATACCATGGCCTTTAATACACTACTCCTGGTACACTGGCTGTTGGATGACAAACATTTTATGACATAGTCCTTAAAAAACCCGCTACATGTTTTATATTAGTAGAATCGTTTATAAATCTCACAAATAGGTTAGTCGATACCATCTTTAAAACTACTTGCACCAATGACAAAACAGGAAGGTCCCTTATCATAGTTTAGATTTACCCGCTGCAGTTTTATAAAAAGGCAAGGCATATATGATTCTCACAATATAGTAGCACATACCATGGCAATATACTACTCCTGGTACACTGGCTGTTGGATGACAAACATTAGGTAATTAAAATAGTCTTAGAGAGGAAACCCGCTACATGTATTTATTTAGTAGCAAGGCATCTTTTATATGCATCATCTCCTTAGGGATAGCACATGGCATGTCCAAATACACTACTTATAATGCATGACAAACATTTTAATAAATGATATTCTAACCTTTTATATATGTCGGATAGTCCATGGCCTTTACACTACTGGTACACTGGCTGTTGGACCAGAAAGACATGAGAGAGGAAACAGTAGCAAGCAATATGCATCATCTCAAAATCCATAGCACATACCATGGCCTTTAATACACTACTCCCACTGGCTGTTGGATGACAAACGTAATTATGACATAGTCTTTAGAGAGGAAACCCGCTCATGTTCCCATTAGTAGCAAGGCATCTTTTATATGCATCATCTCACAAATAGGATAGCACATACCAATCCTTTAATACACTACTCCTGGTACACTGGCTGTTGGAACAAACAAGGTAATTATGGCATAGTTCCCGCTACATGTTCCCATTAGAAAGGCATCTTTTATATGCATCATCTCACAAATAGGATAGCACATACCATGGCCTTTAATATACTACTCCTGGTACACTGGCTGTTGGATGACAAACATTAGATAATTATGACATAGTCTTAGAGAGGAAACCCGCTACATGTTTTATATTAGTAGCAAGGCATCTTTTATATGCATCATCTCACAAATAGGATAGCACATACCATGGCCTTTAATATACTACTCCTGGTACACTGGCTGTTGGATGACAAACATTAGGTAATTATGGCATAGTCTTAGAGAGGAAACCCGCTACATGTTTTATATTAGTAGCAAGGCATCTTTTATATGCATCATCTCACAAATAGGATAGCACATACCATGGCCTTTAATACACTACTCCTGGTACACTGGCTGTTGGATGACAAACATTAGGTAATTATGGCATAGTCTTAGAGAGGAAACCCGCTACATGTTCCCATTAGTAGCAAGGGATCTTTTATATGCACCATCCCACAGACAGGAATCCTGATTTGTCATACTCTGCAGGATAGCACACACCACGGCCTTTGATATACCACTCTTACTGCACTGACTGGAACGAGAAAAATCCCATCAATCCTAGACCGACTGCGCATCAGGCAAGCGATTTACCACTGGGCTACGACCCGTCCATGAGATTGCTGAATACAGAATTTTAAAAAAGTGATCGAAGTTAAGAATAAAGTTTTTGTCTTTGATAGATCGATGACTGTCACATGTATTACGTGATTATTAAAATGGAATATGAACGCAAATAGCTTAACCACTAGCACCACGCTTCAGCAAAATTGTGTATTTACTAAGTAACCTACGTTTACTATTAAACTGAATTTAAATATTATAATTAGTATATTATCTCTACAACAAACTTTATGACGTCTGCCACATGTATTACTATTACATGAATATTAAAATGAAATATGAACATAAAATCGCTGAACCACAAGTACTATGCTTCCAATACAGTGTGTACCGGCCTCGGAGGCGTCGTGGCAGGCCATCGGTCTACAGGCTGGTAGGTACTGGGTTCGGATCCCAGACGAGGCATGGGATTTTTAATCCAAATACTGACTCCAAAGCCTGAGTGAGTGCTCCGCAAGGCTCAATGGGTAGGTGTAAACCACTTGCACCGACCAGTGATCCATAACTGGTTCAACAAAGGCCATGGTTTGTGCTATCCTGCCTGTGGGAAGCGCAAATAAAAGATCCCTTGCTGCTAATCGGAAGAGTAGTCCATGTAGTGGTGACAGCGGGTTTCCTCTTAGAATCTGTGTGGTCCTTAACCATATGTCTAACGCCATATAACCGTAAATAAAATGTATTGAGTGCGTCGTTAAATAAAACATTTCTTTCTTTCTTTCTTTCCAATACAGTGTATTTACTATGTAGCCTATATTTACTGTTATACTGAATTTAAATATTATACATTGTATATTATCTATACAACACATGTTGCACGTCACTAACTTCTTGATAAAATATTCAGTCTTTTAATTAATCTTTTCATACATTATTTTCGATGACTATAAAATTCAAAGATTAAAAAAAAATAATAATACATTTTACTGCAGTATAAATCTCTTACAATACCTGTATTAATAAATTACATTTAATACCAGAACCAGTATTTAAATTATAATTAATATCAGCGTAGTTCTTTAGAAAATAGTACCGCGTGTCGGTTCTAAATTCTAAATTATGTTTTTTAATACTCCTATACAAAACAACACTTTGAACTCAACCAATTGACTTTATCGAGTGATTTGTCAACCTGCAAAGAACCAGTCTAATAACTGCATGCATGTTGTAACGCACTACGGCGCAGCAGGGGAGCGTTCCCCAGTGTAATGCTGCTACTTAAAATCACCAGTCTGTAACGTGGGAATAAAAGAGGAGACATTTTGAAGAATAAAAACACTAATGCTCTTTTTGACAGAAATAGTTTTATTACTCCTAATTATTAAAATCTGACTTAAAACCTAGTGTTTGATTAATGTTAACTAGACCCTAACGTTTTACAAATTGATATTTGATTAAAATTACTCCCTCGCCAACCAACACTGATGTGTAGGATATTCTCCCACTATATGTAACCTTTAAAATAGAATAGAATAGACTAGATGTTTAACGACATCCCGGCACGAAATATACATCGGCTACTGGGCGTCTAACTATGGTAAATGCAAACAGTAAGTGATGAACATCATCAAGATAAAAATTCAACAGTGAAATTAAAACACAGTGTAAAGAACTGTGTAAAAATACAAACATCACAGATAAATAAAATTAAAATTTAATATAAAAGTCAGTATCACGTAAAAATTGTAATAAAAGTTCAGAATGATATCAAAAGGATTCCATCACATTTCGTTGTCCAAATATATATTTTCTAGTTTCTTTGAGATGAGTACACTCCACCAAAATGTGGCGTACCGTCAGAGTACACTGACAATGCTCACCCTGAGGTGGAGGATCCTTCTTCAAAATAAATGAATGGGTCAAGTAAGTATGACCGATGCGAGCACGTCACAAGACTATTTCATCCTTCTTGCACTACCTGTAGGAGGACTGCCACTATCTCAAGTCTGGCTTGATACCATGAAGCTTGTTCGCAAACGCACCGTCCCAGTCATGTTGCCAAGTCGAAAAGATAAATTTGTTAATACTGTGTTTAAAGTAACCTTTAAATTACAACCATCAAATAATATTATAAAATGTATCTACTTCTCACATTCTGTTTTAAAAGCGTATTAAAATATCTGGCTAACAATATTACATTTGTGAACGCATACTTATTACTATTTAATAGTACATTTTTGTTTTCAACATACCAATCTTGCTATTGTGTACAAAGGTACGATTTTAAATACACGTACATAGAAACTACTTTTACTTTTACCGTATTTATTTTAAAACCGAGTTACTATAAACGCTTAATTACTATAGAAGTTGAAGTTTGATTTAACGACACCACTAGAGCACATTGCATTGGCGTCGATCCTGTTTTAAAAGTGTGGGGGCGGGGGCGGGGGAGGGGGAGGGTGACCTGTCACCCCTATAACATTGTTTTAGAAAATTGATCTGAACATAAAAAATCCCGAATAACCTATTGTTGGTCTCTTTCTGATTCTAAATAAGCAAAGGTATTTACTGCAGGCTACTTAAAATAATTCTCTAAATATTGAGACTATACAAATAATATGTGAATGAATACGATGTAGGTAAAATATAACTTTATTGGTCAAATCATTAATTCAAATACAAATAACGGACATGAATAAAAACAGTGGTGCAGCTGATGGTGTGACCGGTCTCGGTGGCGCAGTGGTTAAGTTATCGGAGTACAGGCCGGTCTCGGTGGCGCAGTGGTTAAGTTATCGGAGTACAGGCTGGTAAGTACAGAGTTCGCAGCCCGGTACAGGCTCCAACCCAGAGCGAGTTCTTTAGGACTCAATGAGTAGGTGTAAGACCACTACATCCTCTCCTCTCTCACTAAGCACTAACCAACTAACAACTAACCCACTGTCCTGGATAAACAGCCCAGATAGCTTAGATGTGTGCCCAGGACAGCGTGCTTGAACCTTAATTGGATATAAGCATGCAAATAAGTTCAAATGAATGAAATGATGGTGTGACTGTCATATTACATATATTTTCTTGTTTAGAATATCAGTGTCAATATATTGAAGGCGTTACTGATCATTCTAACATTGGTAAGTAACCCAAACTCAATTTGGTGTAGCCCAGTGGTAAAACGTTCACTTGGCGTGCGGTCGGTCTAGGATCGATCCCGGTCGGTGGGCCCATTGGGCTATTTCTCGTTCCAGCCAGTGCAGCACGACTGGTATATCAAAGGCCGTGGTATGTGCTATCCTGTCTGTGAGATGGTACATATAAAAGATCCCTTGCTGCTAATCGAAAAGAGTAGCCCATGAAGTGGCGACAGCGGGTTTCCTCTTTCAATATCTGTGTGGTCCTTAACCATATGTCTGACGCCATATAACCGTAAATAAAATGTGTTGAGTGCTTTGTTAAATAAAACATTTCCTGCCTATTCCATTTCGTACATACAAAAAAAAAATGTATATTAGGAAATATAATCAAGTTTGATGTAATGCAAACACTACGACGATCAGAAACATGTTTAATATACAACTGCTAATATATTATTTTATGTTTTTGTTTTGTTTAACGACACCACTAGAGCGCATTTGTTTATTAATCATCGACTATTGAATGTCAAACATATCCTAGACCGACCGCGCATCACGCGTGCGCTTTACCACTGGGCTACGTCCCGCCCCAATATTGTATTTATGTAATTACAGTCGTTAAAAAGAAAGAAAGAAATGTTTTATTTAACGACGCACTCAACACATTTTATTTACGGTTATATGGCGTCAGACATATGGTTCAGGACCACACAGACTTTGAGAGGAAACCCGCTGTCGCCACTACATGGGCTACTCTTCCGATTGGCAGCAAGGGATCTTTTATTTGCGCTTCCCACAGGCAGGATAGCACAAACCATGGCCTTTGTTGAACCAGTTATGGATCACTGGTCGGTGCAAGTGATTTACAACTACCCATTGAGCCTTGCGGGGAACTCACTCGGGGTTTGGAATCGGTATCTGGATTAAAAATCCCATGCCTCGACTGGGATCCGAACCCAGTACCTACCAGCCTGTAGACCGATGGCCTAACCACGACGCCATCGAGGCCGGTTTACAGTCTATATCATTTTAATAATTGCCGGGCAGGACGTAGCCCACTGGTAAAGCGTTCGCTTAATGCGCGGTCGGTCTGGAATCGATCCCCGTCGGTGAGCCCATTAGGCTATTTCTTGTTCCAGCCAGTACATCACGACTGGTATATCAAAGAACGTCGTATGTGCTGTCCTGTCAGTGGGATGGTGCATATAAAAGATCCCTTGCTACTAATGGAAAACTGTAGCGGGTTTCCTCTCTATGTCAAAATTACAATATGTTTGACATCCCATAGCCGATGAATAATACAAATTCAATGTGCTCTAGTGGTGTTGTTAAACAAAGTATTTTTTTTTTCATCTTAATAATTACCGAAAACTTAGGATAGTCCCCTTAACATATTTGTACGAAAATGTTTTTTTTTTAAATAATTTTCAAATCTACAGGTACAAACATTTCGAATAGTAGCTTACCTTTTAATTTATCCTTTTTTCCCCCAAAAAATCACCAGGAACTTTATCTTTTACTAGAAATATATATACACATCTAAATCCAAGTTAAAGTTGTTGTAAGACTAAAAAGCCGAAATTACAGGGACTATTTGCTTGGCTGCTCATGTAGCATGTATTAATTTGTTCTACAGTTAAGAGTTTCAAAGAGGAACAAGTTGCAGCAAGACGTAGTAAGAACACAGGCCGTAATGGGGAAAAAACATAGATCCGGTCTTTTGTGTAATGTTTTGGCTAATTGATCCATTAACAAAAAGCAATGATAGCAGAGGCGTTTGCCCAACACCCCCAAAGTGAAAAAAGTTAGAAAATCATTCGCTTCATTTCAACTTATTTTCGTGCTTATAATCCAATTAAGGTTCTAGCACCCTGTCCTGGGCGCACACCTCAGCTATCTGGGCTGTCTGTCCAGTGAGAGAAAAAGGGTGTAGTGGTCTTACACCTACCCATTGAGTCATTAAAACTCTCTCATGATGGGAGCCGGTACCGGGCTGCGAACCCAGTACCTACCAGTCTTATGTGTGAGAGCTTAACCACGACACCACTGAGGCCGGTAAAAAAACATTTGACTTGATCATGTCTAATGCTAGAAATGTAGTAATATAAAATTTGCACCACACTACTTCATAATGTTCAAATCATCCTCGAACACTAAATTAAAAACGAAACATTCATTTACTCATATGCGTACGGGCTCCCGTTTTTGTAGGGCGGGGTAGGGGGAGGCTGGTTTTTGCCGCCCGAATCCGCGCCTGCCAACGTAAAAAGACATCGTCGACAAATCCATGACGTTGTTATGCGACAACGTGACGGCGGCCCCGCTTACAGACACCTGTTCTGGATTTCACAGATACCACTGAGGTGCGAAGGTCTAAGCCCAAACTAACATCTGCAATTTTGTGTTTACCCTGTCTCGTATCTGTGAATTTCGATCCCTGTCTTACAAAGGCATCTTTCAGAGAAAATACCTCGCACTTTCACGCTATCGCTCTTTGGAGAGCGATATGTACACGTTAGAAAATTAACAGTTTTTTAAAGAAGTAATATGTTGTCTTAAGTTTGAAAATAATGCAATTATTCTAGTGGTTTTTGTTTTTTAATTTTAAAATATCAGTTTCCAGTCGACAGTTGTTATCATAAAATCATAATGAGCTATAAAGTTGCATAATAATAATAATAATAATAATAAAGAAATATTAAAAATCATGTTTAAAAAACATGAGGGTAGGTTAAAACTGCACACCCAAAGAGCCTAGAGAAGCTTGGCCGGTTCTATATGTTCGTGGAAAGACAGATACAGACAGACAGAAATAGAGAGAGAGATAGAGAGAGAGAGAGAGAGAGAGAGAGAGAGAGAGAGAGAGAGAGAGAGAGAGAGAGAGAGAGAGAGAGAGAGAGAGAGAGAGAGAGCAAAACCAGTTCGTGGGTGTCTGGTTTGGATGTTAAAAAAAAAAAAAAACAAATCGGTGTGAAAAAGCCACAGAACATCAATGTCTTGAAATATATTTGAAACATGAGTTAGCAATGCGTGGGATCTGTACAGGTGTGTAGCTAATGGAGGGTGTTTTTTTTTTATAGCATTTTTTATTATGTAGGCTTTCAATATGTGAGAAAATAATTGCGAGTGTACAGTGTAGTATGACGTACAATGTAATACAAGCTAACAATAGGGATCTATGTTTATCAAAATACAGCCAATAATTTCATAGACGTTTTATGAGTCATGTTGTGAATTGAGTAAAATTGTTACAGCCTCGTGAACTTTTACAAATTTCGTTTTAGCTTGCTGTCATTGTTAAGATGTTATCGACGTTCATAACCTTTTAAACGAGTAAAATTATTTTACATATTAAAAGGATTGTCCTGAGTTTGCGGCCATTGTAAGATGTTTCCGATTAAGGGAGACTTTTTGGCGATTATTTTAAGTAGTTTAAAGATAAATTTTGTTTTTACGGGCGCAGCAAACATTTATTAACCTGCATTCCACCATTATTACTATTTTGGCTTTAATATTCTAAATTTCTAAATTGGCCGTAGTAGTTAGGAAATCCCTGTCACGAGTCAGACCCGAGTCTGGACACGTTAAACCACTTAACAATAATACTAATTTTCGGCGACTAACATTACATATTAAATACATTTTCTTGTTTAGAATACCAGTGTCTGTATATCCAATGTGTTTGTAGTCGTGTGCTAATGTTTGTAGAATTTCTTTTTTATTTCACTTCGTAAAATATTTTTTTTTATACATACGAAATTATTGGAAGGTAAAATTGGTTTGGGCTACTATAAACATTAGAACGAAAAGTACATTGTTTATGCAGGTACCAATATTCTAATATTCTAAACTATCATTATAGGGACATATACTAGTTTCAACCCATGCAAATTAACACTGAGTTTAGTTAATCTACAAACCTGTAACACATTTGGATAAAGTTACAATTGCGGGAAACATGAGTCTGTGACTTTGAAATGGTGAAATACCCTCTAAAAAATAAACTAACATTCGACTCCATAGCTGTTACCTCTCAGACGCACGTGCGTTTTTCAAAATATGAGAAATGCATTTTGTGATATTAAAAACACCAGGATGACAAAAAGAACCCCAACACTTCGAATGCACGGAAATGGATAATTTAAACAATAAAATCTAAGTTAAGTATGATTTCAGTTATCAAAAACGGCTCTAATAGTCAACAATATGCCTTAGTGTTTAAAAACTAAAGTATGTCCCTTTAATATGTAATGTTAGTGATAAAAACTGATATACTGGTCATATGTATGCTTCAATGGTAGGAAACTCAGGACAGTCCCTTTAAAGGAACATTCCCGAGTTTGCTGCAATTTTTAAGATGCTATCTACTAACAGAGACTTTTTAACGAGTATAATTACACATGAAATATATTGTTCAACATAAAGTATTAGTGGCTGTATATTAAACGTGTTTCTGATCCTTCTAATATTTGTATTTGTTTAAATTTAATTTTATGTCCTAAAATGTATTGTTTTCGTATGTACGAAATTATTTGAAGACAAAATCCAGTTTGGGTTTCTTACAATTATTAAGACGGCCAGAAACACATTGAATATACAGACATGATATTCTAAACAAAAAATATATTTAATATGTAAGTTTAATCGTAGAAATATTTTATTAGTTGAAAACATCTTACAATGCAATAAACTCAGGAATGTCCCTTTAACAAATTATCGTTTGAAAGAAATCAGTATTCGTTTAAAAGGTACTGCCCTGAGTTTACTAGCCATTGTTAAAATGTTACCGACTACCAGAACCTTTAAAACAAGTAAAATTAGTGGATAACTATGTATATTTAACCATTTTCGAACGTTAATGCTGGTTTTGGTGTCGCAAATGGATTTGTATAGCCAGACCGGCCTCGGTAGTGTTGTAGTTAAGCCGTCATCCATAAGGCTGGTAGGTACTGGGTTCGCAGCCCGGTACCGGCTCACACACAGGCCGAGTTTTAACGACTCATTGGGTAGGTGTAAGATCACTACACCCCTTTTCTCTCACTGACAACTAACAACTAACTCACTGTCCGGACAGACAGCCCAGATAGCTGAGGTGTGTGCCCAGAACAGCGTGCTTGAACTTTAATTAGATATAAGCTCAAAAATAAGTTGAAATAAAATGAAATGATTAGCCAATAAAATTTCGCATTTTCTGCAGACTGAATTAGAATTACATGTCAAAATACATTTTCTTGTGTAGATATCAATGTCTGTATGCTAGTATACAATTTGTACGATCTTCCTAATATTTTATTTTATTTAACAAGTATATATATGGAGATACTAGTAAACATTGTTCATGAGTGTAAACGTACCTTTATATTTAAATCTAGCATAGCTAATTTTAGTCAACTTTGCCGAGTGTATTTGAGTAAAATCAACTTGTGACGTGTCTGGGTGTGTCGGTCTTTGGATTACCGCATTAGCCGATGTTTAGATGGTTGACTTTTTACAGTTGGATCAAGGGGTTTGTCTTGTTATATTTGCCGTGTGTTAAAGGACTTAGCTGTCAGCTGCGGTGTAAATATTTTAAAACAAAGCGTTTCACACCCAGCACTAACTGAAAGTGCGTTCACACCGTACGAGCTACTGGAACGATCTGAAGTGCAGTTTTGATTATGATTTGTTGTAGAACATAAGACATGTTTTAATAATTAAAAATAAATAATACCTCCCCACCCCACCAATGAAAAAACCCAACTTGTTAACTATAAGCTAAATATTTATAACAAAACGTTTCATACCGAAATAAAATAAAATTCGTCATTTACAAAACAACACCACTTATGTTCTGGTCAGAGAAAACAAAACAATTTCTAATCGCAAAATCTAATTGCAAAAAACAAAGTCTCTTGATAAAAAATATGCCTACATAGCGTGTTTGAACTGTGTGTTAAAAACGAAGCTAGACAACAGGTTGTTCAAATTAAGACCTGTCTGTACCAGGTATTTATTTTTCGCTCGGACCAGTTGACTGAACGACAGAAATACCTGTCTCGCCACTTGAGAAATTTACCTGTCGAATTCCATCCAAAAACAGAACAGATGTGTCTATTGGTGGCAAGAGACCAGTGTATTTATAAATATATTTAACTCAAAGTGTAGCTTTTATTCTTAGGTCCGAAAATGAGGTCAAGATTCGATCGTAAAGACAATTGTGGGGTTATGCGAGAAACTTTGATGATATACACTTAAGAGATGGGGGTCATAGTGAATTGTATAGCTACTGGGGGTGGATCGGGGAGAGATAAGTCAAGATTTAGTTGTAAAGACAATTGTATGGTTATTCCTAAAATTTGATGATATACACTAAGGAGATGGAGGTTATAGTGCATTTGTGTAGCTGCGGAGGGGGATGTGGAGGGAGTGGGATCGATCCCCGTCGGTGGGCACATTAGGCTATTTTTTGTTACAGCCAGTGCCCCACGACTGGTATATCATAGGCCGTGTTATGTGCTAAATCTGTCTGTGGGATGGTGCATATTAAAAGATTCCTTGCTACTAATGGAAAAAATGTAGCGGGTTTCCTCTCTAAGACAATATGTCTAAATTACCGATGAATCAATGTATTCTAGTGGTGGGTGGAGGGATGAGTCAAGATTCTTAAGACAATGGTATGAGTAAAAAACTATTCCTAAAACTTAGATGATATATACCTAGAAGATGGGGGTCATAGTGCACTGGTGTTGCCACGGGGGGGGGGGGGAGGGTCAGATATTGTTTTGTGCCACTATATACTAGCATATTGGCTTGTCTTAAGGTACTAAGTTTGTTTAGGTACCCCCATATTAAATTCTGGGCACGCCAGTGTCATAATGTGTGTGTGTGTGTGTGTGTTTGCCTATTTGTATATATGTGTGAGTGTGTGTGTGTGTGAGTTTTATGTATAATTATGCGTATAAATATGCATTTGTGTTTATATTAAAAAATGATTGTACACTGATATTTGACAGAAAACTCTAAATGTATTATTATTATGTTTATGAAATATACCGCCCATTGCTAATGTGGACAGACAACTATACTTGTATTAAACTATGAATTACAGACATTTTTCATATGAACCAATATAACTAGATAAATGATTGTCTAACTAACTCTTGAAATGACTGACTGACTACGCTAACATGAGGTACCTATGGCTAAACTACATTATATAAAACCAGGAAAATCTAGGTGTTAAATATATATAGGATTTTGAATTGTAATTTTCTCTTGCCTGTAACAAGATGATAAAGTCACCAAGAAGTATTTAAAAATAATCTTGTTTTGTAAACGACCAACTGACCAGTATATATATATATATATATATATATATATATATATATATATATATATATATATATATATATATATATATATATATATATATATATATATATATATATATATATATATATGTACATTTGTATACAACGAAAAACGTCTAAACCGGACCCTGAATAAGCCGGAATCCGGCCAAGGTTCACGGTCCCAAATTTTCTAAAATGTAAAACGCGACCCTCTAAAACACCGGGTCCTGTTTAAATCGGATTAATATTAGGTA
Source organism: Gigantopelta aegis (assembly GCF_016097555.1). Classification (NCBI taxonomy): domain Eukaryota; kingdom Metazoa; phylum Mollusca; class Gastropoda; order Neomphalida; family Peltospiridae; genus Gigantopelta; species Gigantopelta aegis. The sequence continues at coordinate 35,831,436 of NC_054710.1, read as the reverse complement.
AACGGCGTGATCCGGTTTAAACAGGTTTCACTAGTATATTGTTTTGTCATACGTAGACGTCACTGTTCCAGGGGAGCTATCACACCGTCTCCCCATCACTCATTGAGACTAGTTGAAGGACGTTATTTTTCAGCTCCCCTTAAAGAAAGGGATACTCCTGAGTTTGCTGCAATTTTTAACATGTTATAGACAAACAGAGACTTTTTAACGATTGTAATTACATATCAAATATATTTTTCTGCATAAAATATTAGTGGCTTTATATTAAACGTGTTTCTGATCGTTCTAGTATTTGTACTAGGTTAATTTTCATTTTATTTACGTACGAAATTATTTGAAGACAAAATCCAGTTTGGGCTTCTTACAAATATTAAGACGACCAAAAACACATTGAATATACAGATACTGATATTCTAAACAAAAAAATATATTTAATGCGTGTTTTTAGACGTTAAAAAGATTTTTTATTAGTCGGAAACATCTTACAGTGCATGAAACTCAGGACAATTGCTTTAATATCAATTCATACTTGCCGACCTCATGCAATTTTTTATTATTATTTTTTATTATTCAGTAAGCTAAAAAGCGTTGAACCAACGCGCACTAAAGTGTAATTATGAACTGTGTTATAACCACACTGACTTCACTGAAAAATCTTCACTGAGGATTAGGTCTAAACAGGATGCAGGACTGGGCGAGTCAACTACTCGTCAGCAAGAGTCACCGATAAAGTATGAATCTAGCTTAATTAAGTATATGATTTTTTTTTTTAAATAAAATAAAACGCACTGAAAAAAAGGATTATATAAAGAGACTTAATATGTTAAAGCGACATACCCTAGTTTTTACACACTACGACGTATTTTTACTATTAACGCCGTTTTTTGATCATTTAAATTAGAAGTACTTACATTTTATTATTTAGAATATCAATTTTCGTACATCTGAAGTAGTTCTGGTCATCCAGGTTTTTGTAATACACCAAAATGCATTTTCCATAATTTTAAAAACGCACGTTCGTCTGAGAAGTAATGGTTATCGAGACAAGCTCTAGTTATTTTTAGAAGGTATTTCCCCCATTTAAATATCACAGACTAGCTTCTGTGTGTTATAATCTTACCCAAATGTGTTTGCATTTTAGTACATTCACTAATAAAGAAGGAAGGAAATGTTTTATTTAACGACGCACTCAACACATTTTATTTACGGTTATATGGCGTCAGACATGGTTAAGGACCACAAAGATATTGAAAGAGGAAACCCGCTGTCACCACTTCATGGGCTACTCTTTTCGATTAGCAGCAAGGGATTTTTTTTTATACACAGGATAACACATACCACGGCCTTGGATATACCAGTCGTGGTGCACTGGCTGTGACGAGAAATAGACCAATGGGCCCACTGACGGGGATCGATCCCAGACCGACCGCGCATCGAGCGAGCGCTGTACCACTGAGCTACATCCCGCCCCTTTCCCCATTTAAAATCACAGACTAGCTTCTCTCTATTATAATCGTATCCAAATGACAATTGTTTTGCATTTACCATAGTTTGACACCCAATAGCCGATGTATTTTACGTGCTGGGATGACGTTGAACATTCATTCATTCGTATCCAACTGTGTTTGCATTTTAGTAGATTAACTAATAAACCTGGTGTCCATTTTCACGTGCTAAAACTAGGTTCTGCGCCTTTAATATCTTAAACGGCGCCCTATAATTTAAATATGGGAGGCAATTAATCCTATCAAGTAAAATCCTGTTCGGACTCAGATGCGGATCGGGGGGGGGGGGGGGGGGGGGGGCGGGGTCTAGGAGGGGGGGGGGGCAGGGTCTAGGAGGGGGCCCGCTCCCCTAAATTTTGCGACAGTTATAATTTTATTATATATTAATTTAAAGATTTTTTGCGATCCCCCTCCAAACCTCCCGCAAAGTTCCCTTGGCATGTCATTACCCCCTAAATAGATTTTCTGGATCCGCCACTGGGACTACTACAAATTTCAGAATTACCAGAACATACATGCTAAAGAAGAAAATGTATTTCATATGCAATTTTAATCGTTAAAACAGTTATGTCAGAAAGAAACATTTTACAATGCAGTAAAGTCAAGCTAGTGTCTTTAAAATCTGAGCCACTTTTAAATCTATATATTTTAATTTTTAATGTGAAACTTATTTACACTGTTCAAGTTATGATTATGTTACCTTTTGTTTTCTGTTCAAAAACACTGAGTATAAATCCCAACAAGATCGCCTCCTACGTCCATTCTTCACAAAACATAAACACACAATACAGCGTCTTACAAAAATATTTAGCAGTTTGCATATTTCGTTTTACGCATGCGCGGAAGACAAAACAATGGTATGTTTAGATGTTTAAAGAAGCCGTACTTTTCCCTATTGTTTGCTCGCGGCCAAATCTCAAGGAGTTGGAACATACTGTAACTGTTTGGCAGGTAGCCGATCAGCAAATAGTTGTAAAAAATAAAAATGAAAATCAATATTTTTCTACTATAAATAAACCATTAACAACACCATTTTTATTTTTCTGCAATAAATAAAACGTTAATATCAAAGTAATTTGTTTGTGCTATAAATAAAACGTTAATATCAAAGTAATTTGTTTGTGCTATAAATAAAACGTTAATATCAAAGTAATTTGTTTGTGCTATAAATAAACCGTTAATAATGCCAAATTTATTTCTCTGCTATAAAAAAACGTTAATATCAAATTTATTTTTCTGTTGTAAATAAACCGTTAATAATGCCAAATTTATTTTTCTGCTATAAATAAAATGTTAATAACAAATTAATTGTAGGAATGAATGAATGAATGAATGAATGTTTAACGACACCCAATACCAGCACAAAAATACATATCGGCTATTGGGTGTCACAAATTCATTGTAGATAATTAATTATTAATATTCATGACGTAGTACAAGGTAACAAATGTTTTCATTCTATTAATTTGTTAACTGTTGGATGTTTCACCTATCTAAGGTATAAGCTATAGAGTGGTAAAGCGCTCGGCTGATACACGGTCGGTCTTAGATCGCCCCCCGACAATGGCTCATTGGGCTGTTTTTCGTTCCAGCCATTACATCACGACTGGTATATCAAAGACTGTGGTATGTGCAATTCTGGGATGGTGCATATAAAAGATCCCTTGCTACTATTGGAACAATGTAGCGGGTTTCCTCTCTAAGACTATATGTCAAAATTAACAAATGTTGAAATATGTTTAATGTTCACAGTATTGTTAAACACAAACTGTCATTAATTCGAATATAAAATAAAATATTTACAAAATGTTTTGTTCTATAAACAACTAATACTATATTTATAGTAAACAAGTAATTTTTTAGATTAAAATAAAATAAATAACGACGCGATATATATATACATATATATTATTGATAGTAAATCTTAAGGCAGAGATTAAATGTAGAATGCAGGAAATTGCATTTTAGGACATCTAGTTTTAAAAATGTTACGGGGAAGCATACCCCGACCCCCTAGAAACTTTGCTTTGTGCCATCAATCTCAGTCAGCCCCCGTCCCCCAATTTCTCCTTGCTTCCGTCGTACCTGTATATGCACGTTTAATTTTCACAATATTATTATCAAAAGCTATCCTCTGCTTAGATATAAAATAAAATAAACCAAAATAAAATATTAACTTACCCCAAAAACAAAAATTGAAACACACAATCGTTTCCTCTAAAAAAAAAAAACCCGTCAGAGCAGACTATATCGGCTATCAGATGCTGTAGTATCAAACGTTACTGTGCAGAATTTTGTTTAACAACATATTTAAAGAGAAAATATCGTCACACATTCTTCAACGTCGCGACCCGAATATACACGTGTCGTGGAACATGAAGCGGTTGAAGAAAACAACGACACGCCAAAAGAAAATCTTTCACAGCTATTACCAGAGTAATCTTGACGCCCTAGTTCCAGAGAGAATGACCGAATGTCTGCGATGGTGTGAAATAATAACGACAACTTCGGGATGTTTTACGAATGACTGAGCACCAACGAATTCTGCAGACAATTTACAATTCATCTTCCAATCCAAATACAAGGATATTTCACATTCCAACATCCACTAAAAACAACCTCCTATATTTGCTTTTTTTTCAGACAGACATTAAATGTACACCAATCTAAACTGCACGTAAGTAGAGTTTTGGTTTGTTGGTCCACTAAAAAGTTTAGGCTGCTGGTGTTCTCTTACACTTAAGAGCATGCGCGGTCACCTACCACCCACCCCAAACCTTTTTCCTGTCCTGGACGGAGGAGCCGGCCGAGGCCGACACCTGCGCCCATGACAAGCGTGCGCTACAACATCTTGTTCTGAATGTGCCCGTTAAAGGCATATTGTCACAGACCACTGACCTATTTAATGGTCTAACAAAGTATTACGTGAATAAAAATAATTTGATTTGTCCCTAAATGTACTTTATTCAACCATCTTCATAACCACCATACTCCATTTATTAATGATATTTTGTAAAAATAATTGAATTATGGCAATGGTCCATAATTCAAAAACTAAAAGTGCAGAGAGGGTTGACATGGATTTCACTCCATCATGGTTCAGTTAAGGTGATGCGATAGCTAGATTTGGTTTTCAACAATTAATGTAATTTTTATTTATTATCCATTTTTAGAGAAATAAGGTCCTTAAATCCGTGACAGTATGCCTTTAAACCCTACGACCTGACCCGAACACAGCTTCTGACTTTGCCAGTGATTAAATCTAACCGGCATCGGTTGTGTCGTGGTTAAGCAATCGGACATAATGCTGGTAGGTACTGGGTTCGCAGCCCGGTACCGGCTCCCACTCACAGCCAGATTTAACGACTCATTTGGGTGGATGTAAGACCACTACACCCTCTTTTCTCACTAACCACTATAACAACTAACCCACTGTCCTGAACAGACAGCCCAGATAGCCGAGGAGTGTGCCCAGGACAGCGTGCTTGCACCTTAATTGGATATAAGCACGAAAATAAGTTGAAATAAAGTCCAGGGCCCCGTTCCATGGAGCATAGCTACAATCACACTAAGGTGATCTTAGTGCTAAGATCGCTTCGTGGAACGGGACCCTGGACGGTGGTGGTGGTGGTGGTGGTGGTGGTGGTGGTAGTGGTAGTGGTGGAATGGATGTGGAAGGGATGCAGAGTTGTATAATGGGTAGAGATGGGAGGTGTTTTGTATAATGAATAGGACAATTTCGACGGGAAGGTATAACATCTCTGATGTATCGACTGGAAAATTTATAATATATTTATCTATTAAATTTACCATCTAGTAAGACTGGAATTCTGTTGCATACACCAACCAGCCAAAAGTCTATCTATATGTCTTTATCCACTGATGAGGACAGGACGTAGCTAAGTGGAAAAGCGCCCACTTGATGCGCGGTCGGTCTGGGATCAATCCCCGTTGGTGGGCCCATTGGGCTATTTCTCGTCTCAGCCAGTGCACCACGACTGGTATATACTACCCTGTCTGTGGGATGGTGCATATAAAAGATCCCTTGCTACTAATCGAAAAGAGTAACCCATGAAGTGGCGACAGCGGGTTTCCTCCCTCGATATATGTGTGGTCCTTAACCATATGTGTGACGCCATATAACCGTGAATAAAATGTGCTGAGTGAGTCGTTAAATACAACATTTCCTTCGATCGGGACAGAAAGGGGGTTGTTTGAATACTGGGGGCAATTTACTACATATAATTTACTTAATCTGTTTAGTTTAAAACCTGAAGTGAAGTTCGGATTGTTGTTGTTCGCGGGGGCGGTTCCAGTAATTGTTTTTGGGGTTGGACTAAGGGGAAATAGGCACATGGATCCGTGAAAAGGAAAACCCAATGGAAATTTTTAAAAAAGCAAGAAAAACTTGAATATATTTGGGAGGTAACGCGAAATAAAGAACGTCACGAACACAAGTTATACCGAGCGTCAGTAGGGTTGGGAAGTAAAGTTAAAGGAAATTATCTTGGGCACACAATTCCAACTGTCTAATATGGCGTGAAAACTAAAATGGTTGATATACTACACAATGATCGTACTGAACACATGGTAGCATCTGGACTTAGCCTAATGTCCCATCCGTCTAGGATCAACCCCCGTCGGTGGCCCCATTGGTCTATTTCTCGTTCTAGTCAGTGCACCACGACTGGTATATCAAAGGCCGTGGTATGTACTATCCTATTTATGGAATGGTGCATTAAAAAGATCCCTTGCCACTAATGGAAAAATCTAACGGGTTTCTTCTCTCTCTAACACTGTCAAAATGACCATATTATGTTTGATATCCAGTAGCTGATGTTTAATAAATCAATGTGCTCTAGTGGTGTCGTTAAATAAAACAAACTTTAACTTTTTAACAGATGTTACGAAAATATCCGAATATTCCCGATTCCACATATTTTGCCCCCCCCCCCCCCTCTCTATCTCAGATGTAACACAGTGTAATAAGACCGATCTGCACACAGAGACCGAAGAACCCGCCATGCGCCGTCTCGGTCTGGCGACGCGCGGCATGACGTAACCAAACGTGCTGGTGTACTGCATATGTACTGTTGTTTTAACAATCAGTCTTTGTCATCTCGTTCACGGGATTAAAAAAAGATGGCATTTTTGTACACCTTTCACCAATACTGAATACACACACGGGAGAAGTGGTCATCCCTGCAGAACTCCAATATACCAGGCGCATGTGCAGCAATTTATGCAGGGTGGGGGTGGGGTGGAGTCTAAACTGTGGCGAAAAAAAGTTCTAGGTAGGTGGGTAGAGGAAAATATATTTAAATTGTTTTTTTTACTTGAGCCGGGGGAAAGGGGGTTGATTAGTTAGTTTTCTTTTCCCAAGTATTTACGAAGAATATAAACAATATGTTTCTTCTCACTGTCTGTCTGTCTGTCTGTCTGGGTCTCTCTCTCTCTCTCTCTCTCTCTCTCTCTCTCTCTCTCTCTCTCTCTCTCTCTCTCTCTCTCTCTCTCTCTCTCTCTCTCTCTCTCTCTCTCTCTCTCTGTGTGTGTAATTAATTATATGGGGTTGTGATTTTGTGCATATTCATCTTTCTCGCCATAGTTTCTAGCTTGTCTGTTTTTGTCGCTCTACCGTATAATATTTCTCTGTCTATCCACTAACCTCCCTTTATCGTCCGTTCTCTGTCTTTCTACTTTTTCATTTTTATCTTTGCATAAATAAAAAAAAAAAAAAATTTAATATGCAATTTTAGTCGCTTAAAATGACTATAGAAGGCGAACAATTTATCAAATAACAGTAAACTATTTGACTTCTTTCCTGATTCATAATATTATAAAACTAAAATTAAATGCATTTTATAATTTTATGTTTAAAGGTGCTATGTCAAAGTTGCAATAATGGCGGTTTCGCCAAACATATTGATTAATTTTAGCTTTGAACCAAATAATTTTTTTTTTTTTTTTTGGGGGGGGGGGGGGGATCTTGAGAGTTTGTCACACGCATTAAATAGTGACGTCACTGTTTTATGAGTACACATTCAACACACTAAGTTTACCCAGAATTTTTCAACTGACAAAAGAAACAAAGGTTGTGGCCATGCTATCTAGCCACAAATTATTCGAGAAATCTCCCTTGTGTTATTTCTTTTCACTGTCTGTATCTCTGTCATGTCGGCCCCAGTACAAAACGGCCCTAACAATATTGTGTTATTTCTTCTCACTGTCTGTATCTCTGTCATGTCGGCCCCAGTACAAAACGGCCCTAACAATATTGTGTTATTTCTTCTCACTGTCTGTATCTCTGTCATGTCGGCCCCACTACAAAACGGCCCTAACAATATTGTGTTATTTCTTCTCACTGTCTGTATCTCTGTCATGTCGGCCCCAGTACAAAACGGCCCTAACAATAATTGGTCAAAACGGCCCTAAAAAGAGTCAAAACGGCCAAAATGTAAAAGTCAAACAGTTCTTAAGAAAAGTCAAAACGGCCAAAATGAAAAATTCATAACGCCCATTTAAAAAAAAGTCAATACGGCCCTAAATATAGAGAGACTACTTGATTAGATTCCATTGATCTTACAACGAGTTGTTTTAAAACGTATCTAACGAGCAAAAGCTGTGTGCAAGAAATGACATTCTTACACCCCTGTTGGTGAGAACATCATTCGTTATTTTTGATAACATACTTGTTAACAGATATCCAATTCCAAATTTTTTCTCCCAAGCCCACATCCATTAAGTTCAAGCATGTCCACCCTGGGTCCAGTCTCTGGTATTATGATAGAGTTAAAAGGACATTCCTGAGTTTGCTGCAGTTTTTAAGATATTATTGACTGACGGAGACTTTATAACGATTGTAATTTGTTACATATAAAAAATATTTTTCTGTATAAAATATTAGTGGCTGTATATGAAAGGTGTTTCTGATCGTTCTAATATTTGTACTAGGTTAAATTTCATTTTATTTCCTAAAAAAGATTTTTTCCTAGGTACGAAATTATTTGAAGACAAAATCCAGTTTGGGCTTCTTACAAATATTAAGAAAAACATTGAATATACAGACACTGATATTCTAAACAAGAAATATGTTTAAAGTTAAAGTCTCTGGTTACCATATTATAACATTATGTACAAATATGAAATACAAGCTCAAATGCACTTTTAAAAAATTTATGTGATTCGTCGCCTATGCCGCCATTGCTCGGCAAAGCACTAACGACAGCCTGTTGTCAGTTTCAGTTAACACGTGCGTTTGCGGATTTGAAATCGTAGGGGTCGTCTCAAAAAATGAAATGAGAAATCTTGCGCTGTACGAAGAACGTTCGGTTGATGATACGGTACTAGAATCTTTCGTTAAAACCGGTTTGATCTTCACAACGTATTATCAACAATCGTACCTTCCTATTTCAGAATTAATATTTTATAAAGTGTTAGTAGAACTTTCAAAGTTTAGTTTGTATAACACATTGAACATGTATATATTTTTTAATAAAATATACTATAGCAGACATTGGACGTTTTCACTTCTTAATTTTACGAGTGTTATAATCAACAAATTCAAATAAATATTCTTTCGTATGGAAAGGGTAAAGTTAGTTTGTTTTGTTTAACGACATCACTGTTACAGCATATTGATTTATTAAACACCGGCTATTGGATGTCAAACATTTGGTAATTTTGAAATAAAATCTTAAAGAGGAAACGGGTATATGTGAAGGGGGAGGGTATTGGGGGTCGAAACACTTACATGCCCAAGCTAAACAAAATTGAAATATATTTTCTGGGGGAGCATGACGCCATATGCAACACAGTCTGTAACCCCGAAACCCGCTAAAATCCCTGCACGCGCGCCTTGGAAACCCGCTACAATTTTTTTTTAGCAAGGGATCGTTTATACGCACCATAACACAGACAGGATATCACATACCATGGCCTTTTATATACCAGTCATGGCGCACTGGCAGGAACGCGCCCGCCGATGGGGATCGATCCTAGACCGACCGCGCAATTACCTCCCCCTTTTTATGTCTAAGTAATGAATAGAAATAACATATAGTCTTGATAAATGATACGTAAATCGAATACACTGACCTCTTCCTCTCCCCTTAGAGCGTTACATAATTATTAACACCCCCTTACATGTGACGATGGCCACTGTCAAAATTTCAAGGCAAATCCCCCACCGACCCCTGGTAAGATGTTGTACCATACCTCTATGGATATAAATATGTTTTGGAGATATGAGACGACTCCTCAAACAAGACAGTTAAATTTGTAAAGTCTCAGTTCTACTGACGTCCCGCTAAATGAACAAAAATAAAGCTGGCCATTGCGTTTGTAGTTGACCTAGATTATGTAGATAAGCGAGCATTGCCAAACTATAATGATGTGGTGGACCTTATATGTACCAAACAAAACTGGATCATCTGTTCTAAATGCGTAAATAATAAAAAGATTCCAGGGACTGGAGCTTTAATATGTAAGTTTAATCATAGAAATATTTTATTAGTCGGAAACATCTTACAATACAGCAAACTCAGGAATGTCCCTTTAATTATAGAAAGATAATGCTTAAGTCCAATCCAATTTGAAGTTATTTATATGTTATGTGAAAATTTAAATATTGTTGTACAGAGAAGATATATTTATTTTTATTTTTGTTTTATTTTTTATTTATTTTATTTATTTATTTATTTATTTATTTATTTATTGATTTATACCATGTTAAAGTTTTGATGCGCGGTCGGTTTGGGATCGATCCCCGTCAGTGGGCCTATTGGGCTATTTCTGGCTCCAGACAGTGCACCACGACTGGTATTTCAAAGGCCGTGGTATGTGCTATCCTGTCTATAGGATGGTGCATATAAAAGATCCCTTGCTGCTAATCGAAAAGAGTAGTCCATGAAGTGGCGACAGCGGGTTTCCTCTCAATATCTGTGTGGTCCTTAACCATTTGTCTGACGCCATATAACCGTAAATCAAATGTGTTGAGTGCGTCGTTAAATAAAACATTTCTTTCTTTTTTTCTTTAATATGAACATAATTTTAAGCTGAATTCACGTCAAACAAACAGATACATGAAGTTTACGACAATCCCTAACTTGTTTTCCTATCTCAAGAGCTTCAAGGTCAGGCTAAAAGCTGTTTTGTGTGTGTAAAATCCTTAACAAAATTTGTTCAGCTTAGTCTGGGCGTACTTTCAATAGATAAAAACAGAGGCAAATATTGGCTTGTTGAACAGGGACAAAATGTCGGCCATTAAATCAACACGTAATATCAATACGAGACTAAATCATCGAGCGTTTCTCATAAATTCGTCTTTTATGAAAGTAATGACTTGGATTAAATGCACGACCGATGTGTTTAGCAAATTCTTCTTCAATTGTTGTTATCTGTTGCTATTTCCTTTGTCCGAGAACTACTCTGCCGTCAGAAATCAAGACCGACATTTGAACAGTTATAATGACAACACTATTCCTGTCCAAATGTGCATATTGTTCTCTGATGGCATATTACTACTACTATATAGGCAACGCCAACGGCAACGGTGTGTGTGTAGGGGGGGGGGGGGGGGAGGAGGGTGTGTGTGTGTGTGTGTGTGTGTGCAGGCAATGGATGCAATTCCCACCCACAGCGAGTTTTAACGACTCAGTGGGGAGGGGTAAGGTTACTGCACCAATGTTTCCGTTCCAACCAGTTTACCAAGACTGGTATTTCAAAGGTGTTATTCTGTCTGTGGGATGGTGAATAAAACAATTCTTCCTACTAAAGGAAAAATATAGCGGGTTTCCTCATGTCAAAATTACCAAAATGTTTGGCATCCAATATAATAGCCGATGATTAGTAAATCAATATGCTCTAGTGGTGTCGTACTTCAATAATCACGTTAGTGAATAAATAAGATGTAGCCCAGTGATATAGTACTCGCTTGATGCGCGGTCGGTCTGGGGTCAATCCGCGTCGGTGAGCCCATTGGGTTATTTCTCATTCCAGCCAGAGCTCCACGACTGGTATATGAAGGGCCGTTGCATATGTTATTCTTTCTGTGTGATGGTGCATATAAAAGTACCATTGCTACTAATCGAAAAATGTAGCGGGTTTTCTCATATCATAATTACCAAATGTTTGACATCCAGTAGCCGATAATTAATAAATCAATGTGCTCCAGTGGTGTCGTTAAACAAAAGAAACTTTAACTCTCGCTAAACACACGAAAATAAAAGTTAACGAATTCATAAAAATGTTTAAGTGTAGTAAGTAAGAGACATGAGTGTCTCCACTTTGTATGGAATTTTGTGGTGGTCATGCTGCATATATGAGGGGGAGGGTGTGTGTGTTTGCAGGGATGGGGTAGCGTCCCATGATATGATCTAAAGAGATGTGACTGTCGCTCCCCTAACGCCCAAACCCCACCCTACATCTGTTTTTGTTGCTAATCACTGGAGGTAGGACGGAATGTTGCTACATGTAGTCTTTTCAGAGCTAGAACATATAATATTCCACTGTGGGACACAGTCTCCCACATTTGAATCGGGGTGGTAACGGGGCAGGACGTAGCCCAGTGGTATCGGCCTCGGTGGCGTCGTGGTTAGGCCATCGGTCTACAGGCTGGTAGGTACTGGGTTCGGATCCCAGTCGAGGCATGGGATTTTTAATCCAGATACCGACTCCAAACCCTGAGTGAGTGCTCCGCAAGGCTCAGTGGGTAGGTATAAACCACTTGCACCGACCAGTGATCCATAAGCGCAAATAAAAGATCCCATGCTGCCTGTCGTAAAAGAGTAGCCTATGTGGCGACAGCCGGTTTCCTCGAAAAAAGTGTCAGAATGACCATATGTTTGACGTCCAATAGCCGATGATAAGATAAAAAATCAATGTTCTCTAGTGGCGTCGTTAAATAAAACAAACTTTACTTTACTTTAGCCCAGTGGTAAAGCCGTTCGCTTTGGGGTCGATCCCCGTCGGTGGGCCCACTAGGTTATTTCTCATTCCAGCCAGTGCACCACTACTGGTATATCAAAGGGCGTGGTATGTGCTATCCTGTCTGTGGGATAATGGATATAAAAGACCCTTGCTACTAATGAAAAACTGAACACAGGTTTCCTCTCTAAGACTATAAGTCAGAATTACGAAATGTTTAATATCCAATAGCCGATGATTAATACATCAATGTGCTCTAGTGGTGTCGTTAAACAAAACAAACTTGCTTGGGTCGTAGGATCGAACCTTCTCGGCGAACACATTCTCTAATTTGTCTCCGTTCCAGCCATTGCCCCACGACTGATATATTAAAGATTGTGGTATGTACTGTCTTGTCTATGGAAAAAAAACCCGCATAAAAGATCCTTGCTGTAAATGAAAAGATATATATATATACATGTAGTGGGTTTCTTCTGAATATTACGTGTCAGAATTAAAAAAATTAAAGGCATACTGTCACGGATTTAAAGACCTTATTTCTCTGAAAAAGAATAGTAAATAAAAATTACATTAATTGTTGGAAACCAAATCTAGCTATCGCATCACCCTAACTGAACCATGATGGAGTGAAATCCATGTCAATAATCTCAGCAATTTTAGTTTTTGAATTATGGACCAATGCCATAATTCGATTTTTTAACAATTGTTTTTTTTACAAAATATCATTAATAAGTGGAGTATGGTGGTTATAAAGATGGTTAAAAAATTAAATCAAATTATGTTTTGTTCAGGTACTACTTTGTTAGGCCATTAAATAGGTCAGTGGTCTGTGACAATATGCCTTTAATATTATTGACATCCAATAACGCTAGTGAGTTATCTCCCATTATTTAAATCCCATGAGTTCAACGATTATGTCCGTAAGCAAACATATTGTTTTGTTTAACGACACCACTAGAGCACATTGATTTATTAATCATCGACTATTACATGTAAAACATTTGGTAATTTCGATATATTGTCTTAGAGAGGAAACCCCCTACATTTTTTTTTTCATTAGTAGCAAGGGATCTTTTATATGCAACATCTCACATACAGAATAGCACATACCACGGCCTTTGATATACCATTCGTGGTGCAGTGGATGGATGTATGCAAGTTAACTGACTTAAAGGGGCTAAAGCACGATGTCGTGTAAGATATGAAGTTGATTTTTATTTTTCTCGTTCCAACCCGTGCCGAGCGATTCTTAAATCATTGTGTATGTGGTGGGAGCTAAATTTGGATTCCAAGCGTGACGTCATTTGTCATCGTAACATAACGGCAATATTCAGCTTTCTCACTACACAGATCACTTCCGGGTGAGAGTTCATTGATCACGGTCCACTATAGTTCCTACTTGACGTCATTTGTCATCGTAACATAACGGCAATATTCAGCTTTCTCACTACACAGATCACTTCCGGGTGAGAGTTCATTGATCACGGTCCACTATAGTTCCTACGTGACGTCATTTGTCATCGTAACATAACGGCAATATTCAGCTTTCTCACTACACAGATCACTTCCGGGTGAGAGTTCATTGATCACGGTCCACTATAGTTCCTACTTGACGTCATTTGTCATCGTAACATAACGGCAATATTCAGCTTTCTCACTACACAGATCACTTCCGGGTGAGAGTTCATTGATCACGGTCCACTATAGTTCCTACGTGACGTCATTTGTCATCGTAACATAACGGCAATATTCAGCTTTCTCACTACACAGATCACTTCCGGGTGAGAGTTCATTGATCACGGTCCACTATAGTTCCTACTTGACGTCATTTGTCATCGTAACATAACGGCAATATTCAGCTTTCTCACTACACAGATCACTTCCGGGTGAGAGTTCATTGATCACGGTCCACTATAGTTCCTACTTGACGTCATTTGTCATCGTAACATAACGGCAATATTCAGCTTTCTCACTACACAGATCACTTCCGGGTGAGAGTTCATTGATCACGGTCCACTATAGTTCCTACGTGACGTCATTTGTCATCGTAACATAACGGCAATATTCAGCTTTCTCACTACACAGATCACTTCCGGGTGAGAGTTCATTGATCACGGTCCACTATAGTTCCTACTTGACGTCATTTGTCATCGTAACATAATGGCAATATTCAGCTTTCTCACTACACAGATCACTTCCGGGTGAGAGTTCATTGATCACGGTCCACTATAGTTCCTACTTGTGACACAAGTTATGGTTCACATATTCACTTCTAGGAAATGGTGAAGAATTAAAACAATATGCATGTGTAATGGTAAGCCTTCTGGCTGTATTTTACCCATGTTATTTTGTAATATTGTGCATCGACCTTTTGGGACATGGGTGTACAGCGCAAGAGACAGCCGGAGTGAATCGGTTAATGAACCACCTGTTCGGACCGGTACTACAGCCAGATGCGGTCATATAGCAAAAAACTGAGACGGAAATGTTCTCAATTTTGAAGTGAAAATAAATGCTTATATAATGTATGTTCGCAATGGTGTATGTTGTTAGTGCCAACGAGAACCCGTTCTGTTGGCAATCTTCGTTTGACGTTGAGCAATTTAACATGGGTTTCAATGGCAGATGACATCTGTGTAGTGAGACCTTAGAGGGTAGAGCGTGGTGTCGTGTAGGATATGAAGTCGATACGTTTTTTTTTCTCCTCCCACCCAGTGATCAACGATTCTTAGATCAGTGATTTTGCTGTGGACAGCCAATCTTTTCTTTCAGGAAAACTTCAAGACGTTTCCCGATGGCCACCAGGTCGCCATCCACACGATCAAACTATGGGGAGTGGAAGCTATTGTAGTGACATCGCGCCGGGATGATCTTTACCGACAGGGATTCCTCAGCCATGACATGGATAACAACACCATCCACAGAATCATGGAGATCGTCACCGGCGCCCAGTACCCACAGATGGTCCACTGCCATAGCACCCACAGCTACAGGAGACTGGTGTCTCACTTTGAGGAGAGGAACATCATCACCTCCCCGTAGATGCTGTGCACCCAAACGGCCTTAACGAGGCCACTCGCGTGGACATATCGATCGGACTTTAAACTTTTAGATCTGCGTTCAAAATTTTATATAGAAATTATTATTATTTTTTTTTAATATTATTAAATAGTCCGATCCTCTCTTCTTTCTCTTATTTAATTTTGGACTGTCCTTCGAAAATGCTCCAAATTATATAAATATTCGACCGAGCAGTCAATTTTTTTTTTTTTTTGGCTCGTAACCTTTTTATTTTTTTTATTTTATCTATTAACTTCTTTACTAATTGCTATTTTCAAAATTCTGCCCAGTTTCAACCCCCCCCCCCCTCCATCCCGAGTCAGGCCGCCGATCTTATCGGAGGTCGGACTCGGGATGGGCGTGTTCGAAACCCTAGTGGTATATGGGCACGTTAAACTAGTTATCATCATCATTTCTTTCAAGAGTTTAAGAAATGTATGACGTTGTTTATTAGTAATATAATGACAATATTTAGTTTAGTGGGTAGGGTAATAATTTTTTTTGCTTTTTTTTCTCGTCCCAACAATCGTTGTTTATGCGATGGGAGCCAAACTTCGCTTTCAGGCGTCAAACAACTGCTGGACGTCATTCGTCATTGCCCCGTCGGTGGCCTCATTGGGCTATTTCTCGTTCCACCTAGTGCACCACGACTGGTGTAACAAATGCCGTGGTATGTACTATCCTGTCTGTGGGATGGTGCATATAAAAGATCTATGCGTGTAGCTCATGTATTGTAAACTGGAATAATATTGCTCACGGCTTCAGTTGTTAACAATTAAGACCCGTTTAGAAAGTAAAACAAGCAACGCTAAGTCGCAACTGATTTAAGTTCTAGGCATTAAAGCGACATTCCTGAGTTTGCTGCATTGTAAGATGTTTCCGACCAACAAAATATTTCTACGATTAAACTTACATATTAAATATATTTTCTGGTTTAGAATATCAGTGTCTGTATATTCAATGTGTTTCTGGTCGTCTTAAAATTTGTAAGAAGCCCAAACTGGATTTTGTCTTCAAATAATTTCGTACGTACGAATTGTTTTTATTTTTATTATTATTATTATTATTTTAACCTAGTACAAATATTAGAACGATCAAAAACACATTTAATATACAGCCACTACTATTTTATGCAGCAAAATGTATTTGATATGTAATTACAATCGTTAAAAAGTCTTTGTTAGTCGATAACATCTTAAAAAGTGCAGCAAACTCAGGAATGTCCCTTTAATTAATAGTAGAAGAAGAAAAAACTTGACAATTATATTAGCTTGTCCGTGTTATTTTTGCATTATTTAGAGTTTGATTTTCGATTCGTGAGTACTGGCTTATTACGGCATACTACGATCATGTACTAGTATGTGATATTGACACTGTAAACGTTTATCGCATGCGCCTGGATTTTTTAAAGTTTTAAACACGCGTTATTTTCCCGATTTACAGTATGCATATCAATTTACAAATGCATACACATATTATGTACCAATGTGATTGGTTTGATGGAATAAAGATGAATTGAATTGAACGGTTGAATTGGACTAGACTGTTCCACTAAGCTTATAGGGGTTTGCTTAATTAGTCCCTAGGCTCACTATGTAAGAACTGGAAATATGCAGGTGTGTAACTAATGGGATGGGTAACAAATGGGAGACAACCCGTATAGGATATGAAGTTGATGTTGTTTTTCCTCGTCCCAACCAGTGCCTAACGATTCTTTTATCGGTACTTTTGCTATGGGCAGGCCCGTAGGAGCCGGGGGGGGGGGGGGGGGGGCCCAGCCCCACCACTTTTTCTTTCCTTATGGGGCTTTGGGGCGGCGCTCGCGGTTTCGCACAACACATTTTATACAACCATAAAAATGAGCCCCCCCCCCACCCCCCACACACACACTTTGAAAATCCGTCCTACGGGCCTGATGGGTAGCCGAACTTTTCTTTCCAGAGTTTAAGAACTGTGTGACATAGTTTGTTAGTAATGTAATGACAATATTTAGTTTAGTGGGTAAGGTAATAAGTTTTTTTTCTCTCGTGACAACCCGTGCCCAGCGATTCTTAAAGGGACATACCCGAGTTTGCTGCATTGTAAGATGTTTCCGACTAATAAAATATTTCTACGATTAAACTTACATATTAAATATATTTTCTTGTTTAGAATATCAGTGTCTGTATATTTAATGTGTTTCTGGTCGTCTTTTTATTTGTAAGAAGCCCAAACTGGATTTTGTCTTCAAATACTTTGTACATACGAAAAAATATTTTTTAGGAAATAAAATGAAATTTAACCTTTTACAAATATTAGAACAATCAGAAACACGTTTAATATACGGCTACTAATATTTTATGCAGAAAAATATATTTGATATGTAATTACACTCGTCAAAAAGTCTCTGTTAGTCGATAACATCTTAAAAATTGCAGCAAACTCAGGAATGTCCCTTTAAATCGTTGTTTATGCGTTGGGAGGCAAACATTGCTCCCAAGCGTTAAACAATTGGAGGTATTCGTTACTAAGCGTCCGGTCACTCACCCTTGTCAAGGTGGTATCCAAAACGAGGCTATAGGGGTTGAGTCGAAAAGAGGTCATAACTAACTAACTATGATCTGCATTATCAATGTCAGCGCCGATAGGTAAGTCATTTCATGTGCATGGGCGGAAAGTAGCCCAGCGCTCGCTTGATGCGTGGTCGGTGTAGGATTCATACCCGTCGGTGGGCCTATCGGGCTATTTATCGTTCCAGCCAGTGCACCACGACTGGTATATCAAAGACCGTGGTATGTGCTACCCTGTCTGTGGCATGGTGCATATAAAATATCCCTTGCAACTAATGGAAAACATGTAGTGGGTTTCCCCTCTAAGACTATATGTCAAAATTACCATATGTTTGACATCCAACAGCCGATGATTAATAATCAATGTGCTCTAGTGGTATCGTTAATTAAAACACTTTTTTCATGTGCGTGATATTTCATTTATTTAATTATTGACTTGATTGTTTATAAATATGCGAATTATAATTTATATGTGTATATTTTCCCTGTAAACATCTGAATGATAGCCACGAACGTTGATTGTCAGTGTGACTGGCCATGTGGGCATGTCGCGAACAACCTTGTCCACTAAGCTTAGTAAACAACTTCTCAGTGAATGCATATATCATTATGTATATATATATATAATTATTGTTTTAACCCCACTGCCCCCTTTCCTTTGACTCCTTTGAATTCCATCTCATTTCTTCCCGATCTGGCAACTCCTCCTGTCTTTCAACTTCTTTCGCTGTCCACCTCCACATCCCAGTCCTTGTCTCTCTAACTGCGACAGGTGCGTGTCTCTTGTGGCTAGCGGTGCCACACACCTGTCATTCCCCATCAGCTTTTAGCTGTGGGCTTAGTCTGACCACTTCGGAGAGTGTTCAGTAGAAAATGTATATTTTATTCGGCCTGTCAGTTGTTTGTCAGTGTTGTTTTCGTTGTTGCCGCCGAGTACGAGCGGCTTGTTGACAAAAAAACATATATGGTATATAGGCCTACTCTCTCCAGGGGGCGGGACGTAGCTCAGTGGTACAGCGCTCGCTTGACGCGCGATTGATCTAGGATCGATTCCCGTCGGTGGGCCCATTGGGCTATTTCTCGTTCCAGCCAGTGCTCCACAATTGGTGTAACAAAGGCCGTGGTATATACTATCCTGTCTGTGAGATGGTGCATATAAAAGATTCCTTGCTGCTAATCGAGAAGAGTAGCCCATGAAGTTGCAACGGCGGGTTTCCTCTCTCAATATTTGTGTGTGGTCCTTAACCATATGTCCGACGCCATATAACCGTAAATAAAATGTGTTGAGTGCGTCGTTAAATAAAACATTCCCTTCCCCTACTCTCTCCACATTTTTGTTTTGATGTTTGTGTGGGTATTTATTGTTATTATTATTTTTTATTTGGTGGATGATTTTTGGTAACATGCTTTTTCGGAGATAAATCTTGGTTTGAGTCCATATATTGATACAGATGTAAGTGTTTTGGAAATCAAAGAAAATTTAATATACTATTTTGTGTACCAATTTCAAAACAATCGGTTTTCTCCACAGGCTGTGTTGAAATAGCCGCGATATTTTAGTGTAGACTATAGTCATATCCTTTTCACTATTATTTTAACACATACGACTATGGTGCAAAATAATATTTCAAAACCAATTGGTTTGAAACCCATTACTGTAGACACAAGTAGTAACTTTTCCTATTTTTAAAACACTTAACCATTAAAAATTTCAGTACGTTGACTTAAACTAAATTTATCCCCTGAAAAAGCATGTTACGAAAATACGTGAACAAAGTATATTGAAGTGTTGATTTCTTACACATCCGCTGGTGAGAACACCATATATTATTTTTAATAACACATGGACTTGTTAACAATTTCAAGACATACGACTGGCTACTCCTAGGTGATGACTAGGTCATCAGTGCCATGCAGCCAATGAAAAACAACACTTTGGAAATAGATTACAATGTGACGTATATTTAACCTGACAATCATGTTTCTGTGACGCGTAAGTTCGCTACAAGTGAAATGGCTGTTAATAACTTTTAGTCAAAAAAGATGTTAAAATTTGATTAAAACCTGGTATTTGAGGATTTAAAAAATAGAATAATACATTGATTAATATAGTGTACAGTAATTTGAAATAACTGTATAACGTGACCGTTACATAAGATTTACATTATTTTTGATAGAACACAAAATGTATGTACAAACTGAGCACCACATAAAAAGGTGTTTTCTCAATATGAGCATGAATAATATCGCTACGTACTGTTTCAGTCCTACTTTTGTTCTACGTTTTCTTACTTTTATCCTACATTTTCTATATTTTCATTCCTAATTGTGTCCAACTTTTTCAAAAGGGTGTGCTGGACAGCCTGATTTTATAAAGAGGGGATGGGACACCCAAACGTACAGAGGTCGTGTCAAAACGAAGACGGGCCAATATGTTAGTATACCCAAAGATGTGATCCCCACCAACTCACCCTCTAGCTATGCCAGTTGTGATTTTTTTTTTTAAATTGCGTGTATTGCTTTGGTTTCATAAATAGGGCAAGTGCCGTATATCGGTTGGTTCAAGCAGTGCAGCTGTGTAATACCGTTGACACACCAAAGTCTAAACCGTATCAACCCGGATTGATCCAGATAGGATATGGGTCGTGACACACCAAATACGGGTGCCAGACCGGATCAATCCGTTTTGGTCTCAATTCACATACATGAATGAATGAATGTTTAACGACGACACAGCACGAAAAATACATCGGCTATTGGGTATCAAACTATGGTAATGCAAACAAATAAGGTGATGATCAACATCAATAGAAAAATTCAAGATTTAAATAAAAACAGTGTAAAGAACTGTACAAAAATACAAATATCACAGATAGATACTGACTTTTACTCAAAATTACAATTTGTGCCGTGTTGGCCATTCTCACATGTATATGGATTGAGCAACACGCTTACGGGCCAGTACGGTATTGGATTCTGGTGTGTCATCGGTACATTGGCGAATACGCATCAGCACGGGTCGGTTTAGGTCACGTGGTGCAAGTCATGTGACATTCCGTTTGGAAAATGGCGGCGTTCAACACCGTAGGCCTAAGGTCTCACTACACAGATCACTTCCGGGTGACAGTTCATTCATCACGGTCCACTATAGTTCCTAATTGGGACACATGTTATGGGTCACATATTCACTTCTAGCAAATGGTGAAGAATTAAAACAATATGTATGTTTAATGGTAAGCCTTCTGGCTGTATTTTGCCCATGTTATTTTGTAATATTGTGCATCGACCTTTTGGGACATGGGTATATAGCGCAAGTGACAGCCGGAGTGAATCGGTTAATGAACCACCTATTCGGACCGGTACTACAGCCAGATGCGGTCATATAGCAAAAAACTGAGACGGAAATGTTCTCAATTTTGGAGTGAAAATAAATGCTAATATAATGTATGTTTGCAATGGTGTATGTTGTTAGTGCCAACGAGAACCCGTTCTATGGGCAATCTTCGCTTGAAGTTGGGCAGTTTAACATGGGTTTCAATGGCAGATGACATCTGTGTAGTGAGACCTAAATTCCAATTCAGCTGCAATTCTCACATGAACCTTCTTAATTTGTATGAGACCATTTAACTGGCCTTGTACACTATCGTCCGACCATATTTAAATTAAACACGATATTTCTGCGGAAAACCATGGTTGGTAAGTTTCCTCCATTTTGTATTTGACGCGAGAAGGAACTTCCCAATATCCCACAATCCTGTAGAATGTATGACGTCATTTGTTGGAATTCCACACATTCCTAGCTCTACGAAGTGTATTTGGTGTGTCTCGGTGCAAACCGGGTTGATCCGTATTGACCCGCATTGGTCGGCGGTGTGTCAACGGCGAAACGCAATACAGATCAACACGCATTGATCCGGATTTATACGCAATGGAGAGAACCGTATTTGGTTTGTCAACGCTATAAGAATACACCCCCATAAACTTCGCAATCTCACAATCTAAACCACTGCTTGCATAATTTTAGCACATGCGATTGTATCCTGCCGTAGTTTTGTAACCTTTCGTGCATAAAATTATAATACACTGATAGCATTCCCCTACGCCTTGTATTTTAATGTTACTGCTCACGCCCCCCCCCCCCCCCCCCCCCCTTTTAAAACAAACAAACAAAACATTTAACGCAACCCGACCGAAAATAAAGACACCACGGTTTTAAACAAGTTGAGGCCGGGTCGTCGCCGTGCCTTCTATTCTCTTGTTCCTTGGAAGTGAATTTTGACTGCCATCAAGCTGAATATTGCCATTATGTTACAATGATAAATGACGTCACGCAATTGTTTGACGCTTGAAAGTGAAGTTTGGCTCCCACCGCATAAACAACGATTTAAGAATAGCTGGGCACAGGTCGGGACGAGAAAAACACCACAACTAATTATCCTACAAGACATCGCGACTCAAGCGAGTGCTCTACCCGCTAAACTAAATATTATCGTTATATTTCTAACGAACTACGTTACGCATTTGTTAGACTCTTGACAGAAACGTTTGACTCTCAAAATTAACAGCACCGATCTAAGAATCGTTGGTCAGTGGTTGCGACTAGAAAAAAGCAAACATCGACTTCATATCCTACACGACATCGCGCTCTACCCCCGAAGCTGAATATTGCCACTATGTTACAATGACAAATGACGTCACGCAATTGTTTGACACTTGGAAGTGAAGTTTGTCTCGCATCGCATAAACAACGGTTTAAGAATCGCTGGGCACGGGTTGGGACGAGAGAAAAACACCACAATTATTTTATCCTATAAGATCGCTCTTTGTTTTTAAACATGACAATAATTGTTTTTTGCCCTGCAGTGCAACCGGTTTAGCTGTAAACAGGCTTGGTATTCATACACCGGGTTTTCCTTGTGACAAAGGTGGGCGCAATAATTTTGGGTAAGTGTTCAAACAAGCTGATTTTGTGAAAAATTGAATATCTAAAGCTTTATTCAAATGAGGTTTTTTGTAAAGTTTGATGAGCAAAGCTTCCAAAAATATATATGTGATATCCATCAACTTCCGCCTGGGTGTGATTTGTATGGGTGTCAAAAATATATGTGTGATATCCATCAACTTCCGCCTGGGTGTGATTTGTATGGGTGTCAAAAATATATGTGTGATATCCATCAACTTCCGCCTGGGTGTGATTTGTATGGGTGTCAAAAATGCATTATGATAAAAGTAACACAAACATTTAACTAAAAATATTTAAAATGAGTTGTCTTTATAATTATGACCCCTTTTTGTAATTTCCTTGAAACTAAAAATAACTGTATCTTTCTTTATTTTTAAACCATAGGTGGACATTTAGGATGGAATGAGCTGGCATGCATAAATCTCAGCTGAAGATTACAAATAACTGTGGTCTTCTACCTATAGAGCGCGACGTCGTGTAGGATATGAAGTCGACGTTGTTGTGATGGCTGTAGGCTAATATCTCTTAAAGGGACATTCCTGAGTTTGCTGCATTGTAAGATATTTCCGACTAATAAAATATTTCTACGATTAAACTTACATATTAAATATATTTTCTTGTTTAGAATATCAATGTCTGTATACTCAATGTGTTTCTGGTCGTCTTAATATTTGTAAGAAGCCCAAACTGGATTTTGTCTTCAAATAATTTCGTACGTACCAAAAAATATTTTTTAGGAAATAAAATGAAAATTAATCTAGTACAAATATTAGAACGATCAGAAACACGTTTAATATACAGCCACTAAT
Source organism: Gigantopelta aegis (assembly GCF_016097555.1). NCBI lineage: Eukaryota > Metazoa > Mollusca > Gastropoda > Neomphalida > Peltospiridae > Gigantopelta > Gigantopelta aegis. The sequence continues at coordinate 35,807,627 of NC_054710.1, read as the reverse complement.
ATCCTAAACAAGAAAATATATTTAATATGTAAGTTTAATCGTAGAAATATTTTATTAGTTGACAACATCTTAAAACATTGCAGCAAACTCAGGAGTGTCCCTTTAAGTTCATGGGCCATAACATATGTCAGAAAGGAAGGAAGGAAGGAAAATGGTTTATTTAACGACACACTCAACACATTTTATTTACGATTACCCGGTATATGGCGTCGGACATATGGTTAAGGACCACACAGGTACTGAGGGAGGAAACCCGCTGTCGCCACTTCATGGGCTACTCTTTTTCGATTAGCAGCAGGAGATCTTTTATATGCACCATCCCATAGACAGGATAGCACATATCACAACCTTTGATGTACCAGTCGTGGTGCACTAGCTGAAGCGAGAAATAACCCAATGGGTCCACCTACGGGGATCAATCCCCAAACGACCGCGCATCAAGCGAGCGCTTTACCACTGGGCTACGTCTCGCCCCCTATGTCAGAAAGAGGCTAATGTCCAACTCTATATGATACACTCCGAGTTACTCGAGCTATGAGGAAAGATGTGTCTGTCTGCGCTCTCGAGCTGCCCCCCCCCCCCCCCCCCCCCACCTGGGGGGTCTTTTAGCCAGTTACGGGGTTTTGAAGGAGTATCGCGTCACGTACACAGGGTTACGGTCGACCGTGACTTTGGTGTACGGCAATGCCGATACCCCCAAGAGGAAGAGTAGAGGACGTGGGAAGAGGAGACGTGCGCCAGGGGCGGCACAGGGGGAACCTAACCTGGCGGCTCAACCGCCAGCGGCGGTTCCGTCTGCGTCGCCGCCCCCCGCTTCACCTCGGCGGAAGAAGACCAGCTCGCCACCGGCGGACCAGTCAACCGACGCCTCATGCGGACCGCTCGACACAGCAATGTACCAGCCCAAGCCGCGACGTTCATCTTCATCACTCAAGCCGACTCCGGTGCAGCGGATAACTCTACCAACCGCTCCCGTCGAGTCGGCTATGGAGACGGTTGTTGGGACTGCGAGGCCAGCCAGCCAGACAAGGTGAAGCCGCCCCAGTCCGTGCTTGTACCCACCAATCCAGCAGGAAGCTGATTAGTCTCTCCAAGTTGGGAAGATCAAGCCAGCCTTTCGGCACTGCGTGCAGGGGGACACTCAGGACCCGAAAAAGCTGATGGGGATATGTTTCAACCAGGCCTGGCAACAGTTGACTGATGGAAGTCACTTCGAACTCCACACCATTAGAACGGATTCGGGACATTCTGAACTCGTCTTGACCGTACGACGCAACGACCTCTACCCCAAGCGATCCTGCTGCGGGAAATGGATAGCCAGACCATCCACAGGATCTGCAAGTCAGTCGTCGGTGCCGTCTATAGTCAAGTCATCCCTGCACTCATGCAACGGAAGAACGAGATCCCGAACATGTCAACCACGCCCCTCATCGCCTCTCCGTAGGCGCCAACCGTTCCAAGGGCTTAGTCGGACATTAAAATTTGTGGCCGGCATTCAAAATTTTATGTTTGTGTTTTTTATAAACAGTCCGACGCAGTTTATTTTGGCAGCCCGTCTAAATTGCTCAAATCACCTTAAAACCTTTTCGGTCGAGCACTCTAATTTTATTGTTTGGACTTAAATTTTTGTAGCTCATTTTGGTTTTGGGTCTTTGACCTAACTATTAAATTCGTATTCCAAATTCCGCCCACCTCCAACTTACCCTCCCCCTGGGTATTATTAAATAGTCCGATCCTCTCTTCTTTCTCTTATTTATTTTTGGACTGTCCTTCTAAAATGCTCCAAATTATATAAATTTTCGACCAAGCAGTCAATTCATTTTATTTTTGGCTTGTAACTTTTTTTTTTTTTTTTTTTTAAATTCTAATAACTTTTTTTTACTAATTGCTATATTCAAAATTCTGCCCATTTTCAACTCTAACCCCCTCCCCCAATCCCGAGTCAGGCCACCGATCTTATCTAATTTGTTTTTGACCGCCCGATCTAATCTAGCGACCAAATTTAATAAGTACAATTTTCTTTATTAATTATATTAATTAGAGATGCGCATGAAAATTTTAAAGCCCAACTATTTAATTTTTAGATGTAAATTTCAAAATTGTCCCCTTAAATATTTTCTGTCCCGGGACAATCCCCTGGCTATCCAGAGACAGGCCCCGGGACGGACATGCTCGAAACTCTAGTGGTATATGAGCATGTAAAAATTACTCGCACAGTCAGGGCCGGATTTAGACCTTGGGGGGGGGGGGGGACCCAGGGCAGGGGCCCGGGGCACTTCAGGTTCAGGGGCCCCTCAACATAGAAATTAAATTACATGACAAATAAAAATAAAAAAAATAATTTTATAAGTATTAATTTTTTTTTTATAAAGGAAGTCCTTAGTCTGGGGGTCCCTCTGGCAGGGGAGACCGGGTCAATTGCCCCCTTGGCCCCGTTATAAATCCGGCACTGGATACAGTTGTACGCAAAATGACAACTCTATATCTCGAAGCATTGAACAAAAAGAAGAAAAAAAAAGAAAAAAAAAGAGACTGAAATACCACGAGGGACAGATGGACAGACCTACGGAGAGAGAAAATCTACAGTCATCTCTGTTTGTAATGTTAGGAGACTAATAAATCGGTGTTATATAACCCAATTTCACAAAGCATCGTAAGCCTATTTGTGCACTTAAACATAAATCTATGACTAAACCACAATTGTTATTGCTATTAAAAGAACAATAAATACAGATAATAAAATTTCATATTCTTTTGTCCTTAACGTGCTCTATCTTCTGTTATGATGTCATTTTCTGCGTGGAATAGACGCCAAACACGTGTAAAGGTATGACGGGTATAACTGCTAGTTGCAGACGTAAACTTACGATATTTTGTGAAACTGGCTCCAGGTTTACACATTTAGATGGTTAAAGAAAGAAAGAAAGAAAGACATGTTTTATTTAACAACGCACTGAACACCTTTTATTTACGGTTATATGGCGTCAGACATATAGTTAAGGACCACACAGATATTGAGAGAGGAAACCCGCTGTCGCCACTTCATGGGCTACGCTTTCCGATTAGCAGCAAGGGATCTTTTATATGCACCATCCCACAGACAGGTTAGTACATACCACGGCCTTTGATATACCAGTCGTGGAGCACTGACTGGAACGAGAAATAGCCCAATGGGCCCACTAACGGGGATCGATCCCACACCGACCGCACATCGAGCGGGCGCTGTACCACTGGGCTACGTCCCGCCCCTAGGTAGTTAAAATATAAGAAATATGGGAGCTGAAATTCATGGTCTATTGCTCCTAGCGTGACGGGCAAACATTTAACTCCCGTAACGTAACACCAAGACAAGACAAGACTTTATTTACTCTCTGGCCGTTGCCGTAACAAATATTAATGTGCACACCTGACTTAATATCTGCAAACCCGTTAAACTAAGGTCTTACTACACAGATGTCATTAGCCACTGAAACCCATGTTAAATTGCCCAACTTTAAATGAAGATTGCCGGTAGAACAGGTTCTCGTTGGCACTAACGACATGTGCCCCATTGCGAACATACATTATATAATAATTTATTTTCATTCCAAAATTGAGAACATTTCTTTCTCAGTTTTTTTGTTTGCTATATGACCGCATCTGACTTTAGTACCAATCCGATTCACCCCGGCTGTCTCTTGCGCTATACACCCATGCCCCAAAAGGTCAATGCACAATATTACAAAATAACATGGACAAAATACAGCCAGAAGGCTTATCATTAAACATACATATTGTTTTAATTCTTCCCCAATTCCTAGAAGTGAATATCTGAACCACAACATATGTCACAACTGGAAACTATAGTGGACTGTGATGAATGAACTCTCAGTAGTGAGACCTAAGCTGCATTCCAAAAATTACCTAAGCCATCCTACTCATATGATACAAGTTTGATTAAAATTACCCAGACACCGATTTTTCGCAAAATGTATTTCTTGAAAAAAGATTTTCCCATTTATTGTAACACCCGTAACGCAATTTGGTAGTACTAGTAATTAAAAAAAAGAAAAAGAAATGTTTTATTTAACGACGCACTCAACACATTTTATTTACGGTTATATGGCATCAGACATATGGCTAAGGACCACACAGATTTTGAGAGGAGACCCGCTGTCGCCACTACATGGGATACTCTTTCCGATTAGCAGCAAGGGATCTTTTATTTGCGCTTCCCACAGGCAGGATAGCACAAACCATGGCCTTTGTTGAACCAGTTATGGATCACTGGTTGGTGCAAGTGGTTTACACCTACCCATTGAGCCTTGCGGAGCACTCACTCAGGGTTTGGAGTCGGTATCTGGATTAAAAATCCCATGCCTCGACTGGGATCCGAACCCAGTACCTACCAGCCTGTAGACCGATGGCCTAACCACGATGCCACCGAGGCCGGTATACTAGTACACATAATTCTAAATTCTATATAATTGGTAGAATTTAACGGAGAAACACGTCACCTGTACAAAACAGAATAGGAAAAGAGTCATGGATTTTTTGTATAACTTTAATTTAAAATATTTTAGCGCTTGTCTGATGCGCGGTAGATCTAGGATCGACTCTCGCAGGGCCCATTGTGCTATTTTCCGTTCCTGCCAGTGCAACACGACTTGTATATCAAACGCCGTGATATGTGCTATCTCGTATGCATCCATTCATTCATCCACCCATCCTTCCATCCATCCATCCACCCAACCACCCAATCATCCATCCGTCCATCCATCCATCCATCCAATCATCCATCAATCCATCCATCCATCCATCCATCCAAGGAGCTCAATTCCGCTTGAGGCGATCGATCGTCGCACCCTAGGGAAGGACTCCACAACTGACCAGCATCCCGCACCGTGTTTGTTAGAACGAGTAATAAATATAAAAGTATCAGTTGCACTTTGGGAGGAAAAAACGATAAAAAAAAACATAAGCCGAAACAACAACAACAACAAACAAAAAGAAAAAAAAAGAAAAAAGAAGAAGAAGAAGACAGAAATAAAAAATCTGGTCACGATTTGAACAAACACCTAAGTGCGTCATATGTATCACGCAAGGGCGGTTCCAGAATTGATTAGAAAGGGGCGGTGAGGGGAAGAGAGAGAGAGAGAGAGAGAGAGAGAGAGAGAGAGAGAGAGAGAGAGGAGAGAGAGAGAGAGAGAGAGAGAGAGAGAGAGAAGGGAGCTCGCGTATATATATAATTATGTATTTGCGAGCGCGCCTGTGTGTGTATGTGTAAACGTGTGCTCGCGTACATTCTATGTATATGTTTGCGTGTGTGTATGTATGTATTGATGTATCTTCCCGTGTGTGTGTGTGTGTGTGTGTGTGTGTGTGTGTGTGTACTGGCGCTCGCGCGCGTTTACATTTATGTGTGATCATACGTACAACCGTGTGTGTGTGCTGGATGCTAACCAATTACCCATCACCCTTAAAACCGACTGCATTAATTTCTCAACCATCACACCACCAATACAGCGGTCTTTCCCTGAGTGATATATTACTACTAAATACCACCCGCTATTGAAGCCATTGTCCCCTGACTCACTGGTATATTCTATCCCAGACCGCCCAGTCGTCTATACATCTATGACGAAGCAGATTTATTCAAGTGGAAAGCTTGACCCGCAATGCAATTCATTGTCTTGCCATCAGACGATTTATTCTGGTTTTATTGCCACTTACTAAAGCAGTTGTCACTTACGTTCCACTGCCGAAAACAACTGGATCAAACGAGTGTGGTGAAAAAGCTGCCATGTTTAAAGCATAAGGAAAGATATTTGAATTGTCGATAGGAGGAGTTCGACAAGGTTGTCTGTTTTGTTCGTGCCTGTTCACGTGTAGGATATGTTCTTTACTCCACGGACGCTAGGTGTCTCGAATCACTGTGCTGATTTGAACCACGGTGTTTGTACTTTACTGTGACAACAAGGGAATATAATAACTCCTTATTGTGTAGATGTTCTATACGTTGATCGACCTTTGCGTGGTATTCGTTTTTATTTCCTTCGGAAAATTAGGATTTCATTTTTGTTTTAAAGTTCAAGATAACTAGCTACAGCATTTAAATGGTAATCAGTTGAACATATATCATGATCATGTGATGGAAACCCCATGGACACATCACGGATGCATTACGGATAAGTCACGAAAACGTCATTATAAGTCATAAATATCGAACTTACTGAACTGGTAACGTCACTTGCAATAATGCAAATGTTTTGTTTTCTATGTTACAAAACACACTCGTGGAATCTATAAAAGTGAACGAGCATTCTCCAATGGCGAGGTGCCTATGGTTATTAGTGTTAGGTAAGAGAGCACCCTAATTTTATATAAAAATGTAGATATAGCATACCATAGCATACTATACTATAATGTAGCGTAATTTATTAATTTATAGTCTAGTGTATTATCTTGGTGTAGTGTGGTTTACTCTGTATGGTAATGTAGTTTAATGTATTGAATATAGTATAATCTAGTTTATTGTATTTTATTATTTTATTGTGTATTGTATTGTATTGTATTGTATTTTATAGTGTAGTGTAGTGTGGTGTAGTGTAGTGTAGTATAGTGTTAAGATGTAATGTAGTTTACTGCAGTTTAATGTATTGTATTGTAGAGTAGTGTCACGAGGATCCTATAATACCCGTAACTGAATAAAACTCGATTATCCAAATATCTCTCCTAACTGTATATCTATTAGATCTCTCTGTATCGGGCAGTCTATACCCGAGTGGCTCGGCTCTAGGTATATCAGAGATAAGATCTTATATAAATATATAATATATATAGCACTAGAAAACACAACAAAACACAATACTCTTTGGAATTTGTATTAACACTACGCTGACAAATATACTTGCCGCAGTAGTTAATTAACAACAACAAATAATAACAACCCAGAACTAATCACTTAATTAGTTAATCACTAGGTGTCTAGTTTACACAATATTCTAATCACTTCACCGTGATACAACACGCACACGTGTGATAATTGAGAAACGCTTCCAGGGGAACTTAATTAATAAAGGAATTACAACTCTATTCCTAACTGGTTAATTTTTAATTAACCTTTAACTACTCATTCAGTAACCTTGTAATACAGAATTAATACTGGTACCTATCACAATAAAGACAATAACCTACAGTTTACCTAGGTCCTCTAGGATGACCGGCTAAGCTTTATATTACCAAATACTCGTATAAAATATTAGACAGTGAAGCCTACAATTTACTTCGTCAGTTTACCGGAAACACTGTCTAAATAATATTGGTATAATACAGTATTAAAATATTTAAAGTCACATCAATCACATCAAGGTTATACAACAGAGCAGAAAAATATATTTACCACGTCCGGACTGAACTTATATATTTCGTTCAGTGGACGACGTCCGTTTCCCCTGGATACTTCCAATGTTTCTCCCCGATATATCTAAAATCCTAGCTATTTATTACAAAACCCGAATATCGCCTGGGGGCACATCGCGGTACTACCCCTATCATGGGATATTTCCACAGAGACCAAGACGGCATTTTTTTCTTAGATGACCAGACTTACTGTCGCCATTCCGCTAGGAATACAAGGTCGTAAAACAGAACTCGCGGAGGTATTACGTAACCACTGGCCACATGGCCTCCACACTTGGTCTGGGTGTGTATTGGGAACAGCTCGACCACCGTCGCGCGGGGGTATTATGTAACCCAGCCGCACACGGCCCTCTAAAACAATTAACATCGCCACAGGCGAAAAGATAAGAGCATGTTCCGTCACAAGTAGTATAGTATAATATGGTATGGTATAGTAGAGTATAACCTTGTTTATTGTATTGTATTGTATTGTATTGTATTGTATTATAGTATGGTGTATTAAGATGTAGTGTGGTTCAGTATAGTGTTTTCTAGTGTAGTATAGTGTAGTCTAGTGTATACTAGTGTAGTGTAGTGTAATGCAATGTAGTGTGGTGCAATACGGTGTAGTGTAATGAAATTTAGTGTAGTATAGTATGGTGTAGTGTCGTGTAGTGTAGTGCTATGCAGTGAAGTGTAGTGCAAGACAAGGGTAGTGTAGTGCAATGCAGTCTAGTGCAGTGTAGTGTAGTGTAGTGTAGAGTAGTGTAGTATGCTATAGTATAGTATGCTATAGTATAGTGTAGTGTAGTACAGTGCAGTGTAGTGTAGTGTTGCACAGTATAGTGTAGTATAGTGCAGTGTTGTGCAGTGCAGTGCAGTGCAGTGTTGCGCAGTGTTGCGCAGTGTAGTGTAGTGTAGTGTAGTGTAGTGTAGTTTAGTGTAGTGTAGTGCAGTACAGTGTTATGCAATGCAGTGCAGTGTAGAGTAGTGTTGTGTAGTGTAGTGTAGAGTAATGTTGTGTAGTGTAGTGTAGAGTAGTGTAGTGCACCATAGTAAACTGTAGTGTAGTGTATTTAAAAAAGTTTCTCTACAAATTATCATCAAATTTCATAGGTTATATGTTGTTTTACAACGCAGGTGTGAAGACAACTGATGGAACAGCCAACGTAGAGAACGCACCGTCTCAGTGTACTGCATTATCGATAACTTCGATAGCAATGCAGCTAAAGCTGTGCTAGTGTTTTGTCGTCACCCCTGTATTAAAGGGACAAATCCTGCGTTTACTACAATTTTTAAGATGTTATCGACCAACAGAGACTTTTTAACGATTGTAATTACATATCAAAGATATTTTTCTGCATAAAATATCAGTGGCTGTATATTAAACGTGTTTCTGATCGTTCTAATATTTGTACTAGGTTAAATGCTATTTTATTTTATTTTATGCAAAAAATATCTTTGATATGTAATTACAATCGTTAAAAAGTCTCTGTTAGTCGATAAAAACTTAAAAATTGCAGCAAACTCAGGAATGTCCCTTTTGAAACTCAGTAATATGTTTTAATATAAGATTTAACATTCATTATAGAGTTCCTTTTTCACGCAAACGGGCAATACATCTATCACACACACACATTATAAGTCCTAGATCGAAGAAAAGTGTAAGTTCATAGCTGCACGTGGATATATATATATATATATTCATCTCAATGCATGTTTAAAAATTTTTTTAATAAAAAACAACAACAACTAATATCAGTATATGTTTTAATATAAGATTTAACATTCATTATAGAGTTCCTTTTTTTCACGCATTACATCTATTATAAGTCCTAGATCGAAGAAAAGTGTAAGTTCATAGCTGCACGTGGATATATATATATATATATATATTCATCTCAATGCATGTTTAAAAAAAAAAAAATAATTAAAAAACAACAACTCGGGAATGTCCCTTTAAAACTCAGTAATATGTTTTAATATAAGATTTAACATTCATTATAGAGTTCCCTTTTCAAGCAAACGGGCAATACATCTATCACACACACACATTATAAGACCTAGATCAAAGAAAAGTGTAAATTCATAGCTGCACGTGGATATATATTCATCTCAAAAATGTTTTGAATAATAATAAAAAATCTTATTATCACATTTCATTTCAACTTATTTTCGTGCTTATATCCAATTGAGGTTCAAGCACGCTGTCCTGGGCACACACCTCAGCTATCTGGGCTGTCAGTCCAGGACAGTGGTTAGTTGTTAGTGGTTAGTCAGAGAGAATAGGGTGTAGTGGCCTCACACATACCCACTGAGTTGGAGCCGGTACCGGGCTGGGAACCCTGTACCTACCAGCCTGTAGTCCGATGGCTTATCCACTGCGCCAACCAAGGCCGGTATAACGTCACAAACTATTTGTTCATTCACCGAATATGTTTATGGTATTAGAGATATCTAATTCGGCGGAATTCTTTGTCCTGTAATTTCAGTACTTTTTGTCTGCCTCATCTCCAATCATGCTGAGTCATCAGAATCGGCTGACATAGAGGAAGATGACATTGACGCTCGCCTAGGGTCCACCACCACAGTCGTGTGTGTTGTGACGTCAGCAAACACAGGCTTCGTCGTGAGTATCCTGGCGCGCGCTTATAAAACTCTAATCTGAACTCAAAATTTTAATAGAATGAATGAATTAATATTTAACGACACCCCAGCACGAAAATACATCAGCTATTGGGTGTCAAACTATGGTAAACGCAAATCTAAAGTGATGATCAACATCAATATAAAAATTCAACAGTTAAATAAAAACACAGTGTAAAGAACTGTGTAAAAAGAAAAGAAAAATTTAATAGAGACTAGGACTTTAAAGGGACATTTCCTGAGTTTGCTGCATTGTAAGATGTTTCCGACTACAAAAATATTTCTACGATTAAACTTACATATTAAATATATTAACTTGTTTACAATATCAATGTCTGTGGAGATTGTCTTCAAATAATTTCGTACGTACGAATAATAAAATGAAATAAAATGAAATAAAATAGGAAATAAAATGAAATTTAACCTAGTACAAATATTAGGACGATAAGAAACACGTTTAATATACAGCAACTAATATGTTATGCAGACAAATATATTTGATATGTAATTACAATCGTTAAAAAGTCTCTGTTAGTCGATAACATCTTAAACAATACAACAAACTCGGGAATGTCCCTTTAAGGCCATGGCAAATCCATACAAATTGTATGCTTGTGACGTCATTAGAGATTGGGTTTGGACTCTAAATGTTTTATAAGCTCGAGTCCCGGCTTATGTCCCGTGCTAGGTTTCATTTAGTAAAATAGTATGTGAGTGGCAGTCCTCTTTATGGGATTGTAAGACTGATGGAATCTCCAGTAAAGAATCTCAGTATAAAACTCTAATATAGACTAATAGTTTTTAAAACGTTAAAGTTTGTTTAGTTTAACGACACCACTAGAGCACACTGATTTGTAATCATCGGCTATTGGATGTCAAACATATGGCCATTTTGACACAGTCATAGGGGAAACCTGCTACATTTTCCCATTAGTAGCAAGGGATCTTTTATATGCATCGTCCCACAGACAGGATAGCACATACCACGGCCATTGATATCCCAGTCGTGGTGCACTGGCTGGAACGAGACTCTTCTAGTCTATCATGTGTTAAGTTTTGTCGTTCAGATTTATAAAACATTTAGTCTGTCGGGGCATATCGAGATTTCTGGAGGGAGGTGGATACCCCTAATACCACGACAACCAAAAAACCCAAAACAAAACATCGTTGGAATTAGCAAAATGAATAATCGAAGCAAAAAGTTGCTAGGTTAAGATAAGGGTTAAAAAGCTGTAATAGACATTTTACAACACTGTTTTAAAGGGACATTCCCGAGTTTGCTGCATTGTAAGATGTTTCCGACTAATAAAATATTTCTACGATTAAATTTACATATTAAATGTATTTTCTTGTTTAGAATATCAGTGTCTGTATATTCAATGTGTTTCTGGTCGTCTTAATATTTGTAAGAAGCCCAAACTGGATTTTGTCTTCAAATAATTTTGTACGTACGAAAAAACATTATTTTAGGAAACAAAATAAATTTAACCTAGTACAAATATTAGAACGATCAGAAACACGTTTAATATACAGCCACTAATATTTGATGCTGAAAAATATATTTAATAAGTAATTACAATCGTTAAAAAGTCTCTGTTAGTCGATAACAACTTAAAAATTGCAGCAAACTCAGGAATGTCCCTTTAAAGGTCATATGTCACCACATTGTTCTTGCTGTTAGGCCAAACAACATGTTTATATTGCTGATCTCTGTTCAGTGCGCACGTCGATTTTGACCTTGCGCGTCAACATGTTTATTTATTATTTTCAAATTTACCGCTGTAGCTATAACAGCGCCCTCAATACGAGAAATAAATCTGCACTACCTCAACTAATAATATTGTGAGATATCATGATATTTTGTGTTCAAATAAGGTCATTTGGGGACAAAGTTGACATCATTGATTCATTCATTTCAACTAAAGTATCCACACTTAATTTTTACCTCTATATATTTCGTCTTTACCGTAATCTATATTCCGTGATTACTATTTCTGGATGCAATAGATACCAAATACATACGGAAACGTACTAATTCTAACTTAATATTACAAGTATTTGTGAATTTGGTCTCAGGTTCTTTGTTACTCCCCAGGATGGTTAGCAATTTCAGCAATGTAATACAAATACAGGGTTCGAACTTAACGGTCGCCCGATCGCCCCTGGCGACTGAAAACGACGACGGGCGACTGAAAACCACAGTAAGGTTGCCCGCCTGGCGACTGATTTTCGTGTTTTCTCTTATAATCTGTTGCAATATTGTTGTTTTTTTAGAAAATATTATTCGGGCAAGTGAAAATAGAGCCGGGCAAGTGAAAGTGCTGTCACCATTTGCCCGGATGCCACTCAAAAAAAAAAGTTAAGCGCAGACACTACAAATATGAGCAACAGAGGCAGGTTCTTTTTTTGTACTCGATACAACATTACTCTGATGGTGCGCCATATTTTGGTGGAGTGTGCTCATCTTAAAGACACTAGAAAAGATATATTTGGACAAAGAAATGTGATGGAATCATTTCGATTCCATCCAGAACTATTACTGCAATTTTTACGTGATACTGACTTTTATTCTAAATTTCAATTTTATGTATCTATGATATTTATAGTGCACAGTTCTTTACACTGTGTTTTTATTTAACTGTTTAATTTTTATATTGATGTTGCTCATCACTTTAGTTTTCTTTTTAGCATAGTCTGACACCCAGTAACCGATGTATTTTTCGTGCTGGGGAGTCATTCATTCATTCATTCGTTACAACATGTACAACCAATAAATTAACAACTGCTTTTATATGGACGAAATACCGTAAAGGGACATTCCCGAGTTTCCTGCATTGTAAGGTGTTTCCGACTAATAAAATATTTCTACGATTAAACTTACATATTAAATATATTTTCCTGTTTAGAATATCAGTCTCTGTATATTCAATGTGTTTCTGGTCGTCTTAATATTTGTAAGAAGCCCAAACTGGATTTTGTCTTCAAATAATTTCGTACGTACGACAAAAATAGTTTTTAGGAAATAAAATGAAATTTAACCTAGTACAAATATTAGAACGATCAGAAACACGTTTACTATACAGCCACTAATATTTTATGCAGAAAAATATACTTGTAATTACGGTCGTCAAAAAGTCTCTGTTAGTCGATAACGTCTTAAAAATTGCAGCAAACTCAGGAATGTCCCTGTAAATGATGTCTATAATAAAAGTATGTGTCCAGAAATGTATTAAACAAACACATCGTTTTGATTAAAATATTCTAATGGTTTAATCGCACATGTACTTAATTTCTTTGTTTATTTTCGTGTATTTCTAGTTTAAAAAAAAATCCTGTTGTATATAGTACCCTCTTTTCCTTAATTTCATTGTTATTGAAATAAATTGGTATACAGATTTTAGATGTAAATGAAAGTATGTATACATTACTATTATATTAATTGTCGCCATTTTATTATATTTTATGTAGGTGAAGACCTTGTAATTGTTAAACTTGTGCCCAATCCTTTTGTTATTTATACAATAAAATGTTTTCAATCAATCAGCAATAGCAATTAATTTAGTCAAGCGACACTTTAAATGTGTAAGACAAAATATATTTTCAACGTATGTATTTTCGACCCTAATATGTTTTCGTTTTTTAAATTATTTTTAATTATAGATTTCCTGGACATTCGACCATTACGACCCTGCGATTAGAGAAATAGCTATTAAACGGTCTTCAAAGTATACAATAGACTGGTCATCAGCTAACAAATACAATTTTAAATCAATTTTGAAAATAGTAAACGTTACCTATGACGATCAAGGGCGTTATACCTGTAGATATGGAAACTTGTGGAATACCGCTAATGTTGTCGTTGAAGGTAAGTTTAATTAATTAATTAATTATTTATTTTGTTCGTTCGTTCGTTCGTTCGTTCGTTCGTTCGTTGAAGGTAAGTTTAATTAATTAATTAATTATTTATTTTGTTCGTTCGTTCGTTCGTTCGTTCGTTCGTTCGTTCGTTCGTTCGTTCGTTCGTTCGTTCGTTCGTTCGTTCGTTCGTTCATTCATTCGTTCATTCATTAATGTATTCGTTCATTCATTCATTCATTCATTCATTCATTCCTTCCTTAGTTCGTTCTTTAATTCATTATTTCATTCACTATTCATTCATTAATTATTCAAACTTGATTTTTGCGTTTATATTCAATCACGGTTCAAGCAAGCTATCATGGACACACACAAACACATCTCATCCATATTGGCTGTCTCTTCAAGAAAATATATTAATTAATATGACACTGAATACTAATAGAAACGAAAATGAGGATTATGTTTAATTGGTAATCAGAATAGTTTTATTTGATTACATTACGCTCCATTCTGTGAAATGATAAACGATATATCAATCCGAAATTCTTCTAGATCTTAAAGGGACAGATCCTAGTTTTTAAACACTACAGCATACTTTTTACTATTAAAGCCGTTTATGATCACTGAAATCAAACATTACTTATATTGTATTGTTTCGATTATCCATTTCCGTACAACCGAAGTACTTCTGGTCATCCTGGTTTTCATATTTTTAAAAACGCACGTTCGTCTGAGAAGTAGCGTTTATGGAGTCGCGTTTTAGTCTATTTTAAAGGGTATTTCAACGTCACGGACTCTTGTTTCACTCTTTTGTATCCAAATTTATTACAGGTTTGAAAATTAACCAAACTTAGTGTCCATTTTTACGGGTTGAAACTAAAGTTTAGGTGAAAAATATGCCTTAGTGTTTAAAACTAGTGTCTGTCCCTTTAGTGGGACAGACCCAAGTTTTTAAACACTACAGCATTATTTTTACAATTAAAGCCATTTATGATCACTGAAATAAAATATTACTTATATTTTATTCTTTAGATTATTCATTTCCGCAGAACCGGTGTGTTTCTGGTCATCCTGGTGTTTTTAATACCAAAAAAAGAAGAAGAAAAAAAGAGCATTTTTCATATTTTTAAAACCGCACGTGCGTCTGAAAAGTAGCGGTTTATTGATTCGAGTTCAAGTCTATTTTTAAGGATATTTGCCAGTTTTAACGTCACATTTCATTTCATTTCAACTTATTTTCGTGCTTATATCCAATTAAGGTTCAATCACGCTGTCCTGGGCACACACCTCATCTATCTGGGTTGTCTGTCTAGGACAGTGGGTTAGTTGTTAGTTGTTAGTTGGTTAGTGAGAGATAAGATGGTGTAGTGGCCTTACACCTACCCATTGAGCCCATAAGAACTCGCTCTGGGTTGGAGCCGGTACCGGGCTGCGAACCCTGTACCTATCAGCCTGTAGTTCGATGGCTTAACCACTGCGCCACCGAGGCCGGTTTAACGTCACAGGCTCTTCTTTCACTATATTATAACTTTATCCAAATGAGTTACAGGTTTGTAAATTAACTAAACGTAGTGTCCATTTTTTACAGGTTGAAACTAGGGTCCGCGCCTTTAATGTGTCAATCCCTATCTTAAAACGACAATAAATTTAATTTAATTTAATAATTTAATCTAACGTGATAATTGTTTAGCTGCACAATTATAATGTAATGTAATGCCTTGTCTTGTCTTGTAACTTTTATCATGCTCCTATACCACTAAGGTTTCGAGCATGTCTATCCCAAGTCCCGTCTCTGGATAGCCAGGGACCTGACTTGGGGCAGAAAACTTTAAGGACAATTTTGAAATTTAAGCCAAATCAGAAAAAAATAAAAGGGTCCAATTATAATTTACATAAAACATTTTTTAAGCGCATTCCTAAACAATATTAATATATACTTTTATTCATCAAAAACTCTAATGCTTTTTAAATTTAGTCGCAAGTAATGTAATGCAATGCAATGCAATGCAATGCAATGCAATGCCATGCCATGCCATGCCATGCAACGCAACGCAACGCAACGCAACGTAACGCAACGTAACGTAACGTAACGTAACGTAATGCAGTGTAATGTGATGTAATTCAGTACAATTCGATGTAATACAAGTCAACACAACGTAATAAAATATATGCTGATAGAAAGATAAAATACAGGACCACACCAACGCTCACAGAAATGATTAAAGGCGCAAACCCTAGTTTTAACCCGTAAAGATGGACACTAGGTTTGGTTAAGTTACAAACCTGTAACACATTTGGATAACGTTACAAGAGTCTGCGACGTTGAAACGGTGAAATATAGTTACAAATAGACTAAAACACGACTCCATAACTGTTATTTCTCAGACGCACGTACGTTTTTTAAAATATGAAAAAT